>NC_080755.1:35094942-35710983 GCF_020826845.1 Diceros bicornis minor
CCCAGTGTTCCTCGTTTCTTGCAAGTTTTAGCCTTTGCACAAAATCCAAAGAAATAAAGAGGCATAGCTTAAGCCCTCAGAGAAGCTTGGTTAAAGAGTGAGAAACAGAGGTAAGCGGTGGATATGATTTAAGACAAGCACTTCAGACTCCATAAATTTTCTCAGTCAGCATTAGAGCTGCTTAATATTTTATGTAACATTGCTTGCCTAGGTGTGACATCTAGAAAACCTCATAAATGTATCAGTTTTCTCTTCTGATTTGTTTTTTCTTCTGTCATCAGGGATGGTTTCTGTCCACTTTGCCTGTATTCCCCTCCCTCTCTTTGCTCATTAATCATAATTATAAGTATCTGCACTTTTCCTTGATTGTAGTTAGATTCTAAATCATTATCTTCTTTTCTTTTTTGAAGTAATATATGGAGATTACAACACAAAGAGAATTCCTTTATGTCAAAGGAACATGAGAAGTCTGATGATTCTTCATTCATTCATTCATTTCTTCAGTATCCACTATACTAAGTGTCTTGGAATAGAAACAAAGATGTGTAGAAACAGATCCATTAATGCTTCCTGCGCATGACACAGGTGTTAGAAGGAGATTTCAAATTGGATTTTAACACAACATCAAATTCCAATTTGCAAACACGAGGCCAGTTTTATTTTTCCATACTCGGCCCATATTCACCACCTTTCTTGTGTTCCATGTCAGTTCATTTCTAAGTGTGTGGTGTGTGTGTATGGGAGTGGGGGAGTGTATGTATGATACAATCCTGTTTCCTACTGGACATTAGATTCCATTGAGAGAAGGGATCATTTCCTGCATATTTTACACACCTCCTGTATGCATCCCAAGTGCTTCTCAAGTTGGATACATAGCAGGCACAAATAGTTCATAACATTTTGTGACAATTACACATTTTTCCACCTCAAGTCAATTTGGCTTCAAGCTTCCATTTGTCAAGTTTGACGAGATCCATTAGCAGCCATGTTGTATGCCCTAATTTTACTTCCTAAGGTCCTGGCAGGACCGGGAGGGTTAAAAAGTCCAGGAAATGGGGGAAATGCTTCTGGTCATCAACCCAACTCCTCTGTAGATACCAAAGGCTGGTGGCTCTGTTACCAGCTGTAATGATCAGTGCTAGGCTGGCTACAGGCATACTTCTACGGTTCCCAAGGCTGCACTACTTGTGCCTAGCCTCCATGTTCATTCACCGGGCCTGAGCATCTCCCATCCTGTGTCTTGCTCAATACTGCAAGAAGGCCATGTACTTCCACCACTAGCAAAGCCAACGCATCCCAGATTCCTTTCTCAATCTCAAAACAGTCAGTCTGGAGAGAAGCATGCCCCTCTGTACTTGAACATCTTCTCAATAATCCAGTCCCCACCCATCCTTACCTAAAATGGCCTGGACTGCATTTGGCAACCCTTTCAGCTTCAAGGCATCTATTTTATAATAAATATTTGGTAATGCATGATTTATTATTCTGAAACAAAATTGATAGCCTACTTATTTATGTGATTTCAAAAAAAATAAAAAGAAATAAGTAATGCCCTATTTGTATTATAGAGGAGAAATAAGAGGAAAAATACCTTACGATAGAATAATGTTTCAATATGTCAATGCTTTAGGAAAGAGTCATGTGATTGAACCACCACAAAGAATCATTATGACTGTAGCAGCCACAAGCGTGGACTGACACAGCTGTGTTGTATTGGCAAACAAATACCTCAAGCATGATTTTAGTCTGTAATGTGATAATAGTATCATTTGGAAGAAAGCATGCTGACATTGTCTCTCAAATTCCACAATATTTCCCTGTTAATAAAGAATTTGTTCTCAGCCCAAAGAGAGGTCTGGCTTTTGATTGGAGTGTTTCTGTTACTCATGGGGGCCCCTCTGGTCGATACCTTATAGTTTATGCTAATTAGATGACTCAACGTGGGGGCAGGCAATGCCAGGAACACCAATCATGTGATTAGAGGATTGAGCCACAAGATGTCAGCTAGACCTCTGGGTAAAGGAGAGTGGTTGGAGATTGAATTCAGTGACACAACAATGATTCAATAAATCAAATAAAACCCCAACAAAACACTCTGGACAGTGAAGCTCAAGAGAGCTTCCCAGGTTGGCAATACTCTGTGCATATTGTCACACACCAATGCAGGGGGGTAACGCATCTCTGAGGACACAGAAGCTTTACGTTTGGAACTTCCCCAGACTTCACCCTCTGCACCTCTTCCTTTGACTGGTTCTAACTTGTATCCTTTGCTATAATAAAACTGTGTTATAGGTAGACCACTTTATTGAGTTCTGTGAGTTGTTTTATCAAATTATCAAAACTGAGGGAGTCTATGGGGATCTCCAAATTTGTAGCTAGCCAGAATGAAATGAGGGTAATCCTGAAGACCTCTGAACTTGTGGCTGCTATCTGAAGTGAGGGCAGGAGGGTAGTCCTGTGGACTGTTTCTTCAGATTGTGCAGTTTGCACATTGGATTATGTTTCTGGAAAATTCAGTGAATATTAAAATTCATTAAAAATATTTGGTGTTTAGTCCGCTTCTGGCAACGGCAGCTTGGATTTGTTTAGCCTAGAATAACTCTACTGCTGACAACAATTAGAAAAAAATTAAAAACTCCCAAAGCGACAGGGTTACCAGGTCAGTGTCAAAATCAGAAATAGCTTAGCTTTCTCAGGGACTAAAGGTCAGCTTTCAGTTAGTGCAATCTTTGATTGCTATAAGTTGATGTGGGATATCTAGCACAGAGTATTCTAGCTGCTGTCACCACCATCACCACTACCACCCCAAATAACATAAACCAGAGCCTCACATTTGTCTACCCTTTTTCATACATAATTTTTGGCACTCAACAAAAAATAACCATGTATGTAGAAGATAAGAGATGACCACAAACAAAGAGAAAAAGATAGAAAATAGGAATAAAGATCTATAGGGAATCAAGATAATAGAGTCATCAAAAAGGGACCTTAATTTTTTTATGATTGATGTATTCCAGAATTTAAAAGGCAAACTTCATAATATTGGAAAAGAACTAAAACTATGACACAGAATTAAATTGAAATACTAAAAGTAAAAAGAAAAAATGCAGAAAACTGAAATCAATAATGCAAAGAATTGACTAAACAGAGGATTAGACTTGGCTGAATAGAGATTTAGAGAACTGAAAGATAGTCTGGAAGAAAATATCCTGAGTACAGTGAGGAGAGATAAAAAGGTGGAAAATACAGAATAGAGCAGAAGAAACATATGGACTGTAGTGATAGTTCTCTATGCTTGCAATTGGAATCACAGAAAGAAAAGAGAGATAAAATGTACAAGAAGCAATATTTGAAGAGATAATAGCTGAGAATTTTCCAAAACTGAAGCTAAAAGACATCAGTCAAAGTTCAAGAATTACTATAAAACTCAAGAAGGATAACAACCTATAAAACCTCATAGTACACTGATAAAAACCAAAAAGAAAGAGAAAAATCTTAAAAGCATATAAACAAAAAAGATCTATCACCTTCGAAGGAGCAAGAGCTGACCTCTCAATGAAAAAAAAAAAAAAAAAAAAAATAGAAGCCAGAAGACAATGAAATGATATCTTCAAGGTGGTGAAAGAAAATAACAGAATTCAGAATTCTATACCCAGGGGGGGAAAAGTAATGCCTCAAAAATGAAGGCAAAGCAAGCAAATTTTCAGAGAATCCATAACTGATAGAGTTTGTCACTGGCATACTCATCACAAATGAAATATTAAAAGCAGAAGGAAAATAATTCATGTTAGAAGAAATGAAGAACATTGGACAGGGAAAATACACAGGTAAGTCTATATAATATAAATACTATAATTTGGGATTAAATAAAATGATAATAGCAGTAGAAAAAATGAAAAGAGTGTAATTTGAATAAAAGTATTCCAGGTCCTTGCATTGTCTTAGGAATGAAAAAGTGCTAATTTACACTAGAATTTAATAAGGCAATACATAAATTCTTAGCCGTTATTAAGAAAGGCCAAAAAACAAAAAAAGACATAAGACAGGCAAAAAAATTTGAAAGTGAAGAATAAGATGATATATTTAAACCCTAACATATAGGTAATTACGTTACATATACATGATCTAAATACTTCTATTAAAAGACAGTTTGTCAGATTAAAAAAAAACAAGGTTCATTTCACCAGGAAAACATAACAATTCAAAATTTCTATGCACCTAAAATATTTAGCATTTATAGTTAACATTGAGGTGATTCTAGACTCTAGGTAGACGTTTTGCCTTTTGTTTTGTTTTGTTTTAACTGATGGAACATTTGAAAGTCATATAGACGTAGGACAATTTTTTATTTTGCAAGATTGCACATCTCCAGATATTTATCTTTCCTAGACTTCCTCCACTAAATGTAAACAATACCATGGCATACTTCACAAATACTCCCTAGGGAGCAGTGCTAATTCCGTCATTAGCCTAGCTCACGAAAACAGAAATAGGAGGTGTTGCTCTTTAATACAAAAAATTGGCAATTGCTAGCTGGTTAAAGGAAGCCCCAGAAATCAAGAACTCACAGGACTTCCTACTCATCTTATGAAGTGAAAGAGGAAGATTGCATTTTTATTCTTTCTTTTGTTGCTGTTTTTTGTCCCAGGTCCGGCCAATTAACCAATCTGGATTAGTGATTGGGTCAGAAATGGACACTTAAACCAGCCGGGGCAACAAAACTCTACTCCAAGACTTCTTTCAGAAATTATTGGAAGAGGTGCTATCTCTCTGTAGGAAATGCTCTGTGTAAGTCTATTTTATTTGTATATTTACTTATTTATTATTTTATTTAAAAATTTTATTGAGATATAATTGACATATAATATTGTATTAGCTTTAGGTGTACAACATAATGGTATAATATACGTATATATTGTGAAATGATTACCACAATAAGTTGGTTAACATCCATCACCTCACATAGTTACAAAAAAATTTTTTTCTTGTGATGAGAGCTTTTAAGTTCTACTCTCTTAGTAACACATTTTTTTTCTTTATTTGATAGCTCCACGGAAAGATAGAGATAAAGTAATACATACAGGGACTGGCCCCGTGGCTTAGCGGTTAAGTGCGTGCGCTCTGCTACTGGTGGCCCGGGTTCGGATCCCAGGCACACACTGACGCACCACTTGTCCGGCCATGCTGAGGCGCCATGCCACATACAGCAACTAGAAGGATGTGCAACTATGACATACAACTATCTACTGGGGCTTTGGGGAGAAAAAAAAAAAAAAGAAAAGAAATACATACACACAGGTCACTTAATTTTTTATCAAGTTTCACCAAAGGTGGTTAAATAAACAAGAGAAAGTATTTATCCTGCATTCTAAAAGATTGCAGTCTAGTAGAGAAAAGCCATAGTCAAAAATCACTGAAATACAGGAAAGAACAAGTAATGAAAACAATTGCAAGTAAGGTTTGAAGAAGAGAAAGATCACAGCTATTTTCTGTAATACCTTCCCTGATTCATCATAAGTATATTTTAAATATTCCGTGGATGATTCTAACGCAAACTGAGGGATGAGAATCAATGCTCCTTGCTCTCGGGGACAAGAGTGCCCTGGTATCCTAATGCTATAACTTTTACTTATTACTTTATGGTGCAAAGGTTCCTAGTGTGATACTTGTTAAAAATAGAGACTTCTGGGCCCTAGACAGAGATTTTGATTTGATGAATCTGGAGAATTGTCCAGGAATCTGCATTTTTCAAGGCTACCAGGGAATTCTGATGCAGATGGCACCCTGTACTACCCTTTTAGAAATACTCTTTCTTAAGATACTTAGCACATTTACTCTGATGAGACGTGTGTTTTATTTTAAACCAGAAGGGTGGCTTCTTTCACAAAAGCCAAGTAAGGGGAGTCTAGAGAGGACTATCCATAGAGAAGAGGGTGCCCTCAAGTAGGGAAGCATGCATCTTCTGCCTCAACTTGGTGAGATTCTTTAGGTCCACGCTTGTGCTGCTGAAAGGCAGAGTGGATGGGGTCTACTTAGTAAATAAGTTCTTGGGAGAGCTTCACACCTTGGCCCTGGAGTTTGAGGACATATGTGAACATGTGCTTGTGCCTTCTTTTGTTCTGGAGAAGTCTGAAGACGGGAAGAAGGAAATGGACGTAGAGGGTGCCATTCCAATTTTCATTTGCCTGTGGATCATTCAAAAGGATTCCTCAGTGGTTCCTGGGGCTGATGCTAAAGGGAGTCAGACCTGAAAAAATGAGATGGGAGCAGTGAGGCTACCCAGGGAGCTGTGGGTCAGGGAAAGCTACAATCCAGCAAGAGTGGTGTTAGGGGCGTAGACTACTGTCAGATTAAAGTGAGAACAAGCCAATATTCTGTGAAAAGGGTCATTCAATGATAGGAAGGGTCTGGGTGAAACTGGACTCTTCTCAATGGAAACCACATACACCTTCTGTGCAAAAGTCTTTTCCCTAAAGAGGTCAATGTCTCCTTACAGACCTAGAACACATTAGAGACTGCTATTGTCTGCACACCTCTGACTGTGCGGCCCACTTCAGAAGAAGATCTTAGCCTCCCTAGTCTCTTTACCCAGCCCCCAATCCAGAGGGAGCTAGACCAAGTTGGGCAAAGACTGAAACTGGAGAGCATGTTCTCCATCTCACTGGAAGTTCCTCAGAGCCACAGTTCAAGTCTATGCTGTGGGAAGATGAAGAAAGAAGAGCAGAGTGGGGTTCTAAACTGGAGTGGATAAATTTTAATAACTTAAAGTCACCATGAAGTTTCGGAATCTGCTATCCAACTGGAAGGGACTTGAGACAGAGAACAATTGAAAGACGTATTTGGAAAAACAAAGGCTATTTCATGTTTGAAACCCCACTGAACTGAGCCCTCTCCATAAACTGGTTGATAGCTACCTGGTAGCAGAAGTGAGATAAAACCCCTGACATGAATCCTTCCCTCCAAGTGCCTGGACATTTCTACTTCTCACTTTTTCCTTAGGCCTGAGTAATTTCTCCCATACTCAGACCCATGTGGTTTCAAAGAAAGGATTTCCCACCCACAGCAGGTCCTGAGGGGGACCCACCTTTTCCTTTCTTTTCATCCCTGTTGTCTGGAGAAAGACCTTGAGCCCAATATTTGAAGGATACAAGAAAACTCATGAGCTGGCAGCATTTTGCAGCAGCACTGATGGCAATCAACACCAGTTTGGAGCTGTGGGGTGGCCAGATGGACCGACCTTGGGCCATTCCAACACAGGCACAGTTGGGCTGGGACTGCCTGTCCATCAACCTGGTTTTCTCTCCTCTTGCATACTTAGAGTGTTGAGAGCTGCCTTGTAGGTGCGGAACAATTGCATTACCATAAACCTGCAATTAGAGATGCTCCCAGGCAGGCTGATCTGATCCCTTTACAAGAGTTGTTGATGGTGGCCAAGTTCTGCCCCAGATCTGCATATTCACTCACTTAGAAGCTAAAGGAAGTTACAGAAAAGAAATTTGGAGAAGGAATTCTGCCCAATGAGTTAGGCACCTGAGGGTTGCACACAGACAGCTTCTGGTGCAGGAAGGATTAGAAATTAGTAAACAGACCACTGTCCTGCTGAAGTAGGCTGACTGAGAAGAGACTGATTCTCCCTTTTCTGAAATCATGCTTTGGCTCTGGGATATTCTGAGTTTTAGTTCAGATGTTCTCAGGAAAACACCAGGAAAATCAGTGGGAGGACAGACTGCTCACTAGATAACTAATCATACCTCTATGATTACGTTATCACTTTCATAGTAAGGTAAAAGCTAATATTGCTAATGCAGTCTCCACTAAAATAAATACAAGATAAGCATATATTTAAAATTAAACAATTTTCCTCTTCTGGCTTCAAGATATTTGGTTCCAAATCTTGGATTCTAGTATACCATATGCAAGACTTGTAGTTTTTAAATGTTAAATGTCTACACACACCTACACACACTTTCAATAAAGAAATCAGTGCGATATATGGAAAAAGCATAAGATGGTGAGGAATAAACAATAATCCTTAACATATGTCACAGAAAATAACAAATCATCTGAGTTTAGACCAAGTAGTAGAAATTGGTCTACATAAGGGTTAACATCAGCATTTTCTTCATTTTATTGCTTTAAGTCCAAACATTCCTGAATGCAATAGTTAATCTAGAATAGTCAAGAACTATCAAATCCCAGCATTTATTAAATGTGCACATGAATGATATAAATCTTCCGTGAGCCCAGGGTCACTTTGATCCTTTTAGTGGCTCATAAAGCAGCATGTATCCTTGTGCGGACAAAAGAGGCGGGCGCCACGTCTGAGCGAGGAGCTGCAGAAGGGTCTTTGAAGGGAGGACAGGGACGCAGTTGAGTCTTAGATTGCCTCAAATACTGAGACTAGATATTTCTAAACTCAGTTTGGAAGAGAAAGACAATGAAAGTGGGATTTTTATAAATCGAATTCATCTTCTGATCCTTCTCGATTGTTATCTACGGGTTGTGGGCATAAAATCTAACGTTCAGTGGTGTCCTGATGACATCAAATTGAATTGAATGAAGCTTAACTGCCTGTCCCTGAAGATCCTCAACCTAAGGTCAGAAACCTAATTATTGTCACCACAGGGGACTAACTAGGGGAAGCACATGGCCCTAGGCTATTTGGAAAGTGTTTTAGCAAAAAAATGGATTTCTCATTCATCTGTAGGTAACTAATTTGTTTGATATCCTTTTATTCCCAAAACCTAAGGTGGCAATATTTTTATCTTTTTAAAAAATTTTATTTAAATTTAACGACACTTGTACATTCAAGGATGGTTCAGAGATGAGCTACGAGTTGTCTGAGGAGACTGTGCAACACAGGCCAGTAAGTGAAGGTGGAAACTGTTACACAGGCTGCTGGGTCATGCTCTCGTTCCTTATATGTAAATACGAGGTGAACAAGCCATTTTGCCTTAGAGGCCCCAAAGGAGGAGCGATGAGATAGTGAATTTAGAATGCCTGTGGTGGTTTTTTCAGAAAAGACAGTTCATGAGGCCAGGGCATAAACATTATTATTGTTATTATTCTGATGCCTACTGAATAAGGCAGCATTGCCGATGGCATGTTCTCTCAGTAAACCCCCTCTGGAGATTCCAACAAGGCTCCGGCAGGTGAAAGGCCACACTTTTCATTAGATAACCCCCAAGCAAGGTTTGGAAGCCTGGGTTTTTAATAAGAAGAGCCTTTTCCAGTCCACGTTTTCAGTGTGTTGACATAGCTACTCATATTGCAATTTCAGAATGAATGCTTCCGGCAGAGCTCTCGCCAGCAAATTTCCCTTTACTAATCTTTAAGAGGAATTGAGGTAAGTAGCATATCCTCACAGAGGCAGGATTCCTTCAGTCAAGGCAGAGTGAAGTGTCAAATACTCCTGGCAAACGCCCTACCAGGCCAGACTCAAAACTTGATTTGTTGCTAACTTTTCCAAAACCGAATCAAAGTTATTTTTGTTTTCATTCATTGATTTAACTGTAATTTTTTAAAGATAGTCATTTTAATATATTAAATTATCTCTACCATCATCGTCACACATAAGGACTGACACACAAACATGGAAAAAGATGGTGAGGTTTTCACTACATGGTGTATACCCGGTATGAAAAAGTAACAGGGTGATAGTAACCGTTTCATAAAATTGTCATCAGAAAATAACTAGAAAGGGAGAGGTCTGTGTACTCATGTATTTCACTGTATACATTTTAGATTTTTATTGTGAAATAAACGTACAAATAAGTGCACAAGATTTATCAATGATTTATTACAAAATGAATATATAATGACCACGTATGTCAAAAAAAACTCACTCTGATGCTTCCTAGTCGCAGCCCTGCGCCTCTGTAACTACTAACCCAGTTTCAATGTAACCACACTTTTGTATTTATTTGTAGTTTTTTTCCCTAAGCATCAGCTCTGAACACTAAAATTTGGTTTCAATTGTATTCTGAAATTCATACTGAATTATACTGTATGTCCTCCTTTTGGTCTGGCTTTTTTATTCAACCTTTCCAGAGCTTTTATTGGGGGCAGCCACTTAGGCATGGAGTGCCCACATGACTGGCCTTAGCTACTCAGGTTCCAGTCCCTCCAGAGGTCAAACTGATACAGTATGAATCGGAGGCCCAGGCACACCAAAACCTGTTTTCACCATAGATCACAGTGGTAGCATATACGGGGTGGCCCAAAGTCTCCTGTGTACAAGACACTCTAAGGCAGGAGAGGTAAATGGGGTTAGAGACCTAAAATCTTTCTACTTGCCAGGAAGGTAGTAAATTAAAAAGTGAAAGATTTGGATAATATGACTCCATAGATCCCCAAAACATCACTGCAATGAAACAGACAGATGGCTTGACACTGTCGAAGGAGGTTGTTGCCATGGAAGATTCTGACCACTGTGGAGTGGTAGGTGAAAAATGGAGAGAGAGGGACAGAAAGGATACTAATAGGTGCCTTTTCATATATTCCAGCCAAGCCAATCCTTCCAGACTGTTCATATCTTGAGTTTGGAATTCTTTGATTTCTGGAAAAAATATCAGGACAAACTCTATATGTATTCCTGCAGTGCCTAACTGTGGGGGCAGGGAGGGAAAAGGTTGGGGGGGGCAAGAGGTATACACGGCTGCCGCCAAGCCAATGAGGGCACCCAGAGGTCATACTCAGAGTCCATGATCAAGGGTAAAAAGGACCTGACAAGGGACCCAACGAAATTTTCCACCTCATGCCCCTAAATCATTGCTTCTTGCTGGAAGTTGTAGTGTCAGGATCAACATTGTGAAGTAAATATTGTGCACAATGGGGAGGGAATTAGCTGTGCAATTCCCATTAATGCTAATGAGACTTTGGTGGTTAATTTCCCATGCCTTGTGCTGAATATTTGCCCCAGTTAGTAATGTCAAGCTTGTGCCACACTCCTACCAAGTTTTCACTTTTGGGGAGGGGTGCAGAAGGGAGTGGGTAATAGTCCTCATCATTTCCTTCCATTTCAAATGGTGAAGGCAAGGCTGAAGTCATCTAATCATATTGCTTGTTCCTTTGGATGAAAAGCCTCTGAGAAACTAGCACTTTGCCCAAACTTTGGAAATGCACAACCGCTTGGAAATCATTGTTTTCATTAGTAAGCTACCTGCTGCGGCATTCTCTTATAGGAGACGGGTTTATTTTAGTTTATTTATTTCACTCCAAAGAATAATTTCATCTCTATTCTCATTAGACCTACAGTTTGGTTTAACATCCCTATTACTTCCATGATGATGCTCCAGATAATAGGAAATTAGAGGAGATGTAAGAGTGAGTTTTAGGGGAGTAAAATGGTATGGTTCAGTCTATAATAAGCTTTTATTCTTGTGTACAAGATAGGTTTTCTCTTTTGTTCCAAAGATAAGTATGTATATCTCATTTATGGCACCTCTTATCTGCCTTATATTATATATTATATGTATTTCTCTTATTTTCCCTACTAGATTATAAGTTCCCTAAGGATTGGGACAGTGTTTTATGTATCTTTACTTCCTCTACTAATATCTAGCAAAGCACTAGACACTCAGTTAATATTTACTAATGAGTGAAAATACAAAACATGTAACTGAAATGAGTATGGAGTAATATTAAGCAGTTTACAATATCAAATAGAAGTTCCCTTTAAATCAAGCCTTAGGGTACATGTAGCATATCAAATGCATTTTCAGAACTTCAAAAAATTTGCTTTTAGTGCATGAGAATTTTTTTGAGAATAATTTTTAAAAGGAAATAGAGCGTTTGAAACAAAAATAGGAGGTAAAAAGAGGGTAAGCAGAGAGGGCAGATTTTTGCAGTAAGCTTGTGGGAAAGATATATATGAAAATGAGGAGAAATAAATTTCAGCCTGTAAGCTGGATTCAGGTGGTTTCCTTGGGGTGAGGAGGGCCTAGTGCATCTATAAAAGGGGCCATGATGTCATGTTCTGTGAACAAAGAGAGTGAGGACTAGATAACCCCAGGTGCCAGGGAGAGGAGTTGATGAATATATACTCAAACAGGCTGCCTTGAGGCTTTTTATATTTCAAACATTCCTGTTAATCCTCATAGCTCTTCTTCAGGAAAGAAGTGGGGCCTTGTAGGTGTGAGAACACAACTGCTGATCATCAACCAAAAAGGAATTTCTAAATTTGGACTGAGAAACATATTCTAGCAGAAAACTACAAACTGTTCCTCCTATGCATATTCTCCATAACAAAACAAAACACAATTAAAGCATTTCATTGAAACCTGAAAAAAGTAAATCCCGAAGAGATATTAATGAGTAAGGGAAGATAAACAAAACTAAAAGCATAATATCTGTCCTTATCAATGG
Source organism: Diceros bicornis minor (assembly GCF_020826845.1). Lineage (NCBI taxonomy): Eukaryota > Metazoa > Chordata > Mammalia > Perissodactyla > Rhinocerotidae > Diceros > Diceros bicornis. The sequence goes on from NC_080755.1 coordinate 35,107,309, forward strand.
AACAGTGTAAAATGTCACTAATACGGTCTTTAATCAATAGGTGCTCAAAAAATGTGGATTGAATAAATGAATGGATAGTTCCAAAGCATGCCACCCCAGATTAGTCTTGGAAAACACTGTTTTTCAAACTTCATAAGTAGGTTTAGAAAAGTAGCCTCCTTATGAAGCAATTTATAACCATCAGGAAAGAGGTATATCCACGCCCTAGCCATCAGATGTCCCTTTTCCTGTTGTTCTCCATAAAATAATCTCAATTTACCTTTACCCTTACCTGCAGTAATTGCTGCTAATTTATAGTGAATGTTTCCTATGTGCCAACAATACTCTGAGCATTTTATATGTATTAACTTATTTAATCCTCCCAACAATCTTGTGATATAAGTATTTTATTATTGTCATCATTTTCCAAATGTAGAAAAATAAGGCACAGAGAATCCTGGTAACACGCTTAAAATCATTAGTCATTCAAAGAATCATGATTTGAACCCAGGAGGCCTGACTCTACAGCCCCCTTCCTTCCTTCCTTCCTCCCTTCCTTCCTCCCTCCCTCCCTCCCTCCCTCCCTCCCTTCCTTCCTTCCTTCCTTCCTTCCTTCCTTCCTTCCTTCCTTCCTTCCTTCCTTCCTTCCTTCCTTCCTTTTTAAGAGCTTTATTGAGATATAATTCACATACTGTTATGGGATTAATTGTGTCCTCCCCCAAAATTCATATGTAGAAGTTTTAACTCTCAATACTTCACAATGTGAACCTATTTGGAGATAGGGTCTTTACAGAGGACATTAAGTTAAAAAAATGACTATCAAAGTGGGCCCTAATCCAATATGACTGGTGTCCTTATAAGAAGAGAAAATTTGGACATAGGCGGGTGCAGAGGGAAGACTATGTGAAGACATAGGGAGAAGATGGCCATCTACAAGCCAAGGAGAAAAGCCTTCCCTTATGTCCCTTAGGGAGAACCAATCCTTCCAAGACTTTGATCTTGGACTTGTAGCCCCTAAAACTGTGAGAAAATTAATTTCTGTTGTTTAAGCCACTCAGTCTGTGTTACTTTGTTACAGCAGCCCTAGCAAACTAATACACATGCCATACATATTATCTATTTAACGTGTACAATTCAGTGGTTTTTAGTATATTCACAGAGTTGTGCAACCATTACCACAATCAATTTCAAAATATTTCATCACCCCTCAAATACCTCATACCCATTAGTTATCACTCTCTATCTACAGGCCTAGCAACCACCAATCTATTTTCTGTTCTCTATGCAGTTATCTATTGTGGGCATTTCATAAAAATGAAATCCTATAATACGTGGCGTTTTGTGTCTGGTTTCTTTCACTTATAGCCCACTTTCTTAACTACTATACAATATTGTCTTACTCTCTTACCTCTTTATTCTTGCTTTAATCAATATAGGACTTAACAAATTTCTAACAATTACTGCTACTCCGCTTAAATATTCAATGGCACCCTGAAACAGTAAATCTTTAGGCAAATTACTGAAACGTATAACTGCATGGGGGAATGAGTGGTAGTGAGCTCCAATGAATAAAATGTACCAAAAACTAAATATTTGTTGCATAAAAATTAATCTAGAAGATACAGAAAAATTTCTCTGTGAATTACATGAATTTCTGGGGCCTTTAAATGCATTCAAAGCATTGCAATGCCCCCCTCCCTGTTGACTGCATATCAGTTTTGTAGATGGATAAAAAGATACACTTCAATCCAACATTTTAAAAATCATTTTCCAGGACCCTCCTAGGAAAGAGAGAGAAATGAAAGACCTACTCACTTACAGACCCTCAGACCCATCTTGGGCAACTTTGTCTCTGAAATGCCTCTACCCTCTAAAATCTTGCACTTAAACATTAGCCAACATTGTGGCTTAGAGGGGTAAAAGGTCAGGTGTCAGCTCTGTGGGTGTTTCTGGACTGGAAGTAAAATGAATGACGCTCTGATTCTTGATGTTGGTTTGCATCCCACTGAATCAACCTTGTGCCAAGGAGCATCCAGGTGTGATCCTGCCCCCAGGAGGAGCTCTTGTTATTCATTGGATAAGTATGTCTCTGGAGAATGAGGTGGATTGGAGTGCACCTTGGAGGGGCCGTGGGACCTGAGTTGAAGGAGTTTCTGGTATTTGGAATCCATCTGTGAACTGAAGTCTATTCTCCCCACAATGTCTTCTATTACTCTAGAAGAGGAAGTAGAAAGATACTGACACATGCAAAAGAAAGGCACGGAGGGGTAGGTGATTTAGAGAACTCAACCATATTACTTTGTTAAAAAAAATTCACAAATGCAAGTTACAAAATAAAAATGTACTGGGATCCCCATTGTGCACCTTGCTCTGTGCTAGGTGCACAGCGAATGTCTGCTGGGACAAGGAGACAGCAGTGGAGCACAAAAACCAGAAGACAGGGCCCTTGTTCCCTGCACATCACCATCTTCTTGAAGCTATGGCTGCACACAAATGAATCAGGGCACATAATAGACAACATGTGAACCAGAAATAAATTACACAGTGCAGATTGCATGGTTATAGGACTTTTTGCTATGGCTATTATTTATTATTGCCTTCTTTTCACTTCCAAACATAGATTACAACATTCTCCTAGAAATTTGCCTGTTGCAAAATCATTTTCTTAGATTATAATCAAATAACTGTTCTGGGCCAATTTTCATTTTATTTGTGGTTGAATTTTAGGATCACCTCATCTGAATGTGAAACCTGTACCCACTTCAAAAAACCCAGGTGTGAGACATGGTTTGCTGTGACTGTGGGTGAGGCGCATAGCCCAGAGTATTCTCATCTGATCTAGGTACACAGTCAAGTTGTGAGGATCAAATCCCACTAGCAAATGCATGGGAGAGAAAATGAAACCTAGAACACAGGATACAAAGTAAGGGACACTTGTTACGATCATCATACAACCTCACACAGTTCATGCCCCAGAGCTTACAGAGGAAGGATTTTGACATTCTCGGGTCATAGAAAAAGTGGCAAAGTCACACCCTTTAGAAATAGCACTAACTTTTCTAGGCCTCCTTTCAAGAAGCAGCCAGGTCTTTATCGAACACCGGTTGTATAACCCTGCCCCGTGCCAGGCACCAGGCTAGAGACAAGCAGTCGAGAAAAACATTGTCTCAGAACATGATGATTTTGTAGAAAACATCAACACATTCAATACAAATAGCAAGAACTATATCAAAATAGCAAGCCAGAGAAGTAGGGAGCCTTACAAGCTGGGCAGTCCATCAGGGAAGGCTGCAGGGAAGAGGCAGATAAAATTTGACACTGACCTTGGAAATGGTCATGAATCTTTTAGTCTCAGAAGACAGAAATCCAACTGAAAATAATAGGAATTTATTTGTTGACCAAAACGCCAGGAATAGTGCTGGTTTTAAGCATGTCTGGATAACAGTGTTAAAATAATGTCCTCATTTTTTGTCACATTCACACACTCTCCATCTCCACCACTGACTCGGCATCCATTTTCTCAGAGTTTGTTTTCTTTCTCTGGCAGCTCCCTTCATATGGCAGAAAGACGGCCACTCTCAGTTCTGAGCACACATGGTTCTCCTTACCATTTTTGACCCCAGAGGCAAAGACACCCTTCCTTTCCAGTTTCACCTATCTAGTCTCTTGGAGGGATGCCTACTGGCTCTGCCTGGCAGTGAGCTCACCTTGTGGACAAAGTACCATAGGCAGAAGACTGGGGTATTACAGTCTAGCCAAATGCCCATCTCTGAGGCCAGGAGTGGATGAGGCAATATGACTAACAGTCTCCTCATAACCGATGGAATTGGGAAGAGGCAATTACCTGACAGAAAGAGGAGTGCTAGGCAGACACAAACAATGCATATCCATGCAGCTCAAACAACTGAAAGGAATTTGAAGAGACGCAGAGAGAGGGGGTGGAAAGCTAGGAAAATATACAAATAATATATGAATGAAGTCATGCCAGGACTGAATGTTTGTGTTCCCCCAAAATCATATGTTGAAGCCTAATCCCCAATGTGATAATATTTACATGTGGGACTTTTGGGAGTTGATTAGGTCATGAGAGTAGAGGCCTCATGAATGGAATTACTGCCTTTATAAAAGAGACCCCAGAGACCTCTTTTGCCCTTCTACCATGTGAGGACATGGCAAGAAGATGGTCATCTATGAACCAGGAAGCAGATCTTCACCAGATCCAAATCTACCAGTGCCTTGATCTTGGACTTCCCAGCCTCCAGAACTGTGAGAAATAAATTTATGTTGTTTATAAGCCACCCAGCCTATGGTATTTTGTTATAGCTGCTCAAACAGACTAAGAAAGTCATATAGGGGCAGATGAGTACGGTATGTGTGTTTGGGGAGGGAAGGAGAATGTGGCATAGTGAGTGGAAAACAGATTGATTATAAAGGAAAGTCTGAGCATGGATATTGTAATCTTTCTTTTTCCTGCTACCTTTCGCACCTCCTCTCTTTACAAGATGAACCAAGCAAACCTTGTGGAAGGCCTGATGAACACAAAAACTAACCTAGTTGATCTGACATAAGATGTGGTACCCACCTTTGTGAAGTTCACAGCCTAATTGTAGAGACAAGATGAATACACATAGAAAGCTGTCCAGGGATGGATGCTAACAGATTAACACATAACCAAGTTCAATATACCCGAATCAATCTGCCTTTACAACATAGCCTCTAGACTTGGGGATGACACTTCAATATGAGGAAACCAGACCTAGTGACCTTCCTGGAGGGGTCCTGCTGTGCCAAGGTGGGCTTCAGATTGCAGCCTCTTCCTCACCCTGTGAAGGTCAGATTGTAGTTCAAAAAGAATCCTGCTGACATAAATTATGTAAAACAACCACTTCAGGGTGTTAAACTGAACTGAAGTCTGAATTTAACTGCCCAGCAAATCACTGAAAAGGGACTATAGCAATATCTTTAATAGATGATATAAATACTTAGGGCATAAAACTGCCTATTTTACTTATTTCCATTACAGCAATCCCCTCCCTATCTGAGACCTGATTAGGGCAGATAAACAGGCTCCTAAACTTCTGTTTCCTGGGCACATGCATTTTCCCTAAATGCACCACCTTATCCCATGTGTACTACCCCCAACTTGTTGGTTTAGGTTCTATCTGAGAAGCATACCTGAGACCAGGAACAGCAGACAAGACCTGCTGTTTAGTAGAGGATACTTGGATTACTAATGTTCATAAATTCCTGTGTTGGCCACCATTTCAGGCTGATATAAAATCTGTCAAAATCTAATTTGGTCCTAAGTTATCCTCTAAGTTCCATCTCCCCACAGCCCAACCCAATTCCCACCTTTTTGATGACCCTGAGCCCATGAATCTGTCTAATCTCCTATTCTGAACATAATAAGCTGACCTAATTTTCCATATCTGCATCTTTTTTCCCAAAGTCAAATGAATGCAGGATTCCCCAAATCTGAGACCACATTTCAATCTTATTTTCCACAGGATGAGGCAATATGTCTTGGGATGCAGCATGGGGGTACAAAATAAGCAGGGTTTTGAAGTCACAGATTCAGGCTTGAAACCAACTCTGCTATTATTCTTTCTGAGCCCCAATTCCTTCTTCTGTAAAATAGGAATAATTACACTCAACTCCTAAATGTGAAAATTAAAATGAAATAGTAAATGTTTGTTCCTTTCTTGCTCTCCTTGTTTGGTTTCTTTTTGTAATGCCCATCAATAAGACTTCTGGATGCTTAACGAATATTGTTGGCAGATCCAGTTTCTATTCTAAAACCTGGAGTCACATGCCACATGCTTTCTGCCTCTCTAAAGTCCACCAACATTTAAAAGACCAGCTCAAGTCCTAATTCTTTCATTCTCTAAGCATTCTAGCTTTTGCTATTTTCTCTTTCTTTTGCACTCTATTTACTTTAATAGCTAACTACTTATCTTTCAAATTTTTCACATCCATTATTTTTCCTTCCCCATGAAGCTCCTTGATGGCAGGAGGTACACTTTTTGTGTACTTTCTCATAACCAGCAAAGTGCTGGGCCTTTAGTAGAAACAAAATAAATAGGTGTTGATCAACATAGACAAAAATAATACCATAATCAATAATATACCAGGCAGAAATTAGTCAATTATAACAGTAAAGACTATAAAAATTTGGTATGAGTCAAACACTCCTCTAAGATGCTTAGCAGAGATTATCTTATTGAAACAAAAGTCTAAATGTTTAAAAACAAACAAGAAACTCTTAGGAAGGGAAGAGAGCTAAGTTGTTTGGATTTTTCAAGACAAAGGCTTTGTAGAGGAGATAAAACTTGTGAAGAACTTCAAATGGTTCTAGTTCCAAGGCTGCAATTAGAAACAGCTTGCAGAGTTTGGGATTACGTTATTTTCCTATAATTTATGGTCTATCAATCAGCTGGAAATGTATAAAATATGATTAATTCCTTAGAGGCCACTTCTCCAGGCTAATCATTGTGTTTCTTGGGTTTCTGTGATCCCTCCCATCTGTGACCACATAGATAAGCACTTTTGTGGATACTTCTACCTTCTTTGTGGTTTTCTGTATGTATGATTTTGTTTCTAACTAAATTTTAACTTCCTTTCAGAGAAAAGCTTTTTCCATCTTCAGAAAACCTAATACAGACCTGAGACTACACAGAGAGCATGCAACACATTTTTCATTAGACTTACTAAATTTCATCCATTCCAGATATCACCATGAAATCCAACTACATCTCAAAAGCTCACTATCTTTCAGTGAGGAAACACGTGACAGAGTGCCAATACAAACAGCAATTCCTTTTCTAAACTTCTCAAGGAAGTGAGACTGCGTTGCACAGTAGAGCATAACAATTTGAAATCCTGAAATACAAAGCAAGGCAGCACATGCGGAAATGAGGCTCATCCCCCACGCAACGGCATCTGGTTACTAACGGAGGACTAATTCTTGTCCTTGGACGCCCGAATATACCTTCTATTAAACAACTCAAATGAAAACCCCAAGGGGAGAACATGACCCTACAGATTTATCTGATGATATGGCCATATTAGATCCTTTCAAATCCTTTAATTTGCAAAAAGTCCCAAAGTCGGTGAACCAAACAAATAGCAGCTCTCTCCTCATGCTGTGTAACTTGGGTGATATTTATGGACGGGGAGAAGTTCTGTGTTCAGCAATTTCCTAATCAACTAAGAACAAATGGAGAAAGCAAATCCATGAAATAGGAAAGGGCAAGACCACCGAGCTATGACTTAAAAGGCAGCTGAGAAATGTTACAGCCATTATGCTGCTGAGCCTCCCGCCCTAGTCAAAATGCATTCATCAGAAGTGCTATAGGAGCTGAAACTTGAGGAAATGGCCTGAGGATGTGAAAGCTAGATCCCTCCACCAATGGCCCTATAAAAGAGGGCCCTGTAAATGAAAGGGGGGCCTGAATATTGCCTCAGACATCAATGACATGTCTCACTGGATTCATTTTTGTTTAATGTGATATAATTCATCATTGGCTGCTTCCGGTAATCAATTCAAATTCAAGAAATCATTTAAAAATACTTACTAGATGCATGTCAAGACCTGAGAGAAAAGTAGTAGAACCTCCAAGATAGGAGAAGGCATGGCCCCCATGTTCAAAACATGAAATAATTCAGAAGCTGGCTTTTGTTTTACTTTTGCTTAGGCTTGTGAATGATTAGCTATTTACCTAGATGTCCATCGCCTCCTTCAGTAGGTCTGTGGCTCAATTGTCCCAGGCACATGTACCATATATTGTTATTTTCCATCTTCACTTCTAAAACCCTATTTCAACCATGGAATCCTGTCAAGAAAATGTTCCCTAAAATATGACTTAACTGCCTTCATACTAAACTTCAAATTGTTTCTTCTCATCCTTGATTCATAGGAAAGAGAATAACCTGTTTCCTTTTTATGACTTTTATATTTGCAGACTCAGAAGTAGAAAAGTACTTCGGAATCTAAGGAATACAATTGCAGAATTTCTCCACACAGTGAGCACAAGCAGGTAAAAGAATGAGAGAACATCAGAGCCCAAAGGACTGCAGAGAAAGGCTCTCTCCCCACTCAACATCCCCCTGTTTCCCGTGTGGGGACTGTGGCGCAGAGAATTTGGGTTGTCTGCACAGTACCTAGCCCCCTCTCTCTCACAGCACACTGGCTATGGAGAAAGGTTAGCCCCACAGACTCTACACCAGTTTCTTTTGCTCTTCTTCCATTTCACACAGTTTGCAGAGGACGCATAGCCAGTAAGTTAAGACAATTAAGAGTGGTCTAGCATAAGAAGGCAAAAACAATCGTGGAATGAGGCAAAGCTATTAATGTCACACTGAGCAGATATTTAACTTTCTTTAAGACTTCGAAGAAAAAAAATAAATCATTTCAAATTTGTTTAGATTGGTTTGGAACCTTTTTCTTCACCTTATTCTCTTATTGGTCCTAAAGTCCCAACTCTAGCATCAGCCTCCTTAGACTTCTCTTTTCTACTTTCTTGACTTGGTATGCTTGCGAATCAGCATGTTAACTTGACAAGTTTCCTGCGGTCCCAAGGTTCCTAGATGCTCTGTGGAGAGATGCATCTTCATTCCTGCAGGCCTCAAATAATTAAAGTAAGACTGGGCCCATTACTCAAAACTTCCATCGCTATAGCTTACCCACTACTCTATATCTGTTTATTTTTGCAGGAACGTGGGGGATGAGGCAAGGGGGTTCATAGCCAGGCTACCTTGGTGAAATGATCAGCCAGGTTGAGGCTGGAAACATTTTAGAGGAAATGGAGAACTAAACAACAGCAGCATATAAAAATCTATCTCATGAATTAAAAAAAAAAAAAAAAGATATTGTAAAGAAAGACAGGAAAAGGCCCTGATTGTAAAAATTAGATTTTTATGTGTTTTTTTTCAAAGGAGCTTGATCATGGAAGAAAATACAAAACAACAAGATATTTCAATGAGTGAAATGGAAGCAAAGTCAGCTATGGCCTCAAACTACGATAAATATAGGCCAGTAAATACTGGCCTGTTGCTCGTCATATTTATCATACAGCCCTTCCCACCACCCCGGATTCCCTTCTCCAGGTTGGTTCCAGAGTCTCCTACGATCAGGAACAATAGTTGAAGAATATTTGGCCATCAGAGCAAAGGATATCAATTTGTAACCCTTCTCATCTCTGTTTCTTGTGAATGAAGGATCTCACTAAAGCAATGTCTGTCAAGGGAAGCAATGAGCAGAATCATGACAGATATCTAAAAGAGTCCAAGAGGAACCACAGAATAATTTTCTAGAACAAAGCCTATACAATAGGAGTGAAAGAGACAATGAGGTCTTTTGCTCCAGTGGCCCCTCCTCATGCTTCCCTAGAGCAATTAAGGCATTGCCACATTGTAGATGAAGGTAGCTAAGGCACAGAGATGTTCCCAGGGTGAGGAAGGAACGGAGGACAGATTAGAATCAGAGTGTCCCACTGCTCAGTGGGACCAGGATCTTCCCACTATGCCACATGTCCGCCTCTTAAGTGTGTGGCAAGAAGATCTCCCAATATTTAAAGAAACTTTAAAATAAATTAGTGTGTTGGCTTCAGAGAAGATATTGTAACCTGTCCAGAGTAATAAAATCAGCAATGCACAGCATTACTTTCCTTTAAGAAGAACTTGAATAAATAAGACATTTATAAAAATGAGTGGAAAATCTGAAATGAATATCCCAAGAACCATGCAAAAATAAGCTAAGAGAAATTGAATTTTCTTTTGAGTCTCTAAGAGAGAGGCGGCAGTTGAGGATTTTATACATAATTTATAAGGAAAATTGTCCCATTCACTCAGGTATATACCATATCAGTTTGTGGGAAAGATTAAGCAAGCTGTCTTTTTTTTAATTGAAATCAAATATATGTATGGAAGAAAATGAATTCTGAATGAGGAAGAATGCAATGAATCACATGGCCAAAGGCTTGCTGGAATTTACATGAGTTTGTTTTTTTTTTTAAACCAAGTAATTTTGACCTTATTTATTGATCAGTAATAAGAAAAGATCCCAAAGCAAAGTCCTACTTAGTCCCGAAGCTTCCTGTTCTCATTTTCCCTGCACTGCAAGGAAAACTGGGCCTTGGCATAAATAGCACATATCTCGCTGGATACCTATGATCTGAATAGTATTAGTTAAGTATTCTGGGCTGGTTGTCATTGTCTCCTAAAATATTACCATGATCAATTCAGTCCTTGGAAATTTTTACCCAGAGAGAAGCTTTTAAATTGCAAATACTCCCAGAAACACTGAACTAATTCTTAACTAAGGTGTTGGTAACTTCCTTACGCCTCTAATTAAAAGGATTCAGGGAGGCTGGGTAAGGGAAAAGAGAAAGACTTTGAAAAGAAGAGAATGAGTTTAGTAAGTGAAAGTTTGGAATAGTGAAAACCATACTATAGTGATGGCACAATTTTGTTGGTAGGACCTCAGGCTAGGCCAAGAGGATCTGTGCCAGCAATCTCTATAGAAAACATGGATCATTTACCACGGCCCCTGTCTGTCCCGAGCCCTCCCTTCATCCCTCTTCTCCATCCCAGGAACTTCATTCTGATCACCCCTTGGACCACTCTGAATTCCTTCAGCAGTAGCGGCATGTGGGCATTAATCTACATGCCATTCTCATGCCATATGTTTCCTTGATATTGTTTTCTGGGTATTCACTACATTCCTGTCTTGGGCCCCAGTGTAACTGAAGAGTTAGTACATTTCTCTTTCTCTCTCTTTGGAAGCCCCACAGCATCTGCAACAAAGCTACTTCTGCCAAGGAGCCTCAACACTAATATGAAAAAGAAAAAAATTTGAAATGTTGTAGCTTACAGTTTCCAAAACCTATTTACTTATATAATTGTTTATCTATATAAAGCAAAAAGGAAACTAAGCAAGGGGGGTTTTATTATTCCAGATTTACAGAGGAGGAAACAACCTCTGAAATAGCCACTACTAGCTAAGTTTTGCTGAAAATTACTCTATGTCAGGTACTCTTCTGAGCACATTATACATATTAGCTAATTTAATTATTTAAACAGCAGTATGAAATAGCTACTATTATATCCCCATTTTGTGGATGAGGAAACTGCAGCTTTAAATATTTGAGCTACTTTCCCAAGATCACACAGGCAGTAAGTGGCAGAAATTGTGACTTACATCTAGTTCTGTTGAATCAAAACTTAGTGCTCTTAAATGCTGCTGCTCTAAACAAGAGTTAAAGTATGGAAGCTTTTCTCTCAAGGTCATACTTCCTAAGATGCAGGGGATGGACTACTGGATCTAACTCCTCATCAAATGCACTTGCAACACTACCCTGATATTTATTGAAATGCAGGCAATTTTGTTAAGGAACAGAATGATATGAAAAATTGATCTTGTACTCGAACTTTAACAAACATTGGTTCCTTACCTGGAGGACTCTGCTTTGCAATGGAAATTTCCCTTGGATGTCTTAGATGATTTCAAGACATTCTATCTGTAAGAAATGAAATGGATTAAATGGTCCCCATTAAGCTTATGGTAATTTTAGCCTTTCCAACTTCTGGCAATAGAACCTACAGTGTGAGCACAGAGTAAATTCCAATCTAAGGTTGCAGTTTTGATCCTCCTATGTTATTAGCAGAGTGAGTCACTCTAGCCAAGAGCTACAGAGAACACTTTCTTCTGGTAACCTCTTTGAACATGACATTGAAGGAATAAGACCCCCAACGCACTCAGCTTTTAGATTTCTACTCCAAGGTCGTCACGATTTTGGCAAAGCAAGGCTTGTCAACAAAATTAAGAAATGTCACTTTCTTAGTAATGATGATTATTATTCTTCATAGAGTAGGCTTGCGTTACCCAGCAAACTTATTTGGTTGAAGAAAATAAAGCTGAATTAGTTTCAAATTTTATTTGACAAGTCAAGTCAATATATGTAACCAACCTACCAGGAGAGGTGCTGGCTTTGGTCTACATCCTACTTTGAAGAAGTGGTCATAGGAGAAGGTTTAGTTCTGATCAGGAGCCTCCTCTGGTTAAGAAGCATGACAACCTGTTCTGCACTCTGATTTGTGCAGTGATGCTGATGCTGCCCCTGCCGTACGTAGCAGACTCTCTTTGGACAGATAAACCACGAAGTGTTAAATGTTACTGTATAGATTCCCTATAAAGTGGCCTGATATTGCTGCCAAATATGAAATTAATCTTCATAGCACCAAAGTGTAGAGAGGGGACTAGAAATTATTTAATTAATTGTATCCAATTATCTTGACTCCCTAATCTAAACGCTAAATTTGAAATGGTAAGTCTAGTGGTGCTGTGTAAATTCACTTACAGAGTTGACTCTTTCTCCTTGAATGAAACAAAATGCTTGTCAGTATTTTTATGTCAATAATATGATTTAATAAAAATTCCAGATAACAGGAAGATGTTCTTACACATGTAATGGCAGTGGCTTCAGGGCCTAACAGTGTTTCTCAAAGTATGATTCTAAAATCATTTACACGAGAATCACCTGTTTGGGGGTGGAGGGGGAGAGAAGAGGGAGAATCTTTATCCAGAATGCAAATTCCTGGGCTCTAACAAAGAGCTACTGAGTTCAACTCTATGGGAACACCCTGATGTTGGCATGTATAACAGATCCCAAAGTCACTGTTTTGTACTAAAATTTGAGAATCACTGGCTAGGTTCTTGAGGCATCAGGACAGTTAGGTGTCTGTGGAGCATAGAAAGGCAAGGGTTGGAGGAGGCTGCAGCAGCCACAGTGGAATGGCCTAAGGAAAGGTCTGTGGACAGGAATTCCTCAATTATTTTGTCTTTCATTCAACAGAGCAGACCCAGGAGTCTGGAGATGGAGTGCTGTGAAAGGTGAGAAAGGAAGAACAAGGATCCAGGGAAACCTGTGTCTTTGGGGACAGGGATTATGAAAAGAAGGGAAGAGAAAGCGTCAAGGGGTGGACCATGCGCTCAGCCCTCCCCTACCTGGGATCCTCCCCAGGGAAGAGATGAACTGCACGATTCCAGGAGAAAGATGCTGAAGTCAGATGGCTTCTGCCCTGCCCCTCATTTGGGGCTCTTGAGGGAGATCCTCTATCAGGCTTCCAGCACAAACTACAGCGGCTATGACAAGATGTAGTCAGTGACACAATGGCATACATCAAAGGGAGGCCTGTGGAATGATGCCCTAAGCTTCCTCTCTGACTGGGGGGACACAGAAGGCACCTGAGCTGAGAGCAGTGGGCTTGCCCTAAGCCCAGGCTGGTTTGAGGCACCCTCCCCTGCCCTGACAGCTGAGTCCAGGAATGGATTAAATGAGATGATGTACATAAAGCATTTACTCAAGATGCTAATTTGAAAGTAGCTAATGGCATAAAGTATATGAAAGTACTTTGAGAGTCTAGAACACTGAACAAATGAAATATGTAGAATTAACAGAGACAAGGTTGTAGTTCCAAGAAAATTTTAAATTGCTGTTAAATTACTGGACTTATAATGCCCTACTAATTGAGCTCCAAGAAACCTAACAGTAGCTCTGAACCCCCATTCCTATCATCTACTTGTCCACTGTAGGGAGGTGAGGCCCTAGGAGACAGATCTCTAATCCTCTACCCCACCTCCACTTTACCAGAGTTCCCCTGATTCTATTTCATACTATAACTTTGTTTGATCAGAGAGTTTCTCAACAAAGAAAGAGTCCAAGAAATATTGTACTTGAAGATAAAATTAAAAGGTCACTAAAACTCTGGTAAGAAAAGTAGTGATATTCTAAGAGAGTGTCTCCCAGGCCTGAATGGACTTAAAATCCAAAACTATTACAATTTCATTCCTGTTTTATTTACTGAGAGGAATTGGAATCCCAAATCACGCTTTGAGTGAGTGCAGTAGTTTATAATGCTTGCAGCCCTGATCTGTCCCCCCACCACCAAAAAAAAAAGAGGATACTGCATTGACTCCAAGGGTTTGCAATAAAACCCACTGAATCTCTAGGTTCCCTAAGCACTGCCTCGTCTCAAGCAGAATAAATTGCCTCACAAAGAGCTAATACTTTGAATTACTGTCAGCAGCAATTCTTATCTGCTAGAAACTGATAAAACAATCAATAGGGAGTTTTTGTGTATTTGTTTCCAAGGAGATAAGATGTGCTCAGGGTTATTGGGAAGGCCTCCTGGTCTCCAGGGAAGAGCAAAGACTGCAAGACAAAAGCCTTGAGAACAGCCATCGCCAGTGCTTGGTGACCTTGGATAAATTCCTTAATTTTTGTCCGAAAGTTTCCCATCTGTAAAATGGGAGGGATAACAGTTGACCAAATCCTCCAACACAGGAATAGGTCAAATATAAAATAGCAGAATCATAGAGGACAGAGAGCCCCCACTCATCAGATACCACTACTTTGTGATCTCAAATTAGCATGAACAGCAGACTTCGTTGTTCTCCACTACTGTGCGTTCTAGTTGCCCACTTACCTGTCTCACTCCTATTAAAGTAGGACTGTCTTGAGATTCAGGACAACGTCTTAATCATCTTTGTCCCCATAGCACCAACCTAGTATCTGCATATTCTAGAGACTTGTTTGATATTAATCATTTATTAAATGAATAGAAGGAAATAAATAAATGAATGAATAAATAGATTAATAAATAAAGGTATTAAACCATTTAAGCTTCTATCCCAAATTAAGAGTCTTTTATAAAATATCAACAAGAAGATTCTTAAGCCTCAAAATGTATGTACCAAAGGAAATGACTAGGATGGCTAGGGGGATGTAGGAACAATGCCACAGGCATAACATTCCATTCTCATGGAGCCAAAACTGCATACACTTATTATTGGGGGTCATGTCATTTTATCATACTGAGACTATAGTCAACCAGAGTTCTCAAATATTTTCCACATGCTATGGATTCAAATCAGTCTAATTCCAGGTACTTTTTGAGTCTAGAAGCAGAAACATCCATAAATCCCTAATAAATATTGATATGCAAATTTGGGCCCATTATTTAACTTTATATCGACATATCATATGTATACACAAAAGCGAAAAATCAAGTGTCCAGCTGGATGAATTTTCAAAAAGAGAACACTCATGTAACTAGCACCCAAGTAAAAAAACAGAACATTGCCAACACCCCCAAAAGCTCCCCTTTGTGCCCTCCTCCTGTCACCACCCCGGTAAAAGCAACCAGTATTCCAACTTCTAACACTGTACATTGGTTGAGTCACTTTTCAAGCTTTGTATACATGGGATAATTCTGAATGAACTCTGGTGTCTTGTTTATTTCCCTTAACATTTGTTCCTTCTCATTGTTGGTATCGTATTCCACTGTGTGAATACCCCACAAGGTATCCAGCCATTCTACTGTCGGTGCACATTTGGGTAGTTTTTCTTTGGGGCCATTAGCAATAGTGCTGCTATGAAGACGTGCGCATGTCTTTGTGAATATCTGTTTAACTTTCTGTTACAATTTATTAAAGATTTTGAATCATCACTCTATTTCAGTCCTGTCAGGTCTGCTCTGAACATTTCTACATCTGCCGGCCTCTAGCTTCTCTGCTCTCAACCTGGTCTAAGCTACCTCATCTGTGCTGCAGAATATTGCAACGACTCCTAACCAGCCTCTGCTTTTATAGTTCATGTGCTACACAGTGGAAATGGTTGTCTTTTTTAAAATGTAAATAAGATCATATCCCACCACCGCTTAAAACTCACCAGTGGTTTTCTATTAAAATAAACACTCCATACATGTTCTACAAGGCTCTGTCAGAACTGGCCTCTGCCTGCATCTCTGAATTGATTTTGAAGCATTCTCTTCCCCCTGCTCACTCTGCTCCAGCCGCACTGGCCTTCTTGCAGACTTCAAATATGCTAAACATGTAATGTATCTGCCCCAGAATCTCCACGTAATAGTGTCCTTTTCTTCATTTAGCACTCACATCAATGTCATCTCAGAGAGGCCTTTCCTGATCCTTAATTTGAAATACCACCTTCCTCTAGGTCATTTTCCATCTGGTTAAATGGAGCTCATTCCACTGCCTAATACGTCTGTTACTCACTGACTAACTTACTGTGTATAACGGTTTTACTGAGATATAATTTATATACCATAAAATTCACTGTTTTAAAGTATACAGTTCAGTGGTTTTCTGTATATTCACAAAGTTGTGCAAACATCACCACTAGTATCAGAATGTTTTCATTCCCCCGAAAAGAAACTCTGTACTCCTTAGAAGTCATTTCCCATTCCTCCTTCCCACAGCTCCTGGCAACCACCAACCTACTTTCTATCCCTATGAATTCAACTACTCTTGACATTTCACATAAATAGAATCATACAATATGTGCATTTGTATCTGACTTCTTTCACTTAGTATATTTTCAAGGTTCATCACTTCAAAGTACATATCTGTACCTAATTCCTTTTCTTTGCCAAATCGTATTCCATTGTGTGAATATATCACATTTTGTTTATCCATTCATCAATGGATGGACATGTGGGTTGTTTCCTTTCTTCAAAGGAGGCTATTCTACATCATGCTGCTATGAACATTTGTGGACACATTTTTGTGTGGATATATGTTTTTGCTTCTCTTGAATACAGACCTAGGAGTGGATGACCCTCTTCTAATATTAGAATGTCATCTCATCTCTGCGAGAGCAGATAGGGCCAGCACCAGCACGTAATAGGTACCCAACTCATTTGGGAGTTGAATTAATTAACCTAGGATCTCAAAGCAAGGTTAACCAGAACTGATTACCTTTTATAGTTTGTCTTAAAAATCTGTTGTCACTTGGGTCTTGACTGCCTAACAAAAATCACTTAGTGAAAAGCTGGTTTTCCAAGCTGGTTTTCATATTAAGCAGCACATACTGAAAATCATGTGTTGATAGTAATGTTTGAACTTAAATACACAGTACCATTTGGAAGAGGGAGCAGAGTCATGGGTAGAATAAGCATTCAAAAGAAGAAAATTCACCTGTGGCCGCTTCAGTAGATGAATCAGTTTGCGGAGACCCTGGTGAAGATGCTCTGAGGACCAAGTGGAGAAATTACTAAAGGCCAACCAAGCCACATCCTTTAGCACACGCGGAGACAGCTGAGAAAATAAATGAAGCAAATGACTTTAAATATTTGGCGCTGCTGCTTACATCAAAACGAGAGTCAAATGTTTTTCTCTTCAGAGCTGTGGGAATTTATCTCAAAATCCTCTTAGAAGCACATTTATCTCTCAGCAAGGTTGTTTAAGACCATCAAAGCACAGGAATTGCCCCAGTGGAGCCAGACCAATGGTCCATCCAGCCCAGGATCTTGCCTCTGAGAGTCGCCAGTGTGGAATGGTATGAAAAAAAGGCAAAAGTCCTTACTGAAATGCACCTAATTGTGCAATATCAGGGCAGGGGGCTTGGAGCAATCTCTTCTGAGCCCAGCTGGTGACCAACTTCTGCCCTGAAGCAGGAGGCCTGACGGCCCTTGTAACTCTTAGCCTGGCAAGTGTAATTGCCCGCTCCATTTCAGAGCATGATTTCCTTCCCCGGTGTCTTTAGAAAAGAAGGTTGGATATTTACCACCCAACAAGTTTGCTGCTATCGCATTATGGTGGGCCATTAGAGTTAATCCATTAGCAAAGGGGAAAAGATCTTCAGGGAACTGAGGAGTTTAAGTTGAAAATCTAGATAATTTGCTGCCATTTCCTCCAAAATATTTATTTTATTCTTAGGCAGACTTTTTTTTTTTTTTTAAAGAAATACCCTTTGCATTCTGTCTTGCTTGGATGTGTTCCCTTAAGTAAAATGATATCCTCAGCTAACTGTCTTTGTGCATCATAAACAAACTAACAAGAAGCAGAAGCAAAGCAGTTAAGATTTGAGAGCAGAATGGTACCTCTGTACCTTCTCAGCTCACACAATGCCTATATTTCCAGATTCTCGCTTAAAAAAAAAGCAAATTATTTATTCATTTATTCTTTCACTAAAAATTGAGCACTGTGAGCCAGGCTAGACTCTGAGATACAATGTTGAATAAGACAGATTTCTATCTTGTGGTCACAGGATTTCTATTCCAGTGTGGTAACAGAAAAAATAGTGTGAAGAGACAAATGAAAAAAAATATATTTACAAACTGGGGTACAATTCACCTGATGTAAACAAGGAAGGTGTTGAAATAGAAAATGATTTGGCAGAAGCAGGTGAGGGGTTTAACTTACTTGAGAGGTTTTAACAGACACCAAAGATATGATAAAGGGGGAGAGGTGAGTTCCAGCAGAAAGAAGCACACGCCAAGGCACTGAGGCAGCAATGTGGCTGGTATGTGCCAGAACTTAGCAGTGACTCAAGCTATAGGAGTATAATCTGTGAAGAGGAAGCATGATACAAGACGAGTATGACCTATCTTGCAAAGCCTTCTACGTCATAGAAGCAAGTTCAAACTTTTTGTTCATGCAAGGGAAACGTTTAATTTTTGAGGCCATTATCTGACCAGTTAACGGTCACTGAACAAGTCTCCATGACATAGACAGGTTTCTCTGGGACCAGTTGACCAAGTCGGGTGGAACCAGGCAAGAAACCATGCATCTGATCCCTCTGAGTCTCTCCAGGTGTGGTTCAACTAGAGAATGACCATGGGGATTAGCTGAAAGCTGCTGGGTCCACATAGCTCCTCCATCTGGGATCCTGACCTGTGACATAGCTTGATACAGTTCCCTTCTGTTTGACCTGATGCCCAAACTTGACCAGTGTCTCTGTAGAATCTTGTGTTTCATTCTCTTGATCTAATGTTTGAGGAGGGTATTTCTTCCTTGAATCTTTCCCTCTGATTATCAGCCACTTAACTCAGGGCATCTAATCCTGGTGGGTAAGTCCTTCTGACCCCTTAATTCTGGCTCTCTCTTGGGTAATCAATTACACCATGCGGAACATGTCATTTCAGCCTTTGGAACTGGCAGGGAAAGCAAAGCATTGCATTGAACTGGAGCACAGGATGGAACAGAGAGAATGATAAAGGAAAAGGAAACTTCAGGAGCTGGGACTTAGGCTAACACACAGCCTGGTAACATCATAATAACAGTACTGACTGGGTGCTTACTAAATGCCAGGCCCTGTGCCATGTACTTAATATGCATCCACTCACTTGATCCTCCCTGAAATTCTAAGAGAAACTTTTCAATCCATGTTGTACAGAAGAGGGAACTGAAGCAGAGAGAGGATGTGTAAGTTGTCCAAGGTAGGAAGATGTTGGAGACCTCTGACACCAGAGCCAGTGTTTTTCCCTCCAGCTGTGGGGAAAGAGCCTGGGCGAGAAGTTGGGAGATCTCGGTTCCGACAGCAGTGCTGCTGCTGACTCCTGTGGGATTGCAGTATCACCTACCCCACAGCTCTGTATAAAGGACATCAAAAATTCCATCCATCTCCACTTCCCAAGTCCTGAGGGCACCTATTCACAGTACTTATTGAACACCTGTGAGAAACCATGGACTATCTCTACGTGTTTGGAAGGAAAGACAAAAAATCACACACAAACCTCCATTAAACAAGTATTTAATGAGCATCTGCATAGTGCAGAACACTTTGCTAGGCACAGAGAGAGAGGGAGAGAGACAGCTGTGATTTATAAGACATTCTATGTGCCCCAGATGACTTGCAAAGTAATTGGCATAACTAATGATATAAAGCAAGATGAGGGATACAAAGCATATAAACTGTAGATCAAAGGAGACAGAAATTAATGCTACCTGAGATAGGCAGTGAAAAAGGACTGGGCCTGGAAACAATTAAGAGGTCTCAAACAGGTAGGGAAGAAAGTGAATTCTAACATCCTAGTGAGAAATTTTAAATCTATATATATATTTGCTAATATTCAGATGACTGTTTTAGGTAACTGAGACCCAGAAAAAATTCAAAGTACACACACATACACATGTACAAGCAGCCATGTCATCTTGTTAGCCATTTGAATTATTGGGCTCTGTGCTATCGCATACAAATGTACATGATAGGGCTAAGAGTTGGGGGTGGAAGCAGGAAGTGGAAGGGCGTAAAGCGGCTCTAGGAATTTCATCTTGTATGTTATCATTTTGCGAGAACTAAGGAGACCGAATCCTTTAGGTAGTTGATTTCTGATTGTAAGAAGCCCGAAACCCACAAGGCCTCTCCCCGAGAGAGCTGGAAGCTATGGGGTACACACTATAGAAGTTGTTATTCACCTCACCAGAGGTGCATCAAAATCACCTGAAGACTTTTTTCAAGATTTAGCTTCCTGTGCTCCATCCCAGGCCTGACAAGATGAGCCTGGGCATATGACATATGTTTCTAGATGATTCTAATAGCTACTGCTCTGTGGAAGTACTGCTATATGGAATAACAGTGGAAAGATGTGCCATAATAGCCTGAAAACCCACAAGATTTGCCTATTAAAGGAGCATTCGTTTAAAACAACTAATAATTAGGGACAGAATTTCTAAAATTTACAGAGGAAGAGAATACCAGAAGCTCTAGAAAATCATATTCTCACCATCTCTCTGTCCTTTAATGTACAACACAAAGATCACTTAATAGTGCACTCTAATTCCACAATTAATGTGGGTTTTTTGTTTTTTGTTTTTAACAGAGAACCAATACTGGGTCCAATCCTACCAAGGATGTTCTGGGAAGTATAAGAGGAAAAACACATTTTCCGTCTTAAAGGAACCTATAAACGAGAAAAAAAAAAGGTGAACATATAAAATATTTAAATAACAATGTAGATGATTTAGGGACAAAAATGAATGGGTATAAATAAAATTTGCTTTAGATCAAAGGTCACAAAATTGCAGCCCATAGTTCTCACCTATAAATATGTTTTGTTTGGCCTGCACCATGTTAAAAAATAAATGAACCTCTATTTAAACATTGTGAGATTTCATATACTAATCAAGATTTTTAACTTCTCTTGGAAGGTCTGGCCTCACACTGGGGTTTTCATTTTGTCTGGTCACGGTGGAGCTGACTGGTGTTGGCGTCTCATTAGCCAACCTTGGAGTAGGCTGCTGTTCATAGTCCCCACTGTTCCCCCGTGCTGCCTAATCCTGCCTTCTTGACTCATTCCTGTTTCTTACCTGGCCTCTGTAAGAATTTGTGTCTGTGTGCTTAAGAAGAAAGAGAGGGCATTGTGCGTTAGAACACTGAATTCCTGGAGGAGAGGGATCTGGGTCATGAAAGGATAAGGCATTGTGTATCAGGATTTTTGATCAATGTGAAGAAATAGACTTTAAAATCCCCATCCCCAAATAAGAAAATATATTCCTTTCACCTATCCTTCTTTCCTCCTGATATCATGACAGCAGGATTCATTTATAGTCATTAAAGAACGCAACTGTCTCTTTTCAGAGCCCGTAACTTTCAGAATTCAGGAAAGAAGTAGAAATGCTTGGGGAAATGTGTTCTGCGTTTTGCCATCCTCTAAGCACTTCCATAATAGGGAGGGACATGGCACTTTTACAAGGAGATGGCATTCACTCATCCAGACAGTAAGCAGTTGAGTAGAAAATGCTAATTCCGAGACCTGGTGCTCTGGAGACATTTAAATTCACAATGGGAAAAGTGGCCAGTGGGTGCAGGCTCCTCTGTCAAGCCCCTGGAAAGGAACTGGGAACAGGAAGCTCTCACAGGTGTTGAACTCTAAGACATAACCACTCTATTTTCTTTTGACAAAGTGCAATCTAACTGTAATCTGATGACCTCAAAGGGGACTCTTCGATGATCAAATTCGGGAATCAAGAACCATGTACCTACTTTTTCCTTTTCATTTCCAAACCATAAAACTTAATGAGGGAAATTCAAGTCTTTATGGAGGATTAGAGTCAAAAAAAAGCTAAAAAAAAAAAAAAAAAAAACTTAAAAATAAAGAAGAAAAGCCCAGATGGTCTGATCTGGACTTTCTAAAGTTGGCTGCAGACAGCGTTGCTGAGGCCCCAGCCATTACTTTTTAATCTCTCATTGACAAGGCAAAGCTTCCCTGCAGACTAGGATTTGGGACTTGTTATCTCCATTTTATTGGCCTCTTTGCCAAGAATAGCAGAGCTGATAAAACGCAGACTTCAGTCAGCAGGGAAAGAGGAATGGACACTGAGGGCCCGGGGGACCGCAGAGAGCAGCCGCTCACACTCCCCATGGAGGCAGGAGAGGTGGTTTATTTAGTAGCTGCCTGTGAAAAATAATGAAAGGAAAGAAGGAGTGGTGAGATGGGGAGAAGGAAGGGGAGGAAAAAAAGAGAGAAAAAGGGAAAGCCCAAGGGAGGTGTAAGGGAAGGAATGAGGCAGAAAGGGAAGGGAGAAGAAGTGGAACACAGGAAGGAAGGAAGAGAGGAAGGAAGAAAGGAAAGGAGGAAGGAAGAAAGGGAGGGAGGGAGGAAAGGAGCGTGGGAGGAAGGGAAAGATAGTTTTACAAATGGGTCAAAATTCTATTTCAGTTTTTTGAGCTGCCTTTCTTAAAAAGCAAAAGTATCAAGCAATACCGTAAGACAATTCTTGCTCACATTTCCCTGTGATGTTTACAGAGAAAATTGGAGGGACTTCCTGTCACCCTTAGAATAAAGTACAAAATCTCTATAAGGTTTATGAGGTATTGTAAAATTTGTCTCTAGCCAATCTCTTTAGACTAGCACTAGACCTTTGTCACCCTCCACCCACATGTGAAACCCCAACTTTCTGAAATTCTTCTAGTTTCTCAGACGAAATTGGCTCATTCTCACCTCTCTGCTTTATTCCGAATGTTCTGTCTGCTCAAAACCCACTCCCCTCCCTCTCTGAGGTGACTAATTCGAATTTATTTATTTATTTATTTTACTTTTTTATTTTATTTTTTTGCTGAGGAAGATTTGCCCTAAGCTAATGTCTGTTGCCAATCTTCCTCTTTTTTTGCTTGAGGAAGATTAGCTGTGAGCTAACATCCATGCCAATCTTCCTCTATTTTGTATGTGGGACACTGTCACAGCATGGCTGATGAGTGGAGTAGGTTCATGTCCGGGATCTGAACTCATGAACCCAGGCTGCCAAAGTGGAGCATGAGGAATTTTAACTACTTGGCCATGGGGCTGAGCCCCAGCCTTAAGGTAGGGATTGTTTCTGAGTGAGTAAAGAGGGATGGTCAGGGCAGGATAATCAGATCCTCTTCTGAAAATGTCTACGGGTTCAATCTCTATCCTTAGATGTGCAGAACATAATTTGGGAATCAGAGAATTAAGGGAAAGGCCAGGAAGTGGTGGTGGGAGAAGGGCCTGAGCAGGATATTTCTAGAACAATCAGTGGAATACCATTCTAGTAAAGTGCAGGGCCTGAAGCAGAGAACATGGCTGTGCACAACCATAACTGTCTCTACTCCTACACATTTCCAACACTCCCCCACTGATCAGAGATGCACCTGTGTAATAACCAGTTGTGAGATAGTGGAGGAAGGTGGCCATAAAAATTGGTTTCTGTGCTTGGCCCGACTTTATGCAAGACTATCCCTATTGCTCTGTGGACTGCTCATCAGGTGTCTTTTGCATTTTCCCAAGACAGTGAGTTCGGGACAGTCTCCTGATCTGATAGCTACTGTGAATCATCCTTTGGAGATTGCACAGTGAGTTCTAACTGCGCTTCTTGGAAGCTGTAAGAGATGTCCCCCAAACCCCCAAACACCTGGCAGCATCTATAGGAGGCAGCAGTAAAACAAGGTCATGCGGCCTTAGGAAAAGTGGTTAACAATCCAACAACAACAAAATTCTCCACTGTAAGAATTATTCCCTTGCCAGTGAAACCTCAATGACAAAGATTCACACATTAGAAATTCAGAATATTTGTGATATGGTCTAGGGCTGATGTTTATTTTTATGCTAAAAAAATTGCTGTTTTTAGTAGTAATATCATCTTTTGCTCCAAAATAATCCAAAATGAGGGATGGGTAGGTGTAAAGATGAAAACAGTTGGCCATGTGTTGATAACTGTTGAAGCTGAGTGACGGGTACATAGGGTTCATTACCCTGTTCTCACTATTTTTGCATATGTTTGAAATTTTCTGTAATAAAAAGACTAAAACATATATCATATTATAGGTAAATGATGAGGTAGAATGACATAAATGCATTTCTATATTTAAAATAAACAAATCTTATAAAGCAAAACCGTTAACATTGTATTGGATTTTCCTTTTTACAGCTTTTTAAAGTGTGTTTATAACTATTAAGGCATTTGAACTTAAAAAAAATAAAAGCCTAGGGGTTGGACCGGTGGCGTAGGGTTTACGTTCATGCACTCTGCTTTGGTGGCCCGGGGTTCGCAGGTTTGGATCCCGGGTGTGGACCTACACACGACTCATCAAACCATGCTATGGCGGCGCCAAATATACAAAATAGAGGAAGACTGTCGTGGATGTTAGCTCAGGGCTAATCGCCCTCAAGCAAAAAGAGGAAGACCGGCAAGAGATGTTAGCTCAGGGCAAATCTTCCTCACCAAAAAAAATAATAATAAATAAATAAGCAAAAGCCTAGTCATTTAGGTAGGTCCAGGTTATTGTTGCCATTTAATAGATGAGTAAACTGAGATCAAGGAAATCAGTAATGAAGAACAAGGACTGGATGATGTTGCTTGATGACAGAGGACCTTGATGATGAAGATGATCGTGAGATGATAACTAACATTTGCTGACTGTCTATTAGAAGCCAAACACTATTCTAGATGTCTTATGTGTATTAATTCACTTTACACTGAACAATAACTTTATGATGTAGGTACAGAAGGTCAGAGAGTATAAGTAGCTTTCCCAAGATCTTTTGCATATTAAGTAACTGAGCCAGGATTCAAATTCAGATACAACTATGTGCTTAGTAGCAATTAAGCCATACACATGGTAATAATCCTAACCAGCATTGGTTGAGCACTGATCTACCACGCACTGGGCCAAATCATTATACAGATTATTTCATTTAACCCACGAGCAACATCACGATGTAGCTCTTATTGTTTTCCTCATTTTTCAGATGAAAAGAGTAAGGCTCAAAGACCTAAAACAGTTTGCTAAAGTCACTGGGCTAGTGAATGGCAGAACCAGCCCTCATAGCCACTGTGCTGGGCAGTTTCTGATATGCCCCTATATAGAAAAGACAACATGATTGTAGGGATAACACTACCTCTGGCAAGAGGACAAGCTCTTGTTCAAGTATTTTAGGCTGTCTATGCACATTTCAAGTTGTCATGGTAAATGGAGGCCATACTGTTTAATCTCTTGGGTCGGTAGGCTAACATCGAGTAATGTTTATTCTTCTCAACCAGAAAGTTCTTCCTACCTGTTAAAAGATTCAAATTTGAATTAAAAACCAAGAAAATAAATCAGATATCTCATGGGGATCCACTGTGACTGAATTTCAGCAGGAGATTGCATTTTAAGAATAAATTCAGCATACATACCAATTCTTTCAGTCTCCTAGGATGGTAACTGTAACAATGACTTAACCCAATGGCTTCGAACTTTTTTTGTTTGTTTTAGCAGTGGAAATTTTTGCTCAAACATAGTCTTATATTGAATCCAAACAGTAAAAATAGATAAAAGTGGTGTATTAGTGTGATTTTATTTTATAAATATAAATTTATGACATTTACTTAGAAGTCAATGAATGAAAACAATGAAAAACTACTTTAATGCCACAAAATATGAAATACAGTTGCAGTCTTATATTAGCATCAGCCACACCTAATTTTTTTCTGTGTTTGTTGCAAATGCATTGAATCAAAGAAATCTTGTTTCATACAGATAAAATATAATAGGTTTTAATAATTTGCCTTGTAACCACAAGATATCATTTTTAATTAAAAAGAGATGATGAGAAGGGTTTATTCAAAGATCTACACAAAAATAAGTTAATCTGGCAGCTAAAATTAATAAAACGTACTAATTTATAAAATTTAATATATAAGACATTTGAGTTTACCTTCATTTTATTACGGGTCTTAAAAATAGTTAAGATAAATTTAACATATACTTCAAATTAAGCATTTAGAGATTTTCCCAAGGTTTTAATAAAGTTAGTTTGAAAATCACTGATGTAATTGAGTACAGAGAATAGTTTCTGCCTCAATCGTAGAGTGAATCTGGGAGAACAATAACAATAAAAAATATTTACATGGTACTTATTCCATGCCATGAACTGTTATGAGCTTTTCACATAAAATAATTCATTTTAAGTCCCACAAACCTCCTAAGAAGTAAGTACTAGGGGCCAGCCCCGTGGCCTAGTGATTAAGTGCAGCGTGCTCAACCTCGGTGGCCCGCATTCAGTTCCTGGGCGTAGACCTACAACACTCGTCAGCGGCCATGCTGTGGCAGCAACCCACCTACGAAAATAGAGGAAGGTTGGCACAGATGTCAGCTCAGGGTGAATCTTCCTGAGGCAAAAAGAATAATATTGGCAACAGGTATTAGTTCAAGACAAATTTTCCTCAGAAAAAACCAAAACAGAACAAAAAAAACAAAGTAGTATTATCACCCTTATACTGAAGCCTCTTCTTATATGGAGAGTAGCTTGCTACAACTCCAACAACTAGTAAGTAGCAGGACAGGACTTGAACCAGGTAACCTGGCTCCAGCGGCCTTTGCTCACTCTGGTCACAATGCCCTTGAAATGGAGGGGAAGGGGAGTAATCAAGAATACAGTGCAGAGAAGCAGAGACAAGCCGGAGACTTTCCAGTTTGGAACCAAGCACTTTAACCCTCGCCATCTCAAGAGCTCTAGATAAACCCACCAAAATGTTGACTATAGTCTGCTCCAAGAGCAAATTGCTGGAAGTAGCATCTTAACTAGGCTTTCCCCACTCCTTGTTACATCCAGGTGCTATGTCCTGAATCTGATGAAAAGGGTTCCAGTAGGATATGTACGAATCCGGGGGTTCATAAAAGTGTCCATACCAATTCACCTGCCTCTCTGATCCAAGAGAACTTTATTAATCATCTTCCCACCCCCACTTCCATGGCAGTGCCCACCAGTTCTCTGCCTGACTACACCAAACGGCACTTGAAGCCCACCATCTAGTTTGTTTTTTTTCCATCCTACTGCGTAAAGTCTTCAGGACCACTCTACCAAGACCACTTCTAGCACCTCTAGAAACTAAGGACTGCACACCCCCCCCTTAGAACCTTCTAAGGAGAAGAACAACCATCCCCCATACACCCGCTACCTCAAAGTCAGGAGGGGAGAGGTATGAGGAATGAATTCCACTCTGGGTGCTGACTGCTCCTCGTTCTTATAATGGGTTACAACAACCAGCTGCACAGCCATTTTGCTCCCCCTTCATTGCCACTTACACTCTCTTGGTCATTGCCGCTCATGCGTGAATGACCTTAGTACCTGGACGATGGTCTTCCTCTCCATCTCAATTCCTGCCAGCATTCTCTAAAGCACAATATCCTCATGGAAGGCTCATCCAACTCTGCATCTCAGATCCTTGGCCCCTCATCTCCAATGTCATTTCTCTTTACTTCTTAACCACACATTCTCATGGTCTGTTCCTGGACCTTGTCATTAACAAAAATGGCAGCAACCTTCTAAATCACTAATTAGAACCTCCCATCCTCCAGCTCTAACCTCCTGTCCAACTAGCTCACTTTCTAGATTATCCCTCGAAAACAATGAGTCTGTTTTATTCACTGTCTAATCTCTTGGCTTTCTATCCATCATTGCCTCCTGTCTCTACTTTCCTCCTAAGCTTTCATAGATTCCATGGTTCTTCATCATGCTTACCTCTTTGCAAACATCATCAACTCTATTACTTCCTTTTCTCTCTTTCACCTTTTCCTGCCAATCCCAACCCTGGAAGAACCCAATGATCTTATTTATTCTCATGGATCTTATAACTTGGAGGATGAGTCATTATGAATTCATGATAATCAACTTCAAACAGACTTCTGGCCTCACCTGACAATCTCACTGCATTTCTCTACATTACTCACTCTTTTATTCTCATCAAAGAAGACTTTGCATTTCTCCTTGTTACCCCTCCTCACCACTTTCAGCAGATAATCTTATCTTATACTTTATTTAGCAAACCAGGACCCATCACTTTGGAGCTTTCACATGTGCCCATGTCCAAACCCCTTAACCTACCTATGTAAGCATCTTTTTCTCCATTCTTTCCTTCTGTCTCAAGTGATTAAGTATCTTTCTTCTGTCAAGGGGCCTCTCCTCATGTGCCCTGCATCACAAATCTTCTCAAGGGCTTTTCTCTCCTACATCATCAACCTCTTTATTTTCACCAAATTGTTCACATTAGCATATAAACACAATGCTTCTTACATCTTAAATAAAATAAAATAAAATAAATAAAATAAAATAAAATAAAATAAAATAAAATAAAATAAAATAAAATAAAATAAAATAAAATAAAATAAAATAAAATAAAATAAAATACAGCTTCCCATGACCTTATAGTTTCATACCAGCTACAGTACAATTTCTTTGCTTTCCTTCTCTGGTAACAGAATTGTCTGACACTGTGTCTCTACTTCCTCAGCTCCTTTTCTTTGAACAATCCACTCCAGTCTATCTTCCTCCCATCATTCCACTGAAACCACTCCACATTCAGCAGCAATGGACTCAGCTCCTTGTTCCTGATCTCTTTCCTCTCTCGACTTCCAGGACACCATCCTCGCCTGGTTTTCCTCCCTCCTCTTTGGCTGCTCCTTCTCTTTCTTTTTTATAGACTCATCCTCCTCTCCCTGAGAGGTGAGTGTTGAAGTTCCTTTGGGATTTCACTCCTCTTCTCTTTTTTTTTTCTAGATTCTCTTCCTTTATGCCCATAGTGTTAATTGACATTTATATTTTGATACTCCCCCGAATTTATATTCTCAGTATGGACTTCTCTGAGCTCACACTCATATATCCAACTGCCTACTTGACATGTCCAAAATGGAATTCTTGACTTTTTCTTAAAAGGTGTTTTCCCCTCAGGCTTCTCATCTCACTAAATGGCATCGCCATCCATACATTTTCTCAAGCCAGAAACCTGAGAGTGTGACATTTCTCTTTTCTCTCCTCCTTCTGAATCTACATCTGATCCATCAGCAAGTCTTGTCTCTTCTACCATCAAGCTACACCTCAAATACTGTCAGTTCACCCCATTTCCACAACCGACATCCTAATTCTGCATATTATCACTTCTTTCTCAGCTACTGCAAGAACCTCCTCACAGGTCTCCCTAATTCCCTTCTTGTCATCCAAATTCATCTTTTCCCCACACAATAGCCAAAGTCAAAGTGACTTTTGAAACAAAAACATTAGCTGTATCATTCTTCAGTTCAAAAGCTTTCAATAATTTCCCATTGCCCTTTGAATCAAAAGCAAACCCCCTACCATGGCCTACACTGCCCCTCTTACTGTTCCAACCCCATTTCATGCTACTATCCACTTTCCTACAGTACTTTATCCACTGAGCCCTCCTTCCAGTTTCCCAAATATATAAAACTCTTCCTCGCCTAAGGTCTCCACATCTGCCATTCCCTCAACTGGATGTGGATTTCCACACAGCTGCCTCTTTTCAGCCATCAGGCCTTAACCACCACCTCCTTGGAGGCCCTACCTCACAACCATATATAAAATAATGTTAACATATTGTGTATAGTGCCATAGATACTCAACTAAGCATGTTAAATGGATTATTTTATTTAATACTCTCAACAAACCTACAAATAATGCATTGTATGAGGAAATTAAGGCACAGAGATGTAAAGTAACTCATTCAAGGACAACCTAGCTTATAAGCAAAGGTTCTAGAATTCAAAACTAGACTATCTAAATCTAGAACAAAACTCTTAATCACGGTCGTGTATTAATTTGTGTTTCCTCCTCTTATTCACTACACCATATAATGTGTAATTAAATATTAGTTAGTTTGCTTCATTTATTCATACAGCTAAAACTTATAAGGGCCCCCTGCATGTCCGGGCCCATGCTAGATAAAAAAGACAAGATCTTTCACCTTGTGGAGCTTGTGTCTGAGTGGGGATGACTGACAGGAGCCAAAGAATCAAATCTGTGTGATTCATGAGGACCAGGGACATGTCTTCAGACACATGTGCCTGCTACAGACCTGGTACATGATAGGTGCTTAATGACGGTTTTTGATTGAAATGTGAATTCTGAGGAAATCCTCGTTTGGTTTAAGTAGCAGGAGTTGTGTATTGGTTTCCTGTGGCTACCGTAAAAAAATACCATAAATTGGACGGCTTAAAACAACAGAGATCTGTTGTCACAATTCTAGAGGTCAAGTTCTAGAGTCTGAATCAAGGTGTTGGCAGAGATGCACTTCCACTGGAGACTCTAGTGGAGAATCCATTCCTTGCCTCTTCCAGCTTTTAACAGCTATTGACATTCCTTATCTTGCGGCCACATCTCTCTCTGCTCTGTCTTCACATCACCTTCTCCTCTGTGTGTCTGTGTTATTTCCTTTTGCCTTACTCCCTAAGGACACTTGTGATGACATTTAGGGCCCACCTGGATAATCCAAATAATGTTGTCATCTCAAGATCCGCAACTTTATTACATCCTTGACCATATGAGATATCGTTCACAGGTTCTGGAGATTAGGATATGGACATATTTGGGGGGGGAAGTCACCATTCAGCCCACTAGAAGGAATAGACCTATCTGCTTTGCAAAGGACTAGCTCTCAGTGAGGTACTACTTTCCTTTTCTTCAAATGTCCATTGTTGGGAATAATTGCAGACCCTGCTAAGACCAAAATACATTTTCTAAATGTATTAGAGAAGTGGCTTTCAAACTCCAGTTTATTTAAGCATCATCTAAGAAGCTTATTTAAAGTCTTGATTGGTGAACCTGCACCCAAAGATTCTAACACTGTGATTATCTGTTTAGTATCAGATACCCACATTATAACAAATGCCCTGTGATTCCAATACAAGTGACCAAGGACCACCCTTTGTGGACAGTATCCAAGAGAAAAATCCAAGCCAGAATCAGAAAGAGATTTCCAGAAATGACGTCCAGTCTTTTGCTCTAAAATCAATACTGCCTCAAGTTTCTGGCTTACTCTTCAGTAAGCAAAGACTTGGGTACTGAGCAGAATCTGAAAAGATTCCCATCCTTCAGGGATCCATAGCATTTTATTTCTTTGGGGACACACTGAATGCTTATTCTGTTTCTTCTAGAGGATAACCAATGAGAATTCATTCTTCTCAACGTTCTATGAGGTCTCAGGAGCTTTTAAATAAACACCTTCATATAAGATAGAGGGACACAGTTTCCAGGGACTATAATGATAAATTTTGTGCTATTAGGTAAAGATTTGTGCTATTAGGTAAAGAGGATATTATCTGAATCATTCAACCAAATATATTCTTTTATTTGATTATGTAAGTGGACACAGTCTCAAATGCCTTTTCAAGTGTCTAAGTGTCTTCAAGAAACTTACACTGGCCTACTTAAGCTATGGGAAACATTTTCCTATTATTTTTTCCTGAAATAACCACCCCTTCTTTCCCTGAAAAATAAGAGGGAAGTATGATCTTGTCTAAGGCAAGGTACTGAACTAGCATCTTTAAAATATAGTGTGTGTCTACTTTCAGAAAATAAAGACGGGCACTTGAAAAATTAAAAATATATAAAATGAGGCAATAAGTTTTGGAGTTTTTATTTTTAATAGTTGCAGACAAATTAGGGACTAACTAGATTGGAGGGAAGTTTCTTCAAGTTAGTTAAATCTTCCCAAATATGTCAGAATTTGATTCAACTGAAAGATTCTGTACTCCAAATTGTTACAGTCTATTTTTCCAGCCCCTCCAATGGTTCTACTGCTCATAGGTCTCCAGTTGAGACAATCACAGAGAGTTGATAATGAACCATGATAAGTTGGAATAGCTACATATTTCAGTTGCTTCACAGAGCTCAGGTGAAGTTACTCTGCAGAGTCCCAGATACGTTCTCATACTCAGTACAGCAAATCAATGCATCACATAGGCTATTTCGGAAGTATTCCATAACCCAAATTCCTGTATGGCAATTTGAGTTTGCCTCCAGCTGGGTAAGCAGCTTACTAAGTGGTGCTTGAAGAGATCCAATGGTAACCCTTCTCACTCCCCTGGTGAAGGCATGGAATGGCTTTCTCCATTTCTCTCTCTACCTCTCTCAAGAACAGCCTGCTTATACATGATGACATTCTGTAAATTATTTCTCTTTCAAAATTCTAAATTTTCATTTTGACTTGATTTTTCTGGATACAAATATGGCAAGGGGCACACTGAATTTACCTTGGTACCATGCCCTTCTAAGAGTACGTTCATTCGTTTATTTAACAAATACTTATTGAACATCTAGCATCTGTCAGGCACACAATTGCATCATGATTTACTTTCTAATGAATTGAAAGCCAAAGAGATTATTTTGTCTTGGCTGCATATTTATGAATTTATATTTGTTCATGTGGATGGAAAAGATGAATTTCAAACCTAGGGTTAACTATAAAATATGTGAAGGAAGTATATGTTCACACTATCGTTCAAAAGGCTAAACTTGAGCTTCTTTAGTTGAGAGCCAGGCTTGACAATGGACATCAGAAAACGAAAGTGTGTTTGTGTGGCCGCTTAATGGTTGAATTCACACTCTCGTATTTTGTATTTCACCCAGTACAATCAACTTAGCAAATGTTGCTATGCATTAGCAGAGCTATTTCTGAAAGACCACAGACTTTAGTTAAATATTTAAATTTCAGCATAGAGGTACAGATGGTCATTATTTGATGCTGTAGATAGTAGCTATATTTGGCAGTGAACTGCAAATCGCACTCTCTCTCTCTTTTTTCTCTCTCATACACCATTTGCTTATTATGTTCCCACAGATAACCAGAGGATGGATATTTGCCGTCAAGGTAGCTCAGGCCTTCAGTAGCTCAGCAAGGCATTTTGCGTGATGTCTGTGATTCCATTTGTCACAGGAGCCTTTATGAGGGAACAGAAGATATAACTTTGCCTCATTTTTCATTTCCTGTTATCTCTCAGATTTCGGTCTTCAGCTGCTCGGTTTTCCTGTACCTCAACTAAAGCCGACGTTATCAGAGAGCCACCTCCTACCACCATTGCAGCTGAGGCCCTGTCAGCAGTTCCAGGAGGAGAGAGCTTCCTTCCAGAGCAGCGGGAAACTCCCTCTGGGCCAGAGCAAACCAAGTCCACTATTAGGTCTACATATGCAGCGCAAAGTGAAGACACTCAATGATTAAATAATTCCAAGGGAGGAACGCTCTTGGAATTGTAAATCACTTTTAATTTATGGAGAACTTCCCTACTTATATTTCATTAGATCTTCAAAGCAGCCTGTAAGACGTCAGGGCTGGTGCAATTACGCTTGTTTGCATTTCTATGGAGACCATGCTTTCTGCATCCCCTGAAGTTAGAAATGGCTAGGCTGTGGGGTGCCACTCGGGGATAAGTAATGGAGTCAGTGAGTCAATGGTGGGGTACTTGTGCCAAAGATGTGCAGGGAAAGGTGAATATTCACTGTGAAGCAGGATAGAAAGAACAGTGAACAGCTGTAGTTTAGCTATAATAGGACTCAGAATGGAGAAAGGAAAAGAAGAGAAGGAGAAAGGGTTTGATAATAAGGGAAAGGGAGACAAACCCAACACTGGGGAGTTGTTTGAGCCATGCATTGTGAGGAAGAAGAAGTTGATGGCGGTGGACTGGCCCAACCTATTTTTTTCTGATGCCTTTTCTTAGCCTTTACTCCTCCAGTCTGGGTCCTAACTGACCAATCATAGGCTTATAGATGCCATTCTCCCACCCTCTCCTCCTTTAGAACTTACCTCTCCCTCAGTTATAGTTCCCTTAAAAACAGGTTCTTATTGCTTCCCAAGACCATAATAACAGGTCTGTGTTAAAACAGGATGGGAGGGATTGGTGTGGGGTCTTGCATAGTCTCAGTCTTGTTTTTTTTTTGTGATCCGAACCCGGGCCGCCAATAGCAGCGCGTGCACACTTAACCGCTAAGCCACAGGGCCGGTCCAAGTCTCAGTCTTTATGCTCTCTTCTCTTCATTCCCCCATCATTGTCCCTCCCCATAGACACAATCCTGCTTCAGTATCTAGTGATAATTCTATGTTTGATTTTTGTTATCAAGTTTTATGCCTCAATCTGATCATTGGACCCCAGTCTTGATCCTATACTCATTCTTCTGAATCCTTTAGGACCACAGCCATTTGAACCTCCAGCACAAGGGCTGGGGATCTGCTAACTGCTGAGAAATTCTTTTCTGATATTGGCTGCCTGCCAATCAGCTTGTCCACCTAGATTTCATATGTCATCTGCTTGTCCTTTTTCAAAGTTGTGTTTTTCCTGCCTGTTGGGAGATCTTTAATTTGTTGTAAATCTCTCCAAAGTGGATGTCATGCTTGGATTATATCCTGTTGCCATATTCCCTTGATATCTAGTTTTCTCCCTGAACCTAAAGTAGAGTCATTCTCCCTAGCACTTATTTAACCTAAATGAGACATGGGGATCTTATTTCTGGCCCTACCTTCTTCTAGTCCTCTCAGCCTCCTGAACTCCAGATTTGTCATGTGATATGAAAATTAGAGGCCATCACCAGAATGATTAGAAGATAAGTCACATTTCAATTGTACCTTGAGAACAATGTGCCACAGAATGCTTTAGGCCATGAGAGAGAAACAGTTAAGATCTAACAAAAGACCCCTGAGGGATCCATGTACACAGAGCGTTGGTGAGCTCACCTTGCAGGTGCAGCTGGGTAAGACTGTCCTACATGTGGCTCCTTGGGGTGTCCCACCATGCTATACTCTGTAGACTTCTCTTTTATGCTCTAAACATTTTCCTTCTTCAAAATGCACTGGTTCTGCTATCACACATGCTCTCATCCAGTTGTGAAGGATAAAATTTACAACTAATTGGGCTTGATGCACTAGTGATATTAAAGATATTTGACAACTTGCCATGGAAAGGGCCCTGAAAGGAACAATGTTTAAGTGGAGCATTTTGCAAGGCACTGAAGGCTATGGATTGATGATAAAGGATATGTATGGTGCTGTACCCCTGATGGGGCAGGAGGTGGGAAGAATAAGCATGGAGGGGCTGCAACTGAGCCTTTCACAGGAGCGACTATACTCATTGGAAGCTCTACTCTGCAGTATCCCTTCACCTGACATCCTTCCTGAAACGGAAGAGACTATTGGTTTCCAAAGTGTCCTATTTATCTCCTCGGATTGCTCCATCCACGATCAAGTTGATCGTGAGTTTTTCCTGGAACTTCTGATAAGTTTAGAACTGAACTCAGGTGACTTAGAGCAGTATTTCCCCGAGTGTGAAATGCCACAGATAATTTTAGGTGATGCATAAGTTTGCAAATAAAGTTGAATCACATAGTGAGAAAGTTATTCCCTTTTCAATTCTCTTCTCATCCTTCTGATGACACCAAGGATAAATTCCCAGTCTGAAATTGTACATCTTTAACACCTGTCTAACACTTGCTTTTCTCCTTTCTTAGCAAAAAAAAAGTGCAGACTTGAAGCTCAGAGTCTTTGACAAGTAATAATAATAATAATATAAATAATAGTAATTTATTATGTAAATATATAATTATTATTATAATTATATTAACAAATTAATAATGTTGTTTAGTTATATTGCATTTATTTTTATACTTATTGCCTCCTTTATTGAAAATAATACCAGTCATGTACTGGAGACACTAAAATTAGTTTTCTTTTAAAAATAGGCTTCTAATTTAAAAAGAATGGAAAGGTTTGAAGAAAAATTTAACTAGATGTTAGGGGTATGTGGCAGTAGGCATGGGAAAAATGTCAATGGTGATATGCAAATGATGGGTAGCAAACACTGGTTTGGGTCATATTCCCAACATTTCCACTGTGTCTCAGAATTCCTCTTTCTCACCCTTCCTGGGCTTTTTACTCTCTTTTTGTCCAAAATAATATTTCAGTTGAAGTGCACTTTGATTGACTTGACAGTAAGTACACAAGCCCTCAGCATCAGTGCATTTTGTGGTAGTGTTACAAGTCTCACTGAAAGCTCAGATATACGCAGGGGAATGAGAAATTTAGCAAGGGGAGAGCTGGCAGCCTTTACCTTCCACACAGGGGAAGGTAAAATGCGAGTGGAGGAGGAAACATGTCAACACAAGGTGGGGAATATATGCTCCTTCCAGCCTCCCCCTTGCCCTTATTATCTCCAATTTCACAGCGGACAGGGGGAGGGAAGGAAGACCACAGCCCATGTATTTGGTAATTGCTTTCTCAAAATGAACTGGCATCTTCTTTTTATTTCCCTTACTCTCACCTAGTAATATTAGCACATTGTATTCCCCACACTGAATTCTGGGTATATAAATCTTTGCAGGCAAAGTGAGACCTTGTTGGGTTTGGCTGTTGTTTCTGAAAAGAGTATAAGGGGACATAAAATGTAAGTGAATCAAGCCCTCAGCTAGCATTTAATTGATAAGAACTAAAGCTAATATTAGATAACAAATAAATGGTCTGTTGCACAGGCATTTAATTAAACACCAAATTAATGCAGTAATGACCTACTGGAACTAACAGCCAGGAATGCTTTACTGCGCTCCAGCATCTGGACGCTTTCACCTTCCCGTCCCCCTCCTCCTTCCCCCGCCTCCATGGACAGATACATTATAAAGAAATACATTCATTCATACCCTGTGTCCTCATGTTTTCATGTCCCTACTCATCAGGCATAGTGATCTACTTTGCCCAAGGAAGCTTGACCATTTAGCAAACTTTCTACCAAGTCTCCCCCATCACATGTCCCAAACCTCAGTATTCGAGACTCTTTGACACCCTAGTCTTGTAGCTTTTGGCTGATTACATGCTGCCTTGAAGATTAATTGCAGACAGTGTTTTAGATAATGGTTCAGGGAACAGCATGCAAAATCATGAAAGGGAACGGAGAAATCGATACGTGCCTTTATCTGGGCCTATCCAGGAGCTTTCGGTCATACAATAAAACACATAATAGGTATAGAAGATTAACTCCACTCAGATTTACTCAACTTGTCCCTGTTGGCTTTCATATCATTCATCTGGGCTGCACTCATACTGTCTTCATGCTAACTCATGTCCACAAGTTAGAGATAAGCACTGGGGGCATTTGTTGAACACCATTTGCATGCACAGAGCACACACATCCCTGTGAATGCTGTATTCCTCTTTTGGTCCATGAGACTTTGAAATCCCCTACTGGATGCAGGGACAGAGCCTATTCAGCATCACCTTCCAAGGTTCTCTGTTCTCCTGGGTAGAAGCTCACTTCAGTGAGGAAGCAACTTCCAGAAGCCAACAGCCCTATATCAATACATTATTCCAATTCTGGGCCTAAAAACTTTACGTAGGTGACTTTACTGGAACAGTTCTACAGAATTCCTGGGCTTGATATGATTTAATTTCTCCCCCTCTGAGAGCTGAGAAAGAAAACTTTTAGCATCTGGAATGTGTATGTACTTACCAACGTGGGGTCTCCACCTATATACAATCCCTAAGGTAAGGGGTTCCTATATAGAAAAATGTTTAATGAACATAGAGTAATTTGTTCCCCAAACCACCACCTGCCCACTTCTCAGACATGATCATAGATCAAACTAATTTTAACAAGGTGAGTTAAACCCCATTGACTCTAGCAAGGACAATACACAGTGAAAATGTGTATTTCTATCTCTTTCTATCTATCTATCACCGCCTATGTATCAGGTTTTAGTGTTATACTTTTTTTCCCTGCAGGACTCTCCTATCTACTTTACCATACTCTATTCCTTTTACATCACAATATCTCTCCCAATCCCGTCCTCACCCAAGTCCCATCTCCATCTCCCATTTGGGATCCTCATTCTCTCACCCTTCCCCAGAACTTCCCATGTAGCTCCTCACACATTCCAGACTATTCTTGCCTCTTGGGATTAAGAGTCTGAAAGTCAGTTGTAACTTCAGTGAACTCTTTTAGGGACAATTTCCTTTTGTGGGGAGACTGAGAGGAGTAAATCTCTAATGGTGAAGTTTCCTAGAAAACTCAAGGTGAATAGGAGAGATATCAGAAGCCTGGGACAGGGCTCTTCCAGCATCTTTCAACCACATCACATGTGTTGCTTTTTCCACGTAGGGGCAACTTTGAGAGAATCATATCCTACAACTTATAGTATTATTGGATCCAAAGGCATAGATGAAGTCTTCTGGGTGACTTAGAAATAATAACAATAGTTAATTTGTATTGAGGACTTTACCACGTGTTGGGTGCTGTTCTAACTTTTAGGGAAATACTTTTTAAAATATATACATATATAATATTTTTGTATAAAATATCTGAACATGTGCCTAAAACCCTGTTTTCTCATTAATACATTAGTCCTGCAGTTCATCTTGTTATTAAATGGTTGAGGGTAAGTGCTTTCTATAGGTCTTTTAGTTTCCTAAACCATTCTTCACATCAGTTGTTGCATGCAATACTCTTCACAGCTCTGTAAGATAAATTGAGCAAGTGTTACTACCCCTTTTCAAATAAGTGTCTGAAGCCCAGAGAAGTTTAAACATCACACAGCCGTGTAGGGCTGGAACTAGAGAATAAATATGACTTCCAAAACAAGGTGTTTTTCACGTTATCACATTATCCCTTGCTTTGAGAGGCTGTTATGCACACTGTTGAAACAAACTGCCTGGGAAAAGGCAATCATGTAATAAATTTTAAAAATAAATAAAGAGATATTAAATTGTCTCCTCTAATTTTTGTTCTTCAGTCATATGTTTTATCCCAGGATAGCAAATGTTTACAAGCAATTACAGTAATTAAGCATAAATACACCCCAGTGAGGCAAATATTATTATCCACTTTTTAACAGATGGGAAAGCAGAAGTCGAGAGAATGGGAATGACCTGCACAAGGCCAAAGAGGGTGTCTGCCACAGACACAGGAAGGTCCTGGAACTTCAGACACCCCAGATTTGTCTTCAAACTTCTGATAATCCTCACTCTTTAAAGAAAGTCTGATTTTTTAAGAAGGAAAAAGGAAAGAAAGGGTGAAGGTAGTTGGTGACAATACGAGGGAGAGAGATGCTAGAAGAAACAATGTCAAAAGGGAGATGGTTTGAGATGTAAAGCAACATAGTCTCATACCTCAGAGTATCTGAGACAAGGTCCAGGCTCATTCTAGGGCATCCTAGGTTTTACAGCAAAGGTTATAAATGGAATACGAGCGAGTTTCCTCTAAGAAATAGGGTGGCCAAGGTTTTTTCCAGTTCTGCATCTTTGGAATGAGCCTGAGCCCATAAAAAGAAGATTACTGGAACCACAGAATAAGACGACGTGCTCATGATGAAGCTACAATTGCCTTTTCTGAAGGGCTTTGGAATTTGTAAGTCAAATGTACAGTTGCATTAATATTAGAAAAATTACATCCAGGGAAAAATGCTGAGAGACAAGAAGGCTAACTTCTCATGCTGTATCTTTCTGCCCATTATCACGTTTGGCAAACAGTTTGAATTCAAGCAGAAAGCATACGGTCAAATAGAGTAAGACAGAAATGGCATTAAGAGTTAACAAAAACAAATCTGAAATGAAAAGTCGACAGGCGAGGTTCATGTCACATTCTGGAAATCAAAAACAGTGAAGCCAAGATAAATAATTGTTTGATTTTTCTGTTGAAACATTTGGGAGATTTTTTTATCCTGTTTGTCATCACTTATCTATGTAAGATGGATGCAGCATACAATAAAACAGAGGGGATTTGAAAGCCTCCCTCAGATAGCTTTATGAAGTTGTATGTATAGAACGGAAAAGTATCAAGACATCCATTTCTACAGAGATATGAACAGTTATTTATGGCACTCACCATTTCTATGAAAATTTATATAACCACCATATACCAACCACAGGAGAGGAAGAGAGAGAGAAAGAGAGACGGAGAGAGGCAAAAAGAGAGGATGCACAGAACTTCATTGTCAAAGTAACTGGGCTGTACCCATTTTGGGAAGGCAAGTGAGAGCAGGATGTGTGTATGTGTCATCTCTAATTTTCTCAGAAGCAAGAAGATGTTAAGAAGATCATGTACCCTCTTGGAGGATTCTTTATATAAGTGTGTTTGGGGCAACATTGCAACAAGTATGGACTGTCACTACCTGCATTGAGGTGACTTGCGTTGGTTCTAATAGATGCCTGAAATTTATTGAGGGAAAAAACCCCCAACTTAAACGTCAACTGAAATACACAATTCTAAGTTTTTGGTATGGTGACACTCAGAACACTCAAAAATTATCTTTTTGTTTCAGTGGTGTAGACAACAATCTTTCCTCTTGGACTCCCACCACTCCTTAGATGTTTCTACATACTACCAGAAAATCAGCTGTTTGGGGAATAAAAAAAGAAGAGCAAGACAATTAAGAGCGAGACAATATCACTAATTTGAAAAACATTCCCATTCAACAGTAAATCTTTAGATGTTAAATAGAAATAATCCTGAAGATCAAAATGTGAGTAAATAGGGCAACATAGGAAGACTAGAATAATAGAAGTTGACTGTCAGTTCTTTTATTTATATTGTTTTATTGGCTTGTAATTGTGGCTTCTTAAATTCAGCAGTGTGAATTCCAGTAAAACAAAGCCACCAACCTAAATGAAGGAGTGAGTGAATGAATAAATGAATGAATCACAAGAAGCTTTATCTTTGTTCTATTTACACCAATGAGGCAATTTAGGAAATTTGATGTTTGAAACCTGAAGTTTCCTGATCCCTGCCTTAGACTGTTCAACTGTCCTCCTCACATGTAACATTTGGTAGTGTCCAGGCTGAGACATCATGCAAGACTGTACAATATCTGGCAAGCTGAGTGTGATGCCAAAATTGCCCCTTAGGCTATTATCACTCAGGAATCTGAGTTTGGGCTAGCTTTGATTTACACCTTGTATCCTACCCACCAAATCACTTCCAATTAAGAGGGTTCATCTGTCATCAAAACTTTGGACAGTGGTCTGGATAGCATGGTTTCTCTCATCTTTGAATACAAGTGGTTGACAAGTAATGACGTTGCTGCCTTTCAACTCACTGGAGAAGAACAGGCCCCTCCAGAAGCAATTACCAATCCTAGTGGTCAGCACGTAAGCTACAGGTCTTGTTCCCAGGCCTATATTTCAACAATATGACCAAACATCTCTATTCTGTAAAGCTGGTCATCTACTCCATGCCTAAACAAGAACAGTCCAATAAAGGGAGTATCTAATGGCCTCCCCACTTGATGAATCTCCAAATTTTCAATACGACATTTGAGCAAAGTCACACTTGTACTCTGCAGATTTCCCAAGCCCAGATTCCAGGTCATGGTCAGTGAATCAGGTTTACTGAGTCTCAAATCTCTTTCGTACCTCTCTGTTTTTTCCAAACAGTTTATAATCATTAGGATCACATAGTGACATCATACGTTTTCTGGACAATCAACAAAAGAAAACTATAGCAAGTTGCTCCAACTATTTCTCCCAGTCCACCACATTTTTTATCCAGAAGATAAATGGTGGTTTAGGACAGGTGCCACTGGCTAGATAATTACCATGCTTTAATTGATTTATTTCCAAGCCAGCTGCCACATCTTCCTTTGTTGGTCAACATCTTAAATTTCTTAAATTGGTCAAAATCTTAAATTCACACTCCTCCTGCCCTAAGGAGCAATGATAGGGATTTAGGGGAATCAAAATTAACTTTTAATTAGAAAAGCAATGGGAATTTATCTCTCTATCTATTTATCTATCTATTTGCTAATGGATATTTTTAAAAAAAGGGGAGAGTTTTTTTTGTTCTTTTCTTTGTCTTATAATCCATCATCTCTCCATCTTTAAAATATGAGCCTCAAATGCACTTGGGATACTAGTTTCTTTTATAATTTTAGCAGTTTTCCCACCTAGACAGATCTGTTCCTTTTCTCTCACCTGTGAGAGAAAACATCAAAATGATCTTCAGTAATTAGTCAACCTATTTGTTGACTTGAGAATATATCACCTGCTTTCATGTAGTAATAGTTCTCCCCAGGACATATAATACTAGTCACAAGTCCTAATAGCCTAGGTGGATGGACTTTGTACCTAAGTGGGTTCATGACTAATGGTGCCATGGCTGTGCACCTCAGTTGAAAAAATGAGCCAAGAATCTCCATCGCAGAGAGTGGTAGTCTTAATAAAATATGAATCTGACCCTGACTCCCTCTACTGCAGGCTACCACAGATTTGCTGCTTAGTGGGACATCCACGCCTCCTGCATTCCACTCCAGTCTCATAGCTCAAGGTTCCCTGATACTATCTTTGTGTGGCAGTAACACCAAACTACACCTAAACCTTTGCTCCTCCAACACCCCTAAACACCC
This sequence comes from Diceros bicornis minor, assembly GCF_020826845.1. Taxonomy (NCBI): domain Eukaryota; kingdom Metazoa; phylum Chordata; class Mammalia; order Perissodactyla; family Rhinocerotidae; genus Diceros; species Diceros bicornis. The sequence continues at coordinate 35,149,681 of NC_080755.1, forward strand.
TGCAGTACCTTCCACACATACCATGCTGCCTTTCATATCTCTGCCATGTTGAACTCTCCTTTCAATCTGGAATGTTCTAAGTTTGTTTCAAATAGTAAGTGATAGTGCACAGAACGTTATATTTACTGATTTATGTTTCCTTACTAAACAAAACTGAAACATAATGCTGTGATGTTTTCATTAAGAAATACTGAAAGCTTGTATTTTGTATAATGTTGAAGTTTCTATATCACATGGATCTATAATTCAAGAAGCAAACCCTTAGTAAAAGGTTTCCCGGATGTAAAACTCAAAATAAATTTTCTCAGATCACAGCTTTTAGAAACAGTTCTTTGAAAATCCAAAAATAAATATACTCAGATGAAAGATCATTAAACAACTATTTCTTCTATCTAATTGCTGTCCTTCAGTAAGCAAATGACAGAACCCAAAACCAAAAGGCATGGCATGTGACCTCAAAAATCTTACAGTCGAGCTGAGAAGAAATCCCCATTAATTATCATATTATAAAGTAGCATACATGAAGTGTCAAATGGGTGCTGTATAAACAAGGAATGCAACTGGAAGAAATAGAGGAAATTGGACACTCCAGAATGGAAGAATGACACTGTCACACATTCAGAAGCATTCCCTGGTAGCCTTTTTGCAGGGAAGGTGTGGCTGGAGGAGATAAATTTAGGATTTCATTCAATCTAATTAAACAGAGGGCTTATGTCAGAAAATGGTGATGGTGAGTTTGGAAAGCAGAAACTGAATTGCTTTTGTTTGTTTTATATAATGATTCCTCATATTTTCATATAAATAAGGCATTACTCTACAGATTATTTTTCATTCCACTTTTGTCCAGCTTTGACCTGAAAGCTCACTTTCCCACCTGTATGTGATTGTTTAGGCATATACCAACTGCATGTTCATTAGCTAATGACTCTGCTGCATCTGACCATCCATAAGGGTTAGGTTCATTATGACTAATCAGCATGAAGGGCTTAGCAGTCACAGCATAGGAAGCAGGAAATGCCAATGACCTCTGACTTTTGCATTTTTTCTTCTCTATTGTAGGTTAATTTACTTTGCCATCAGTTTCCCAAAATTAATACACCTTCAAAATGTAGACTGCAGTCAGCCGCATATTTCAATTCCACTCCCATCCTTCTTGGCCACCACATTTCATTTTTCAGCTTTCCAAATTTTCAGGATAAGATAAAACATACATCAGAACACAATCACTCAGCTATGCCCACATGGAGGAAAAAGAAAGTCAGGTCATGAATTTTTGTCTACTTGTTATGAAGACTATGTTTAGAATCAGGAGCCCTCTATGATCTAAATATAATCTAAATCTGAGTAAATAAAATATGCTTTTGTTTTTCTACAAATATTGATATTAATAATCTTCGGCCACACAAAAAATATAGACTGAATACAGAACCAGTAAAAATCAGTATCTGTGACATGTTGTTCATGATCTGAATTATGCCTTAAATTAGTAACTTTACGTTCCATGATCAGATAAAGAATAGGAATTAACATCCATAAGATTATATACTATTACCTAGTATCTAAAATGTTTAAGTTGCATAGCAATGCTCTTAGTTTTTAATATTACTTTTGCTTTGCTCTGACATCTTTTAAAAATATTATACATATTTCAAGACATTACATTTAAAACTATCTTCTTAAAATTTATAACAGTTGGGCACAGGGATGTGACTCTTGGAATATTCTTTCCATTACCCTGTTTTCTATTTTCCGGGGCTACTTCACGTCTCTGCTCCTTAAGATTCCTTTTCAGTACACACTAGAAAGACGTTCTTGAACTTGTCCACAGCTATTTCTAATTTGTCTGATCTTCATCAGTCAGTTTAGAGGAGCATAAAATGTCATCCGCCTCATCCGTCACTGCGTGTGTGTGTTAATGTATTTATCTGATTCACTTCCCCTGACTCGTCTAAGCTTGATGCAGTTCTGAATCTTTCCTATCTCCTAATTTATTTCAGTCACTCCTCGGGTGTACTGGAGCTGAATTTCTCAGGTAGACTCGTCTGAAAAGATGCCATGCTCTAGCAATTCTATAAGCAATTATCATCCTAATAGCCTGCAAGTACTGCTTTGTATATTCACTGTTGGTCTAGTGCCAGACAGAGGTCCATTTCCCCCTAAGCTCCTGACTTAGTATTTTCAGGAGCCTTCTCAATGGAAAAATGGTTGTTTGACTCCTTTGGGGTGCCTGGAGACGGTTAACGATGCTGTGTCAGCATGCAGGGCTGTATGGACACTAATACTGATATTTGATGGTGGTACGGCCACAATTGCTACTACTGAAAAATTTAGCTCAACCTCCTGTTGCAGCTGACATGGTGGAATGGAGTAGTCAGAACTATTTTTTTCTCAGTGGCTCAGTGCAGTGTCAGGAGACCGTTCTTCTTTGTCACCACCATGACAACCACGATCATCATGACTGCTTCAGAATCTAACATTTACTATATGCTTATTATACTTAGAGTCCTATGTTAGGTCTTATGCATATTAGGAGGTAGAGTGATGTAATAAAATAAATATCAAGATAGAGAGCAGATTCTGTTTCTCAGGTGAATAACATAGTTAGTGAGTGCCCCAGGATGCCAGAGCAGGAATGAGACAGAAGAGATACCAAGATACCAGGTAGTTGGAGGAACATTAGCTAGACCTTAAAGGATAGGCATGGTCATGTGTAAAGGAGGTTAAAGAATGACCTGAGCAATGATGTGCTGGGAATAATCTATAGGCCAAACCACCGATGAGAAGGGCTCATAGAGGAGAATATTGAAAATTAATACTGGATAAGTGGAAACTCAGGTCATGGAAGGTTCTGAACTGGGTCGTGCAAACTTTGATTTCAGGCTGGAAGGAAATAATAAACATAAACCTCAAAACAGGCCCTTCATCTTGGGACTAATATGTCCTTGGTATGAAAGACTTCCTAGCAGATGCCTCATTCAGTCTTTTATTTATTCATTCTGCAAAGAGTTCTTGAGTACTTATTGTGTGCCAGGAACTTTTCGAGGTGTCAGGTACACAGCAGGAAACAAGACAGAAAAAGTCGCTCTCATTATATAGTGTATTAGTCTGCTAGGGCTGCCATAGCAAAATACTGTAGATTGAGTGGCTTAAACAAGAGACATGTAGGTTTTCATAGTTCTAGAGGCTGGAAGTCAAAGATCAAGGTCCTAGTAGGGGTAGTTTCCTCTGAGGCCTCTGTCTTTGTCTTGCCTCTTTCTTTGTTTTGCAGGTGGCTGCCTTCTTGCTGCCTGATCACCTGGTTGCTCATCTGTTGTACACACATCCCTGGTGTCTCTTCCTATTCATGTAAGGGCACCAGTGATATTGGATTAGGGCACCATCTTAATGGCCTCATTTTAACTTAATCACCCCTTTAAGGATTTTATGTTCAAATATGGCTACAATCTGAGGTACTAGGAGTTGGGATCTCAACATCTGAATTTGCAGGGGTACACAATTCAGCCCATAACATGGAGCTAACATTCTAGTGGTAGAAACAACCTCATACCCTCATAAAAATGAACTCCCTGGGGGACTCCTTCAGGGCTGCTCCATCATACCTAACATGTCTGAACCCAGGAGCTCACATAGCCCATGTTCAGGCTGAGCTGCCTGTTACTTACAGGCTAGAATCATTCTCCCCTTTTACTGGCACCATCCAAGCAGAGTGAGGGAAAGAGTGAGCACTCATCTCTTCCACAATGTGCCTGTTGTGACTTATATTGTCCTCAATGATTCTCTTGCTATCCACCATAACCTGATTTTTCTTAAGAATCATGGGGACAAAGGACTAACACAGCGAGATTTGGCCTTGGATTCATATACTCAAGGGATGGCCCTGATCACAAGGCTCAAATAAGAATATAATAAGGGACAAAAGTGCTTTGAAAATAAATATACTATGTAGAACCTGAATTTCCTAGTCTCAGCAGTCCGTGGGTAAAATGGGGTCACATTAATATTAATAGTAACATTTTTCTGGCCTACAGCCACACCTGAAGAACTGCCAATTCTCATTCTCATTCCCCTCACCCACACTCCAAGGTCTCTCAGTTGTTTCTGGGAGACCCTGGGGTGAGTCTCAGCTCATGAGTCTCTCTCAGGTCCTTGAAGGAGTCCACTGACCAGGACATTTGGGACAGCACCTCTCTACCACCACAACTCATGATGTCTTCTGAGAGAGCACCACCTTCCTGCCACACTGCCTCACCACTTCCCAGTTCCCACCAAACTTGGCCATGCGGTCCCTTGAAAGCTTGGAAAGAATGTCCCTCTCTCCAACTCAGACTTGCTCTTCCTCACCTAGGCACGTGGGCAGCACTGCTGGTGTCCCAAGTCTCATACATCTTATGCTAAAATGTCCCCTGGAAATGAAGAAGAGGCTGCTTCTCACTCCAGTCTCTTCCTCCACCCCCAATACAAGCCCTCAAGCATACCAACTCAAGAAAATAGGTGACTACAGTCAGGAGTGGGAGTAGAGGATCAGGCATAACTTGCCCTCACACACCCAAAATTCACTTTGGCCCACCTGATCTTAACCACACTGCTATATATAGGAAAATAAGTTTCACCATTTGTGAAGATGTGACAATTTTCATATCATGTATTCCACTATTTAGACATTAGTTACTTAATTTCTGGCAAATATTTTCTGTCAGGATAAGAAAACTATTTATTCCAAATATTTTTCTATAGATAGCTCAAGCTTAACCTGTCTGAATTACCAACTATTTTTTGAACACCAACTATATGCAAGGTCTTTTGCTAGGAGAACTCATTGGTCATGTGCTGTGGATAAGAAAATCCTTTTCTTTTTAAAATAAGTATTAAATTTTTTCTTTTTCCTAAATTTAGTAGCAACTGATTCTGCGTATTTTCCTATACACAAGGAATAACTCTCTTCTTTTGCCTCAAAATTGTTAGAATCAAAGACAAATGAGGTACATATACCCTACATGAGGATTCAACAAATCACATGTCTTGATGACAAGGTGAAGCAACAGACATTCAGCCCGTATTACCTACACCCTGAATCTCTACTGGCTTTCACCCAGGTGGGCCAGTTAAATTTACAAACCAAGAAACTAACTTCTTGCTTTTCTCTCTTGTCTGAACATATTTGAGATAAAGCATCTACTCAATCCACCTCGAAAAGGGAGCCTAGTAAAAATAAATTATCAAAGCAGCAGGTACAGGTGGGTAATTGACTGGACATTCTATCTTCTACTATTTGCTGTGTACAGCACAGGCAAAATCTGATTTTCCAAACTTTTCCTCACACATGGAATAATAAGCTTATTTCTACATAAAACTACATTTAAAGGACATTTCAAGATATAACTTTTATCTCCAAAAATAAACTCCTCCAAAAAAGTCAACAATGGTCCAGAATAAGGTTCAAACAGCAACCTTATTAGTCTTCCGTTCATAACAAAGAATCTAGTGTTTCCCTAGGGTTCTGCTGGACAAACTATTGCCAGTCCTTTAATAATCCCATGGTAGTAATTATTATCTGAAATCAATGGAAAAATCAATGTGTGGTAACTTCTGCAGAGACTGTTGATAATAAAGATAAGAATTTACTCTCACACACCTTTTGAATTTACACTACATCTACATTTTCAATCTTATTTGAATCTTCCACAATCCTTAATGATATATATGTGTATTATTATATCCATCTGAGTGTTGTGGGGCAAGACTTAGAGAGGCTAATTGCCTTACCCAGAGTTATTAGATAAGCAGGGACTACAAGCCAGGTTTCCTGACTCCTGTTGTTTTCTTTCTACACTATCATCACTGTCTCAGTACTAAAGCCATAATTGTACATTTCACCCCATCCCTAGTTTTTCCATCCTTTCCCCCTTTTAGAATTTTATGCCATACATACAAGAACAGTTATCATTGAATTATTTGTAACATTTTTTATGTCAGCAGCCACGCTTAAACAATAGTCGTCTTAATTCTATGCAAAGAAATTCCTACAATAAACTGTTCCCCCTTATTTCCCTCCCCAAAATATTCTTAAATATCATTTATTGAAGCACTCTTTCTAGCCTTCAACTAAATTTACCTTAAAAATAAAAGTACATCTACTTATCATAAACTACTATAAAACTGGTCAAATATATAAGTCCATTGTTTCCATTTAATGGTTAAAAGTAAAAGCAGATGGTGATCCTTAAGACAAAGAGAACACAGATGAGTCCCACATTCCCTAGGATTCTCTGACTGCGAGTAATTTTGCTACTGCAGTGTAGGGAGGAAGAGCCCAAGGAGAGTAGCCATTTTGCTAAGTTGAGAAGACAGATATCAGAGTTCATGGTTACTAAAGCATCTTTGATTTACTGGATTCAGTGCTAGAGAGGATGTAGCTGAGAAGAGAGGAAGCTCCAAAATTCTATATGGGGGTTCTCCATAGGTCCTTCAGATAGGGCAAGATTATGAGGACCACCTCATAGCAAAGATCACCTGCTATGGGACTGAGAACTAAATGGAAATATCACACATCACACATTGCTGAGAGATGCTGGAACAGTCCAGCCAATACTTAGGAGAACTATCTAAGTTCCTTAAGCATCCAGTTAAAACCCTAGAAAGGCCATGCTTTAGGAGTAAGAAACATGATCTAAGGTAAAGGTAGCACCGTAGAAATGAAGACAAAACCAAAAAGATCAGTCTAACAAAAAATAAAATCAAACCTGAGAGAATCAAAAGTATCCACTAATAACTTAACTGCCCACCTGAAAAAAAGTCAACACTCTTCAGAGGAACAACATAATCCAGATTTCCAACTTATCATTCCTTATATCTAGCATAAAATTGAAATGTTACTAGACATGCAAAGAAGCAGAAGAATGAAATCTACAATCAAGAAAAAAAAATTAGTAGAAACAGATCCCAAAACACCCACATGTTGGAATTAGTAGACAAGGAGTTTAAAAGCAGATGTTATTTGGTCAGAAGGTACAAACTTTCAGTTATAAGATGAATAAGTTCTGAGGGTCTGATATTTACCATGGTGACTCTAGTTGAGAACACTGTAATGTAAAATTGAAATTTGTTACGAGAGTAGAACTTAAATGTTCTCACATTAAAAAAGTAAATACGTGAAGTGATGGATGTGTTCATTAAGTTGATGGAGGAAATCCTTTCACAATATATACATGTATCAAATCATCACATGTACACTCTAAATATCTTACAATTTTATTTGTCAATTATATTTCAATAAATCTGGGAGGAAGAATCAGCTATCAACATGCTCAAGGAATTAAAAGAAAAGATGGCCATCTTGAGTGAATAGCTGGGAAATGAAAAATTTAAGAAATGGTGATTCTGGAACTGATAAATACACATTGTGGAATGATAACATCACTGAATGGGTTTAACAATGTATTGGAGACTACAGAAGAAAAAGTTAGAAAACTTGAAGACAGAACAATAGATATCAACTCTAAACATCAGAGACAGAAATATTTTTAGATAAATGAAAAAAGTATCAGAAATCTGAGTCAATATCAAGACCTCTAACTTGCATGTAACTGAAGTTACTGAAAAAAGAGAAACAGAATGGAGCAGAAAAATTCTTGAATAAACAATGGCAAAATGCATGAAAAACATCCATTTACTGATGTGAGAATCTGTATGAACCCCAAGCAGGATAAATACAAAGAGAACCACACCTAGGTACATCAGAGTCAAATTGCTGGAAACTGAAAATAATCATAAAAACAGCCAATGAAAAAAGGCACGTTACGTACACACAAAATGATGGCTGACATCATCAGAAACAATGAAACCAAGATGACAATGAAATGACATCTTTAAAGTGCTTTAAAAACAAAACAAAACAAAAGAGTCAATCTGGAATTGTATATCTGTTAAAAATACCTATTAAAAATAAGGATGAAATGAAGACATCTTCAGATATATAGAAGCTGAAAGAATTTGATGTCAGCACACCTGCACAATAAGAAATGCTGAAGAGTTATTCCTCCTGAAGGCAAATGATATCAGATGGAAGCACAGGTTTACAGAAAGGCAGTGGAAATGACAAAGATGTAGATAAATATAAAATTTTATCATTTTTTTCTTTCCTCAATTTCTTTTATCCATCCAAAGATAACCGATTTGATTATTTACGGTAAAAATAGTAGTGTTTTGCTGTGAGGTTTAAAATGTACGTAAATGTAAAATATATGACAATAATAGCACAGAGCGTGGAGTAGGGAGAGGGAATAAATGAAACAGTACTGCTTTAATGTTCCTACATTTTACTTGAAGTGGTCCAATGTTAATTCTATAGACCGTGAGAAGTTAAGGAAATATATTGTAATCCCCATTAATCATTTCAAAAAATATACAAGAAGTAGAGTTAAAAAACTAATAGATAAATTAAAAAGAAATACTAAAACTATATTCTATTGGCTTAAAAGAAGGCAGGAAAGAAAGAACCTAGGAACAACAATAGTCTGGGCAAATAAAAAACAGTCAAACCATAGCAACAATTACGTGAAGTTTAGTCAATTAGACACTCACATATATGTTTAACTGACTTTTGACAGAGTCTCAAAGGCAATTCAGTGGAATCTTCTCAACAAATGGTATTGAAACAATTAGATATACATGTGCAAAAAGAACCTTGCATCATGTACAAAAATTAACTAAAAATGGATCATGGATTTAATGACTCATGGACATAAATGCAAAATATAAAGCTATAAAACATCTGCAAAAAAGCATAAGAGAAAATCTTTGTGACCTTGGTTTAAACAAAGATTTCTTTGCTTACAACACCAAATGCACTATTCATAAAAGAAAAGAAATGGGTTAATTTGACTTTAACAAAATTGAAAACTTCTCTTTCAAAGACGCTATTAAGAAAAAAAAAAAAAGACAAGCCACAAACTGGGAAAGAGTTTCTGCAAATCACATAACTGATAAAGGATTTGAATCCAGAATTTCTAAAGAACCCTCAAAATTCAATAATAAGAAATACAATCGAATAAAAAAAGGAGGAGCAAATGATTTCGATAAATACTTCACCAAAGATATATTGATGGCAAAATGTCACATGAGAAGATGCTCAACATCATTTGTCATTAGGGAAACACAAATTCAAACCCCTAGATATCACTACATTTCTATTAGAATGTTTATAATTAGAAATATTTCACAGAGCAAGTGTTGGCGAGAATGTGGAGCAACTGTAAAATACTTCCCATGAGAATGTAAAATGAAACCACCACTTTGGAAAGAGTTTGGCAATTTCATGAAAATTTAAACATATACCTACTAAATGGTCCAACCATTCCAATCCTAGGTATTTACCACAAGAAAAAATGAACACACATGTCCATAGAAAGACTTGCATAAAGATGTTCATAATACTTTTATGTGTAATAACCAAAAACTGGAAATAATTCAAACTTCCATCAACAGGTAATTGGAGAAACACATTGTGACTTATCCATATAATGAAACACTACTAGGCCATAAAGAGGAATGAACTATTGATACACACAACAACATGAATGAATCTCAAAATAATTAGACAGAGTGAAAGAAGATGGACAAAAAACGAGTATGTACTGTACGATCCCGTTTATAAAAAATTCTAGAAAATGCAAACTAATGTATAGTTGCAGAAAGCAGATCAGAGCTTGCCTGGTAATGGGATGGTCTAGGAAAGGGTGGGAGGGAAAGATTGTCAAGAGGTATAAGAAAACTTTTGGAAGCGATGGATGCTTTCCTAATCTTGATTGTGATAATGGTTTCATGGATGTGTGTATATATCAAAACGTATCAAATTGTACACTTTAAATATGTGCATAAAATATTTATTTTATGTCAATTATACCTCCATGAAAACGTTTTTTTGAAAAAAGAATACTCGTAGTAACACTGCTTGTAAAAGATAAATCTAAGCAACAGAAACGCCCATCAACAGTAAAATAGACAAATAATTTTTTATTAAACTGACTATCACACAGTAATAAAAATGAAAAAACCCTACAGCTACATTCAAAAACATGTATGAAACTTTAGAACATACATATGAGTAAAGACGGCAAATAATAGAAGTATAAACAATAACATTATTATAATTATAAAAAATATAGAAAACTAAATGATATAATGTTTCAGAATATCTAAAATTGTAAAACAATAAAGAGAAACACAAGGGAGACATAAGCTCCAATTCAGAAGAGTGGGCAGGTAGAACAGGGATGGAATGAGGAAAGGGCACATTGGGTGTTTCAAATTTTATTGTGCTCTTTTAATTTTTAAACTGAGTGGTGGCCAATCTGTGTGTTTCTCGTGTTCTTATTTTCTGTACTGTAGACCTGTTTTATAAGTATCCCTTTTTTATTTACTCTGCATTTAATAAAAAATGCTAGATAATCTTAGAATTTAAACACTCAATTTAAAAGGTAGAGATTATCAGACTGGATAAACAAAGAATGACCACACATATACTGTCTAGAAAATGTGTATTTAAAATATAAAGACCAGACAGTGACATCAGCATCATGGTGGTGTGAGCTTTCCCGTAAACTCTTCCCCCAATAAGATACAACAAAAGGGACAGTCACAGACCAACAACGGACCCCTAGACAGCAAAAAGGAAGATCAGAAAGATCCACACTGCCGAACATCTGAGAGTGGACATGCTGGGGCCCCTGGAGGAAGTGGGGAGAGGTAAGGGGAAATCCTCTCCCTCCCCATCAGATCAGCGATCTAGGTCTGCACGGCTCCCAGAGAGAGGGGAAGGGCGGCCCTCTGTGACAGGGAATCCATAGCTCTTCAGGCTCTCTCAGCCAATGGCAAACTCCCACACAGAGGATTAAGAACTGCTGCAGGGGTGCCATCAACATCTGAGCACCCTAGGAGAGCAGATAATGAGGAGTGAGCGAGAAGCCCCCCACTCCAGGGCCGCAGTGCAAAAGAGAGAGCCCCACCCCACATGCCCAACACTACAGCTCAGCTGACCAGACCAGAGAGAGAGGCTGGGCTGATTGTAGCCAGCAGCCATGGTGGAGCACAGGGGGCTCAGATTACACAAGCCTTAACCCCCATATGGTTGTGGCAGGTGGAAACTGCAACCAGGTATTTCCAGGATGAGGAAAAACAAAGCCCATACAGGAACCACAATGAAAAGGTACATGAAATCACCAGACCAGAAGGAAAATGACAGACACCCAGAAACCAACCCTGAATGCACAGAAATCCATAACCTAAATGACAGAGATTTCAAAATAGCTATCATAAAAAAACTCAACGCAATACAAGATAACACAGACAAACAATTCAATGAGACAAGGAGTTTCTTCACAAAAGAGATTGAAATCCTAAAGAAAAACCAATTAGAACTGATGGAGATGAAGAACACAATGGGGGAGATAAAGGAGAATCTGGAATCTTTAAAGAACAGAGCTGACAATGTGAAGGAAAGAATTAGCATTATAGAGGAGAAGAATACAGATATGCTCCAGATGGAGGAGGAGAGAGAACAAAGACTAAAAAGAAATGAAGAAAATCTCCAGGAAATATCTGATACTGTTAGGAAATGTAACATGAGAATTATAGGTATTCCTGAGGGACAAGAGAGAGAAAGAGGAACAGAGAGCTTATTCAAGGAAATAATAGCTGAGAACTTGTCAAATCTGGGGAAGGAGCAGGAAATACCAGTAAGGGAAGCCAATAGGTCGCCTAAATATGTCAACAGGCAAAGGCCCACTCCAAGGCCAATATTGGCAAACCGAATACAGCAACACATTAAAAAGATCATACACTATGATCAAGTGGGATTTATACCAGGGATGCAGAGATGGTTCAACATCCGCAAATCAATCAACATGATACACCACATCAACAAAACAAAGAATGAAAACCACAAGGTCATCTCAATAGACACAGAGAAGGCATTTGACAAGATACAACATCCATTTATGATAAAAACTCTTAACAAAACTGGTATAGAAGAAAAGTACCTCAACATAATAAAGGCTATTTATGACAAACCCACAGCCAACATCATACTCAATGGGGAAAGGCTGAAAGCCATTCCTCTGAGAACAGGAATGAGTCAGGGCTGCCCACTCTCACCACTCTTATTCAACATAGTACTGGAGGTTTTGGCCAGAGCAATTAGGCAAGAAAAAGGAATAAAAGGAATCCAAATAGGCAACGAAGAAGTGAAACTCTCACTATTTGCAGCTGACACGATTTTATATATAGAAAACTCTAAAGAATCCATTGGAAAACTATTAGAAATAATCAACAACTACAGCAAAGTCTCAGGGTACGAAATCAATCTAGAAAAATCAGTTGCATTTCTGTATGCGAATAACAAACTAACAGAAAGAGAGCTCAAAAAGATAATACCATTTACAATTGCATCAAAAAGAATAAAATATCTGGGAATAACTCTTACCAAGGAGGTGAAAGACCTATACAATGAAAACTACAAGACATTATTGAACATTATTGAAAGACATCAATGATGACATAAAGAAATGGAAAGACATCCTGTGCACATGGATTGGAAGAATAAACATAGTTAAAATGTTTATATTACCTAAAGCAATCTACAGATTCAATGCAATCTCAATCAGAATCCCAATGACATTCTTCACAGAAATAGAAAAAAGAATACTAAAATTCATATGGGGCAACAAAAGACCCCGAATAGCTAAAGCAATCCTAAGAACAAAGAACAAAGTTGGAGGCATCACAATCCCTGACTACAAAACATACTACAAAGCAATAGTAATCAAAACGGCATGGTACTGGTACAAAAACAGACACACAGATCAATGGAACAGAATTGAAAGCCCAGAAATAAAACCACACATATACAGACAGCTAATTTTCAACAAAGGAGCTAAGAACATACAATGGAGAAAGGAAAGTCTCTCCAATAAATGGTGTTGGGAAAACTGGACAGCCACATGCAAAAGAATGAAAGTGGACCATCTGCTATCGCCATTCACAAAAATTAACTCAAAATAGATCAAAGACCTGAAGGTGAGACCTGAAACTATAAAACTCATAGAAGAAAATATAGGCAACACGCTATTTGACATTGGTCATAAAGGAATCTTTTCGGATGCCATGCCTATCCAGACTAGAGAAACTAAAGAAAAAATAAGCAAGTGGGACTTTATCAGATTAAAGAGATTCTATAAGACAAATGAAACCAGAATCAAAATGAACAGACCACCCACCAGCTGGGAGAAAATATTTGCAAAACATGTATCTGACAAGGGGTTAATCTCTGTAACATGTGTATTCCTAAACTTCTATCTTAAAGAGAGAGAGAGACGGGGAAAAAAAAACTAACAGCAGCAATAACAATAAAGAAAGAATGTGGGAGTATTTATAAAGCAATCAATATTACAACTATTAGCATTTAATAATTCATTATAATACCTGAATATTTTCTCAAATGCTAAAGATAAGTTATTTAGACTATGAAGTTTCTATTTCTGCCTCTATTTGCAACTAGCTCTTTTGCTTGGATATTTTTTCTCTCTTTGATTTTATGTTTGCACTTAAATCAAGAATACAAATATTGAACTTAAAAATAAATTGATACATAGTTGAACCCATGTGTGATCAGAAAAATTGAAATCATTTTTCTTTTGAGACAAAAGTATTAAAATGAATTGCTATCCTGTCTAAGTGGAGACATTACAGTGACATAAGTAATATTTCAAGTTGCTGCAAAAGGCTGCAGTATTTGCTGATTACTCTATGGCAACTGTGTCAGAAACAGGACTTAGGGACAGATTTCTTCTTCTAAAATTATTTCCATCAAGAAGGAGAAGCTGGCACCTTGATGATTGTTGAAGAATAAACAAAACAAAATAACTCAAGCAATTGACATAGGCTGGGGACCAGTACAAACTACCAACTTCACTGGCCCCTGTCCATCTAGTCTTCTCTCTTAATTTACTTGTTGATTTACACCATGAACAGATTTATCCTCTTCTTTTCCCCAGATCATACTACAGATTTTCAGAGTGGGATTATTTTTCCTCATTCCTACTCTCTGGAGAAGAAGGCACAGATCCGAATAAGCTGGGGTTCAGTCACAGAGGGGTCTCTGTATCTGAAGAAATATCCTTTCCTCCAGCTGTTATAACCATGACAATCTGAACGGTAAGAGGTCACTGAGAGGTTGGATAGAGCTGAAGATGCCAGCAAAACATTAACATTATTCCTAATATGAAAATATAGTTATGCAGGAAGTGTGTAGCCATTGTTCAAATATATTCTGTCAATTGAGGTATGTATATGTGTGTGCATTTGTGTGATTTGCATAAACCATACACAAAAACCCACCCCTTCATTTAGTGATAGTACACACATGTGCTCACATATGGAGAGGGAGTTTAGCAATACAAACATTTTCACCCTTCATCATTCATCATTTCAACAAATACTTATTCATTAAATATTTATTGAGCACCTACGATGTACCAGGCCACAAATAAGATGCTGTGGGAGCTATAAAGAAGAATTAATCATAGACTCTCCCCTCAGCAGCTTATAACCCAGGGGAACAGATAAACCAAGGGCTCAAAAACCTTACTTCCAAATAGAAAGTGATATATGACACAATGAGGCAAATAAAATGTACCAAGGGAGTTTGGAAAGGGAGATACTAAGTCTGAGAGTGCAGACTATAGATGAGAGACATCAAGGAATGCTTATGGAGAAAGTATTTTTTGAAATGGGCCAGACGGTCTGGTCAGATTTCAATAGGGGCAGCTGGTGGTGACAGCATTTTCATTAAAGCAAACTGCATGGACAGAGCTGTAGAAATAAGGGACTGAGGTGCATTAGAAAGCATATGGATTTGCCTAATTTGAGTTGAGCATAAATTTATTAGAGAGTCCTGGGAGATGAAGCCTGGGCTTCAGAGGTTTAGAATAAATGTAATGGTCAATGGGGAGCCAGTCAAAGAATTTGAGTATGGAAATGATATACACGGAGATGTGAGCTTCTTTTCTCATTTATTTCCATGCCCCTCAATACCCAGTAGAGATCCATGCACTTAGTGGTTGTCCAGTAAAAAATAATGTTTATAGCTTTATTCAGCAATTATTATGTGTCTGAACCTGTTCTAAACACTTTACTCATAGAAGCTCATTTAATCCTATAGCAACCTGATGAGGTTTCTAACATAATTTTCTCTATTCTATAAATGAAGTAACTGAGATGCAGCATTTAAGTTAAAAACTTAACCAAAGTCACATAGTTGTTGATACAGAACAAGGACGTAGGCCAAAGTCTTAACTTGTTTTCTCCATTGCTTCTCAACAAATGAATATCTAGTAAAAAAATAAATGAAGCCCTTCATACCCTGAAGAACAAAACATTATACTCTTTTGTCTCATGATTAGATGACAGATGAAATTAGAGACAACCCATTTGATTAAGTCACAGCCTTAGCTGTTAGATTCTCAATGACAGAAAACAGGAACCATTGGTTTGGGTCAGATTCCTGCTATCATCAGGAGAATGAGGTCTGTTGCTGTTTTGTTCTGTTTTGTCACCGAATCCTACAAAATGTGCAAAAATAGCTCCCAGGTGGTAACAGTATCAAGAGCTGACCATCCATTATGATGTGGCTGCAGTGTGTGGCATCCCATGTTAGGCCCTGTGCAGCTATGAGAAAGACATGAAATATCTGCAAATGCCCTGTGTGGAAAGGAAGGTAGAACAGAACCCTTGGGGGTCCTCGGGATGTGTGAAATTGCCTCCTCTTCCACATGCAGAATCAGAATGTTTCCTCACATTGAGATAATAAAATTATTCTGCAATTGGTTGAGGAGTGGAGAAACGGGGAAGAGTGGACTGTAGAGTGATTTAAGGCTGGTCTACACAAGCCAGGGAAAGGGAAAGCAATTATCTGCTCTTCATAATTATAAAGACATTTTAGTTGGAACATGTAAGTACCAAAAGTCATCTTTGTCTTTGAGGTTCCTTTTTGCTCTTTCCAAATAATATAAATGCCTGAAATCTTTCCAGGAAGACATGGCCTTAGGGTTTCTGAAAAGGGGTATCAATCCAGCCATGTCTGGAAGTACTTATTGAGTGCTTATTAGGAACCATTCATGTCCACTGTGTTGGGAATTAGAAGACCCTGAGGCAGTATGGTAAAGGGAAGAGAGCATGAATTTTGACACCAAATCACATCCACCCTCCAGCCCTTAGTGGCTGAGAGGTCATGTTCAAGTCATTCCAATGCTGTAATCCCATTTCTTCATCTCTAACAGGAAGACAACAATAGCATCTATATCATAGAGTGGTGGTGGAGTTCAAATGAGGTGATATAGATGAAAGGGTTTGTAAACATTAAAATACTCAACGAATCCGTGTGTGTGAGAGTATGCACATGCACGTTTCTAAGCGGTGGTCAAACTGTATTTCAAGTTAAGCTAATGCTGAAAATTTGTTTCTCTCACATTTCCTCAGACCACAGAGCGGAGTTATCAGGACTTGGTATAATTCCAGACACACCCATCTGTAGCAGCTCCATCAGTGGGATGAATGATCCTTTGTCAACTTTTTAACAGAGTCAAAAGAATGAATGAGCCAACCTTTCCTTTACTCTCGCTTCCTGTTTCTGGGTGCACTACAGAAGAAGCAGAGTTTTTAGGAAAGCATTAACATAAAATTTTGGAATTAATTTAGGTGAGAACGCATGTAGGGTGTCAAAGTGATGCCACCATCTAGATACACATTCCTTCCATAAATGTTTGTGTATTCATTTCCCGTTGTTTTTGTAACCAAGTACCACAAATGTAGTGGCTTAAACATTACAGATAACTTACTTTACAGTTCTGAAGGTCAGAAGTCTCCCTGGGCTAAAATCAAAACGTAGGCAGAGCCTCCAGTGTTTCTTCTGGAGACTCTAGGGGAGAATCCATTACTTGCCTTTTCCATCTTCTGGAGGCTGCCCACGTTCTTTGGCTAGTAGTCTTCGTCCCTCTTCAAAGATAGCAATCACATCAATCTGACCTCTGCTTCTGTCATCACGTCTTCTTCTCTGACTCTCCTGCTCCCCTCTTTCCCTTCTAAGAATCCATGTGACTACAGTGTGTCAACCAGATAACCCAGGGTAAACTCATCTCGAGATCCTTAACTTAGTCACACCTACGAAGTTCAAAATCCATTTTGTAATGTAAAATAATTACAGTATAATGTAATATACCCACACATACAAGAATTAACTAGCTTTTTCTATTGTCTCTTAACAAAAAGATGTTTATTAAAGAAATAGATGTATAGACATCTTTGAGGACTACTTTTTTTGCTTACCACAGAGTTTTGTTTTGTTTTGTTTTGTTTTGTTTTGTTTCTTGCCTCCAGCCCAGCATTGTCTCTGGGCTTAAGTTTTTGTTTTGTTTTCTATTTTCTCCCCCAACCCGCTCTCTAGCCCAGCACTGTCACTGGACCTCAGGTATACAACACTTATCTTTGAAATAACTCTCACCCTGGGGCAGAGTCTCTTACCTAGTGAGAGAAATACTCTGAGGACATTCAAGGCAGACTTTGAAAGCATTGTTCCAGGCATACATTTCTGCAAGGTTTCTTCCCCTTTTAGACCCCAGCTGGGCAGCTCTTCACACTGGCTTTCTAAAAGCGGTCCAAATTCAGGGAAACACATTCTGAATTATTCAGTTTGATAGTGTAACCTCCCCAAAGGACAGAGATAACAGTGCTCTTCTGTCCTTCCAGAATTTCAGCCTTGTGTTCAACACTTGGATTTAGTGCATATGGGTTGCTTAATAAACCAGAATACTTATGTTTCTGTCACACCTATTTCTATAACCATAGCCAAAGAAAAATGGTGTTGAACAAAAGATTTTTATTATCTTTTATTTTGCCCTTTAAAATCTAATTCAGAGCATGGGAAGAAATGTCCTCACAGAGCCAAATTTCATGTTCATTAACGTAATTGGACATTAGTGCTGTAACCACCTCCTCCCATTCCACGGCGAAAATGACCCTCTCCCTGTATTATCATCAATAATGGCACAGTGACGGCTTGGCTAGGACTGACCAGACTGTAACCGAGCTCTGGGTCCCTTGGGCAACAGGGTGATTTTTATTTACAGTGACAAGATGATCTTTACACTTGTTTCTCTTTGGACTGTACACACACAGCTCTATCCATAAGCCAAAATACAGCCAGGCCAGCTCTTTCCACTCTGCACTTGACTTAGCTGACTAGGTGTCAGCATTAATTTCTTGACTGTGGGGAAGTTTCATCTCTCTTGCCCTAGGGATGTTTTCTTGACCTCTCCCGTCCTGTGATTGGGAGCGGTTTGGTCTTTTCTTATAAGCTCCAAACATTTTCTTTCTTTTCCATTGCAATTATTATCTCCTGTGACATTTACAAGGAGCTACTCTGCTGTAGCTAGAGCTATAAACATGCAAGGAGTCTTGGTGACCCAGAATTCTTTCCTGCTTGAACATGTCAGTTAATAACTATAGGGGCTTTCAGCGTGAATTTGTGATTTGAACCCTCTGAATAAGTGCCCGGCTTCAAAAGCAGATTACCAATGGTGACTTTCTCAGTTGGACTTTTCAAGAATATGTTGGAAAAAATTATATTTAAGTAGGAGTATGTAAACAAAACATTTAATTGTTCAACTCTACAAAAACTCTCATATACATTTTTTTAATTGTAGGTGAATGAGGTTGACACAATGGCTGGAAAAGAGTTTGCACTGGGGTTGGTTGCGAGACTCAAGGCAATGTTGAGAATAGCACTGGGCTGGGTGTGAGCTGAACTCAGACCACTAATGACTTGTGCCATCTTTGACAAGTCTTTCACTTCCTTAGAACTCTTATTTTCCTAATTGGCAAAAGAAAGCTATTAGCCTAGTTCATCCCTAAGGTCTCTTTTAGTTCTAATATTCTGGAAATTCATAAATAACCAACCAGCACCTTTCAATCTTTATTACTATTTTCTATGGGAGTGCTGCTTGCCTGTTAGAGTTGAAGAATTAAACAACAGACCACCTCTTCTGTGTTTAGTTCTGCTGACCTCAATGCTCACATTTTTTTACCACCTAGCTCTAGGCAAGAAGAACAAGCTGGAGCCAGCAGGGGTTTGCCCTTATCTATGGAGTGATTCGTTCAGAAAGCCAGAGGTCTTAAAGGGGAGCGACCAGAGCACCTAGTTGGACTCTGTTTACTAAGAGCACCCAGTTGGACTCCCGCTGCACCTCATTCTCCAAGGTGCAATGACTTTGGTTAACCATTAGACGACTGTAATATTTAAAGACATTTTGAAAAAAAGTTTTATCTTTGGAGAGTGAAACTTTGTTTTCAAGCAAGATAAACACTATTTCTCAAGGGCAATATGGCAACCCATTTTCAAAAAGTCCGTTGAATTTTCCTGTCATTGTTTTTTCTCTCCTAAGTTCTATCCAACTTACAACTTTGCCGTCATCCTCTGTAGAGAGTTTATTCAAAGAGAGTTTGCTGTGTTCCTTGGCCACTACTTCTGCATGTTAATATTTGTTATGTCTCCCATTCCTCATGTAATATGTGTCCTGTCCATTATGCGAGGCCTGATGAGTTCCTGGCCTGTCTCCACTCTGGCTCCAGGCCTCCGAGAACTCTGTGCTCTCAATATAACAGGAAGGCATGCACTATGCAATTTAACTTCTGATATATTTTAAATTTCATATTTTTTTAATATATTTTCTCAATTAGATGATGAGGCCATTGGAAACAATAAGTGATCAATGAATGTTTAACGGATGCTACATGATTTCTGTCGTATGGGAGGGATAATCACAGATAAATATTGGTCTCTATTGTTTTCAAAGTGGAGTCCCTGAACCAGAAGCATCAGCACCATCTGGGACCTTGTTAGAGATGCAAATTCTCAGGCCCGATCCCAGACTTATGGAATCAGAGATTCTAGGGGTGTGACCCAGCTATCTGTGGTCCAAGGATCCTCCCAGGTGATTCTGATGTATGCTAATGTTTGAGGATCATAGTCACAGGATTCAATTTCTGAATCCTTGAAGATATAGGTAGTCTCTCACCACTAATCCAAACATAGTAAAACTTTGTTCCTTATATTATAGTGGAAATATGCAATGAATTCAGTCGTGGTTTTATTAGTTCATTCATTTGCTGTGGTGGTTTATTCATGAGGATAAAATGTTTGCCACCCAGGCCCTTACCTGAGAGTACAGTGTACATGGCAGGCATCAGAAAAGGTTTTCCAAGCAAAATATTCATTGATTTTTATAAATTAAAAAAATCACTAGTATTATTATCTTACTCTAAGTTAATTTTTAGTCATTTCTGTTAAATGTGGTTAAAGCATCAGGATCTGAGGCTATTCTGTGGATCACTGCATGGACACCGGGATTAGTTCGACTGATTTAGCTGGAGGGGTAGATGTTTCCTTTTCTCTTTCTAGACCTGGAGTTTCCTCCAAACAGGGCATTCTGGAGAGAAGACATTATGTGTGCTCACCTATGAAAAATCCTCGTATATGATCAAAATCCATTGTAAGAGAATATTGGATTCTCTAGATCCTTCCCAATGAGGGGCTGCAAGTAACCTTTATTGCTATATTTTATTTATTTATTTTTGCTTTTATTGTTTTAAAGTACAGATGATCTAGTTTCTGCCAGTGAATCTTTGCATAAGTATTATTTTGGTCAGTGACTCTGAATAATGAATATGGTACGGTAACACAGAGACCTTGAGAAGGTGTGGGTTTCTGTTAGTGTGTTTGTGCATGGACAAACATTATTACAGGAGAGACTGAAGAAAAAGATTTATTCTTTTAAAATACATGGCCAAGATTCCTAGGAGTTAATTACTTCTTTTGAGAAATTAGTCACTGGCTTACTGACAGGCAGTGATTTCCTCTGGTAAACACCTGGAAGCAATTGCCTTCAGCTGCTTACCTGAGATTCAGGTATATATAGGAGCACATACACCATAGAAGTAGGAGTTTTTACTTAAAGTTATACAAATGCACAGACAGGGTGAGGCACAGAATGCTCAAGAGATTTGAGAGGTTCCTAAGAAAAATCAATTCAGTAAGTCAATACAAAATGTTTAAGTACCTCTTCTCTACTTATCCCATGTTAGGTAGACAATAGACACATTCCTTCCTTCTGCTTTGCATGACATCTAAACTGCGAGTTCAGACACACGAAGGAAAGGAAGGGAGGACAGAGGGAAGGAAGGAAGGAAGGAAGGCAGGGAGGGAGGGAGGAAGGAAGGAAAGAAGAAAGGCAGGGAGGGATGAAGAGATGGGAGGAAAAGGAAATTAAAGGCAGCACCTGATTGTATGGAAAGGATTATATATAATATAGAAATTCAGAGACAGAAGTGTTTGCATAAGGTGAATAAACAGGTAAAGATTCCTGGAGAAGAGAGACCTGAGTAGGCAGGCTCTAAAGGAAGGATAGAGTGCAAAGAAAGAGTTTCCTACCAAACAGTGACTCCTCTAAGAATTCATTCTCTTCTGATTAGGCCAGACAATGAGGAGAGCAGATGCGGACCTCTTTTATTTAAAGCATCCTGACTACTTAGCTCCTGTCAGTGAACAGATAAATTATATTGCCACTTATCCCCAATCTCACAGTGGCTTTCGAACTGCAGAAAGGACATTTTTACTGCAGGCAAATTAATCCATTCCCTTTTAAAAAATAATAGATTTCTATTGATATATTTAAAGTGTCTGTCAATCCTTGTGCAAACTGCCAAATCATGTGTTAAATCTAAGAATAGACCTGAACACTTAAAACTCATCAGACTGTAATAATTGAGCTTAGACTTGAAGAAAGAAAGAAATAGGAATGAATGCAAGGCACAGGAACTAGGATAACTAGATTTCTCCAATTTTGTGGAATCCAAAGAGATTCCAGATATTTTAGGGAATGGAAACCATTCATTGATTCCACTGGGGGTGCCTTGACTGACATACCATACAGTCAATAAGAACATCATATTTCCTTGACAATTCTAAAACAGATAGAAATTGCAAAAAAGAAGTAAAATGAAATTTTTTCTCTTCTATAATAGTAGGGAACTGTGACAATCTATATCAAAGAAGCAGATGTTTCAATATTTCCAAAATCCTTTGGAATATAATTTAGCAAATTAGACTTCTGGAACATCCACTGTAGAATTTTAACTTGAATCCCACAAGTTAGTCGATATTATATTTCTTTCCACTATCCCAATTTATTGTGAAGTCACTCCCTCCCTATGACCTAGTAAATAAGATGGCAAAAACGTTAGTATGTTAACTTAGAAGCTTGGTTCTTCAAGAAACAATAACCCATTTACTTTATAATTAGTTATTAGTATCCAAGGGCATTATTTATCTATCAAGTCAACTAACATGGTTATTACATGTTGTGCAAATCAGGAGATTATTAGACACCATATCCATGAGATTTAAAATGTAATGTTGGAAAGAAGGTATATACCTATGAGACATATTAAAAATCAAAACACAATTCAGTAATAATTTATGAGTAATAAGTTAAAGTACATCACAGATTAAAAAATTATGACAATAAAAGAGGTTTTTTTCTTTTTCTTAAAAAAAGCATTTTGTATAAGGCTTTGAACACAGTATGCACTTCTTAAATGTGTGTTGAATGATAAACAATCCAACAAACATATCAGTACAGAGGATGTCAATTTTCTAAGTAAACTAAAATGATCAAGGAAAGCCTCATTTAGGAAAAATGACTTAGGCTTAAGAACAGTTTTTTAATGGATTGAATTTAGCAAGACAAAAGGAGTCAGAATAGGTATCATTGACAAAAGAGAACAAGCAAAATTTTAGACCTGCACTGTTCGGTACCATAGCCTTTAATCACATGTGGCTAATTCACTGGCCACATTTCAAGTGTTCAGTAGCCACATGTGGCTAGTGGTGACCATATTGAACTGAACAGATATAGAACACATCCATCGTCATAGAAGTTTCCATTGAACAACACTGGTTTAGACTCTTGAAAATACAGTGAGTGTGTGTATGTGAGTGTGTGTGTGTGTGTGCACGCGCGCATGTGTGCTGAGAGGGTGGAAAATATGGCCAGTTGGCTCTCTGTGAATCTATTTCATCATCTTTAAAATGAGGGACACAATATGAACTATGTTTCTCCCAGCTCTTATAATTTTCTGTCTGTGTCTACATAGTAAAGTCAGTAGAGCAGCTGGTTTGTATGTAGGAAAGTACAAGAGAAATTTTAGAAAGAAAAATGGAAAGAAATAATAGAGGAGACTTAACAGGGCTTTCACCCATCTTGCAGGCAATGGTGAACCATTGGTTGCCTTTGAAGAGAAAATTGGTATGATCAATGCCGCTGTCATTTGCACTTTGAAATTTCCCTTTCATTTATGCATCACTTTTCTCCCATTTCTCAGCAATCATTGGGAAATCACATCTCCTTCCTTTGAACTATCATATGCTCCTAATTTCCAGATGTGTCAATTGGGTCTTCTGGGAAGCAGATATTTAGATGGAGTTAGAAGTGCAAATGATTTATTGGGGAACAACTCCTGTGAAAAATAAAAGAGTGAGAGGAGGAGACAGATTTAGGGGGGGTAAACCTTAGACTCTGTGCAGACCTGACATCTACGAAGGAAAAGAGTAGAGGAAGCAGGATTGGGCAGGGAAAGCCTCAGATCATGATACAGATGTGATAAATTTTCAGCTAAACTGATGGGGAGCTCAGAACAAAGATGACCCACTAGAGGAGTCCTCCACGGGCAGAAATAGCTGGGCCCTAGGACCCCTTCTGAACTCAGTCCTTGGCTGGGTACTAGCCATGAAGAGTCTGACATTGTTTCAAAAGCTGAGGCAGGTCCCAAAGGTGCTGCAGGTGAGTGATGTCCAATAACTACACTCCTTGCCCCTAAATGAGGAGTTCTGTCTTAAAGGGAGATCTAAACACCACACCTCCATGACTAACACAACAGCTTGCAACTCCAATACTCCCACCACCATTTCTCCATTTTGCAGCCTCCCATTTGGATGGTTTTTGGCTCATCCTCCCCCCAGAATAGCATGGGGCAGGACAAGAGAGATTGAAAATAAACCTGCTATTAATAAAAGGAGGGGATATCAAAGAAAGAAAGAATCTCATGGAGAAGTGCCCTTGCCTCTGGTCCCTAAGCCATTCTTGTTGAATTGTGGTAAGTCAAAATTCTGGATCTGTTGCCTTTGCTCTGTTGTTGGCAAGTCATGAGCTGGATTGTTATAAGGAGCAAAAAGGACACAGAAGGGGGAAAGACTTTAAATTTAGTTATATAAAGGCATAAGTTCCCCCGCCATGTGCATCTACGTTAATGAACACTTCTATGTCCAGGAAAAACCAGAGCTGCCAAATATCCACGCCATACAGGCTGCTTCTGAGATAACTGCAAATATCTCATTCAATTGTAAAGGAAAGAAAAATGCACATTCCTAACATTAAGCAAAGAGTTGAACTTGGGCAATTTAATACCATGCTGACTTTAGGCAATTTAGACATTGCCCCAAAGGGAATTTATTCCTTTCCCTTTGAAAAGATACCTGTGCTAAATAACATGAAATTTCACCAAATGTCAAATTTTCCCCATATGGATGAAGCCATTAGTTCTAAATGGGCTTATAGTGGGTTGACGGTGCAAAGTTGGTTACATATGTAGAACACAAATTTAAACTGAGACTAGGTATGGGACGGATTCTATCATTACTCAATGCTCAAGCCAGTGGTTGCCAAACTCTAATCCCCAAATTAATAGCATCAGCATGATCTGAAACTTGTTGACAAATTCACATACCGCTCATCAAATATACTGATCAGAAACTCTGCAGATGAGGCTCGCAATCTGTGGTTTAACAAGCCCTCCAGATAATTCTGATGCTCAAGATTGAGAACCAATGGTCTAGTCCAGGATGATGTTGATTAAAATGCAATGTTAATATAAATAAGTGCAGGTGTCCTGGCTGGAGGATTAGAGAAATGAAACTGGAGTGGAGTCATATGCCATAAAAATAGAGTTGGGTTGAGGAAGTTGAAGTCATGATAATGAAGAACAGATTTTATTTAAATGAGGGGGTTAGCAAGGAAGAGACCAAGAGACCAGTGTGCATGATCTATAAAGAGCAGTGGTTCTGATCGATGATGAAATGTAACCATGGTCTCAACAATGTGTAACTATATGAAGTAGAGATGTAATTGGAGTTACTTTTGTCATGTGTAGAAATTTTCTATTCATTTACGTATTTGATAGCATACCATTTACAGTGTTCTGTACTTTGCTTTTTTCACTAAATTTTTATGTTGGATGTTTTTCTTATAATTTTATATAGAACCACATCATTCTTTTAATTAGTTGCATAATATTCCATTGTATGTGTTTTTTTGAAAGTATTGTATACAATCAGTTGCAATGGTTGCCTTGAGAGGAGAACTGTATGATTTTTGTAGGAAAGAGAAAGAGAGATTTTCTTTATACTGCATATTCTTTCATACTTCTTGAATTTTGTACCATGTGCATGTATTAACCTATGTTAATAGGTGCATGGAATTACATTTCTGATGCGCCATCATTTATGTAACCATATGTTAGGGCATTTGAGTTTTAATCTTTTGCTATTAGAACAAGGTTACAAAAAATATCCTTGCACATATATCATTTAGCACACGTGCTAGTATATCTATAGAATAAACACTTAGAAATTCTGTTCTGACTTAAGTGGAAGATAAATTTTTTATTGAATAATATTCCAAAAATGTCTTCCATAAAGGCCATAATTCCAACCATAATGGAATGAGAGTGCTACTTCCTCACAATAATTAATATGTCGTTATCTATTTTTTAAATTTTTTCATCTATTAGATGGAAAATAGTAAACATTATAGCTTTATTTTATACTTTCCTTATTTCAGTGAAGCCGAGCATATTTGTTAAAAAGCAATTTCTCTTTTTATGAACTTTATATTGTCTCTTTTCCCATGTTTTCTATAGGATTATATTTTTTCTTATTGATCTGTAGAAACTCTTTATATATTAAATAATATACCTTTTTGTTTATCATATTAATTGAATTTCCTAGTTAGGTTACCTTTGACCTTATTAATATTTTACATTTTTATGTAGAATTCTGTTTTGTTATATTACATTGACTATATATTTTCATGATAAAACTTTTGGGGGTGATGGATATGTTCGTTATCTTGATTGTGGTCATTGTTTTATGCATGTATACGTATGTCAAACTTATCAAGTTCTACTCTTTAAATATGTACAGTTTATTATATGTCAACTATACCTCGATAAAATCTTTTTAAAATTCACTATTATACATTTTTTCTTCCACTACATATTCTAACTTGATGTTCCCTATATACATGAACAAATATGTGAAAACTGTTAATTCCTGTATATTATTTTGGTATTCAGCCACCTTATTAAGTTTTCTTATCTTTTATAACAGATTTTCAGTTGATTCTCTTTAGTTTTCCAGGTAAAACTTGGCTTTCCTCAATTTTTTCCTTCACTTCTATTTATCTCTCTTACCTTCAGCTTCCATAATGCCCCAATATTCAACCCCTAGTATTGGGCTTAGAAACGCACAGAGGATGGTTGCACATTCAGGTACAGAGTGGGTTGGGTTCTCTAGGTGTGGCTGAATGGCAGCTGATTGAGGGGAGGCCTACATTGATTATGACCTCATATGAGTGGGAGAATGTTCCTGGTCTTTCTCAGGCTCAGAACAAAGGTACCCAAAGTAAAAGTACCAAGAAGAGATCAAAAAACACTATGAAAGGTGGGACGTTAAAATGTCTGTCCAAGATGGAATGGAAGAATCCAAAACTTCAAGCTCAACTGAGTCAGACAGGTAATACTAAACACATGAAGAGGGCTGTGGAGAATTGATAAGGGCAAGCCCAGCCTAAAAGCATTCCAACCCATAGTTTTAAAACAGTCACCTGGTGAAAAGAAAACACCTCTAATGGCTCACAGCTAAGGTCAGAATTGGAAATAAATGGACAATGAATCAGGTCAGAATCTCTTACCATTTATTCATTCAATCAGCAGACATTTATTAAGCAAGAAGTGTGTCAAGCACTAGGGATATAATGTTAAATAAGCCCAATCTTCTAATTATAAGTAGTTTATAATCTACTTGGAGGACCAAACATCTGTCTGAGAAAGTAAAGTCAGACTCCTAGATGAGATGCCACTTGATAAGGTTTTATGTAACTGGGGTTGACCAAACAGAGTGTACAATTAAAGAGCTAGGTATGAGACCCAGTTTATAGACAATGGGCTGTGATGACATTGTCTCATTCCTGATGGGTGTCCCTATCCTACTTTTGGCTACAGCAGTGTGCTTAGCAATGGGCATTTTGATGCACTAAATATCTAGGCTCAATAGGAAGTGTAACAAGGAATACCAACCTTTGTCTTTTTCACAGTTTCACTTATAGCCAGCCCTGTGTCCGCTTAGAAATGAGAATATCAAGAATATGAGATTTTTTTTCCTTTGACACCCTCCGGAATCCAAGCATAACAAGAATTTGTTGATACATTGGATATTTATATTTCTGAATAAGAGGCAGAATCAAAATTCAGTATTGTTTGAGGGAAGTAGGAGGAAATCAGATCTGGCTTTCTCTTACTGTTGCAATAGCTCTCTGTTTTGGGTCTTCTATGCCGTGAGAAATGCTTCTGGAACCATCCCATTTGACAGCAGGGACACAGAAGTGCGTCTGGATGCTGAGGTTGGAGAGTGAGATGTCACTGCCTTTCTATTCAATATCTGGGGTTGTGAGAAGAGGTGAACTTGCCTAGGGACTTATTTTGTCATTGGAACAGCTCAATACACACATAAGAATCAGTGGTCTCCTCGGTAAGCTCAGAAGGAATTGAGAAAATGTGACCCTCACTCCCCTCTTCTGCCTCATTTCCTCACAGATTTAGAGCAAACTTTTTACTCTCTTGCCCACCACTCTGGTAAAGCCTTGGCAACTCTTCTGCCCTCTGCCAACTCTTCACTTTGATTTGAGGCCAGGGATCAGACATTATAAGGACGGGTAAAAACAGAGCATGGCACATTAGCATTTCTAGTCTACCACATCGGAAATCTTGGCGTTTTCAATATATATTTAAAATAACGGAGTGAGACAAGCGGCTGCCTTCCCTCAAAATTGCCAACGTATGCTCCAAGATCTCTTGCATTTTGCATTGTGTCAGTCCGTGTCAGAGGTTTCAGGAAAGGTAATATAGAAGATGAATGAAAGTCTATCATTGCAGTGCCAAGATGAAAAAGTGACAGCTCATAATGAAAAGAAAAATAGTTTCCATTTTGGGCCTCTGTAAGTAAGAAAGTGACAGAGTCTTGGGAACTGTGAGCCTGAAAAATGGTCCCTTTGACAGACATGCCTGTAAGTGAGAGGGCCCCGGATATAATACCACCTATAATAGAGGGAATAATGATTATTTTAGGCATTGCATGATTTTGAATAAATCCTTGACTACTCCCCAGAAAATGGAGGTGAAAGGAATCTGAGAAGAGTGGTGGGCTAATTTAAGGAATAAATGACCACACTTTTTTTTTAGTCTTTTAAGCCTAAGTTGGTTAAATTTATTTCTGTCAGAAATGACCAAAAGCCAATAGTATTAGTAAAAAAATTTTTTGTCTCAGCAGTGATAAGAAAAAACATCACTCTAGAGTATCTCGTCAGGATTTTGTTTCTTTGTGGGTAAACCTTTCGGAATTAAGTTCTAGATTGGCTATAATAATTCAGTGTTTTCAAACTAACTGAAATTTAAATTCAAGTTAAGACAACAGTGTAAGATACTGACTTTTTTAAATTCAGTACCACATTTCAAAATGCTTGGGGTTATCTGAGAAATTATTTTCATTTTTCTTTAATAGCTGATATTACTTGGATGCAGCCTGAGATGTTAGCCCATTTTCAGTGTTTTGAATTTCTTACCCTGCGTAATATCTTTACCCACCTTGACACAAACACAACACCAACTCATTTAACAAACGCCGGGTCAGTCGTCTGTCTGCTCTACTGAGAACACGTGCTAGTGTATTGATTTTCTTAAACTAGGCTACGCAAAATCTATCTAGGAATTGGGGCTCCTAGAGTTTCCATTCTCTTGGTTTCAACCGTAAGCCAAAAGAAATAAATGATCACTAAAAGGAGTGATTGCTGCCCATTGAGAGCTGAATTGTGGAGCCTGAGGGACAATACAAAATTATTTATCACAAAGTCTTAGAGCTGGAGGGAACGTAAGGTCTGGCCTCTGCTCAGCGCTCCTGGTGACAGGGAGCTGGATGCTCCTCACATGCCAATTCCATTTCAGAGCAGATCTAATTATCCAATGAGCTTCCTGATTCTAAGTCAATATCAATCTTCTTCCAACAGGCATTCTTTAGTCCTGTCTGGCCCCTGGAAATGCAGGGAAAGGAACTATCCTTCTTCCAAATGATTGATAGGACCGCATCTGTTTGTAACTAGCCACCTTGTCCTCATTGGACAACCCTCTTCCCAATCTTTTACCCAAAGGAAAGTTTAGTTATAAAGAACACCACGAGGAGCTGCGAAGGAGAAAGGACTCAAAGGAATCCACAGCTCATCTCCTTCCTCAATGTTCTCCCAGTGTGCTATTCCCTCCAGTGCTTATCTTCCCACACAGTGACCACATGCTTATCCACATGTGGGCTCTGACCAGAGAAGAGTGGAACATATGGGCTTTGGGAGGACCTGTGCTTGTGTCTGGCTCAGCCTCTTACCATTTTTGTGATCACAGACCAATCAATTTACCTTCTGATCTTCATCTGTAAAAGTGAGTGTAATTCCTATTTGGCCCAATTGTTGTGAAAATTGAATTAACATGTATAAAGCTCCCAGAAAACAGGAAGTATTCAATAAACGATAATCCCTGTTTCCCTAAGACTTACAGTTGAATTTTAGTTACCTTTGTCTCTTGGATAAATACCACATAATAGGTACTCTGAAAATATTTGGGGCGATAAGAAGGGAGGAAGAGATGGGGATAGGGGCATTTCAGTTCATTTTACTATGGGGATTGGAGAGACGGGAAAATGTAGGAGTGTATAAGCTGGTTCTTTGCTTTCTTTTATTTCATTTTTAAACCTTTTTAAACACACTATGTCCCTAAGTTACAGCAGTATTGGGTGCTGGAACACAGCGCCTGGGGCACTCACTGCCATCCTCCTTTCCAGAGAATATTCCTGAGCAAAATTCAAAATAGGAAAGATAATGAATAACACTGGAGAAAGCACATTTTGATAGAACTAGTCTCAGAAAAATAAAGACTAAAATTCTGGACGAGTAAAAGAAGCGGATCCTGATGCTGAGATTTATTAGTCAGGGCCAATCTGTCCAACTAAGTGCAGGCAGCTTCTGCTCTCAAAATAAAAAACCAGAAGGGACAAAAGGCAAGGAAAGAGACTGTATTATGCTGGGAACAACGCAACTCTGAAAGGATGGGGAAGAGATGCCCTGATAGATCTCCCATCTCCCATGCTCGTTCAGCAAGGACAAACAGTACAAAGAGAAGCAGCATTTTCTTGGGATACTGAAAATAAGAACATTTTCCAGAATGGAGAATACTGCTAATCAAACGGGGCGCTGTATGCACCCCTGAGTTCATCAATATGCAAAGGCACCGGATCAGGACTTTGAAATGGAAGCGGGGACAAGAATATTTATCTAATGCTTGGTTTTTGCCTCATACTCTCCCGTCTGTTTCCTGTCTGTTTGCTGATTTCCAGCCCAGTAGGTTTAGTCCCCATACTCTACATCACACACTCTGCTTTCAGTGTTTAGAAAAGAGAGCCACCTCATAACCATAACCGACACACACACACAGACCAGTTCACACTCATGTGCATGTACTCACACATGCACAAACTCCTTTCCATTTATCAAAATTCAAATCACCTGCAAGGTATGACTCAGGCTTAAGTATCACACCCTCTGCATAAAGCTCCCAGACTCAGTGAATTCACAGGGGTCAGATCGCCTGTCCCTATGTGCTTGACAATTACTAGACAAGGTGCTTCCTTTTAAGCACCAGCTCAAGGAACTGACAATTAGACTAGTGAGACAAGGCTTATTAAATGTGCACACGCATACATACACAGGCACACACACACACACACACACACACACGATGAGGCTTTTTTCAAATGAATGGTACAAAATATAAACACAGTAAAAAAGATTTGTGTTGAGGAGAGAAGATGTCAGCTGGGGAGGGGGATAGGACTTCAACTGAACCTTAAAGCAAGGATCTGACTTAGATAAGCAAGGAGGAAAGGGAAGCAATTTCCTAAGTTTTTTCTAGAGCACTCTGCCCACAGTCAGGGGAATTTCTTCTTATTGATTCAATCAAGATAGACTCCATATTTAGCAGCCTTATAGTGTAATGAATCATACCTGGTTGAGGCTTTCAAGGCTGCTATGGAATAGCCAAAGCTACACATGTGGTTATCTGTAGTTCCAGCCTTAATCAAATGCGTTGATTTGAGTTTGTCTTGAATTTTATCCCTGACATCATGGCTTAAATGGTAAAGTAGAAAAACATAAACGTAGCCAATGGAAATCCAGATCACTAAGATTTGGCAAGTATGCCAGTTATTAATTTATTGCTTCTTCAAACATATCTTTTTTTGGTCCTACTGTGTGATACTCAAACTGGGACACTGCAAACAATCCTTGCTTCTTTGTCAGTTGGACCGTGGGGACTGAACCTCAGCCTCAAGGACCCTCCTCTAACATTCCAAGTTTCTTCTTGTACACTTTTTTTCAACCTTAGGGGTACAGTTGTTTTCTGTAGTTGTTATCTCTGTCACCCCATAGAGCTCTCATTTATCTCTTTTAGTAGTTAACCACCCCTTTTACCTAGTTATCAATTATTCATATTAAATTTACCCTTTAACAATACTGCATTGTGTATTTGAAAGTTGCTAAGAGAGTAGATCTTAAAAGTTCTCATCACAAGGAAAAAAACGTAACTATGTGAAGTGATGGATCTTAACTAAACTTGTGTAATCATTTCACAGTATATACATATATCAAATCATTATGTGATACACCTTAAATTTATACAATGTTATACGTCAATTATATCTCAATAAAACTGGGATAAATTTACCCTGTTTAAAATAATTGATATGGTTTCTGTCTCATGAGTGGACCCTGACTAATAAGCAGGCCTTGTTTTCCCTCAGAGGAGAGCACATTTCCTTTAATCTGTGAGATAGAGATAGACATAGAGGTAGAAGTAGAGATGATGGAGAAAGACAGAGATAGAGATACCTTTAGTCATTAGTCTAGTCCTCTAAACCCCTCGGGCATTTTATCTACTGCCATCATAGACATTGTGTTTATGATTCTTGCTGTGCTGTTGATTCACCTGTTTGCTCTCAGATCTATTCCCTGCCCTTCCCTTTCTCTGCTTTTTATCACAGGAACTGATTCACATTTTTTGCCAACCAGTTTCTGGCTAAGATCAGCCAGTGGTGGGAAATGAGAGAGGAGGAAATGAGAGAAATCTGCTAAGAAGGATGCCTTCTTCACTCCCCATATCAAGCATCTTGAGCAATGCTGCCTGTCCTTCTTGATGTAGCTCTCAAAGCAGTTTCAATTCCTTCTAGGCAGTCCTAGCCCTTGGGCTCTAACACCACCATTTCCTTAAGTCTCTCCAGTCCTGGAGAGGTAGTATCTTCCTACAGTTGCTAATATCTGGCTGTGCAGTTTTTTCAAGACCTTTTTAACTAGTTGCCCAAAATAAACTCCTATGATTGAATAACCTGATGAAGACTCTGTTTTCCTGATTAGACTCAGATATACCTGTAGAGGTACCTCTCACATAATCTTCATCAGTTCATATATCTGAATATTCTCTAATACTGTCAAATATATTCTATTTCTTATTTAATTTTCCTAGACAGTATCACGGCTGCCTCAGAAGGAATGTCACTTAATTCCTCATTGAGCACGCATATCTGTGGTTTCGTTTCTTCTTCTTCCTGATTATTTTTAGCAAGGATCATGAAACTGAGTAAATAATAAAGCCAATCAAGATTTCTTCTTGCAATTCTACATCATCATAGAGCATCTCCACATGCTCAAAGAAATAATGAAGAAAATTCTCCTTTAAAAACACCTTTTCCCCAAAATGTCTAGGTAATTGAAGCAAATATGTTTCTTCCTCTTCAATTTATAAATCATTAGTCTAAATCCACACCTGAGATGGAAATAAGCAAGTAGAAAAGAATGAGGACCTGGAAAAGACGGAGGTCAGGAAAAGGAAGAGGACAATAACAGCAATTTGAATTAATTGAGCATTCTTATTATATGTTTTCCTTTAATTCTCACAACAGTCCACGAATTGGATGTAATTCTTATCCCCACTTCACGGATAACTGAGGCTCAGAGACGTTAAATAACTTGTCCAAAGTCATTCCATTTGGTCAGCATGTTAGACCTGGGGTTTGAACACAGGTCTGCCCAAACTTAAGGCTCAATTGATATTCTCTGATAGGGGACCAAGGAGAGGGAAAAGCCTGGGGTTTGAGCTAGAACACCATAATAAAGACTTCAGGGGCCTTCATTATGGGCCATCATGAAAGCCAGAGAATGCAAAGACGAAATCTGGAAGGAAGAGTCCTGAAGGAGAGTGGGAGAGGCTGAGAGCAAACCCTGCCTACGTCTGATCTTTGTCTGGTGGCAGGCAGTAGGGAGAGAAGGGACACACTGGCAGCAACTGCGCAGAAAACATTCTGGAGAGGAAGAGTGGCCACATGTGAGAAATGAGCTTGAACTCCACGATGGCACCCACAAGGCCAAAGTATCTGTTTAGCATATGCCATCACCCGAATAGACATATAATTGCTTTGGTACCTGTGGAGAGGAACCTTCAGATTGGGGTACCTTATTAAGATGTAGACAGACCCTGAAGAGTTCAGAGAGGAGCAGAGAGATGATTACCGGGGCTGGAGGGGTTGATTTATGAGGCAAGATGGAAAGACTGGTGCTGTTACTGCTTGGATAAATGATAGCTAAGGGAGGCATAATGATATCTATAAATATTTGTAGGGTGGAATCAGTGAGAAGAGAAGGGATTCATGTGCTACTGATGGAATACAAGACCTTCCGTTTCCCTTTGCTGAACTGCCAGGAAAAACTTTCTGACAGCAGTATCATCAGAACCGTAGAAAAATCAGCCATGCGGGAAGGGTGAAAGTGACAGCCCAGGATCACTTAAGACCAAGCTCCAGGAAAATCACAGTGTGTTGAAGGGCATCCTCTATCTCAACTCAGGAATAGAGTGGACAGGCCCTCATAGAAGTGGAGAAACTGTGAAGTCCAGGGCTTGTCTTGAACTAAGAGACAGAAGAATGTATTAGTGGAATTGCCATGGCTGAAGGGCCATGTCTAGGGAGAGTGGGGAGGTGAGGAATTCCACTGGAGAGACACCATTTATTAAAGGATATGACCCTAGCCAAGCATCTTTCATTCTCAGTTTCCTTACTGTAAAAATGGAGGAAAGGATAATAACTACCTTATGAAGGAGGGCACCTGGGCAAGCGCTTGGCACATAGAAGATGCTTGGTGACTGAGCCACATTCTCAGGACAGAACTTTGCAAGTGGTGGGTAAACAACAAATATTTCTTAAACAGTTGGTAGACAAATGTTCCCACATCACCTGCTACATTCAAGTGAATTAGCATAGCCGATTCTGTTGCTATGTGGATCAGAAGCCAGCACATACTGACCTTATCTTCTCAGTGCATGTGCCCTGAGATTCCCACCCTGGCTTAGGGTGCTCCACTGTGGTTCAGGCTTCTCAGAACGCAAAGAGAAGCAGAACACCTTTCCCTTGAGAACATAAACCCACACTCAATTCCCAGAGCAGGTTGGTCCGATTGTGTACCTTAGAACTTGAGCGGGGTCAGTCTGGTGTGCAGACCCACACAGCTCACACTGCACACTGTGCGTGGATGGTCAGCCTGACCCTGCTGCAGAGCCCAGCTCCCGCCCACCGCACTGCCACTCGTGGCAGCTGCAGTTATATGGACAATTGGTTAGGAGGGATAAAAACAGATTTCCCAAACCAACTGTATTCAATGCAACATATTTTTCATATGTTTAATGGAACAGAAATTTTTATTTTAACTGACATTTATGGGCATTACTAGTGTTCTGCAGAGGGAACAGAAACCTGGTAGGAAGAGATAGCAGGTAGAGGAATCATATTATTTTTATCATAAGATTAGGGCACTCTGTGTTTTCCTCCCGCAAGCCTTCTTTCTCCTCCTCCCAGCCTAGAAAAACAAGAGATTATAGATGGAGGCTCCTGCCGTGCAAACCCCCGGCTCGATTAACCCTTCCTCTGTTGCAATCCGGGCACCAGAGATCCCATTATTTAATGCTAATGTATTGTTTTTCCATTGCCTGGCTCTGGGAGATCCAGATTCTTGGCGCCACAAACTCAAGCGTCAGCCAAAGCAATAAAGAGGAGACAATTCTTCATTATCATCCCTGGAAGCTACTCAGTGACAATAAGGGAAGTGTGGTTTGGTTTGTTTGTGTTTCTGAATATATATTCAGAAAGCATGTCCTGAAGTTGTGGTTTTAGTGACAATCAGCTTTATCTACTTTAACCATCCTCTCCACTCCTTTGCTTTAAAAAACTGGAGCTTTTCCGAGATCAAGAGAGATGACAA
Organism: Diceros bicornis minor; assembly: GCF_020826845.1. Classification (NCBI taxonomy): domain Eukaryota; kingdom Metazoa; phylum Chordata; class Mammalia; order Perissodactyla; family Rhinocerotidae; genus Diceros; species Diceros bicornis. Next base: position 35,185,515 of record NC_080755.1, read on the forward strand.
ACCTGAGAAGGAAAGTCAAGTATATCCTCCCCCTTAGCTCTCTCTTCCCCTTTAATTCCCACCACATCCCTGATAAGCCTTTATCCCTTGTTTCCTCTTTTCCCCCATCTCTGTCTCAACTGTTATTTTTCTTCAGATGTAAAGAAAACCCTGGCTATGACTGAGGGTTCTAATCTTTGCTGTGACCTTACCAAGCTGTGTAAACGTGGCTAAGTCAACTAAGGCTGTAGTTTTGTCTCCTGTGGAAGTGGCCCTGAGACCATTACAGCATCTCTGTAGAAGATGGAAATAAAATTCCATATGCTTCTTGTGTGCTCTCTGCTCCCATAGTTTTAGAAGCAAGTAGGGCACCGAGTGGGAACCTTTATTTCATTATTTTATCTCTGATAAAACAATGCAAAGTAACTTCCAAGTTTCTGATGGTGGAGTCATCTTTGTAAATTGCATAAGCCAGTATGGACCTCAAAGTTCAATTTCTAAACAGTATTTAGTATTTTCACAGCCTCATTTGCTGACCTTCTATGCAGCTGGCCAAACAAACTTAGCTGACCACTCTCCTGGACATTGTGGGTGAATACCGTGAATCAAAGGAAATATGCACCAGTACTAGGAAAGCCAAGGGCAATCCTATGAGAGTAGTCTCATGTTTGTAGAAAAATCCAGAGAAACTGTCCCTATGGCAAGGTGGACAAAGAAGCTTGTAGGATTAGGTTGGCACAGAAGATGAAGTCCAGTGTATATTCCATCCTCCCATCTCTGCTCCCCATCATATTCTGCTCTTTGTATGTGAGTTTCAACCAGGATTTAAGAGTCATGAAATATATTTCCTGGCTCAGAAAACTGCAGTAAAGCAGCCTTAGTTCTTAAGTCTGGCTCTGATGCTGAAAATCTTACATCTTGGAACTTATCAGCATATCACAGATGCAAAACAGGTGAGCTTTAAAAAAATGGGGTTCCATCTGTATAATCTGTCAGGCTACAGACGACAAAAAGCTATTTCTGACTCCAGTTGGAATGAGTGATTATTTTTTTTTTTTTTTTTTTTTTTTTTTTGTGAGGAGATCAGCCCTGAGCTAACATCCGCCAATCCTCCTCTTTTTTTTTTTTTTTTTGCTGAGGAAGACGGCCCTGGGCTAACATCCGTGCCCATCTTCCTCCACTTTATATGGGACGCCGCCACAGCATGGCTTACCAAGCAGTGCGTCGGTGCGCGCCCGGGATCCGAACCAGCGAACCCCGGGCCGCCGCAGCGGAGGGCGCGCACTTAACCGCTTGCGCCACCGGGCCGGCCCCATGAGTGATTATTTTGATAACAAATTAAAACAAGCTTGGAAATTGGAAATTACCAGAATTAAGCTATCTCCAATGAATGACTGAGCTCCCCCCTTCAGTACATTTTCTTCTATATTAGCCATAAACATGAGCTCTTCATTAATAGAAATTGGTTCATTGCTACTGGCCACAAGGGGAATCTATTGGATGTGTGGTACTAACTTCCAACCTGATCAAGAACACAACTTGTTCACACTGTGAGTGCTTTCTTGGGAACTTAAAAATTCTTTATGTCCCTTTTGGCTTCTTGCATGTGAAGCCAATTGTAATGTTCAACTTTTAAATGTCTGAATATATTCTCTGTATGGGATGTTTACGGCACCAAATAATTTCTAGATGATTACTGTTTTTAATAACTATCTAATTACTGTATTAATCAGAAATGTCCTTTTGGCTTATAGAAGGTACCAAGGGACAGAGGTAAAAAAAAAAAGATATTCCTGTTGCAAACTCCTTGCACAAACTTCTGAGCTTCCTATTCAGAAGATAAGAAGTGTTGTTAAATGGAAGGCTCCATCCTTAGGGAAGAAAAGACAATTCAGCCTCCCCGCTAAATGATTGTTCGAAACATTCAAAATGAAATGGGTGTCCTATGACCTCCCAAATTTCTATATATCCTGAACACGTAATTGAATCACTGTTTTGTCCTTTAACTTTATAGGATGGGAAATGTTGTCATTTGCTGACAATTGTATTCAAACATTTTCTGTTATTGCTTTGTTTCTTGATCCTTGATCTATAAGCAATGACCTTACACAACAATGAACCAGAGAGGTTAATATTCCAAAGTGGCTGTGATTTTTCTTTATATTTGTCCCAGCCTTACCAAGCTTCCATTTCCTCAGGTGACCCTTGCCATCTATTTAGCAAGCCAGTTTTGTTAAACTCACAATGGCCATATTCCCTGATGCCTCTCCCACCCCCATCTCCCTGTGGTGATTTTTGTGAATAGGTAAGATATGGAAATGATAATGATATCTGTTCTTGCTCTCCCTCACTCATTCCTATGGCAAGAATGTGTGTGTGTGTGTATTTGTGTGTCGAAAGAAATATAGACAGAATTTTCCAAGGTATTGAGTGTTTCATTAGTGGAATTGCACCAATATTTTTTGCATTTTATGAGATGGTAATTTTCCTGCTTCTCTTTCATACTGAGCTTGATGGACAAGCCCTTCTTTAATGCACAAATAATGTTTATGACCCTTGTAAGCAGGTCTGATGATACTCAGCTGAGTAATGTACCAGAACTGAAATTTCCATCCACTTGATATTTTGCACAGGGTTTTTGATGAAGTCACTGTCACCTGCTATTAACTTAATATCAAGTCTTAATAGGGTCCCTTTCTCACCGTCTCTACGCTGTTGGGGTCCAAATTAATTACTAAGTAAAAATTCTGCCATATAAATCCTCACTTCCCAGGAAGGGGAAAAAAAAGCTTTTAACCTCATTTGAGAACTCAAATAGCAGCCTGTGGAAGATTTACCTTCAAGACATATCTAAGAAGTCTCTGCATCCATGAGGAAACCAGAGGTCCCCGCAAAGAGTTCCTCCTCATGCTCAAGCCCTGTATCTTCTATCTCAGCATCCTCATCTTTATTCTGAAAAATCACTGGACTCTTCACTTAGTGCTCTGTGATAATGCGGTATGTGTGTGGGGATAACGAAATGCTCCCAAAAATAACTTGTTCATTAAGTATCAAATGTATCAAAAAATATCAAATGGGATGTAGGATGAGATAAGCTAAATCTATTCCAATCTTGATATTCTGTAATAAGTTGTGAATTAACAAAAATATAAGAATTTTAAAAATCTACTCAATAGTCTTTGGGCATTACCTAAAATTCCACCATCAGAGATTATTAAGTGGTAATATCCCCAATGGGTTAGGGGAAGGGAGGAAAAGCATGAGAGGATAAGAAGTGCTCAATCTCTACTAGGTACATATAATTTCATATGAATTTGATTAGACTATAACTGGTAGAGAAGACAGAGTGTTTAGGGTGTTCAAGAAAACATAAGCTAGTGTGATATCCTATAAGAGTTGAGAAGATGGTGGAGGGTCTTTCCAAAGGTCTGGTAGAACAGTGAAGACAACTTCGCCTAAGTTGCAATTCTTTTTTTGTTTGGTTGCTTATTTTATTACTTTTTTATTGAGATGTAATTGATATATAAGTTTAAGGTGTACAGTATGTTGATTTATATACATTTATATGTTGTAACATGCTTACCACCATAGCCTTAGCTAACACCTCCATCACTTCACATAATTATTTCTTTTTTATGGTAAGAACATTTAAGGTCTTAGCAACTTTGAATCATATAACACGTGCTGTTGACTACAATCACTATGCTATGCTTTAGATCTCCAGAATTTATTCATCTTCTAATTGCAAGTTTGTACCCTTTGACCAACATCTCCCCAATTCCCAATCCTTCATTGCAGATCCCTAAGGACAAGAGAAGGAAACAGGGGTTGGAAGTACTATTAGGATCTACAAACTGAAAAAATTTGTAAAGAGAGATAATAATTAAAAGCTCAGAGATACTTAAAAACCCCATTAACATGTAGAACCCTTAACTTCAATTGCTTATCAGATGCTAACAAAACAAACTGACTTCTCATTTCACCCTCTCTCTGAAAACTATTTTGAAGCTTACCTCAGATCCTACTGGATCCCTTTTGCTGTTTCTAACTTTCATTTTCTTGGTTCTAACTACCCATACCTACAGCTCTTCTTTAGCTGGATTTCTACCCTTGACTCCTAGGGCCCATTTGCCGGCTCAGGTAAATCACAAGAAGTGCCTAGAAGTTTGTGTTCCCAAGCCCTTAGTCAACAACTGATCGCAACAAAGGACTTATGGAGTATGAAAGCCTTGCTCCCTCACCTCAGATGAGATAACCCCTGAGGCATGATTTACAATCCAGAAATTTCCTGTACGAGGTTGAGGTTTCCACCTGAAATCTCAGCCTCGCTCGGCTTCTTCTTTTTTCCTGAATTGCTTCCCCACTTCCTTACTAGATTCTTCTTAACAAATCACTTGCATGCAATTCACCATTTTAGGGCCTTCTTCTGGGTAACCCAACTAAGATACACTGTTGCTGGATATATCTACCTGGAGCTCTGGATGAAAACTCTCATCCATTGTGGCCAAAGCCAGTGCATCACCATGCCCCACCTATTGCTTCCTCCTACCATTTCTGTTAGGAATGCAACGTTCTCACTGTTACCCAGGCACAAAGCTTTAGAGTCATTTTTAGTTATTTTTTATTTAATGACTTAACTAACATTTCCATTACATTTTACAGTTTACAAAACATTTTCATGTATCTAATATCATTTGATTATCAAAATAAACTTTAGAAATCTACAGGCCAGATTTGAACATCTCAGTCTTAGAGCGAGGCAACAGAGAATAAGGGAAATTTAACAGCCAGTAAATTGAGTAATTGGAGCTGGGACCTGCCTCTTTGACTTTGATTGACTACTTTTCTACAAAGCCAGATGTTCTTCCTTCAGGATATCTCTCAGATGCCTCCCTTTCTTTCCGTTTCTTCCACACAACCTTGGTTTAGACCCTTGATATCCTTTCTCAGGTTATAGCAATCATCTCCTAAATTGTTACTCTGCCTCTATTTCTCCGTGCTTCATGCCTGCATGCCCCTGCCAGATTAAGATCCTACATCACATCTTATTCTCACTTCTCTGTGATCTGGATCCTGCAGACATTTCTAGTTTTAACTCTTACTCTTCCCCTCTATCTAATGCTAGGGTTTATTTATTACTGAATCGTAGCATAGCTATACTTAATAGTACAGAAATGAGTACCTTGGAGCGGGGTGCCACTGTAACAAACACCTAAAATGTGTGCCAATGACATAACCCAGCAATGAGAGGCAATAAAACTGATGTAAGAGGGTGGAAAGATGGCTGTGCACGTTATGCATTAGAAAAATTCTTTGTAGAACTGTTGCCTGCTATGTAACTTGAGAGGCAGATCACATGTCCAATGAACTTATTGCCCTAGAGGAAGAGGTTGGAAAACTTAAAGTTAGCATTGGAAAGGTGATTTAGTTTTTAATCAATGGAATGTCTGTGGAAGTAATGAAGCCACCTCTAAGTCTGTAGCCAAAATCCATCCTATGTAATCCTCTAGCTCTCTTTCCCTCCGCAGAGACTTTAGAAGCCTTGTGTAGAGATGTCAGAATCTCGATATGGAAGGATCCCAGACTCCAGCAAGTGTCAGAGGACAGTCTCCGAGGAAAACTGTCAGGATCTGCATTGGACTCTGAAATGAAAGGGAAATAATCTATTACTGTGTTAAACCCAAGACACTGGAGTTTGTTTTGATACCAAAGCATGCCCTAGGACATCCTGTTTGAGAGCCCACAATGCCTACATCTTCCATTCTGGCACATAGCAGAGTGCTATGCATACAGCTAAATGTTCAGTGCTTATTAAATTAAATAGAAACAAAAACTCATGATGAACTTATTTTAATGAATAAAAAGTATACAACCATTCATGGATACTAGTGCACAATAACTACATAAATAATCATCAAGGAAGAAAATGGTGATTATGTTTAATATCTCAAAATAATTATTCTTAACAGCCCCGAGTTGAATTATTCAATTATAACAAAGTGAATACAAAACAATAACTAGCTGAGACAGTTTCAGAAAATATTCATCACAATCCCCCCAAATTGTTTTTTTACGTAAATCATTATGTAAATAGATGAAATATATCAGCTACACTGTTTATAACAAATTTATTGTTTTCTTAGTTAATGCAATAAAAATATCCTGGTGGTTATTTATTCCCTTAAGGAGGTAGAAAATATTAGTAAATAATTTTAGCAAACAGCTCAGAGCCAGGGAAGTCAAGCTTACTGGGGTTTGTGACACCCACAGCTCTCAAGACTGTCTTCATAAAATTGCTTCTTGACTCTGGTTTGCAGTGTCGGGTTCCAGTGGCCTCATCCTACTGCATCAGTCGAGGTGAGTTTCCTAAACATGACAAAATCTGACACAGTGACGTGTTACAAGCCAGCAGACACCACACTTAACAAACTATTAAAGTGACTTTCAGAGACACAGCCTTCCCCACTCTACTGGCCTCCACAGCTGACAGTCTGTCTCAGCAGAATCTATCAGCCTCATTCTCAAAGTCCCACCGCAGAGAATTCAAGGATCACTTGTAGTAAACCCAACCTAACTCATTCGAGGTCACTATCATTTAACCTCCTTCCACTTAAACCCTCAGAGTGCCCTCTTCTCCTTCTGCCCACATCTCAATGTCTAGTTCATTAACACCTGTGTAATGAGATCATGGCTTTTTGTCAGTAGGGTCCCTTCTGGCTTCCCTTCAAGCTTCTCTGCTTGGCTTCTCACACACTAGATTCCACCCTCACTCTGCTTCCACTTATCCCAGCCCTCCCACAATGTGCCTTGGCTCCGATCATTGCTGCAGCTCCCCCTGCAGTGAGCTGTCCAGTACCAGCTGGGGCTCCAGGACACTGGCTCTGCCCCTGTTCCGACCTCTATTTCATCCCCTAGCATTATGACTCTTCACAGGAACACACCTGCTCCTCATACTTGCTTTTTGATGAAGTTAAAGCAAATCCCAGAATGTGGACCAGTGAAGCTAATCAAGAGCATGAGAACTGATGGGTCGACTCTTGGCCTGTCCTTGGTGCTCCAAAGCAGAGTCACTGTGGCACACAGGGTCTGTGCTGCTCTCCTAAGACACTCTTCTATGCTCAAAAGCCTCAAAGTCTTTCCTATGTTTTCCCCACTTGGTCCCCAACCCCAACCCCTGTCCCATAAAGGATTTGGTGGATCTTCTGTAAATGGCATGAGACAAGTATAGAAACTATCCCAAAGATCGACTATCTGTAATATTAACATACACGTGGATTATCACGGCAGAGAGAAAACAAGTGGTGTTATACCAATTGCAATGTGCACCATTATTTATTTCAAGAACTAGAGGGGATAGAGAGGTGACTGTTTTCCAGAATTTCTGAAAAAATATCTCCATACATAGTAAGGCATCTTGAGTCTGGGCAATTAGCCTGGAGAATTAGCCTCAATGGGCATAATACATTTCTAAAGCCCCAAGATGCCTTCACATTTGTTTAATTATGCTTCCCATCTATAAAAAGTTTCCAAGCACATATCTCCTTTTTTCATATTTATAAGTCATATCTATATACTATTGTATGAATACATTACGAACATTAGAAAACATCTACAACAAATGGAAATTTTAAAAGATGAGAGAGAAAGAAAGAAGGAAAAGGATAAATAAGTTCTCATATTTCCCCACTTCCAGTAGACTGTCTTATATCCTACCTGAGGAAGAGAAATTCCACTTTGGTCATGACCATTCTAACAAAAGTATAGTAAGCTGTAGATGTGACATTAAAAGAGTCAGTAATGTGACCAGCATCATCCAGCAAGGACTAGACACAGGTACATAGGACTTTAAAATCCTATTTCTAAATTCCTGCTCTAGAGCTCAGAGTAAAAATTTCGTCTGCAGCTGGAACATGCATTATTTGTCTGCCATGAGTAACTCTCTTACCATCTCATCATAAAGAAACCTACGGAATATTCAACATTTCCCAGTCATCTTTGTCCCCTGGTTCTTTTGCCCCAATTTTCCTAACTTGGATTGTTTTCTTGAGGAATCATGTCTCCCATTCTTTGAAAGACCTCTTTCTTGTGGATCCATCGACCAGATCCCTCTATGGGAAGATATGGAGGTGCTGCTGAGGAAAGAAGATTCAAGTGCCTTGGCATTTTTGCTTCCATATAACAGGCACCCTCTGAAACCAGCTAAAGGGCATCGTGAGCTGTCCTTGACTCTCCAGAGCACAAATAGCATTTATCTCTGGGCAGCGGGCAGCGCCAACGCGGGTTTTTGTCAACCTGTCAATTTTTTTTTCTTAAACAGAAAGCAGAGTTCAGTAAATAAAGATAAATGATTGTGCTCCTTCTCTGCAGACCCTGAAGCTAAACTGAACAGGCCTCTTATGGTTTGGCCCTGCTTCATTGACTGTTCAGACAGCCCAGTAATACGACAGATGTACCCAGCCGTTCCCTCTTCCCCGCTGTCCATTAGATTATGTTCATTTTGTCTGAGATGCCATTAGAAGTCTCAAGGTCAAAGAAGTCACAGGGAAGGAAAGAGAATGACTAATTTTTTCCTGCAGCCCTTCATTGCCCAAAGAGCCTCCAGACAGGTGGGCTCCTGCTTTGTGAGGAGCACAAAGAGGGGGGCTTCATGTAATTTACTTGAAATAAAATGCAGGTGTGCAATTAACCCAGACACACTTCTGGCAACCAGCACAGCCTGGCACTGGAAGTTTTATTTGAATCAAGGCAAAATATTATTTGGGATATTTTCCTAAATGACGAATGAATGACTTGCTTGCAACAACACAGTGAGGAAGAGTTTGAGGAGCAAAGGGGCTTATATTTCTTTCCTTTCTTCTTTTTAAGAAAAAAAGATAATAGCATTTTGATCCAAGCAATGTTTTCCTTGAGATTTCTTGAGGATATCATGCAAATAGGGAATTTGTCCCTGCTTAGCAGCTGTGATTATGCACGTAATGGTCCTTGAATTTATATAGTGCATTATTCCTGAGCTCAAAGCACTTAATGCACATGTCCACATCATTAACGTTTAGAATCATAGAATGCGAAAACTGGAAGAGACTATGAAGATCACTTGCATCACCTCCTCCGTAGACAGAAAAGCATGCAGTGATGTTATATGGGATCTGTTACTTGGTAATGCATGTGAGGCAGATTCTCTCTCTCAATGATGAAAGGGGTCACATTTTCTTCATCTCTAAAAGCCCCACAGCATCTAGCATAAGCCTAGAGAAACAGAGATGAGCCATACTATAGACTGGTAGTTAGAATTATAGAGTCAAATAGTAGGAAAGTAAAAGACTACCTAATCTTTCCAGAAATCTAAGAGATCTGTCCAAAAGTCCAGAAAGGGAGTGCACAAAGGATAATTCTATAAGAAAGATCCAGGTTTCATCACTATTTCAACCAGATCCACTCACTTAATTTTTAAATATTTTGCAAGATTATATGATATGAGATTGTTATTTGAAGAAAAGTTCTCTCCATTGCTTAAAAAAAACTTAGAGAAATCCTCATACAACATCCCAGAGAGATTATCATCCAATTTTCCCTTGAGCAAGTACTGGAAAAACAACAGAATTTAACTCCTGTTCCATTAACACCTTGTTGAGTTGGGGCTGCATGAAGCAAGTTATGATCAAAAGTACAGAGTGATCATATGCATGCTTCTGATGTTTTTGTTCCTACCCAATTGCATTCAACAAGCATTTATTGAGCATCTTGTTGTGGTTATCATTGCACTGGGATGAAGGCTGTGTGGAGTACCAGAAAAAAAACCTCTATATGAGCTTTGAATGTATTTGAGCAGAGAAAATTCATAACATGCATAAATAACACATTTAAGAATATAAGTGCCAATGTGCACAGTTCAAAAGATAAGAGAACAAATAAAAGATAAATTAGGTGAAAAGAGGGAAAACTTGAAGATTGTTGTACCTGGAAGATCTTAGATATCATTTCTGTATCACATGAGCAGAGGCCCAGAGAAATGTGATATGCTCAAGATTGCCCAGCTCAGAAGAAACGTAACTGGTACTGTTCCACATGTCTCCTCACCTCCAGGTTAGTGTTCTTTTGTACATTATGCTGTCTTCTTTAGACTATGAAGAGCTAGACTCTGAGAAGAAAGCAGGGTTTAAACTTGTAAAGTAGAGAGGAGAGCTCCTTCAGAACAGGAGGAAGAACCAAAAGGCAGGGCTCAGTGGGCCACAGCCAACTCGGCTGGTAAAGGAAGTCAGATGACCAGAGAAAACAACTCCCGTTAGCAAACAATCATCAAGTAAGATCCCGGTGTAAGGCACTGTGCAAGATGCTGTGGGGGTAGCACAAAAAATGACAATGCAGTTTCTGTCCTCAAGGAATCCTCTAGAGTAGGGGAATGAGAAATACTCACAGACATCTATAATTCAAAGCAAGGTAAGCACCATGATAGACGGGGAATTACAGTGCTTGGCAGACTTATCTACATACTAATGACTGTGGAATCTCATCCAGATTTAGCTCCTGCATTCCAGACTCATACATCCAGCTGCTATTGGCATCTCCACCCGGATGTCTTATGTTCTCAGTTTCAAAAGTCCAAAACTGAATTCATTACTGCCCCCCACCCTTCCTGCATCTTCCATCTCGATCTTCTTCCTGAGTTCCTCATCTCAGCAACATATCTCAGGTGCTCATCTTAGTAAGGGGCAGCATCATACCCCACACCATCTATACAGTTACTCAAGCCAGAAACTTGGGAGTCATCCTTGAGTCTTCCCTCTCCTTCTCTCCTTACAATTCCAATCAACTCCTGGTGGTTTAGTCTCTTAAATAGCTCTAAAAGCTTGTATATTTTTCTCAAGACTCACTGCCAATGTCCTAGTCCAAGATGTCATTATCTCCTGGACTGTGACACAAGTATCCTAACTGGTCTTCCTGCTTCCTGACTTCTCCTTTCCAATCCAAGATATACATTAGAACTTGAATGATCATTCTTTAATTCACTTCTAATTGTATCTTTCCTCTTACCATGGCTCTTAGGATTAAATACAAAACTGCTTCACATGTTACAAATTTTTTCCCCATTTTCCCCTACTTACCTTTCCAAACTCATTTCTCTCTAATTTTCTTCTCCTTTATACTCTCTCATCTTAATGTTCCATTAATACTGGTTTCCATTGGATTCCTTGGTATTGCCACATTTTATTCCTATTGTCCATAATATTTCCTTATTTGAATCCCTAGTGTACCCTTCCCACACAAAGACAATACAGACACACACACACTTCACAAAGTTAGCTCCAATTCATCTTCAGTTTTCAGCTTAAATCACACTTCCTCCAGAGTTTCCCTGACCCTAGAATAAGTACAGACCTTGTTTCCGTAGCATCTTACTTGCTCTATCATATGCGCCACAATTCATAGCAATTTTTTTAAATGTCTGTCTTCCTCATAGGACTAAAAGGTCTGAATTGTATGTTGCTTTATCCCTGATGCTTAGAACAACAGATGCACATAATGCGGAATAAATACTGAATTAATGAATGAATGAATGATTACTTCGTGATATCCAGAGCATTTAATCTCTGGTAATCACGTCTGCAAAGGTTTAAAGGAAGACACTCTTTAAGTGAAAATTAAGTATTCTGGGAGCAATTTAAAAGATTCTTATCCCAGCAGGCTGGTGCCATGCCTGGATCAGACCATGGCTGAGATCGTAATTTCACTGAGCATTAAATTCATTCACAAATGTTAATGGGTCTGAAAAAAAATAATTGCAATAATAACAAATCAGGGGTCTGTTACACTAACTTTTCTCTATTAACACAGAATTTACTTTGAAGAGCAGAAAGAGCCAAGTGAGCAGATCTCATAATTGCAGAACTTTATTTTCACTTTGCTCTAACTTTCCCAGTGAAACAGAACATAAAGAAAGCCTTTTGCAAATGGATAATTACACACCACATCTCAGGATTATGAGACACTCTATAACCTTTTCTCCTCCTTTTCTAGTGTGACTGAGCACCATCATAGAGCTATTCTTGCCCTTATGGGAAAAAAAGCACTTCAAGTCACTCTTCATATCTAATAGCATGATTTCATGTTTATTAACATAGACCCATAAAATTATAATTTTTCATCACCTGAAGGGACCATACAGATCAGCTAACCCGAACTACTATTTTCAAAAGCTGAAACCAAGGTCAAGAGAAGTTGAATGACTCCTTCTAATATGAAAATTCTGGAAAAAGAGAAACTTACATCAAATGAACAGTAATGGCTGCCTTAATGGAGAGGTGAAGTGGAGGGTCATCTTTAGGTGTGGGAAGAGAAGATAGAACAGAAACAGGAATCAAATCAAAGGCAAATTAAAATTTGATTCAGAGACCTGCTTGCTTATTTCAGACGGTTTAAGACAAACCACTTATTTGACATTTATCATCCCCTGCACACACAGAAAGATAAGATGCTATAAGGTTAGGAGCATAGACTATGGAATCACACAGACTTTCCTTCAAACCAAAACGAACCCCCATCCCACCATTATAGCATTTCTCTTGATGAATGTTCTAGTTATTCATCACACAAAATTTCACCTATACGTCATGTCTGGCTAACTTTGGCAACTCTCTCCATTATCATAATCGAAGTGTCCGGAGTTAATCATGCATGGGGACAATGCATGGAGAGTTCTGTAATGATGATCTTTCAGATGGGTTCTCCCCTCTGCATCTAAGTGTTAGGAAAATTTTTAGTAACTTCAAATCTTTAGATTTAAAACCCTGTCTCTCAGGCCTTCAATTTGTATCTAGGTGATGCCTATGTGAAAGCCTAATGTGGGTAAACTTGCATTTCAATTGGTTATTTGGAGTAATACAGACCAAACAACAGGTTGACTGCTTCTTACCTTTTCAACGTGTTGTATTTGACCTTGTCCATTTAAAAAGTTTTCCACAGTCAAGTAAATTAGTTCACGTGTCTTACTAAACACAAAAAACCAAATGCCTTATAAAGAATCAAGGTATCAGAAGATCCGTCAGTAGAATTCAGAGAATGAAACACCCATAATAAGATCTCTTCTTTACCTATCTGTTTAAGAAAGTAACATTTATATCCTTACAAATAAGAATTCAACCTTGGAAACCTTCTGTAAACCCAGTGAGACAACTCTTGTAAAAGTCAACAATGACCTTTATGTTGCTAAATTCAATGATCAAAGTTTAGAGTTTTCATCTGGCCCCTCCCAGCAGCAACATTTGACACAACTAATTACTCCTTCCTTGAAGTCTTTCCTTCTTTTGGCCTTTGTGTCATTGTTCTCTTATTTCATACAGCGTACTGGTTGTTCCTTCTCAGATTCCTTTTCTACTTTCTCCTCATTTTACCAAGCTCTAAACATTGAGCTGTTCTAGGGCTTGCACTTTAGATATCTTCTTTATATACACACATGCCCTAAGTCATTGCATCCAAGCTTATGGCTTTAAATATTATCTAAATGCCATTGGCTCTCATCCCAGACCTCTCCACTAGACTCCATAATCTTATAACTAACTGCCTTCTCAACATCTCCAGTTGGATGTCTGATAGGCATTAGACTTTAACCTGTATAAAGTAATACTCTTGATTTTACTCCACATCTGCTCCTCCTGGTGCCTTCTCCGTCTCTGTAAATGGTAGTTCTATTTTCCCATGTGCTCAGGTCTAGAAGCTTGATTTCTCCATTTAACTCATAACTTACCTCCAATCTCAAAACAAATCCCACTGGCTCCACTTTCAAAATAGAAAGTGTAACCATTTTTCTACACTTTAGTACAAGCTACCATCATTCCTCAGCAAGAACATTGCAATAGCTTTTTAATTGGTCTCCTTGCTTTTACCTATAGAAACTCAAATAGTTATTTAAAATCTTAGGTCTGATCACAACTTTCCCCTACTCAAATTCTTCTACTTCTCATTTCACCAGAGTAGAGGCAAGACTTTCTGTGGACTACTGGGTTCTATGTAATTGAGCTCCCACTACCTCACTGGACACACCTGTGACCTCTTCCTGTTCTTCACTGCACTCTAGCAATACTGTATTTTCTGCTACTTTTCAAATATTCTAAGTCACTCTGTCTCAAAACTTTTTCCCTTGCTATTTTCCCGGCCAAGAAGACTCTTCTCCTAGATATATAAATGGTTTACCCCCTCTTTCCTTCTTTTCTCCACTCATCTCCCAAAAACTTTATCTCCCTACTCTGGCTCTTCCTAAGCTCATTTTCCTGGTACATTTATCTTCACTGCACTTGTCTTCATCTGATTTACTTATTTATTATCTGTCTTTCTCCACCAACTTCCACCAGAAGGTAAGTTCTAGAGAAGTAGACATTTTATTTTGTTCACTGCTAATTCTCAATACCTAAAATAGTGCCTGGTACATAGTAGGACTGTAATAAAAATTGTCATACTTGAATGAATGAATAAGTGAATGGTAATTGTATTAAATAAATGTTCATTTGAGCCTAAAAATATCATGTTTTCTTTACAGTAAATGCTGCAAAGAGTCACAGGAATTGGGGCTCAAGTTATTAGTTCAGATACTAGTGGCATAATTTGAGGAATATTGGGCAAGTTCTCTAGCCCGAGAACCCTTAAATTGAATAGGATTAGGGCTTAAATTTCATCTCTAAATATTAAAAGCATAGGAAAAAACTATCTCACTCATGAAATCATGGAAGCAAAAACTGACATGTTGTCCTGCATCCCATTTTGACCATAGTAAGGAAAAAAAAATGTCATCTAGGTATGGTCACCAAAATAAAAGAACTCTTCAACAGTTTCCATAAACATGACTCTTTAACCAAGGAAAAAAAATAAAAAACACTCTTTGCTTTTCCTACACTGATGTATAAAGACAAGTCACAATCTTTGTGAATACGATAATCATGTGAGGCAATTGCCAATTCTTCACCATCATTCCAAGGTAAATGTGGTGATTTGGGTTAATTTTGCATGTTGTTTTTATCTTTTAAATACTTGTATTTTTTGATTTAGTGAGCCAGTTCTGAAGTTTGACTCTCTTTGCAAGTAAATATCTCCTTTTCTTTTCTCCGAGGCATCCTATGACCAAGCATAGGTGATGGATGGAATCACCATTAATTGCTCCTCTGAACCACTCAGCACTCTAGTCAGTACTATGCAATACTAGTACTAATATTAATACCTACTGATATACTCTCCAATAGTATTTACTGTAATTTCATGTATTTCCATCACGGTGATTAGCATATTACCATTCACATGCTAACTACACAATACATATTTGTTAACTTATATGCACTATGGTATTCTTTTAAAAGACCTGGATTTGGAAGTTAAAGGAACTCTGCTCATATTCAAGGTGTGCTGTTTATTAGCTCAAAAATCTCAATCAGGCAGTTTAATATCTCTACATTGAGAATTTCTCTTTATCACTCAGATGATGATGTCTGTCTCCATTCACAGGGCTGTGGTGAGGAACAGAAGAGGTCATTCAGGAGAAGCTCTTAGCACTGTACCTTGCACCTTGTAGATATCTCTGCTATTGGATGAATTTGAATCTGAGTTAATCTTCCCAGGATTGCAGTCTCTAGAGCCTGAGTTCTCAACCCTGACCATATGATAGAATCTCTGAATAAATTTTATCCTCTCTCCCCAACCCCAGATTAATTAGACTGTTAGAAAAAAAAAATCTAGTCATAGGTAATTTTTCAAAGCTGTCCAGGTGATTCTAACATACAACCAACGGCGAAAATCACACTGCAGAAATCAGTCTGCCTAAATTCAGATCCCAACTCCACCACTTACTTGCTATGTGACTTTGGTCAAGTAAATTAATCCCTCTAGGCTTTAGTCTCCCAATCTGTAAAATGGAGTTAATAATGGCACCTTCTTCACATGGTTGTTATGAGGATTCAAAGAGATAATCCATATAAAGTGCTTAAAATACCATCTACTACATACTTAAAGCTCAACAAATGAGAGCTAATATTATTAATAAAATTCATCTCTACTTCATACTTTCAAGGACAGGGACTGTGCCTTGTCTTCATTTCTCATCACGGAAATGAGATCATGTGACTAATGCATGCTCCATTCATGTTTATAGAGCAGTTAGGGCCTTCTTTTGTCTGTGTTACAACACATAACCCTACAGAGTAGAATCTCAGTGTAAACCATTATCCACTCCCAGCTTGGAGAAGATCAACTGGGAACCACTTGGGGTAAAATATTCACCTGAGAAATAAATGAAAACAGGAATACTACATAGAGAAATAAGATATCATGCAACCTCACAATGTTGACCGTGGCTGGGCTTAGTGAGGAACAAATGGGAAGGGAAGGGAAGGATGTGTTTTAACATATTTAAATTATGGAAAAGAGCAATTTGGAAGAATCCCAGTCTTCAAGTCAAGGGCAATATCGACAGTGGGGTGGGGAATCCCTGGAAACTTACCTATACCTCTTTGACATAAAGATTGAGCATTCTATTACAGAAATAGAACATTAACATGATGACATTAAAAACCCAGTGGTGATCTACGTTTCAATCTTCAGAGAAAAACTTATCAAGAAGGACACACTGTATAATAGCTAAATGATGCTTTCTTCCTTATACTGACACTTTACAAATTCAGAAAGAAATACTAACTTCACACCATTTGTTTTCCTCAGACAGTTCCAAGAAGAAAAATGCCAAATAATTATATTCTTGTTACTTCCTAGAATTTTCACTTGATGTTCAATATGAAGACTAATTTGTGGAGGTGGAGAATAATTTCTCTTCACCTATCTGATACAGTTTACTTTTATTATCCAAGCTCTTTACTGAAAATTCAATAGACCGCTTATAGCCTACCGTTTAATCTATGAACTTTGCATTCTGTTAATTCCCACACTAACTACATAATACAGGGAGAGAGTTTTTCAAAAAAGGAGTTTGTAGTAACAGTAACTAAGTTGACATACAGTGAATTGTTCTATTTTCTGTCATTTTTTATTGAAAAAACATGATGCTTGCTCCATTATAGTAATGATGATGATTATTTCCAACATATTTAATAAAGTGCTTTAGATTTGACTATTTCTATTAAATTAACCAGATGGTGATAGCACATAATTTCACCCAGAAATGTACATTAATTATTAACAATAAATGTAGGGCAAAACAACAGACTTCAGTAATATAACTGCACATCTGCAAAGGAGATTGTTGGCGATTTGAAAATGCTAATTCTGTGATTAATTTTCCATTTGGCTACTGAGCAGCAGAAGTTGTGCAAACAAGAATGCTAAGATGAATGATGGAGCATGCAGACTTCAAATCGGATTCTGATCTCAGACAGCAGGAACCTTTGGTAGGCAGTAGGAACGTCTCACCAAAAATATGTACTTTTACCACAAAACCATTTGGAGAAAGATGTGTTCTATTGTCTTTATTTGAGGCTTCTGTCCCTGAGATAACACAGGAAACCCTTTCTTCCTTCTTTCCAAAGATTTCAAATCCACCGTCCATTCACAGAATTACCATTTTCACATAGCCTGAAATCTCCTGTCCACAATACAAGGAAGATTATCCTCTATTGTTACAAAACCATGGTGCCTTCACATCTAGAATACAGCATGCAATTCTGGGCACTTCACTTCAAGGGAGATATAACATCAATGGAAAAGTTCCACATAATCAAGTGGACTGATTAAGGACCTTCTGTGAGGGGACAGACTGGGAGAAAAGGACTCTTCAATCTATAAACAAAGACAGAAGGGAAATACAACCAAAGTCTTGAACACTACAAACGATGAAAAGAACAACTCCGCATTGGATGAACTGAACAAATCTCAGATGTCATGAATATAGACAAACAGGAAGAGTTCATATTGTTAACCTTTTGAAATGGACATATTTTATAGCTTAAAAAAGTAGATTGGGGGCAAATTTAACAAAGTACCCTTTATAGAACTTCCTGATCTTTGCAACCCAAGAAGGAATCTAAATTGAAAGTATCATTTTAGGAAGTTTTCACTTTAGTTCCCAGAGAATATGTCCATAACAAGTTATGAGCTATTTTAGGAAAATAATTAGCCAAAGATAATTAATAATTTACTTTTATAAGGCAATGTGTGAACATCTTAGACTCTGACAGTCAGTCAGAAAGGACATTTAACAAAGTCCCTGAATTTCCTACTTAGGAAAAATCTTAATAATAATCACAATCAACAAAATTGACAAAACTTTAGATAGAGTAACCAATTTTAATAAAAGAAGATTAAAAATTACTAAAATTAGGAATAAAAGAGAAGATATTACTATCAGCCTATAAAAAGGATTATATCACTATAAAAAAGATAACAAAAGCATATGATGTGCAATTTTATAACAACAAATTAGCTAACCTAGATAAAATGGACAAATTCTTGGAAAGAAACAAACTATTAAAACTGACTTACAAAGAAATAGAAAACCTGAATAGACCTATAACCAGTAAATAGATTGAATCAGTAGTCAAAAAACTTCCCACAAAGAAATGACCAAGACCAGATGATTTCTCTAGTGAATTCTACTAAACATTTAAAGAATTAATAACAATCCTTCAGAAATTCTTGCAAAAAGAGAAGAGGAGGAAAAACATACCAACTCATTCTATGAGACCAGCATTACTCTGATACTTAAACTAGAGATATCGCAAGAAAAGAAAACTACACACCAATAGCCATTATAAACATAGATGCAAAAATTCTCAACAAAATACTAACAAACCAAATCCGTCAACATATAAAAAGGTTTATACACCATGACTAAGTGGGATTTATCCCAAGAAAGTAAGATATCAAAACTATACGAAAATCAATGTAATACTGCCATATTAATACATATTAATAGAGGACAAAAACCACATGATAATCTCAATAGGTGCAGAAAAAGGATTTGATAAAATCCAATACCTTTTCATCATAAAAGCACTCAACAAAATAAGACTAGAAGGGAACTTCCTCAACCTCATAAAGAATGTCTATAAAAATCTCACAGACAGCATCATATGTAATTGTGAAACACTGACAGCTTATTCCTTAAGGTCAGCAACAAGATAAAGATGTCTGCTTTCACCACTCTGTTCAACACTGTATTGGAGCTGCTAGCCAGAGAAATTAGACAAGAAAAAGAAATAAAAGGCATCCAGGTTGGAAAAAAAGAAGTAAAACTATCTCTATTTGCATATTACATTAGCTTGTATAAAAAATCTTCAGGAATACACCAAAAAACTCCCAGATTAATTAAAAAAGTTCCACAAGGCTGCAAGATACAAGATCAATATTCAAAAATCAATTGTACATTATAATACATTAGCAATGAATAATCCACAAAGAAAATTAAGAAAATACTTCCATTTAAAATAGTATCAAAAAGAATAAAATATTTAGTAATAAATATAACAAAAGAAGTGTAAGACTTGCACATTGAAAACTGTAAAACATTGTTGAAATAAAGAAGTCTAAATAAATGGAAAGACATCCCATATTCACTCATTGAAAGACTTAATATTGTCATGATGACAATACTCCCCAGATTGATGTACAGAGTCAACGTAATCCCCATCAAAATTCTAGCTGACTTCTTTGCAGAAATTAACAAGCTGATCCTAAAATTCACATGGAAATTCAGGACCCAGAATAGCCCAAACAATTTTGATAAAGAAGAGCAAAGTGGAAAGACTCACATTTAGATATTTCAAGGCTTAGACTACAAAGCTAAGATAATTAAGACAGATTTTTACTGCTGTAAGAGTAGACACATACATCAGTGGAAAAGAATTGAGAGTCCAGAAATAAACTCTTACATTTGTGGTCAATGATTTTCAACAAAGGCGACAGAAAAATTCAAAGGGGAAAGAACAGTGTTTTCAACAACAGCAAAATGACCTTGGATGCCTTCACCTCACATCATATACAAAAATTAACCCAAAATGTATTGCAAACCTAAATGTAAGAGCTGAAACTATAAAACCCCTAGAAGAAACATTAGAGTAAATCTTTGTGACCTTGGGTTAGGCAATGGTTTCTTAGATATGACATCAAAAGCACAGGCAACAAAACAAAATATAGATAAATTGGACTTCAACACAGTGAAAAACTTTTGTGCTTCAAGGGACACCATCAGGAAAGTGAAAAGACAACCCAAAGAATCAGAGAAAATATTTTCTAATTATATATCTAATAATGGTCTAATATGCAGAATATATAAAGAACATGTAAAACTCTTAATACCGATACAGACAAATAACCCAATTAAAAATTTGACAGAACATTTGAAAAGACATTTTTCCAAAGAAAATATACAAATGGCAAATAAGCACATGAAAAGATGCTAAATATCATTAGTCACTAGGGAAATGGAAATCAAAAGCACAATAAAATACTTCTTCAATAGGATAGCTATAAACAAAAAGATGTACAATAACTAACGTTAGTGAGGATGTGGACAAGTTGCAACAATCATTCATTGATGGAGGGAATGTAAAATGGTGTAGCAACTTTGGAAAATAGTTTTTCAGTTACTCAAAAAGGTAAACATAGAGTTAGCACATGAACCAGGAATTCCACTCCTAGGTATATATCCAAGAGATTTGAAAACACATGTTCACACAAAATACACACACAAATGTTCATAGTAGCATTATTCATAATAGCCAAAAAGTGGAAACAACCCAAGTGTCTACCAATTGATTAATGGATAAACAAAATGTGGTATAATCCATATAATGGAATAATATTTGGCAATAAAAATGCATTAAGTACTGATACATGCTACAATATAGATGAACCTTGAAAACATTATGCTAAATTAAAAAAAAAAAGCCAACACAAAAGTACACATAATGTATAATTCCATTTATATGAAATGCTCAGAAGAGGCAAAATCATAGAGTCAGAAAGTAGATTTGTGGTCACCAGGTGCTGTGGGGTTGGGACAATGGAAATGACTGCTAATGAATACAGGGTTTCTTTTTAAGGTGATGAAAATGTTCTGTAATTACATAGTGTTTTGCACAGCCTGTGAATATATTAAAAACCACTGATTGTACACCTTTGATGGGTGAATTTTATGGTATGTGAATTATATCTCAACAAAAAAATAATCACATATTACTTATGCTGGTTTCTAAGTTTACTATTTCATGGGTACAACCAGAAGTGGAATTCCTTTCAGACCATTTATCACTACCATCCACTTTTCAGACAACTGGGAAAAAAGAGGCTCATTCAAGGTAAAAACTCTCTGATATATGGGGCCGGCCCGGTGGCGCAAGCGGTTAAGTGCGCGCGCTCCGCTGCGGCGGCCCGGGGTTCGCTGGTTCGGATCCCGGGTGCGCACCGACGCACTGCTTGGTAAGCCATGCTGTGGCGGCGTCCCATATAAAGTGGAGGAAGATAGGCACAGATGTTAGCCCAGGGCCGTCTTCCTCAGCAAAAAAAAAAAAAGAGGAGGATTGGCGGATGTTAGCTCAGGGCTGATCTCCTCACAAAAAAAAAAAAAAAAAAAAACTCTCTGATATGGTCTGTCTCTTAAAGTATCTGCCACAATTGTTATAACCAAGAAGAGTGATAGTAATAACACCTAATCACAACTGTTCTTTTAATAATAGGGATGCTGAATAATAAAATCTCTCTACTGGTGATTGCAAAATAGTCAGTAAGAAAATTATGACATGGTTCAAGACATGATGACTTCAGAATATCCTGTGTTTATATTCTCTTTCCTTCTTATAACTTCTAAATATTCTAAAGGACATATTTCGCTGTTCTGTGCTGTCATGTTATGGCTCATCAAGTCCATTTGCTCACATATTAAAATGAAGTTGCTCCTGTGGCCTGCTTTTCGAGTCTGTCTTAGGGGACATTAGCCAGTCCAAAGTAATATGTGCCTTAACAATGGTTAATTAAAAAAAAAAAAAAGTTTCTCTAGTCAAGATAATCGTGAATTGTCTATATTGCTAGTCTTTCGTAGTTAAAGATAGAGGGTTGCCTTAATCTCCAGTAACTCCCCATGGTGTGTTATAATCCAACTGTCTCAGGACAAGGAACACCAGGAATAGTGCAGGCGAAGGAGCAGGACAGGGACATTGGAAATTTAATTAACAGAGATTCCGGTCTATCTGAGGAGTCAGAAGTCCAATGGGCTGTGTTCTAAAGGGAAGGTAAATTATGGACTGGGTTTGGTCAGGAATCATTCTATTTGTCCATCTGTCCACGCATCCACCCATCCAACCCTTTGTTCAGTATCTCACTATGTTGTAGGCACTAAAGTAGGAATTAAGCATTCAACAGCTAAAGAGGCCAGAGTTGAGGGGGAAAAAAACAGACATTATACCAGGAATCCAGGTAATTTTAATGCTAAGCAGATATGGTTCCAAATAATAAATCCATTACTGCAAGACCATGTCAATAATAGAGTGCCAAAAGATGGCAAGCCCTGTGCTTGTTCCCTTTTGTACATTAATGCATTAACCCTCACAGAATGTGAGATAGGTATTTTATTTTATAAATAAGGAACGTGATAATCAAGGAAGTTAAGTAACTTGCCCAGTGTGATTCAATTTGTAAGAGACAGAATGTGGATTCTGATTCCAAAACCCACGCTCTTTCTATTATACCATACTAAGCACAAGATTCCCTCACATAGCAGGGCAGGCAACTCTAGCCAAGCTGGAGTTCAAGACAGAGTTAAAGTCCCAGAAGGGAAAAAGATTGCTATGTAATGAAGATGAGGTCATCATCTTATAGATTACTTAGCATATCGGTACACCAGAAATCAAGTTAAAGTCACTGTTGCTGGCATCTGTTGGTCCAGACCATCTTAGGAACTAGGTAGAGGTGATCTCAATGAGGGAAGGGCGTCATTAATTCCAGCTGTAAGGGATTGACATGGTGGCCTATTAGAAACAAGACCTGAGATACAATTCATTCTGGGAACTTGAAGCAATGCTCAAATCCTTATATTCTCATCAAAAGTTGAGATTTTCTTCTCCAAAATGTCTTCTAGTATTAAAAGGGACGTTTACCTTTCTTCCTCCAATAGAGAAACAATGTCTCTTCGAGCTGGCAGCCAAACAGTAAATACCTACTTTATTTGCTGTTCCAGTGAACATTACTTTGATTTGATAACTCTTAATGAGGACAGCAGACATCAGTGATACAGACAAACCATTGGGTTGAAAACAGAAATATCAACATAGGCACAATCTCCTCATTTTCTCATGTTTGGTGTACATTAGTTGGTTAATGGACTTAAGCCAGGATATCTACACAGACCAAACAAAGTGGATAATTGAGCAATTATCTGATGAATTTAAACACTAAAGAAAGCGACTTTGGAGAATTTAGATTTTGTTCTAAACTGCTGGAGCATCTTTCTTTAGGGAAAAATCATTGAGACGGGAGCAGAAGTAGGTGTGTGTATTTGCCTTTTCCCATTGCATTTTAGAGCAACCTGAAGAGACTTAGCAGGGCTGAAAGAGGGACCCAAACTTTGGGCTGTTTTCTATAAGCTACGTGATTACAAATGCCCCTCAGGGCTGGCCTGGTGGCCTAGCGGTTAAGTTCGCATGTTCTGCTCTGGCAGCCCAGGGTTCACCGGTTCAGATCCTGGGCGCAGACCTACTCACTTCTCATCAAGCCATGCTGAGGCGGCATCCACATAGAAGAATTAGAAGGACCTACAACTAGGATATACAACTACGTACTGGGGCTCTGGGGAGAAAAAAGAGGAAGATTGGCAACAGATGTCCGTTCAGGGCCAATCTTCCTCAAAAAAGAAGAAAAAAGAGAAATGCCTCTCTGCTGCCATCATTGGCAGCAAGGATACAAATAGAAATAAAACACGGCAAGATCTTAGCTTCAGCCCTTTTCTGGAAGCTGAGGGCTTATGGTTTGAGAGAGAAACAGTCTCCTTCCGCTGGTGCAATCTGGGGTCCAAGCCTTATAGTTGCAATGATGTAATGTGTCAAGATAGTGGCAGGATCCACCAACTCAGCACTCTTGGTTGAGGAAGCACCAGCCACTCACATGGCATGATGGATATGGGGAAGGAGGTGTTGGGATCCAAGCCTTGCCATATGGCGCTGGCCCATAACTGGTTCCCATGTTGCTATGAAGGCAGCCAACTGCTTTGCATTTGATTAGGCTTGAACAGGTTAGCCCTTTTCTATCAGCATTATTATCTGTGTTTTATAGATGAAAAACCTGAGGCATGGAGAGATTGAGCAGCTAGCTCAAAGGCAATGTCAAAGAACCAGTAGAAACAGGGCCAAATCCCAGGTCTGTTTGACTCCAAAATTGCTGCATTCTAATGACCTCACATACTCCTAACAAAACTATTCTCACAAAAGTGAAAATGAAACATATATAATTATATAATTTATTATATAATTTATTACCTCTGTTGGGGATGTTTTCACTGTAATATGGGTTAAGGCAGTTAGCTTATTATGCTGCAATAGGCCTTCCCTAATCACATCATAGAGTATCCAGGCATGACTGGCCCATTGGACCAGAATGATCCAGCATGCCAAACAATGTAGCAGAGACTGTTCCTTAGAACTCAAAATGAAAACTAAGAATTAAAACCAGACACAGAAAGTATGGAACATTACATTCATGTAGAAGACAGACAATTACCTGAATTATTCAAGTAAACACAATCACTTGCACACACTAATTCAAATACTCCAAGCAGGTAAAAATATAAATTTTAATCATATATTCATGGATCAAAACAGATTGAACACTGGAACTTCCATATGATCAAACCTTAAACTTGATGGGAAAAATTAAACTTCCATTCACTTGGCAGTTTACAGTCAAGTTCAAATCTATTGGATATTACCTGTATCAACACAGTCAAGATTCTTCCAAGTCTGCATACTCCTCCAAAAGCATTAGTCAAAACCTAAACAAAAACCTAAACAAAAAAGATATGCATATATGTATTTCTGCAGACATTTAACAAAGACTTTTTACATCTTCAGTAACTAATTAGCAAGAAACCAAACAGCAAAAGTTGGAGAGGGGAGTGGTTAGGGATGAATATCAATTCTGAAAAAGAAGTTTCCTAGCTTCTAGAACTTCCTAGGGAATAAAAGCAGCTCCAAATGGTACATCTACATGTCTAGTGCCAAGTATAACAAATATCCAAGTGCAAAATATTTTGTCCTAAACTGAGAAATAAAGAGTGATTATACTCACTCAGATCTTTTCATGTAAGGAGAATGTTATAGAACTTTTATATTAGGATCTGTTTTCCAAGGATAGCTCACAAGTTCTCTCTTTTGGAAAATTATGGCCAATTAATTTGAAAAAATTAAAATTTCCTGACTTGAAAAGCAAAGCATGAAATGAACGACACATAAATTTCAAGAATGAGAGGGAATTATATGTCATATGTAATATCAAGTGGCAATACCAGGACACTAGACTGGGCAAGAATTACTATGAAAAATTGTCTGGTTTAAATAGCAATTAAGGATTTAATGGGGGAAAGTAATCAGGAATATGGGTGATCTAGCCAGTAAAAGAACATTAAGTGGGTAATACAGTACTCAAAATATGTCCTGTGAATATTCATGAGTTGATCTTATTGTGACTTATCTACATGGTGACATTTTCCAGTAGGAAAACATTTGACTAAAAGAAAATAGCTCCCGAGTTTCTGAACATCATAAAATTCATATTGTAAAGGAAGAAAAATTAAGTGTTATGAGTAAATGATGGATGGTTAGATAAAATCTTGGTGAATAGGGACTATGCAATTTAAAATGGCGATTTACCACTTCCGGAAAAATCCATGTAGTTTGACATGTTCATCCCAATAGAAAACACATGAAAACTGTTTGGTTTAAAAAGACAGAAATATCTTCCTGGACTACCTCTCAAACATTTTTGCCTATGCTTGTTCACTTAAAATAGTTGCTTTCACTAAAAATAGAAAAAGGCTATAAAGAAGTTTCAGATAAGAAAAAGCATTCATGTCCAAATTAAGAAAAGTGTGCTCTTTTGCTCTTGTAATGCTATCTGGAGGGAAACAAACAAATAACCAAAACAGCAACAGAAGCAGCAACAAAAGTCCACTGGGGGAATAAAGGATCAACTTAGGAAAATGACATAATTTCAGAGCCCCCAGTGGCTATGGAAATCAGAACTAAAACATGTGTGTGCAGGTGAAACGTTGGCTGCATTTAACTTGTGCAAAAGAACCTGCTGAGAAAATGCATTGAGTTTGACCTGAATTAGCCAGACAGGCTGTCTAAAGCTGTGTCTGCATATCAGTGAATTGTGTGAGAAGATTAAATAAATATATATGCAGTTTGTTGCCATAGAATTTCCTTGTGAACATACTGTCAACATCACTTTCTTTTTACATCTTGGCCCAAAACATGACAATCAGTCAGACTGAGTGGTTTTTCCAGACACATTTGTTTTTCTTTAGAAAGTAGCTGACCATGGTTTATGGATCTGCAGGAGGTGGACCATGGATTCTGGATCTGCATGGCTTCAGTGGTGTCCAAAAGTCCACCATCTACTTCTGAAGCTTCACCTTACAGTGGTGGTAATGACCACTTTCAGACAACTTTCCTTTCTCTTTTTGGCATCACAATCATGGATACATTCAGCATTCAAGATTTAAACAAAGGAACACTCCTCCAGCAACTTAATAGCAAGAAAAATCTTGATCATAGCCAAAGAAACTCTGTCCCCTTCAGCCTCCAAAATAAAGGTCATCTTTCTCTCATTCATATTAATTGAATTTAGCGTTCACTCCAAGTTTTGTGCGGTGCCATGAGAAAAAAAATGTACATTCCCACCCTGCCCCCCTCACCTTTATACATAAGTTTGAGATTTGCAGATCTCTAAAGTTAACGTGAAGTTGAATTTAACTTAAAGCTATTGAAACTTAACAAGAACTCCAAACATTCTTCATTTCCATCAAAAGTAAAATTCTTCGTCGGTTTGTTTCCTGGGGAAAAAAAGTACATGATCACTAGGGAGATGGATACTTATAATTAATACAACCTGCGAATGTCAGCTTCAGCATAACTTTTCACTCCACACTTGTCATGGTGTCGCATTCATCCTTGAGGGATCCATCAATTCACACAGAAGCATCAGGAGGCCAGAAGGAAAGTTTGTCTTCATTTCTACCTTCTTTCCAAGGTTAACTACCTTCGGATCACATTCAGACTAAAATGAGAAACTCAAGTTTTTTTCTGAGGGTTTTAGTTATTAAATGTAAAAAGAAAAGAAAGAAAAATTAAGCCTAAAATAAGTGTGATGCATATTCATGAAGGTCAAAGCAATACTCAAGCTATCGCAGCGTTGGAGACCTTGAGCTATGTCAATTTACTGACCTTGATCTGTAAAGGATCTGAAGAAATGTACACCAAAGATACTGAATACTTTCAAATATAATGATATATCCATACATTTCTACTAGTAAAAAAATCTATAAATATAGAGTTATGAAATGATAAAGGTGTTGATTACAACAAAACAACGACCATGCCCACGTCACTATGCTGAAGACCTCAGCCTAAAGGGTGAAGATCCATTCTGCTGTCAGAAAGTGTGAGAGTAAATAGAAGCAGACCACAAGTTGATCATCTTCTTGCTATCTGCTACCTTTATCTTCTTGTCCTCAACCATTTTACCAGCTCTTTCCTTATTCTCGATTTGTACATAGCATTAAAAATCCTCGGTACTATCTTTTTAAATATTATTTCTGTGAGCCTCATTTTAAGCTTGGTACTTAGCTTTCTTGAAACCTCTTTTTTTTTATAGTTTCGTGGTTCTCTTTTGTATTTTCTCTTAGTTATGTGTTCCTTCTTTCTTACATCCTTGTAATCTTTGATTTCATCTGATTTTAAAACGAGCATAGTCAAATTTTCTCTAAATGACTCTTCATGCTCTGAATATATAATTTGAACTTTATTTTTCAGACTCTCCCATCCCCTCTTTAACCACATGACTGCCTCAGTACTGACGGAATGGTGTTTGTTTAATTCGTAGTATGAAGAGACTCTTCTGGCTTCTTCTCTATCTTATTCTTTTTCTATCCCTTTCTCTGACTCTGCTTCCTCCTGTTCCTGATACTCCACCACCAGCAAAAACAACTACAGCTCTTCTTCCTGGATCTATCCTTGTCCTTGACTCTCTTCCTTGGCAATATTATCCAATGCCATCTGACTAGACGCCCCACCAGCAACCCCAAATCCACATGTCCCAAACCTAGTTAATCAACCCTCTGCCCTAGTTAGCTCTCTTCTACAGGGTCGCATTTCTCTTCTAAGGAGCAGAAACAGTTCTACAAAGTCAGCTTACAAATAGCTAAAACAAAAAGCCTAGGGCTATTTACAGTCCGAAAAGTGGATTGTCCCAACTTCTACTCCCAATCAGTCTAATGAGGCCTCTTGCTGACATGATTGCTCTTATTTCTTTTGGTCACTGCTGGGAATCTAAAACTGGATCTCCTCCGGCGAGCATGCTGTGGACCCAGTCAGTGACAGAGGAAGATCTGGCATTGTGGCTTCTCTAAGAAAGATTACCCTACCCTTAGGGTCCTTCCCCTACTCTTTGACATCCCAGAGATTTTAATACATTGTCAGTCACGAGTGAGGAACATGCCTGTGGTTTACAACATCCTCCAGGCGACTCAGGTGCACCTTTACCTTCTCCTTGCCCCGCCCCATGGGGCACCACTAGTTTAGTATTGCCTTTTCTAACTTTTTATTATGAATTCCAGGTTTGTCCCAAGGTTCTCACTTTCTTTAAAATAGAAAATAGTCTAGAATATTAATTTCCGTCAGCATTTGATAAAAATTAGATGGACAGTAGGTTATGTTAAGTAGGTAGCTTTTGCTTTTAGCAAAATTAGTTAGTTCTTGCATATATATATGAGTATCTCATCCCTAATATAGACATTCTGTGATCTGTATTTAAAAAGTATTGTCCACTTCTTCTCTTTGCATGAGTTTTGCAGCACACTCCTGCTACATCACTGATTCTGTGTTTAATTCCTCTTAGGTGAGCTTAAATGCTTCCCACCATATCGGCAATGCCATTTTCATTGCTTTTTCACAGCTATGGACATTTTTTGAACTTTTTCTCTTCTTTACCTGTTAAACTATCTTAAGAACAAATTGTGTCCTTCTGTTCATAAATCTTGCCCTGCTAAGTCTCAAGAGAGACTTTGGCAATTATATTTTGCATATGTGTGTTTAAATATCATTATCTTTATTCTCCTCCACTCAAAGTAACTTCTTTACTTTGAATTCCCTACATTGTCTCAGATTTATCTTATCTCTGGTTTCCTTTGTCAGTTACTTTTTAAAATTCAGGTTCATGATTCTTCCATTCTCTCTACTATACTGCAATGCAGAAAGGTAGTTTTCAAGTCCTTTTAATGTTTCCTCTAGCAGAGGGCACAATTTCACTTATCACAGATGAAACTAGTATCAAACTTGGGGTAAAATAGACATCTAGTACATCATTATACATTCCTGCAATAGTTCTTGTAGTTTCCAATATTTATTGAACTGTCAGATGAATTATATACACTCGTTAGCGTCCCTGCAAACATCATCTATAAATTTCCATGGAAATTTTCCTATTTCTGGAGTTTGGGAATATAGATCCTAGAGAATAGAAGGAAAGAGCTGTTCAATAAATGCAATTTCTGGCTCCCTCTCCTCCTTTTAGGCTGAGATAACTTAGTTTACCAGGCACCCAGAGCAAAGTGTTTAGTCAAAGTATTTACTCAAGTTGTCAGAGGCAAGAGGTTAAGAAAGAGATTAAATTTATTGCACAAAGACATCTTTTTACATAATCTAACTAGAAATGCCTTGAAAGCAGACACACGCTGTTGAAAACAACAAGCACCACAAAAAAATATTTGACCAGAAAATGCTGTTCTTCTAACACTTGCTGCTGCGGTTTCTCAAAGTGAGTAGATTCCAAGGCAAATTCACAGCCAGGCATATGAGATAAGTTATCATGAGCAACTTAAAGGTCTGGAAGTCAAAATTCACATCCTCAGTGCTGTGAAGGAATAACCAGGCCTTGTGGTTAAAGTAAATGCATATCTCGAATTCCAGAAAACAAGTTAGCAAGATACTGACACCAAGATACTGAGTTTAATCCTAGGGCAAGGATGATTTCCCCTTTGGCATCTGGCAATTGTCATATATGCTCTCTGTCTACTTGCAGGTGACTCAGGACCTGAAAAATACACACACCTAGCTGGGGACCAGAACACTGTTGTCCAGGCACGTTCTGATTAAGCTAAGGTGAGGACAAGAGTTTTGTATCCTTAGGAATTTTGTATGCAACTAGTCCTTGTTATCAAGAGGATATATGTCACTACTTGATAAAATAAAATAGCACACATGTAAAACATAACTGCTACTAAAGTACTGGGTTTGAGAAAGTTCAGAGAAGAAAATGATGAAGATGGTCTAACACAAATACTACAACTGTAGTGGTGATATCGACTGATATTATAATAATATTACTATTATTATTTACTGAGCAATTTCTACATGCCAGACTTTATTCTAAGTGCCTTATATCATTTAATTCTCACATGAGGCCTGTAAGGCAGATGCTATCATTACTTTTACTTTCAGATCAAGAAAGCAGGTTAGAAGAGGTTGCATAAAGTTAGGCAGATGGTAAGGTTCGGCACAAAGACTATAACCCAGAACAGTCAGCCTCTCAACCTATGTCTTCATGGAGATCCTCAGTAGGATGCTGAGAGTAAGCAAGACTGGGAAGGGAAAGGGAAAAATAAAAAGCTATGGAAAACAATGCAAGATTGGCTAGACGAGCTCAGAACATCTCTACTTGGAAAAGAAGATATACATTGAATAGATGTGGTGGGGCTGGATTCTAGGAGGGCTTCAGCATAGTCTCGTAAAGGCAGAACTTCATGGATTTCTGGTTTCCGCAAAGACTCAGTCTAAGGAATTGATAGAATTCTTTTCTTCACAAATGCAGAAGGTATCCATTACCAGACGAACATGAATTTAATTCTGGTCCTCATACATGAGGAATGAGACCTCTGACAGGTCATTTAACTGTTCCAAGCCTCAGTATTCACTTCTGCCAAATGTGGATAATAATAGCATGGATGTCATAGGGCTCTTGTGATGATTAAATAATTCCCCACAACACATTCAGCCCCATGTTTGACATATAGTGATCGCTTAATAAATATTAGTTCTTATCATAACTACTCTGTGCAAAGCACTGTTCTAAGAATCAAAAGAAGCATAAAGTATGGTGTCAACCTTTAAATTGATTAAGTTCAGAAGAGGAATGGAGGTATAGTTGCTGCTCTGCAAATACAATGACACAGGAGAGTTGGTCCACCTTTTCCTTGAAGTCTTCCAGCAGCTGCAATCAGCAAAGGATCACTCCCATGCTCGGCTCATCACAGCACTCAGTTTGTATCAAATATGGTGATACGTTGTATCTGCAAAATAATAGATATTCGGTAAAGACTGGACCTGTGTCCCCTCTATGTGTGAGTAGCTGAGGAACTTGGAAAACAGAGCCTGAAATAAAAGCAGATGGCTGAGTGGTGAGCATACCAAGCTGTCAATGTTCTCCTGGGACTAGTACACAAGGAGAAAGAACAGAGTTAAACTAATTTATTAAATTAAGGTAATTTAATAATTTATTATTAATTTATTTATAATTAAATTAATTAATCAATTAAATTAGGGTATCCTGAATGTCTATAGTCCTCCCTCAAATTGATACACATTAAAAGTTAGTTTGGGATGACTCCTATATTTCCACACAGCTCTCTCTCCATGTAGTGAACTCATCACCAGGCTTTGCTAGGCACTCAATACCCTAATGGTCCTTCTTAGAGAGCATAGTTCTCTGTTTAATCAGGTTTGTCTTCCTCAGAGTTACTTGCTCAAAATCCCTTTTTGCTTTCTTCCTAATTTTCTTTTTCCCTGTCCCACATCATTAACTGCATTCCTTAGTGTAGCTGGTCTCTGCTTACATCAAGAGGGAAGCAATGTAATTAAATTAATTTATCTAGGGTGTGAATGACTGATACCTTCTTGATCTTACCCGTATTGCGCACACTTTGAAAAGGTATTTTAAAATATGAATGTTGAAGAAATAACAAATGCTGAAGAAGATGTGGAGAAAAGGGAACCCTCATACACTGCTGGTGGGAATGTAAATTGGTGCAACCACTACGGAAAGCAGTATGGAGATTTCTCAAAAAATTAAAAATAGAACTACCATATGATCCAGATATTCCACTTCTGGGTATTTATCCAAAGAACATAAAAACACTAATTTGAAAAGATATATACACTCCTATGTTCATTGTAGCATTATTCACAATAGCCAAGACTTGGAAACAACCTGCCCACCCATCAACAGACGAATGGATAAAGAAGATGTGGTATATAGACACAATGGAATACTACTCAGCCTTAAAAAAGATAAAATCCTGCCATTTACAACAACATGAATGCCCCTTGAGGCTATTCTGCTAAACAAAATAAGTTAGATGGAGAATGACAAATACCATATGGTTTCATTCATATGTGGAAGATTTAAAACAAGAACAACAACAAACAAACACAAAGATACAGAGAACAAATTGGTGGTTACTAGAGGGGAAGGGGAGTGGGGGTAGGGTGAAAGGGGTAAAAGGGCACATGCATACAGTGATGGATGGAAACTAGACTTTGGGTGGTGAACAGGAGGATGTAGTCTATACAGAAGCCAAAATATAATGATGTACACATGAAATTTACCTAGTGTTGTAAACCAAAGTTACCTCTCTCTCTGTATATATATATATATGTTGAGTGCAAGAGTATGTATGGAATCCAAATTAAGTTCTAGTTAGTAGAAATCAAGCTGTTTTATACATTGAAGGGAAAAGGAGATTTTAGGTAATACAAGAGAGAGATTGCAGGAGTTTTCTGGCAAGGTGGACAAGTATCCCTTCTTGTGGCATATTTGACCCAGAATTTCCTTGTTATATTGGAAAAGACCCTGTTGTAGAATACTGTTAGGATGACACATGTAGTCAGAACCGGAAGGAATTCTAATTTGAGAATATTTGCCAATAGTGTTGAATTATGCCTTTTGGGGAAGATGGTGATGATTCCAGGAAAATTTCAGCAACAGAGCAGCACAAAGATCAATGACATTCAAATTGGTTTGACATAAAGATGACCAGGTGGACAGAAACATTCTGACTTTTCATCTCAGCTAGGGACTTACAGGCCCCCTGATGAAGAGGACTCAAGCCACAGCATTGAGGACCACTTGATAAAGATGTTTTCCCAGTATGTGGCAGCAGTTAAAAAGCAAATAGGTTTCCGGGATATAACAAAAAGGATTGGAAGATACAGTGGCACAATGAACAATGAAGGCTTTTTTCTTCAGAGAGACTGGATGCCTGCCATCTTACCACCTGAAAGCTCCAAGGCAGGTTGAAAGAATTCTGAGCAACGGGTCTGAGACAGCTTGAAGTGAGGATGATCTATTCTGAATGTTTAGGAAGGAGAATTACCGGCAGTCAGATGGAAGGATTCACAATTATGAAAGGCATGGCAAAAGCTGATCAGATTCTCCTTTCTACTAGGCTTCATGCTTCAAAACAACCAGAACCGCATTTTATTAAAATGCTCATCGCTGTCAGTTAAGGAGATGGGAGTCTGCTTGACAGCATTGCCTAAAAGGCATAGTTAGGGATGCTGGCAGGGCTCTCAGGCCACCCGATCTAGACAGGGCTCTTGCTTACACATCCTCATAGCAGAGCCCTGGAAGCTAAAATACACCGTGAAGACAAGTCAGGCTGATTTCTAGATTAAATTCCCCTGTCCACCGCTGTGTGCTTCACCGAATGTGGTAAGCTGAGCGTGAACTTCAGCAAAGGACTGTTGAGCAAATAAAGGCAGATAAAGAATGTTAAAAGGACTAAAAAAAAAATTATAAATTGCAAACTGTCAGACCATCCATAGCCTCAGCCAAGTCCAAATGGCTTCATTTTCCTTTTCCAGCCTGGCCAGTCTGCTTGAGTCTCTCCCACTGGTATTTTTGGGATACAGTCCAGGCCATTATGAACAGATCCAACAACGTGCAGTGATCTTGAAGCTTGCAGAAAAGTTTGGGACTACTTAAATTACACCCCGTTTATCTTTACCAGGGGATTGTGTATTTCTGTCAAAAGTATCCTTGGCTCCCTGGTGAGCTAACTTGCAGTGATTCTTCCATTTGAGAAAGATTTAGAGGTACAGTTCATAACAAATGCTCGGGATTCGGTATTTCCTTTTAGTTGAGTCTTTAGTCTCCTTCCATTTCAATGACTGGAACCTCTTTTCTTCTACAATATATGGCTATTCACTCTTGGTGTCTTTTCAGCTAGCTACAGAGTGATGCTCCTGTCAACCTTAACCTTCACCCAAACATGGAAGGCTGTTTCCATACTCAATCAAGCCATTTCTTTAATGTTTATTTGCCTGGAGTACAGCTGGTTCAGCCTCCTGTGTTTCTGCATGTGATGTTTTTCCTTCTCTTATTGGCACTTAACTAAAGCAATACTTTAGAGAAACTGCTTGACTTTTCAAGAAATCAAGTACCAGAGTACGTGGTGTTGTGGCAAGAGCCTGGGTAAAAAGTCAGAGGTGCTGAACTGGACACCAAGCTCCATCCTTGGTAACTTTGCAATTTTTAGAGAGTTCATCTGGCTCAGCCTTGGTTTCCTCATCTGTGAAAAGAGGACACTGTCTGCCTGCAGTGACGTTTTCATAACTACCTGACATGACACACAAGAGGGCTATTTCACGTAACACTCTGAACTGAGTAACTGATTCTTTTCTGCTCCTCTTCCTTTGTTTTACTCCTTACCTCCCCTCTCTCCTTTCTCTTTCTCCACTTTCCTTCCTTCTCTTTCCTTTCTTCCTTTTTCTGTATCCCACTCTGTCTGCCACTATTTTCCGGCTACCCCCCCACTCTTGCCAGGAAGGTCTATTAACAGACCTTACATATACAGCACTCTCTCCTTTAGACTTTTTGCTTACATAGCCCCTTGAACACGTCTGCAATCTCCTCTCCATTCCCAAACGTTATTCAAACACTGCTTTTCTTTTAAGATTCTGCTGCAGTCCCCCTTCACTGTGGACCCTTGAATGTTGATTCTACCCAATACTCAGCTCTTTTTTCCTCTCAATTCTTACCGTACTTACTGTGTGTCCCTTTAACAGTCAGTCACTGTTCTCCAAGTATTTTATTTCTTTGGGTTTTTTCTATATAGTTAGACTTTAAGCTGTCTAAGGTCAAATTTGTACATCTTTTGCATTCCCTAAAACGCTTATCACATTTTTAGGTATAATGTAGGTTTTAAAATGTGTTCAATGATGTGTGACTGAAAATCAGTCCAATTCACCACATTTATCTGAACTATTTATTTCAATAGATCCCCTTATGTGTCCAGGTGGGAGAATTCTTCCATTCTCCTATAAGGGCCTCACATCATAGGCCTATTATTACCATATCTCTAGTTCATAATTATATATTTAGCTAAATTTATTTTGTAAAAGAATAATTTTAAATGAAAAAGAAACCTTCTGAATCAGATTTTGACTATTTGTGGTTTTAATGTTAGGGTAGTATAATATCCAGTCGTATTCTGGTAAATGTTCAACAACCGTCTTTCTGTAGGAAAAGGAAAAAATTCTGATTAGTAGTGTTTGTCAGTTTCCATGGTGGAAATAGGCCTGTCATAGCTGATTTCAAGCTTCCAAAGTGATGTCACAGAGTGCAAAGTTGGGAAGAGATGCACACATTCAGCCTCTTGAGTCAGTACATGCCAGCTCCAGCTCATCACCAAATTTCCCACTATCTTTAAGATGGGTGATTTTCTCTGTTTTAGAATATTTTCAAATCTTATCTCTCCAGACAGCCCGAAAATAGATTCATTCTGTAAATATCATTCCCATTGACGAAGAAATCAAGAGCTATCTAGGGACGGATTTGAACTTTCCACTTTAGGAAATTTTTCTCGGAATTCCTTCTTAGATTGCTCTAAAAGAGACTGACATGCTCGTCCTTCGACATGAAGAACAGAAATCATCTCTCTTCATCTCCAGAATTGGAGCTCATCTCTACAATGCTAACATTGCTCTATTCAGTCTCTAATACGTGATGCTATTTTTATGAACATATGTTAAAGGAGTGGAATTCACTAAGTGTTTCTTTCATGTTGAACAAGCTTTTGGCATATTGCATTAGCTTGGTGTTCTTACACATAAGCAAACATTGAATTTGTCATTCCAGGCATTGGTCTTAATTATTTAAAATTTCTCCTTTCCTAAATATACCTCCAGTCAACAACATTCTGGTAAATGTTTTCTCCAGGGTTGTGGATTCTAGCATTTCCCATCATGGCTGATTTCAAGCTTCCAACATGACATCAACGAGCTAAGAAAATTTCTGAAAATTTATTAGTCAGCTCTAGTGAGTTTAGACTTTAAGACAAAAACAAGCTAGCTTCAACACGTCACTGCCTCAAGTGTACCTATGGTGGTACCTGACGGTACTGATGCAAAGTGGGTGAGGCATCTCTTCATTTCTCATATTTTATTCAAGGCCACACTTCTGATGATTAATCCAGTTTAGAAAGTGCACTTGGCTTATGTTCAAGGGACGAAAATTCTCCTTTGGATCTTCCATAATAAGCACTTTATGTCCATCCTTTAACCTTCTTTGGTCACAGCTTCTCCATCTGAGGAAAAAGGACTACAGCATATTTAAGGTGCTTTTCCAGCTCCAACATTCATCTTTCTACTAGTCTCAGTATAGAGAAATGGGCTTTGCAATAATACGCAAGTACCTGCCCATGGCATCTGTGTCAAGTATTGCAAGTATAACATCTTCAAAGGCTATTTGAAACTCATCAAAAGGTACAATTGAAGCATACATTGTCAATACATATTGGTTTATCAGTCCCTTCCGCAGAAAACATCTCTAGCTGGTATTACACTCCCTTTCTGCTTACTTCTGAAGTCATCTCTGTGACTCTTTCTCCATCAAATTGTTGTTTTGTTTCTCCCTCCTTGTTTTGTTTTATTGTTGTTGTTTTATTTCTCTCCCTTTCACACGCAGTGATAAAGCAAGACCTAGGAAATGGGTTTGATCAGTTGCAGAAATTCATGCCACTCACCACCCATGCCATCGAATGAATCACATGCATCTCAAAACATTTGAACCATTGTCTCTGTCCTAAGATTATAATTCTCATACTTCTGGGTCTCCTTTCTTATGCCATTCTATTATTTAATATAATGTATACTAACAATTTTGCACCTTTAAAGACAAGTACTGGCTGTCTCTAGCAAATATGGAAAGATAATATACTTGTTTTCAGCAGAGTTAACACTGCTTTATATGACCTCTTTACTCGCAACATAGCAAACAGCAATTCTAAACTAGTGTGAATCAAGAATTCAACTCAGGCATCTAACCTCATAGTGTTCACATGTCAAAATGTGAGCACGAACAGCAGGAAACTGTCCTGCTCTTTCTAATTACAATTATGATAAGAGTTTAGCACGAGTCTACTTAAAATCATAAAACCTTTTGGTGCAAGATTGGTGTTTTATCTCATTGTATATTCATATGATTAGGTTTATTTGACTGCTCAAAGGAAAAAAAGTGCCTCTCATTGTCCAACATAGTCTTATTTAGGATGCTATGAGGAGTAACCCACGTGCAATCACACATTGTCTAGTTTTCATGCAAATGGCACAAGCATGAAAAATAAGTTGATGGGAAAGGCTTTTCCTCTCCTCTTTAAAACTAATCTCTCCCTTCTAGAGAGACCACAAATCTCAGGTTCAAATAAAAGTCCTCTAATTGGGTGGAATTTCTATGCAAAAACTAATGCTATTTGGACCAGCAGGCAAGTGCAATTCTCTGTCTCGCTGGGGAATCACATTTTCCCAACCAAGCTGAGTCTCTCTTTCCCAGCACTGACAAAGCAAAAAGTGTTCCAATTAGTGAGGCTGGTTTTTCTCCTATCACTCTTTTCTTGTGTGCCAGTGTGGGGTAGGTGAGAGTAGGCATGGGATACTGCTTTAAGTCATTGATGGAAAAACCAACTGATTGATTGATATTGGGCTGAAGCAATCTTCCTGTTCATCCATTGGTTTGCCACTCATCGGGAAACCAGGAGCACTGAAAGTGAGCCAAGCCCGTCAGATGTGCCACTGAGAACACTGTTCTTTGCAAAATATTTTTGGATGCCAGATGCCAATCACTCATGGGACTTTGCAGCTCAATAAGAATTTCAGATGTGGACTTTAATTATAGTCTAGCAGAAAAAGGATGGAGGGAGCAGAAGTAGCTTTATTTTTAGCAAACCCAGCTCTTAGCCACCACAAACCCTGTGAATCTATTTTAGGGGCTTGTCATTGTTTGCTGGCTTTCATCAATGTTGCTAAAAAGCATCAGGTTGACAGCTTTGGAGAGTTGAAGGTCCTCACTCCAGGGAAATTGAGAGACACACGGCCATATTTGGGAGTAGCTAGGCCCTGATGCCCTAGTACTGATCTTGCTGAACCATTTCTAGAAGATATATAAAAGTTTTGATTTTAAGAATAATCAGTCTCCTTTAATGTCTGCCTCAAAACAATTAGAGAGAGAGAGAAAGCTAGTCAAAGAGTCTATAACTGAGTGAGAGAACTAAGTAGAAATTAAAGGACAGAAGAATCCTAATTTTATTAACACTTTAGTCTCTGTGTGGACTTTTAAAGGGACCAGCGATTTCTGGTGAAACCACTCATTAGTGGCTGAGGCAGTCAGTAAGGTATTGACAATTATTGAGCACAAACCTCATCTTAGATAAGATGAAGAAAGAGAGCATAATGACTCTTTCCTCAGGACTTTCACATATGTAATTTGAGAACAACTTGTCAACAGGTGGAAATGCATTACATACGTACTTGTATTACATATTAATAGTTTCATAGAAATGCTAACTGCATTCAGAGAAATGGCAACCAATTTAATGATGATATTTAGCAAGTGGGCTTAAAAAAGATGGTTATGGCATATCCCATCCCCACCCTGCACACACACACCCTAGCTAGGAATTGGGCAAAAATTTTCTTTTCAGACCATGAGGCAGCCATCAGAAGGTAAAGACTTGTGAATTAGCAACCTACTGACAATAGGCCCCCTCTGCCCATAACCACTTGCTGAGCTCTGTAGCTTCTATTTTTAAGCTTAACGTTAAAGGGCAATGAGCCAAAGACATTCTACTTGGATGCTGCTGTTTTATTATATATTTATTTATTACATTTAATGTGCCGTCTTTACGTAGTCTCTCATCTTAAAAACCATGGTCATCATAGTCCATAAATATTTATTAAACAAATAATGCTTAAATGATACCACTTTGAAATTAAGGAAAATTATATTCTGAATAGATGGAGAGCCCTTGAGGAGCTTGCAATCAAATGAGAGGAGTCAAATAATTCAGTGTAAGCTCCAAAACAGATGTAAGAACTCAGACAACTTACCTCTGTTTACTATTTATTTTAATTCAAAAATTATACATTGAACACTTACTGTATTTGATCCCTGTGCTAGGTGATTCTGGGGTTATAAAATAGACACGAGATGTAGCAGTGGCCATCTACTATAGCATACAAGAGAAAAATATCCTGCAGATGCAATGGAATTGATTATGTATATAATCAACTGCCAAAAGGAAGGATTCTAGTAATATGAATTACATGAAATCAGATCAGAGACAGACCAGTATTGGCTGAAGTATTTAGTAAAGATTTCAAAAACTCCATGGAGATAAAGCAGTTATTTAGTTAATAGCACAGTAATAGATAAATTGGAAAACTTATCCTAAATAATGGACTTTTTGGCCTGAATTATCCACTTTATGATTATGCTTTTGTTTTTTTTTTTTTGGGAGGAAGATCAGCCCTGAGCTAACATCCAGGCCAATCCTCCTCTTTTTGCTGAGGAAGACCAGCCCTGAGCTAACATCTATTGCCAATCCTCCTCCTTTTTTTTTTTTTCCCCCTTTTCCTCCCCAAAGCCCCAGTAGATAGTTGTATGTTATAATTGCACATCCTGCTAGTTGCTGTATGTGGGACGCCGCCTCAGCATGGCCCGACAAGCGGTGCATTGGTGTGCGCCCAGGATCTGAACCCGGGCCACCAGTAGCGGAGCACATGCACTTAACTGCTAAGCCACGGGGCCGGCCCCCTATGATTATGGTTTAATACCGCTATTAATTAGATGGGTTTAAGTTTAAGTTTAAAGATATTTCATTATATTATAATGGTAATAGGCTAAGAAGGCCTCTTACTAGTATGCCTTTTCAGCACAACCAAAGTAATAGATGCAGTTCCCTTTTGCGAACGGACCACCTTGATCTGAGGTGCCATAATGTAGAGTTCAAGTTCCTCTGGCTTGCTTCCTAGCCATGCCTTATTAGATAGTTTCTGTTCTCATACTGTGTCCATATGATGTGGGCAAAACCACCACCATCTGTTCAAAGCAGCTAGAGATGGTTCATAGCAGCAAGTCATAATGACCTGTCTTAATCAATCCATCACAGGTATTCATTGAGTTTTTGAGATGTTCAAGACAATCTTCATGAGTTGTGTGGAATATAAAAAAGATTCCTGCCCTCCCGGAGCTTACTATAGAGTAGGAAACCAAGATATTCACATCTGAAGATAATTAATTATAAACAATGTAGTAAATAATGAAAGTCAAATGAATAGTACCAGATATGATAAAGCAGAGAAAGGGGACCAAATTGAGAGAAATATCACTCCTTTTCCTAGTCCTTTAAAATTACCAGCACATCTCCTCCCTTTCCCCACATAGCAGTCAGGTAAAGGCCAGCTATAGACAGAAATCCAGTTATTGGTCATCACCCAAGTCTGCTCTCAGACTTGCTTACCTCCTTAACCCTACACTCTGGGTCTCAATTTCTAGCCCCTCAGTTTGGCAACTTGTTCAAACTCTCCTCTTTGGTTTAGTGAAATTTGTTCCTTCTTGACTTCCCACTCTGCACCCTCCTCTGAGTTCCACATCCTTCATAGCTTCAGATAAGAGACTATCATTTCCCAGCCTAACAGAGTCTAAAAGCCAGATCAGCCCCTGGCGACTCCTGCCAAACAAAAGGAGTCTCAGAGTAAAGAGAAAAGGGCAATTAATAACATCCATAATGTGTCAAGGCACAGGATAACCAAAGTAAAGTCAGTGTCAAGCAGTCAAAAGTTCAGAGTTAGAGATGGAGGGGATGATGTTCCTCCAAGTTGATTACTTCCCAAAACAGCCAGTGAGAAGAAGCTTTAGGTCACTGTCTTGAAATCATTTTTTAAGCTATTTAATGTTGATCAATGAGCATTTGTTGGCTTCGTGCTTAGAACTCGATCACCTGTTCACCCAACCATGCTTCATTTTCTTCTATGGCCTGATTAGCCCATGCCTGAGTTAACGGACAATGTGTCTATGGTCATCAGCCCATTGCATTCTCTGTCTTTATGGTTTGGCCTCAGATGATTTATTGGTTCCCATTAAAGACAAAAAGAAGCAAATCCTAGAGCATAGATAGAGTTCTTAGGCATTGCAGATACTCTGGTCTTGTCAATTAGAGTGTAGCTTCTAATGAAAAGGACCATGCCTTTGGTTCTAAGTCTTGAGAAGAGAAGAAAAGTGAAACAAGAATATTTACTTTCATACCTTCACAGTTACCTTCCTTCTATGACCAAATTCTTTCATTCCTAACCCTCAGAGACTTTGGAGAATTGCTACGAGAATTCACAGGAGAAAGGAGCAGGAAGGTAAGGTAGGAAAGGTAAGTGTGTTGTTCGAACTTGCTTTCAGGAGAACAGAATCAACACTTCCCCTGACTCTCTACATCTTAAGAAATTGTGGCAGCTCAGTTATGGGTGATGACTAAAGGGCTCGCTCTACGACTCTTTTACGACCACTCAGAATGTAACTCAGGTGCTCAAAGACCAAGAAGACAGACGTTGTAAGCAATTCTAATGTGTCTGGGGACAGTCGTGGTGGCCAAGCTGTCAGCAAGGTTGATATGCTGACACAGTGCCTTAGAATAACACCAACAACTCCTGTCTCCCAAAAGCAAAGCTTCTACAACAATTACTGGGTTATTATGCTATAACATACAGATTCTTTTTTTTTTTTTCCTTTTGTGAGGAAGATCTGCCCTGAGCTAACATCCACGCCTATTCTTCTCTTTTTTTGCTGAGGAAGACTGGCCCTGGGCTAATATCCATGCCATCTTCCTCCACTTTATATGAGACGCTGCCACAGCATGGCCTGACAAGCGGTGCGTTGGTGCGCGCCCGGGATCCAAACCCAGGCCGCCAGCAGCGGAGAGTGTGCAGTTAACCACTACGCCATGGGGCTGGCCCCAACATATAGATTGTTAAGGAAAAATAAAATATGTGAACCGTTATCACTTCATATCGTTACAGTTTCAATGGCTCTCAAGTGTCTTTTATTCATTAAAAAAAGCATGAACCCTAGAGCCAGAGAACCTGAATTTGAATCTGGATGTGACATTTGGAAAGATCTTAATTCCTCATCTGTAAAATGGGGATAATAATAATATCTATTTCAAAACATTGTTGTAAAGATTAAATGAGATGATATAGGTAAAACAGTCAAAGTAGGGCCTGGAACATGGTAAGTGCTATTAAGCGTTAGCTATGAATGTTGTTATTATAATGCACTGACTGCTTATAGATAAATCCTCATTAAATACTCTGCTCAGAAAGTTTAAACAACCCCTCCATTGTCCTCTAGAAAAATTCCCATCTCCTTAGATAAGGACACCATTCTGGGGAACAAACATTTAATGAAGGTCTCTTTTGTTCAAGGAAGAGGGGTTCAAAGAGCAGAATACAAATGGTTCTGAACTGCTGCAGCCAAGGAAGTTTCCAGTAGAGTTTCACAGGACACAGGATGCTGTCCACACTTAAAATCTGTTATCAGCTCGGACAGCAATCTGTGAGTTACTCTTTTTATAAAAGACAAACATAAACACCCTTCCCTTCATTTACACCCATGTACAGCATAGATGGGCATCTGCCTAGAGAATCCAAGGCACTCAGAACAGAGGGCTCAACAGTGGACCACAGAACTTCACAAATAAAAAGAGACACCTTCTAATGTCAAGCATCTGTAGAGCTGTGTTGCGAAGGAGCCAACACCCCTTGAGCCCTGCTTTGTCTAAAGGCAACTTTGAGCATTTTTTTCACATGCTGCAATGGATATTGCCTGCCTATGGAACAAGGGCCGCAATATAAAGAAATTACATCAGTAAAAATTACCATGGAACAAGGACATAGAAAAGGATCAGCAGAATTTGAATATTGAAGAATTCAGACTGGATCACAACAGAAAAAATGTCCTAAATGTAATAGTCTAAAGCTTCTCACAAACTCCTTCCTGGAGAAGTAACTAGAAATTTTTATCAGACCATGTTATAGTCCATGTATCATGATATTCTCTCTGCTTAATGAAATGAATAGTACATTAAGAGACCTCACATATCATGGTGTATGTTCTGTTAGTCTCAGCCTAATTTATGTGTGTTCTTAGGAAGTCCCAAATTAAAGAACCCTCCAAGGGGTGTTATAGGAGCTATCTGAAACAGTAGGATCCTTCCTCATGACTGCAGTCAATATATTGGTGTCCAGAGTGGATAAAACTGGATAATGAACACCTATTTCAAAAGGTTCCCTTCACAGTCTGGAAGCACTAACAATGGACTTGCACTTAAGCCTCTATTTTCCCACTGCAGTGTTATCTACCATTATTCCCTTCTACCTTCTGCATCACTTCTATAAAAATAAGCCAGTTTCTCCCACTTTGTGGCATGGG
Organism: Diceros bicornis minor; assembly: GCF_020826845.1. Lineage (NCBI taxonomy): Eukaryota > Metazoa > Chordata > Mammalia > Perissodactyla > Rhinocerotidae > Diceros > Diceros bicornis. Next base: position 35,229,495 of record NC_080755.1, read on the forward strand.
TCACAGTTTCTCAGGTCTGGAATATCGTTTCATAGTCTTCATCGCTTATTGAAATTGTATCTCTCCGTTAAGACTCAGTTCCCACCTATGCGTAACATCATCCCTGATCACCCCAGCTAAAGGGGCGCTCCTTCCCCAGTTTTACAATTGTGAGCCAGTTAAGAGGAGTCATTCTGTTGCTTTATCTTTCCCTTTTCCCCACTGCCCCTTGCATATGGTATTTGTTAGATGAATTTTATCACTTATAAATGCTTATCATTTTCTTATCCCATTTATGCTACCTCTAATTATATGTATAAAAGACTGACTATATTATAGCTCAGATGAATAGCTAAAAGGTAGAGAAGATGGAAAAGGCATCAGGATCATTGTGGTGCATGAAGTTCTCACCCTTGAGCTGGGCCTTGGCTTTGACCTTATGAAATTTACCAGCAGCCTGTGTTCTTTCATTTTCTTTAAATGATGTTATTTTTAATTAAGTAAAGGAGTTACAAAGCTAATCTGTCACGAATGGAACAAACAGAAGGACTCCTTCACTTCAGGAATAAAATTTTGTTTCATTTCTCCTTCGCTGTCTTTTCTGACCTTGGCGGGCAACTTCTACCACTGTGTCTTGAGGTGACAAGACAGAAGGGCCTGCCCTTCTCCAAGCAGCGTTTGCTCACCCCACAGAACTTATCTGGTCGTTCCAAGGAACAAATGGCTTTTGCTGGGCTCTTCAATAATATGATTTGCATGCTTGAAATGAGATCGCCAAAGTAATTGTAGAATATTGCTTGCCATTACCGTCATTAAAAACAGGCAGATGTAGGAGCACTCCCAGGGAAAATCTTCCTGCTGGGTTTTCATGGAGATAAGTGCACAAAATCCACTTTTGAAAAGATGTTGAATGGAATGAATTTGCCATTCACTGGCTGTCTGATGATGATTTGCTTGTTAATTGGATGTTTAGGCTTTAGAGAAGCCTTAACAAATTTGATTGCTAAATTCAGGCTGTTTACTCCCTCCTTGCAAGCCATGTTCAGAGGCATAAATCCTACTTTTTGCATGTGTGTCTATGTGCTCATCTAGAATCTCTGTGAAAAGAAACCAATCCCTAACCCTCTTGGCTGTGCCACTTTCTGGAGTGACATTACCAACAAACAAGGACAACACATTTTGTCCCTTTGTAAGTGTCTCTAGGGCCCAAATATTTGAGAGCAGCGGAGGGGACAGAGCCAGGAGATAAGCTCAGATAAAGGGCAGTAATGTTATCAATGCGTATGTCAGTTGATTGTCCCACACTATGTGGCTAATAACTGGGAGGCTGGACCCCACTTGGGGGCACCATTTCGTTTCCATTCCAAATCAGCTCCACTGCTGCTAATAAACTCAAGGAAAACTTAAATAAATAAATAAATAAATAAAAAGACAGAAAGTGTGCATTTGTTTGGAAATCCTGCTGCTTTTCTTCTCTGTTCAGACACAGGCTGAGCGTCCTCTGATCTAAACAATGTCAACTAGCTGGCAAGGTTAGCAGCCCCCTGAGAAGGGTCTGCTTTATTTTTAATGACCATAGTTGCACATCTACAAAATGACTTTGCTCATCCCTATCATTACCTATCCAGATTAGTTTCCTCTAAGTGACGATAAGTTTATTGCCAGCCAAAGAGAGTGACAACCGCTATGTGGAGCTACACGAGCAGTTATGTAAACAATCTAGACAGGATGTCCTATGTGGTGCCATATAGCATTTCCCAGACCTAATAGTTCAAGGAAAGAGTGGCCAAACAGCCTTTTCTTCTTCGTCATTCCTAGGGATTTAATAGTCTGTGTGTACATCTTTGAATAAACCTGAGCTGAACAATTATTTATATGGCAAATGATATCGGCACGTAATAAACAATGGAATCAGTTCCAAGTAGAGGCCTACAAATAATAACTGTGTTTTAAATATTTAATAAATTAAAAGCCTCCGCATGATCCTTAGTCTTCTGCGTCTCTCTGTCATTGCAAACAACACATCCAGGCAATCCTAAGCTACAACAGCCAGGAATAGGTAAACCCACCCACCTTGGATGTTAAAACTCCAGTCTCACACCATTCTGCAGCTTAGGAGACAGAGATCATTGCAGTTGCAGTCACGTATTCAAAAGTATTTATTAGGTGTTTTCTATGTGTCAAGGTGGATGTAGACGTTGAGGATATAATGGTGAGGATGGTCTCCACTTTCAAGGAACATATAGTCCAGTGGGGATGAAATACAATTGAACACCTGTAGCAGTAAAACTTGTCAAGAATTAATTATAATGGACGGCATCCTACCTAGTCTAAGAGGTTAGGGAAGGCTTCCTAGAGAAAGTATCCATTGACTGGACACCTAAATAATGACTAGGAATGACTCGGGAGAAGAGGGACAAAACAGTTTTGGCCAAGACAAACATCATGTACAGAGGCTGAGATGCAAAAAAGCATGTAACACGTTCAAAGGCTGGATGATATTTAGTAGAGCTGGAAGGAAGCACGAGCATGGGGAAATGGTGGTGTTGAGGGGGGGGGGAGTGTGAAACTGGGGTTGGGGAGGAGACAGGCAGGTTCATGAAGAGTTTTGCATCACTGGCTCTTGGCACATAATTATGTTTGGAACAAATGCATGGAGGGATGAATGAAATATCAGAGACATATATGAAATCCTAGCAAGAACGAGGACCAAGAAGAAATATTTACTTTGCTCAGAGTCTAGAGGAATAACCAGATTCTCTACATGTCATCCCCATTTGTCCCCATAAGGGACAAACAAAAAACTGTGAGGCAAAACATATATTTACCCTAAAGCTTTGCTGAGACCCCAGACACCACCTTAGTGGAAAGGGACCCAAAGGGCTTTGCCTCTGACTTGCCCGTAGCACATCCCTGAGGACAGCTCCTCCCTGTGAGGACCAGCCCACTTCCTCATGGATGGTCCAAACGCATCATTTCTGGTTACCAGGTGGGAAGAGAAAACAGATAACACTGCTCCTAATTATATGTAGGAATTAAGTGGGTTATTAAAAATAACTTTAAAAGGAAAGTCCATTCTCCCAGGAGACTTGAGAGGGGGACAAAGCACAAGAGTGGACAAAGACAGGAGAAGAGAGGGAAGGATTTACTCTCTTCTTCAAGCTACCCCTCTTTATACCTTTAACTGACCCTTTCTCACACCAGCTCTCTGAATAATGCTAGTCCTCAAACAAGGAATTTAATCACCTCCGAATCTCAGCCACACCCCAGAGGCACAGGAATGCATCCTGTCACAGATACACGCTGCTGGCTGCTGCTTGCCTGATATGAAATAACAGATCACTGATGGGGTTTGATATGAAAATAATGTGAAGGAGACTCTTGGCTGGCAAAGCAGTGATTCCAGGGCAGCAGTGTTTGGGGGAGGACCAGGTTTCACGCCACTTGAAAGCAAAGCAGGCCTCTGTCCCTTACAATAATTGATTTCAGTCACAATACTTAATTTATTTTGAATTTTAAATTGTAGGAAAGGAGCACATGAGATTTTTATGTTATCAAAGAGAGGCATAGTCTTACAAAGAGTGAGAAACCACACACAGACCCTGCGACAGAGCCTGGTATCTTTCTATTCAAGATTTTTAAATAGATATCAGTGGCTCCCCATACAAAACACACACACACACACTGCACAATAATGCCATTTATTCAGGTAGTGGTTGCTGGGACGTATAATGCTAGGATGAATTACTGCATCTTCCTTTAATTCTATATTGGGTAACTGCTGTCCTATATCCTATGAACTTAGGATAAAACAGAGTGTTTATTCATCGGCACCGAGGGGAATTAAACAGGGCAGGCAGAGCTAGTAAGGAGTTACAAAGTTTCATTCAAGGTCAGCTTTGTCTCTTAGTAGTAGAGCTGGAAATAAGAGCCAGGACTCCCCTTCTTTTTCCTGTCCTGTGCCCATTGGACCAAACTACTCTCAATCAATAGGCAGCCAGTTATGACGGATTCACATTCCACCCAGTGTCAATAAAAATAAAAATCAAGTTTTAATCAAAACACATAACCAAGATCTACATTTCTCTTGAGCACAATAAATCTTCCCCAAAGGAAGCGGGCTAAAATTCTTTACATTTAAAAAATGAGCTCCGCTGGGACTCCAAATTCCAGTTCGATTTTTGAGCCAAGGCATTTTTTTTCTTTATCATGCACTTGGTGCTATAGTGTGATAAGGGCCCCATGCAGACCATAAAACTAATTTATCATCTGCAAGGTGTACAAAGAAAATGGTAGCTGCCTACTTGTCTGCTTGACATATGAGGTCATTTTTGCCGCTAGCTTTCTAATACTGAGCAATTTTATCAGCTATTTATATACATTAATTGTGGGTACCCATATGATCAATGTTGTATTTAATAATGCATTGCATTGAATATGCATTCCTTGAGTTTTAGCATGCAGCAAGCATCTTGCATTTAACTATTTGGTTTGCCTATTAAAGCCCATTATTCAGCTATGCCGTATTACTTTCTCTTTCAACTGAATTTATGTTTCTTTAAATCTGGCTCACCCTACTGAAACCCATTGAACTGGACAAGGCCACCTCACATGTCCGGAGGGCTCCAGGCAAAAACAAGCAGAGGAAGTGCCATGGTCCACTTAATAATACTCAAGCCAAAGGATTATTGGATGAATCCCTTTCCCCAAAGAACAGCAGCACATTCACGCTTCGCAGTGTAAATATAAATACAGTTCTCAGGCAACAGAGACACGGGATGCTAGATAAAGTGTGAAAAATACCACGGCAAATGGCTACGCCAGAGTGATTTTTTAACTAGCAGAGGGAATCAGTTCAAACATTCAAAGCAATCCCAACTCCCTACGCTCCACACCCTCCTCAGTTTCATCCCCCAGAAAAGAAAACAAAGCCAGGTTAGCTGGATCCTCGATTGACTGATTGCTTTAGCCATCTCTCCATGTTAGAAAAACGCACTGCCTGATAAGGAGAAAGGAAGCCCAGACCATCACCCACCATAGGAGATGTCTCCCCACAAGCTCACATGTCACAAGTGTTAACACTTGCATCATAAAATTAACTGCTGTAGGGCAAGAACTTAAATGGCCCTGATCAAAGGCAAACAATTTCTATGGGTATAATAATCTATAAAGTATTATCCCTTGAATGCCTTGGCTCAGGATAAATTTTCAGAGGAGCTTTTGTTACCCAGAAGAACAAAGGAAAGGTATAGTTTTGATCCCAGAAAAAAAAAAAATATCAAGGAAGCCAGGCCCAAGTAAAACACAGCAGATGGGGGACCAGTATAGGCAAAGCCAGTCTAATGGTCCAGGCGGTGAGATGGGCAGGTGACCAAAGAGAAAGGGAGGTGCCGAGCTGGTAATCTGGGCAGGAGGACAGTCACGTTCCTTTTCTTGCCCGAGTCTGTAATCTATGAGGTTTGGGTCCATCATTTAAATGTGTTCAGAAGTCCTGTTACAACTGGACAACTTGAAACCACACAGCAAAGTAATGATAATGTGGTTCCTCCCAAATCCTTAACTCTAGTTCAAGGTATGTGTCCTGACTGTTTGCCTGATACAGCTGCTGCCTATACAAATAAAAGAATCCACATATGAATGCTGAAATTCCCTTGGTTTTTCTGTAGAACTCTGCACCTATAGCTTTCATGCAGGGTAAGCGAGATATAAAGAGCAGGCTGTGATGAACACCCCTACGTATCTTTTCAGTTATCAAGCCCCCAAGCAGGGCTATCTAAGTTTGCTCAGCCTTACCAGACATTCCAATGCTAAATCTTTTTATTTAACTTGATATTAGTTAAAGCCCCTTTGGCTAGGCTGTGTGACATTGGTCAAAGGGGCCTGGGTCAAAAGACAATCTGTGTCATTGCACCTGACTCTTTCAATGTCCCCTCATCCCGTCTCTGAGTTCTTGTACCACACAGCCCTCTACGTTAAATCTTTCTTTCTCTTTAAGGGAACAGCTTAGGGCCATTAGTCCCAGGTCTGCCCAGTCATTTGTCCCCCTATCCCCAAGAAGCACTTATTCTCTCTCCTTACAAAATTTCCCTTAAAATTCAGATACACATGGATTCACACTAAGAACACAGATGAAGTTCCCCTCAGTAAATATTCTCTAGTGTTATTACAGTGTTCTGTTAGGAAATCCATCTCTTCAATCAGTCTGAAATGGCTCCAGGCTAAGAAAGGCTGAGTAACTTGCCCACACATTCATGTGCAGTTTGGGACTTCTAGCCTAGCTGCCTACCTACTACGTTAAAACTTTTGCCAAATTTATCACGAGCAAAAAGAATGTTTGATGTCATAGGAGTTTAATTAATGCATTTAAAATTAATGTTAGGCAATTCTACAATTTTTGGTCAAGATACATATCCAGCAGGTAAATACTCCAGAAAGAAAATTCCTCAATAACTTCAGGAGTTCTGTTTGGTAACTCTAAAAAAAATTAAATTAAATTAAAAATAAGGAAATGTTTCCTTAAGCTTAACCTAAACTCTCTTTTGCCTCAATTTATGCCTCTTTAGCTTTGGTATTTTTATGCGCTTTTATGATTTTACACCTCTGCTTCATTTTTCATACATTTTTAAACTACGAGATGCCAGATTTGGTAATTAGGTTCATGAAATCAAGGTCAAGAAAATGCATTAGATCACTCAGCATCAACTACTAAGTAGAAGAGAAAGGATTCCAGAATGTGGTCAGAGGAACCCAAGAAGGAGACTGGGAAGGAGCAGCTCAAGACATAGAAAGAAGTCAGAGGAGGGATTTCCAAGAGCCAAAGGAAGAGTATCCTAAGACTGGAGAAGAGGTTAATGGTCTCAAATACTATTGATAAGGCAGGCAAGGTAAGAGTCCCCTAAGTTTAGGAACAGAAAGATCTTCAACGAGCTTGACAAGATTAGCTGCAGTGAGTAGTGGAGGTGACGGCCAGGTGACAATAGGTTGAGAAGGGGTAAATGGGGAGATAGATATGGTGAGAGAGGAGAAAAACTGTTTCAAGATGTTGGTTGTAGTGAGCAAAAGAGACATTGGAAACTGGGAGAAGGTTTTTTAAAAGATGAGGGAGAATATGGAATCTCAAGAAACCTTAAGTGTCTAAAATAATCTTGAAAAAGAAGAACAAATTGCAAGTCTCTCAGTTTCTGATTTCAAAACTTACTACAAAGGTATAGTAATCAAAACAGTGTGGTACTGCCATAAAGACAGACACGTAGACCAATGGAACAGAGTAGAGAACCCAGAATTAAACTTGTGCATATATGGTCAAATAATTTTTGACAAGGTTGCCAAGACCATTCAACGGGGAAATGACAATCTTTTCAATAAATAGTGCTCGGAAAACTGGATATCCATATGCAAAGCAATGAAATTGAACCCTTACCTTAGACTACATAAAAAAATTAGCTCAGGGGGCCGGCCCGGTGGCGCAAGCGGTTAAGTGCGCGCGCTCCGCTGCGGCGGCCCGGGGTTCGCTGGTTCGGATCCCGGGCGCGCACCGACGCACTGCTTGGTAAGCCATGCTGTGGCGGCGTCCCATATAAAGTGGAGGAAGATAGGCACAGATGTTAGCCCAGGGCCGTCTTCCTCAGCAAAAAAAGAGGAGAATTGGCGGATGTTAGCTCAGGGCTGATCTCCTCACAAAAAAAAAAAAAAAAAAAAAAAAAAAAAAAAAAAAATTAGCTCAAAATAGATCAAAGACATAAAGGTAAGAGGTAAAATTATAAAACTCAGAAGAAAATGGGAAAATCTTCATGACATTGGATCTGGCAATGATTTCTTGGACAGGATACCAAAAACACAGACAACAAAAGAAAAAATAGATAAATTGACCATCATCAAAATTTAAAAGTTCTATGCATCAAAAAATGCTACCAACAGAGTGAAACGGCAACCCAGAATATGGGAGAAAATATTTGCAAATCAAATACCTGATAAGAGATTTATATCCAGAATATATAAAGAACTCCTACAACTCGACAACAATAAAAATAAATAACCGAAAAATAAATAACCCTTAAAAATGGGCAAAGGATTTGAATAGTTATTTTTCCAAATAACTATATGGAAAATAATATTTTTCCAATGTTATACAAATGGAAGCACACAAAAAGATCCTCAGCGTCATGAATCATTAGAGAATTGCAAATCAAAATCACAATGAGATACCACTTCATACCCATTAGGATGGGTATTATTAAAAAACAAATCAAAAAAACATAAAAAATAATAAGTGTGGGCGAGAATGTGGAGTAATTGAAACCCTTGTGCACTGCTGGTAGGAATGTAAAATGATGCAGCCTCTGTACAAAACAGTATGGCAGCTCCTCAAAAAATTAAGTATAGATTTGCCAGATGATCCAGCAATTCCACTCCTGGGTATATACCCAAAAGAACTGAAAGCACAGACTCAAAGAGACATTTGTACACCCAAGTCCATTACAGTGTTATTCACAATAGCCAAAAGGTGGAAGCAACCCAAGTATCCATTAACAGATGGATGGATAAACAAAATGTGGTGTATTCATACCAAGGAATTATTCAGTCTTAAAAAGGAAGAAAATCTGACACATGCTTTAACATGGATGAACCTGAAGACATTGTGGTAGGTGAAATAAGCCAAACAAAAGAAAAAATGCTGTATGATTCCACTTATATGAGGTACCTAGAGTAGTCAAATTCACAGAGACAGAAAGTAGAATGGTAGTTGCCAGGCAATGGGGGGAGAATGAAATGGAGAGCTAGTGTCTAATGAATAGAGTTTCAATTTGGAAAGATGAAAAATTTCTGGAGATGGATGGTGGTGATGGTTACATTACAATGTGAATGTACTTAATACAACGGGACTGTACATTTATAAATGGTTAAAATGGTAAATTTTGTGTTATATTTATTTTACCACAACAAAAAATATATAAAGGAGATTATCTAGGAAGGAAACTCACAGACCCTAGCTATGAATCAATTCTTGTGTCTCAATAGGAAGTGTGAAGATAAAAACAAGAATCATTTATCATGTGAATATTTTATCACTTCCTTGTGATTAGCAGATACTATAAATCCCATTTTTCAGATAAAAATACTAAATGACAGAGAGGCTAAGTAATGTGTCCGGGGGTTTCTGTAGTTTGCAATTCCTATGCCAGCATCCTTCTCAGGAAACCTATAGCACCGCTGCCAAGGATGCTATGCACACACGCTGCTTCACTCATGTGTCTTACCACGAAACATTCCTCAGTAGCCTGATCCCTTCTCTGATCCAAATTCCCATTCCTTCCTCTCTTCCTCACTTCCTACTGAGCAGATCCACTCAGATGTGTAATCCCTTATCTAATGGTTTGCCTTTGCCCCATCTCTCTCCTTAGATTTAATTCAAGAACTGTGCCTTCAGGGCTGTTTTATATGATTATAGTATCTATGGGCTGAGGAGAATTGTTGCTCAATGAATGTTTATGATTCAGTTGACTCTGATCCATGATGCCCTTAGCCAATGTGCTCCCGGAAGGGATGGAGAAATAGATGTGCACTTGCCTCAGAAATACCACCCCATTCTCCAGCTTGTCATTACAATCCATCCGGTGCCATGCAGAGCCATAGTGGAGCCTGAGGTAAAAGGAAAACTCAGTAATACGGACCCTGTCTTATTTTAAAATTTTGATACTTTGTTCATCATGGATTTTTACATTGATTTTTATTTTTATAATATTGCATTAAAATATTATTTATCTTGATTACTGAGTTTTTTTGGTGCTTCCTTAAATGTGTCTGAGGCAAATGCCCCTCATTCGCCTCACCCTAGTCCTGACCTCAAATCCAATCTTCTTCATGGCCAAAAAAAAAAAGAAAAGAGGGTTTTGTAGCTGAGTAGTTAAAGTTCCACGCGCTCCACTTCTGCGGCCCAGGTTCGCCGGTTTGGATCCCAGGTGCAGACCTACTCCACTCATCAGCCATGCTGTGGTGGTGTACCACATAGAAAGTAGAGGAAGATTGGCACAGATGTTAGCTCAGGGCGAATCTTCCTCAGGAAAAAAAAAAAAAGGAAGGAAAACAGTCTTCCCTGAATCAGCTACTAAAGCAAAGTAGTGAAGTCAGGCGCCAGTCAAGTGTTCTGGGGGTAAAAGATGTGAGAAGGATCAGCTATAACCCTAAGCAGGAAAGAGCCTGGCATAAACGTCTTTCATGTACATTTTTGACAAGATCATTTCAACCTAAAATCAAAAGCTTATATTTAAACACCATAAATTGCATATCTATGAAAAATGAAGTCCCTACAGGCTAACTTTTTGCATTTTTGTTCTCTTTAAAGAAGGTATTAGAGCAATTTGGACTGTCTTCTTAAAAGATTTTTATTGTTTTGTGATAGGTAGCAGGAAGCTATCAACTGAATATGTAGCCAACAGGTCAGCAAGCAAGCAATGCAGCTTGACTGCCAAGTACATCAGCACTGTCTTCAACTGATCAGAGGCCCGTGTGTATATGTGTGTGTGTTTTCATTTCTCAGCCCAGGCCTTGTTTATCAGCTCACAGCCAAGCAACTTGAAATAGCTTTGTTTTCTAAGCACTACAGAGCTTTTCTCTTTGACTAGGAAATCTGTCAGGAGACCTGGCAGAATACTCTCCCGCTCGATGACAATGGGGATGAGCAAGTCTGCTCTCCCCTTTCCAGGGAATGCCTTTGGAATCAGCTTGAGAATGCTCTGGTCAGATCTCAATGTGCAGGATTGTTGAGAGAGGAAAAACTGTCTCTTCATTCCTCGGGCAAGGCAAATGCCATCACGTCGCAGGCTCAGTGGGAAAGTGGAGATAATGAGGTATTCTGAAACAGCGGACATTGTCAGAAAGACAGAAATTGGGAAAGGGCTGAGGTGGTGAGCAATTTCTCAAAGGAGCAATGGAACACAAAATGGGTCTCAGTTTGGGTTAAGCAAGGGAGATGAGAAAAGAAAGTATGTTATGAATTATTTACCACTGGATATAGTTTAGCTTTCATCCCAGTCCTAATTGTGCATTGTCTTGGTGTGTCTGAACTGAAACAAAAAAGAGTTACCGACTCTTCCAACTGAGTATTCCCATGGACACACACATACCTTGATGTTCTTTAAAGATTTTATTTATTTATTTTTCCCCCGCAAAGCCCCAGTAGATAGTTGTATGTCATAGTTGCACATCCTTCTAGTTGCTGTATGTGGGACGCGGCCTCAGCATGGGCAGACAAGCGGTGCGTTGGTGCGCGCCCGGGATCCGAACCCCGGGCCGCCAGCAGCGGAGCGCGCACTTAACCGCTAAGCCACGGGGCCGGCCCCCCTGATGTTCTTTAAAGGCTACACGTAGGCCAAGTTTAGATTCACATATGAAGTGTATAATTCAACAGGTATTGGAAATGTGATCTACCAATAAATATCTTCCTCATCTTGGGCTAAAGTGCCTAAAATTCTATCATTAGAGATGCATTAATTTGGGTTTAATTATTGTCTTCTCACTTAGGCTTTTTATTTATAAGTAAAAAGTACTCAAAGAAAGAGGTAGCATTTATTAGGTGTACACTGAAGTTATCCCCAAAAGGCTAACATATTAAATCTTTAATATTTAAGGTAACCATACACCCTCATTTGCCCAGGAAAATCTTGGGTTATAGCTATTGTCCTGAAATAATTATTAGCAACCCCTTTGATCTCAAAAGTCATATTAAATAATAAATTATACACTCACTCTATAAATACCATACTTTCAATCAGTCTATTAGTTTGCTATCCTCAGTAACAGAAGAAATCCTAGAGAAACGTGATGATAATGGGTCTTTGGTTACACTGATGTGCTGGTAAGAGAGATGTAATGAGCACTGAAGATAAATGTCACCTATTTCATAATTTTGCTTCAGCCGTGGTCTGATCTGGGAAACTAATTCTATCCATACCTGGTTTTTAGCCCTTCCCTCATCACATGTGGAATGTAATTCAGGACCTCTCAGACTTGGTTATAACCACTCTAACTATCAATTAAAATCAACAAAGAAAAGCACGCGACAACTAAATAACACACGTGTGCAGGACACTGCACATATCGTCTGCTAAGCAGAAACCTCTGAAGGGTACAAAAGACAAAAATGGCCACCACTGCTGCTAGTAGAAGAAGAATTAGAGAGGAAAACGAGGAAATCTGAATAACTCACAAACTCAGTAATATTCCCGCAAGGAATGGAAAGATGCTGTTAGCATCAGCACTAATTGAGCAAGTCTCAGAGCAAACTTGACTTCCTCTAGACACTTCCCTTGGCCTTCAGACTAGGTCAGATACCTCTGGAATTCTTCATACTACTCCAGATTTTCTTTCTCATAACCCTTGCCACACTTTCATGCTGTTATTTTTAAATTATGCATCCTTCAGCTGGAATTTAAACCCCATGATTATAAAAATAATTAACATGTATTATGTCAGGCAGTGGTCAAAGCACTTTGTATTAATTCAATGAATCCTCCAGGTCTCTCTGTCAATGAGAGTCCCCTTACTTATGATTAAAAAATAGAGAAAACTGAGGCTCAAGTAGATTTCTCCAGATCACATGTTTTCTGAGAGGTAGAACTAGTATAGTATTCAAATTCAGATTGTTTTGAACCAAAATGCTATGTCGCTTGCCTTGGATAGCAGAAAGCAGGCTGTCCTACTACTGTTCCTTCAAGCTGAGCACAATGCCTGCACCATAATTAAGGCTCAAAAATATTTATAAAATAGATGATTCAAGGAGTACCTTTCATACGCTGGCCACTATGGAAGGTACTATTCCAAAAGAGCCAAGTAAACCCCAGCTCCTGCCTTTGAGGAACTCACACTCCATTAAGTCCCAACGAAACAGGCCAAGCCTAGTGCATAAGATGAAGACATAGAGTGGATGCTTTAAACCTTTACCTTGTCCCACATATTTTAAATTTAACAGCCTTGTTGTTGACAAAATATATTATGATTGAGCTTAAATTTAATGTGATATTTTGCAAATCTATCATGTTAGAGGGAAATATGAGAGAATCATAAGAAATGTGATAGGCTCAAAAGTCAGCTACTATCTTATTGATATCAAAACACAAATGTTGAAGAAAAATTAATTGTTATGTTGTTGTTCATTCCTTTTGAAAGTACTGCATTTGCTCTTCAGTAGCAGGTGGGTGAACAGGGAGAGTTCTGGATAAGAATGGCGGGAGAAAGTGAAACAAAGCCAGAGAGCTGGGAATGAATGATATACCGTGAATGACACGCTGGGATGCTTTTACTTTTTATGCTGTGATTTTAAAAATATATGGTATGTTTTCAGCTTTTTTAAAATTTTAAGTTGTAATAAATAACTAGAACATTTCAAAAATGGAAGAAAGCACATATAAGGACAGAATAAACTTCAGTTTGGGGAACTTTGAGGAGACAGGGCTGACTATAGCCCATAGTAAAGAGTGATGGGAGAGAAAATGAAAGGGTGGGACAATAATACTGGGGTTCAATGAATTAGCAATGAGAAGCCTCCATTAGAGTTTGTCTGTGGGAAAGTGTTTAAAATTATGGTATTAAATCTCCCATCATTAATGTAGGAACTTTTCCAGTCATATACACACCTAGAATTATATACTATGCCTTAAATCCTCTCTTGCCTGCCAATACTCTAAGATGAATTCTCAACATTTAAAGAGACCTTTCAGTTCCCCCAGTCTCCAGCTACATGTCAACTCCATCTCCACCACACTGACACCATGATGACTGCCGCTGGTTTTGATTTGACATTTCAACCGTTGAAATACACAGGCACACTCACTCACACTCACACACATAGAGCCTTCAACTTGAGATTTGATTGGCATCAGTCATTTCATAACCTGTCTCTTGAGGATCGGACCAATGGACCTTTTTAAAGCTTGCCTTATTGAACTGACCCTTCTGATCGAGACGCATGATTCATACTTGCTAATCTTCTTGGGAGCCTTCCTTACTCTTAACAGGCCTGTCATTTCTTCCTTCTCTGAAATATTTTTCTCTAGGTACAAGATGATTTAAAACGTTATTTTTTATGTCTCTTCCTGACTTTTGTGAGGAAAAAAAAAATCATATAAATGCATCAAAGAAGAGGCTATTCAATGTGATTAGTGAATTTCCCCAAAGGAATATAGACATCACCATGGGTGTGGATTACGTTTTAAAGGCACATAAGGCTTTAAGTTAACTCAGCAATTATAACATCATAACACATTAGACTTGGAAAGTTTTTGAGAGTTCAATACAAACTTCCACGCGGTTAAAGAATCTCTATGTCATCTCTCTCAGATAACTAGCTTCTGTTTGAACATTTTCTGTTAATAAAAGTTTTTTGGAAAGCCAATTCATTTGGGAAACCTCTACTTCTTGGAAGTTCTTCCTTGCTTAGTATTGAAATCAATCTCCTTTAACTTCTTCCTCCTAAGTGCTAGTTTTTTTATCCGGAGCCATGTAAATTAAGTGCCATCTCTCCTCCACAAGATAGCTCAGGGCTGAACTAAGCTGGATGACTACAATTTCAAAGATTTATATCTTTCTCCTACTTGACCTGAGGACAATCTCTCCCCACTGCCATTCTTTACCACATCTCACATTCTCCACGGGCACCCAAATATCCACACTGTGAGAGGTTCTGTGATTATTCTCATAGGTTCTTTTAGAATACGGTTCACCTCTTGCTATCTTCTTGTCTAATCTCCTCTTGATCACAATGTGGTCTTCTTTTTCCAGTTTGAAAGCCATTTTTCTAAGTGGAAGCAAAAAATTCCCTGAACAGAAAAGTCATTTATTGAGAGCCTGATATGTGTCAGGCACTGTATTAAATGCAAGGATGGGAAAGACATAGAGATGGGAGAAATACAATACCCTCAAAAAATTTACAGTCTATTGGGGGGAAAGAGACACAGTTAATATACAGATAAATATAGTGCAAAATGATGTGATATGTGCTATTCTTTTGAATGACTCCAGTAATTTATAATCATATAAGAGAACTATATGATTTCTGTCCAAAGGAGGAGAGTGAAGAGGAGGGAGATAGCCTCTGCCATGTGGAGGCAAAAAGCAACATATAAAAAGCCACAACATGAGGAAATATAAAGCACACTTATATAATAGCTATACCATATATACATCTTTGACGTAGTAGTGACATCCTCCTCTATGGTTCCAAACCTCTACACTTTACCATAAAACTCTCATGGCATATTTCCTGCACACAATACTCCCAATCCAAAATCCATCAATGTATCCTCATTACCTAAGGGGTAAAATACAATAACATAAATTTCCAAACTATCTTTATCCTTAATTGATATTATTACTCTACTTATGGCCTTCACTCCAGTGCATTCAAGAAGGTTACAATTTCGAAAAGTTCCAATTTTGGCTTTTATCCTCTTAATCCGGGGGTGCTAAAATTTCCAAATTACTGCCTCTCCTACCACATCCCCTTCTAAGGGAAGTTGCCATACACTAAGAGCTTGGAAAGAACAGCTTATGGCTCTAGCCCTAGGGGTAAATATCCACCCCAGTCTGGGCAATGAGACTACATCTTGTCAGAATTGAGACAAGAGTCAATTGGAAGACAGTTAGCTCTTAAATTGGGAGCTTGTGTTGTCAGGGTGAGACTAACCAGCAAGGCAAATGGGAGGCACGGACGGAGAAAAATTGAGCGGAGCCGGCAGGGTTAGCAGTATACGCCAGCTAAGAGAGGGAACAGAGTGTCTCAAGCATGCAGAGAGCACAGAAGCCAGAGACCATGCGCCCCCATGAGTGCTTGAGGGAGCAGCCTCTGTTCTCACCTTGCCCATTGCAGTCCGTTCGCGGGTGCCTGAGCAGGACTTAGTTTCATAAACTTTCCTAGCTGCTATAGTGCTTGTTTTGTCCTTTGAATAAACTCCCTTGCTATTTGAGCCAGTGTTACTGTGCTTCTGTTCCTTGCAGCAAAGTAATCCTTGACTAAGACACACCTACAGGCTCTGCTCCCATTTCTCTTCGAGTCCAGCTTGTTCCTGACCGTTCTATACCAGCAGTTTCCAAAACTTTGTGCAGGAAAAAATATATGAGTATGATTAAACAAATGGTAATATGTTGGTTTTTAAAATTTTTATTCTGTGCTTAAAGTTACATGAATAAGGAAAGAGAGTTGCATGCGATTTCCTTTGCATAATAATTTGGAGAGATTTTTAGTGTTTGGAATGGAACAAATGCAAGTGTTTAAAACTAGAGCTTGATGAAAAGAGGAAAAAACAAAATGGAGGGATTTGTGTACTTTATCCCCGAAAGAAATAAAAAAAGCAAGTACCATTTGAGTGTTTTGACATGGAGTAGCATAAAGTCAGACGGATCCCAAGCTACAAAAAGGCGTCTTAGGGTGCATAGCACCTACTTGAAGAAATAACTGATCCAAATGGACAATAGAAGAGTCCTAAACCACTGGATTCTCTTTTCCTGTTGACTGTGCTGTTCTCTTACTGCAAATTTCCCACTAGATTGCCAAGTTGAGAATGTTCACAAACCAGAAGAGAGGACACAAGTGGAACAAGTAGGGAAAAAATAGGATTTTTTTCCACCAGAAAATATAAGCTTATTAAAGTCCTCTGATTAGTTTTTCCATCTGTTTCTCTTTCCAAGCAAAAATCCATATACTCACACACACTCATCCGGGAGAAAATATATTCTAACAAAAAGTGGACAGCAGTAAGAGTTAGAGTCCAGGATTGTGGTCTCGTTCTCCATCTGTTAGAAACTGAGAAACCACCTACATGGCCTCTACTCACAGATTGAAATGAGAATCAAATGTGAATGTGAAAGAATTTTGCAAAATTAAAAAAGGCTCTATGAATATAACATACTGGTAAATGCTGGTTGCGTATTTTCCCTTTTAGGCAAACCTGAAAGGAATAGGGAATAAAATAATATGCTTCTCTTATTCTCTCCCCCCCCCACTTCCTTTAAAAGTTTGAAAAGTAGTAATTAAAACTTCAGATGAATCCAAAGTTTGCTCATCCATAATGTCTTCATTGTTTCCTGACTCTTTGAATGTCAATGAGTATATACTCCAAAATTACTCCTGTCAATTATGAAGGTCCTTATCTTTGCATTGATTTTTACATGCATGGATCAATAGCAGGATATGGTCCAATAATTAATATCGGGAAACTGAATTGCTTTTTTTCCCAGGCATCTAGCTTAAGCCACAGAAATATTTCTCTTTACTACTGTGTTTTTATATTTGTCCCATTTTATTTATGTTTCTAAGACAAATTCTCCCATATAACAACACTAATTATTTTT
The DNA here is from genome assembly GCF_020826845.1 of Diceros bicornis minor. NCBI lineage: Eukaryota > Metazoa > Chordata > Mammalia > Perissodactyla > Rhinocerotidae > Diceros > Diceros bicornis. The sequence goes on from NC_080755.1 coordinate 35,246,817, forward strand.
AACTCATCAAATGGAATCTGATACCTACTGCATTTTTTTAAACAAGGCTGACACCTGAGTAGTTATATATAAAATATCCTACTCAAAAATATTTTAAATGTAGATTAAATTCTGTAGTCCATACTTTTGCCATATACTCTTCCCCATGTATTCTTTAACACTGACGTAATTTCACTCAAAGGCTTTTTCTCAAATGAACAGTACTGACTGCATGCCCCAAAATGTGTAAGGCGCTGGGGAAACAAAAATGAGCGAGACATTGTCCCTTTAAGAACTTCATAATTCATTAAGTGGAAAGAATCATGCATCATGAACACACTGTGATCTGTACAATAGATGTAAGCACAGTATGCAGCAGTTGGAGGTGCTCCTTCAGCGTGTGAGGCAGCTGGCTCATACTGACTTGAAGGAGTTGATTGTACACTTCTCTTCCCAAGTGCATTTGGTCACTTCACACCAGATCTCAAAATCACCTATGGTGGGAATATTTACACCATGGGAATAAGCAAATGCACAAATCAGAACTCCACTCTCTGCCTATCCCCAGCCCCTACCAGAGAACCATTTGTTAAACATTTACTCACACGACTGTATTTAACCCTTCCTGAGAGAATATGGAATGGTGGGAGCTGAATCAGGGACTGACCTTAAAATCCCTTTATTATCCTGTGGGCCACTGTGCAATTGAAAAAATGTTCTTATAAAGTGTATTTCTGTTTATGCATAGTCATTTAACAATTCTGGGACAAAGGTCAATTGTATGGAAGAATGGAACTGTGTTAACTTTAATTCTTTAGATGGTTGGTCAAACTGGCCAAGAAACAGTGTGAACTGGCCATTTAAATGAATGAATACCATAAGGACATACCAATCAGGTAATTTTTGTCGTTGCATTAGTTTCTAACACAGCATTTTCAAAAGATGAGAATATCTCATTGTGCTTTTGACGTTTTATGCAATCATGGAAGTTTGAAAGCTGCAGGGAATTGTCACAAAATAAACCTTAGTGGTATTACTTTGTCTTTGAATAGGCATGGTCAGGTAGTTAAATAACTGACTGATTGCTCAAATTCAGATGAAGTCCCCATTAGGATAGAAAATCAAATACAGGTCAATAGATGATAAACATCTGAGTTTATCATTGGTCAAAAGTCACAAGAGTTTCATGTGCCTCCCAACAGTGAGCCAGAATGAAAAGATTTACCGTGGTGACCTGGTTCTCTCTCCTCAGGTGGCGTCAGCCTGCAGTCTTATCCATGCCACCAAGTTTTATCTCTTTTTTATTATTACCGAATAGAGGGTTAGTAGAGAAAATCTCAAAAAGATAGTCAAAAGAAGTAAATAAAAGTATAAGCCTGCCATTCACAAATAATCCCTATTAACATTACAATGTACTTTCATTCATGTATATATACACACACATACATAAATACATATGTGTATATATGTATGCCTATACATTTATATTTTATATATTAAGATAATAGAGTTAGATTTGAAACTGCTTTTATATATTGTGAGTATATTTCTGCATTCTTACATACTATTATGTAATTTAAATGCCAAAAATGTATTTCTTTCTACAGATTTATTATTATCTAGTTAAACAATCCCTTATATTGAAAATGTAAGTTGTTTCTAATTTTTTTCTATAAATAATATAGTGACAACCATCCATGAGGTTAATCCTCACATATGCACCAATAATTAATCCCTCAGAATAAATTCTTTAAAATGGCAGTGTGGGATCAAAGGGTAAAAATATTCTAAGTGTATTGATAAATACTGCCAAATTATTCTTACACAGAACTACCAATTTTCACCTTTACCACAATGTGTGAAAGTATCATTTCCCTATATCCTCACCAAAGCCACAACTTATTTTTAATTTCTTTCTTTGTCATGACTGAAAAATCCTACCTGTCTTCCATTTACATTTCTTTGAGCATACGTGAAGTTAAAGTTTTTATAAGGTCATAAATTCATAAGTTTATGAGTCACTTGAAATTCTTTGTGAATTTCCCATTCACATCCTTTGTCTAATTTTTTTGGAGATGATAGGACCTTTTCATATAGTAAATATAAGAATTCTTTCATCTATATGTTATAAATATTTCCTCAATGTAACATGCTATAAATTTTAGGGTCAATATTGCTTTCAGCATTTCTTTCTTTATGACATTTACCTATTATAAAACAAATCCCTTTGTTCTTTATCACCTACAGAATGAAATCACTTCCTCAACTTAGAAATGTTATTAACCATAATGATAATAGTAATGATTATTATCATAACTTATGTTTGTACAACCCATAGAGTTTATAGTACATTTATAAAGAGCACTTACGAAGTACAAGTATAAAGCACTTAGCAGAGTTGTACTCTCTATGTAAGCTGCTATATATTATAGGAGTTATCACAAACCAAATTTTATTACACTTAAAAATTAAAATTAATCTCTTAATGTCGCCTTACAGGTGAAGAAATTGAGACACAGAAAAGCTACATGACTTATGGAAATCCACACAAAGTGATTGAAAATAATGTCTTCTGACTCCAGTACATTATCATTTTCTATTATTTTACTCTACCACAAGATAGTTCACCAACTGGACCCAATCTATGTTTCTATTATTATTTCTAATTTCTTCCAATAAACAAGACTGCTCTCCCATCAGTATGCCCAACACTCAAATGCCATTTTCATTTCCAGCAACCTGAACTTGCTTACATGGCAGCCAACCCTCCAGCCATACCCTTTCATTACCCCTCCAGACATACATACAACATCCATTTTCTAAAACCATCTCAAGTTCAACTATGTTCATAAAATCTTCCCTTATTTCTTAGATCCAGTGGGACCTAAGACTTCTTTTCATTTCTATTTCACATATAGTTAATAATAACAATACTAGTAACAATAACAGCTAATATGTATTGACCACTTTCAAGTGAGGAAATTGAAGCACATCGCAAATCATATGGTTTTTTAGGCTCTGTATGTTCATCGGTATAAATCTTGTCTCCCCCATTAGCTTGCAGAAACATGTCTTAACTCATTCATATTTCTCTCAGCAGCATGCACAGTGTTACATATACCCCATATATCTTATAAATTCTTGTTGAGCAAACATTGCCTACACTCAATGTTGCCAGATTATTCATTTAGCAGCTCTTTTACCTGCGTAAATAGGTAAATAGTATATATATATATATATATATATATATATATATATTACATGAATCAGTTAATAATTATAATGTGCATTAGGTGATAAACAACAGTTAAAAATCCTTTATTTTGTTAACTACTGTTGTCTGATTACCAAAGATTAGATTTAACTATGTTTAAGATTGGGAGAATTTAGTTATATGACTAGCATAAATTTTGTCTACCCCTGCCCCTGCTAGCACTAACATAAGAAAATTGATTACTATAAGCAATTGTTCACTCACGTTTGTTTTTGTGACTCAAGAGCAAGATATTTCCCTTAGCTGATGATAACACATCATAACTGCCCCAGATATGTTGTTCAAAGGAAGTTATATCAGTTTAAGTTTCCACAGAGGATATGCTAATCATATAAATAAATTATACATGGGTACAGGAAATTGCATTACAGCAAATTGGACAAATTGAGTTTAAGAGAACACATAATTGTGTAATTTTAGGAAGGAATAAATATTGACCAAAATGCACATTTTTACAAGTAATGTTATCTCTGATCAGCAACAAACATGTTTCTTGATCAATATTTGTAGTTTGATTCATTTCCTGCCATATTGAACTTGATGGGCTCGTCAATATATACAAAGGTTTAAAAAAAAAGAGAGAGAAGGTTGTTTTTAAAATAAGCTTTTCTAAAAGTTCCCTTTTTTTTCCTTTCTTTTATAAGTTTCCTAAATGTCTGCAGGAACAGTAGTGCAGTGGAAGGTGGGATTTGCTGGAAGAGAAGAATTTGCTTGAGACATGGTGAGGAACAAGAAAGACTTCCAAGATTTGGAATCTTGAGGAAGGATATTTTGGACTAGGAACATAACATGGGAATAAAACTGAAAAGTACACGATCTTGTTATAAATGGTGATCAGCCTCCTAAACTACTGATCCGGAGGGTGTAAGGAAAGAAGCATAGTGGGAAATGACACTGAAGGAGGGATCATGTTTTTGAAAGACTTGAATATAATACTCTGGTGACAATACCTTATTTTTTATGAAATGGAAAGCCAAAAAAAAAAAAAAGTGAGTAGAGGATTATCAACATCACAACATTCCATGAGGCATATAGATTTGTTTTGTCTGCAAATGTGAAAAGTGCAGTATAAACAGACAACAGGCCAAAGAATGGCAAAAGAATGAAAATTACATAGAAACCTCTAGGCATCAGGCCCCGTACCTTTCCAAAGAACAATGATTCTCAGTGATCTTTCCAGAATCCAGAATTTCAGTGTTGAAGATGAACTTGATGACAAAACGCAAACCTAATTAAAAAGCAATGACTTTCAGAAGTTGTCTTTAAGCATTGAACCAGGCATTCACTGAGGTCCTATCAGCTCCATCTAGGAGCCAAGACCTAAGATTAGAGTTGCTTTGATAGTAGAGGTTCCTCGATCAATAGTGTGTCTCTTCAAGAATGGGGCTCAGGACCAACTAATTGGGATTCAAGGGAGAGGCTGACCACTATTGCCATCAACACGCACATGGTGACCTCTGGATCCCACAAGCACAGACTTTTCTACTCAGAACAAGGGGCAAGAGAGGAGACTCACTTAGAAGTCAGACTGTTAAAAATAGAATTGATTCTTGTAGGGATACAAAAGTCAACATCAGCAGAGACTATACAAAGAAGAAAATAGAATTATATAGGAACATTTTTTAAAAATAGTCCCAACACATCAAACTCAAGTGAGGTGATCTTCAAGCACAGGTTGCAAACCCCAGAGGCAGAGATGGTTCAGTAAGTGAGCAGTGGATTGAAGACAGACAAAGCCCTAAGAGAGAATTCTACAATATCTGTCTGCATCCAACTGAGTATGAACCCAAACCTAACACGAGCAGCTGAAGAAATGCTTACTAGATAGGAAACCATTTTATGCAACAATTTGTCCCTCATGATAACATTATTGAAAATATTAGATATGTAGGTGACCAATAGGTCAGCCCTGAAAGACGGATGTGAGAAGAAACAATGAGAGGAAAAGGAAGAAATACAAGGCATTTCAGGAGAAAGAAAACCTTCTTTACTTGGAACTTTTTGCAAATAAATATTTTCAAAATGAATGTTTTTTCTGTTTAGATGTATTGGCTTTTCAGATTGTAAAAGTGGTAACACTCATCCTAAAAAGTTTACAAGACACAAACAAGTACAGAAACAATTGAGAAAATGGCCTATGATTTCAACACCTAGAAATAATCATGGTAAGTATTTTGCGATATTTTCTTCATAGTTTTAACGATACAAATATCTACAATTTCTAGCAGATTTGGAAACCTGGCTGTTGTGTTTGTTTTTATTCATTTAACAACATAATGAGTATTTTCGTACATCACTAAATAACCTTCAAAATGTGAAAATAAAAATATTGCTACATCTAGGTTCATCAATTGTAACAAACGTACCACTTTGTGGGGGGGATGTTGATAATGGGGGTGGCTATGCATGTGTGGTGGCAGAGAGTATATGAGAAATCTCTGTACCTTTCCCTCAATTTTGCTGTGAACCTAAAACTGCTCTAAAAAAACAAAGTTTTAATTTTAGAAAATTTAACAAAAAAAGAAAGGAAGAAACTTGCTCTATCAAATCTCAAGACATGATCTCTATAGTAATTAAAACAGTGTAGTAGTAGTGTATTAATAAATATATAGAATAGTTGAAAAGAATAGACCCACGCCTATTTGGAAATGACTTATGACACAGTGGGCATTACAAATCAATGGGAAGGGATAAATTATTTAATACGTTATTCTAGGATAATTGGTTATCCAAGTAAAATCAAATCCCTACCTTATACCACACACAAAAATGAATTCCAGAAGTGTTAAAAATTTATACGTAAGTGGCAAAACTACAAATCTTAGAAGATTCTATAGGAAAAGATCTGTATTATTTCTAGATAGGGAAGGATTTCTTTAAAAAGATGCCAAAAGCAAGTCATAAGAAAAAGATTATACATTGACTATATTAAAATTAAGCATGTGTTTTCACCAAAAGACAAGAAAGAATGTGTATATACATGTATATTTATAGATATATACATAAAATATATGCAAATAAATATGTTAAAAATATGCAGATGTATACAGATATATTATATATATAAGATATATATAATATATTACATACATATAATATATATAATATGTTATATACATACATTTACAGATTTTTAAATAAAAAAATAAATGATTGAGCCTGTTTTAGCACATCATAACTGCTCTAGCTTGAATGTTTTTCCCTCCTTAAGTGAGTCTGATAAATTCCTCTATTACCTCTAATACACAGCTAACTCTTTAATTTTGAAAACACTTGCCCGACCTCACCGCTCCCCACCTCACTTGGCCAAGCAGAGTGAATCGTCCATCCTTAGTGCCACATCTGTACCTTGCACAGTCCTCAATTAGAGCATCCCCTTCATGAGGCAAACACTGTGCAAAAAGCTTTCTTAACATCTGTTATCTCATTTCTTCCTCATCACAATATTACTGTTATGATGCATTAGTCTCTCAATTTTATAGGTGAAGACCGAAAATCAATATGTTCAATCTGACAAAGTCTCACACATCCAACAGACAGAGCCATAATCCAAACTCCAGTCTGACTGTTGCGAAAGTTCTATCATTCATTGCTGCTGTGAAACAGTGTACATATTAAACTGCGTTGCTTATTGCTTATGCCAAAATTTTTGTTTAAAAAAAGGCTGTCTGGTTATCTATTGCTGCATAACAAATTACCCTGAAATTTAATGGCTTAAAAAAATGATTTTATTATACTTTATGACTTTGTAGTCAGGAATTCAGGAAGTGCTCAGCTGGATTATTTTTCTATTCCATGTTATGTTGACTGAGCACACTTGGTAGCACTCAGCAGAGTACTCAGCCAAGACAGCTTCACTAAAATGTCTGGTGCCTTGGTAGAGATGGTTGGTAGGCTAGGCTTAGCTAAGACTGTTGACCAGAGCATCTCCATCTGCCTCTGTAGCTTGGCAGATTTCAGAGCGATAAGACTCCTTCACAAAGACTCAGGACTCCAAGAGAGAGTGTTCCAAGAGACAGAAATTTGAAGCTGCCAGCTTTATTAAGTCTTTCACCCAGAAACTGGCATACCATCACTCCTACCCTATTCTATTGGCCAAAAGAGTCTCAGATTCAAGGGGAAGGGACAAAGATTATACTTCTCATTAAGAGGGGTGTCAAAGAATGGGCAGCCACCCTTAATCTGTCACATCCTAAAAAATGTTGATTTCAGATTTGAAGAAAATATCGGCCATATCTAAAACCAACAAGGAACTAACGTCTTTAGAATAGCACTGTCCTAAACAAATTTCTGTGATAATGGAAATATACTCTGCAAGGTCCAATATGGTAGCCATATGGTAGAAACATGTGGCTATTGAGCATTTGAAATGTAGCTAGTACGACCAAGGCATTGAATTTTAATTTTATTTAATTTTTAGTTAATTTAAATTCAAATAGCCTTAAGTGACTAGTTGCTACTGTATTGGGCAGTATAGGTCTATAACATAAAAAATTTTCCTGCAAATCAAGAAAATGACAGGAAACCAAAATAAAAATGATCAAAGGATACAAATAGATAATTTACAGAAGTGGAAACTCAATTGTCTCTCAAGTATACGGAAAGGTATTCAAGCCCAATAACAATCAGAGAAATGGAAATTTAAATGATGATATACTTTATACCTATCTGAAAAACAAAAATTAGAACACTGGATAATGCCAAGCATTGCTCGGAATATAGAGAGAGATTACCCTTTTCTACTGTTAGTCGGAGAAAAGACTGGAATAGCTATTTCTGAGAGCAATCTGGCAATACTTGGTCCAATTAAGCAATCATATACTCTATGATTCAGTGTAATCTCTATGACATGTCCAAAGGTATGCATTGTAGCAGGGAGGTGAAGATAAGTTAGGTGTCCATAGCTGGCAGAAGGGAAAAGTAAAACATGGTCTATGAGTATTGTGGAATATTATACAGTCATTAGAAGCAATGGCTACAACAAAAGTACATGTAGCAAAATGGATGGATCTTAAATTAAGAACACTGAGTTTAAAATTAAGAAACATTATCAGTCCCATAGCACAATGTTTCTGAAAAATAAAATTGCATATACACACAAAGCAACAACATGTATTCTACAAAGACACATACAAGTTCAAGGATACTTAAACACATTGTTGGTTCACAAACCCGGGAGCTTCCTGGGTAAAATCTGAAACTGCCTGTACACAGAAGGCAAGGAGAAACCAAAGAAAGAGGCAGGCCACTACAGATTGGTAGGTGGCAGGTTTAATAAGCAAGAGAACTTACATATGAGGTTTGTCTTGGGCAGCCGCAAGACGAGATCTCTGCACCCACCCTTCAGAATCTTAAAACTTTATGTAGAGGCCTTAACTGGTTTCAGTCACATATACCATCCAGATGGTCTTAACACATTGAGCTCTCAAGGTTGCATCCTCAAAAATGGCTCCCACTCTAGGAACGGTGGGCAGAGCGTACATTCCAATGACAAGGGAGGGGGTGAGGAGTCTCTGATTGCCCAGGTTCAGCTCCAGAGTCAGCCAGCAGTCATGTCCTCTCGATGACCTCCTTGAACACATTTGCATGGTTGCCTAGGGAAGGGAGTATACAGAGAGAGGAAGGGAGGAAGAAAGAAAGGAAGAAAGGGAGAGAGGGAGAAAGGGAGGGAGGGAGGAAGGAAACTTGTACCAACTAATTGTTAACAATAGTTAACAATAAACTAAGGACTATGATTATTGCAGTCCTCTGGATTTGAGGTTCTACCAAATTTATGTCTATATTGCAATGCTTTCATAATAGCTTGTACATAGTCAGTGCTTGATAAATGTCTTCTAGTGGATTAATTAATGAGTTAATTAATTAATACTGTTAGGAAGCCCAGGTGAAAAATATTATAAGAAATTAGATTAAAATTATTGGTAAATAAGGATTTGTGAAAACACAGCTACTATTACTATGTAATATGCTCTTTGCCTATACTACCCCAATGCCCAGGAGTTTCCAGCAGCTCTCTAACTCTGTTCCACTAATTTCTGCAGAGTGGGAGGAAGAGGATGGTTCAGGTGGGTCTCAGAGCCTGGGGAGGCATATGTTCTGAGCTAATATATCAAATGCACTAAACTTATATTGCATAGCAGCAACACAAACTCATAGACCTCTGTGGTAGGCTGAATAATGGCCCCAAAATATATCAGGTCCTAATCCCTAGAACTTAATAAATGTTACATGGCAAAGTCTTCGAAGATGCAAGTAAATTAAAGATCTTGAGATAGGGAGATTATCCTGGATTATCCAGGTGGGACCTAAATGCAATCACATGTATCCTTATAAGAAGAAGGCAGAGGAAAATTTGACACACACCAAAGAAGGCAATGTGAAGACTGAGCAGAAAGAGATTTGAAGATGGTGACCATAAACCAAGGAATGCCAGCTGCCATTAGATACTGGGAGTAACAAGAAATGGATTCTCCTCTAGAGGGAGCATGGCCCTACCAACACTCTGATTTTGGTCCAGTAACACTGATTTTGGACTTCTGGCTTCCAGAATTGTGAGAAAATAAATTTCTGTTGTTTTAAGAAACCAACTTTGTATTAAGTTGTGACAGTAGCCAAAGGGGAAATGAAAGATAGTCTAATGAATTTGCTAAAGTCCAAATACACCTATCCCAAACTGGTATAAGACTTACGTTTATTAGGCAGGGTGGCATTCCTTGGGGAGTAGGAGCAGTGAGGAGACATCATCCAGCGATCAGATTAGAAATTTGAGATGTCCAGTGGTTTGGAATCCAGAACATTCTTAGATATTTTCACCCTTCTCACTCTGGACCAAAAGAGATGGAGTCCCCTCTCCTGCTTCTACAGGACCCTCCTTACTCAGTTCTTAATTCTAGTCTAAAATATGACTCTTTCCCCCACGTCTATAGCACAAGAATTACATCATCTTTTAATGTCTCAGTAGATCCTGCACACTGTCTCCCTCTATCCCTCATAGTCGTCCAAAAGGATGACATTAAATCGTTAAATACAAAGTAATTATACTATATCACATACAGTTACAGGAGCGTTGCTCTTTTCCAGACTCTGCTTTTCTCTCTAGTCCATGGTTCTCAACCTTGGTTCATCAGAATCACTTGGGGTATTCTAAAGCTTACTGATGTGTGAGTTCCATTCTCTGAGATTCTAAGTTAATTGATCTGGGGTGCAGCCTGGGCATAGGGAGGTTTAAATACTCTGTAGTGATTTTCATTTGCAGCCAAGGTTGAGGACTGCTGGTCTAGCCTTTTTTTCCTCTCTAACCTGCTCTAGAGAAAAGAAGGGATATGATCACAATTCAATAAACCTAACAGTAGAAACAAATCACCAAATTTCTTTCCAGAAATGTTGATTATTTAAATCTAACTTTTATTTGTGAAGGGAACATTGTCAAATCTTATGAAAGGATACACAAGCACTGAGTAGATACAGGAAGATGGAGCCATCCTAGAACCTCCTGGTCATGCCATAACTGGGAATAAGCCTGGCTTCACAAGCAGTTGCTTTTACCTGCAACACACATCATCAGTGATGCTGAAAGGCCAATGCCCAATTGTCTGATCCAGCTTAGGTAACTTAACAGGAAACCCACCTCCATTTTTCTCCCAAGCCAATCCCAGTCATAGCACCGCAGCCTGAAATTTCTGAAAGGAAACAGCTTGTTACTCAGTTTGCAGCACCAATGACTTAAGCACATTTATAAGGGTTGTGGAGCTTAACATCTACGTTTTTCCTCCTATTTTCTAATTTCCTGCTTCTCCGCACTATTTATGTTCACCTGTTACCCAATTAGCACCCCAGTAAGCTGAACTCCCATAGATGTTTTACCCTAGCAATTAACCCTCTCCAACACCCCCCTCTGCAAAGAGCTCCTGATTAAAATAAACTGCTCAATTATTCACCTAACAACGGGAAGCATGCCACAGCAGACCAGGAGGAGAACAATTTATTTTTTCTTAGATCTCTAAATGTGTCCAGTATTGCCTGGGAAGAAAGATTTTCCTGACATAATCTAGAGGACTTGGTTGAGGTTTATGGTAAGGGCACAAATTTATAAAATGTCAGCACCTATCTACTAGTTTTGAGATGGTCAGCATCTCTAGTTCGAAGAAAACGCTAAGATGAAGAAGGAAATTCGGTGGTTTTCTTTTTTTTTATTCTATAAACTGCTGACGGGAATTTCTCATTAATGACTGCAGTGATGTATAGGAAAGATGTAAAGAGAAAAAGAGAGAAGGTTAACAGAGAGGAAAATAAAAGATAAGGAACAATATTAAATTTAAATAGTGAGTTACCCAATATCTTTAAGGGATGCGATGTTCTGTTTAGGCAGTATTTCTTTACAACTGAAAGTATTGTGCATAGCTTTCCTACTATTAAAAAATATAGCTTAATATATTTAACAAAGAAATTCCAATTAAACATAACTTTTTCTGAAAGTTTTTGAAAGAACTTCAAAATTTCCAGTGCCTAAGAGAATTACCGTAAACAATTTTGCAAGGTAATAAAGTGGGGGATAATATCAAGTTGATAGCATCTATATATTTCTGTGGCTCACACTGGTGAAATTTCAAATTTATGCTGGGTCAGAGATGTGATGACAACACAGTGTTCCAGAAGGGTACACACTGTTATGTAAAAATCAAAGCTGGTCAATACCATATTTGTACATGTTATATAGAATTGCAGATAATTGCATACATATTCTATATGTAGATTTTAAGGGGGAAAAATCACTTTTTAATCTAGACTGCAATTTATTGATCACTTTTTGTTCTATTTTCCCTTATCCACACATTTTTCATAAAGCAATTATCCTACAATCGAAAAAGAAGGCACATACAATCATAGAAGCCCATGTGTATAACCGGACAGAAAATAATCAAGATGATCTTAATTTTATCTGAAAAGAAAATATATTAAAAGTGACAATTTGGGGTTCAGGATTGCCTGCTAAGCAACTGAGGCAGCAGGTGCTTCCAAAAACTTCAGTCGGAAAATGCCGTCAAACGGTCCTCTGCTTGCACGTGTTCCCTGAAATCTTTCCACTGCAGAGAACTACAAAAGCCAGGCATTTTAGAAGACTGCTCGAGTCTGTTTTCTCTGCCATGGATAGAGTCTCTCTTTTCCAGAAGCCTTCATTAACTGAAATTCTAATCCTACCTAAACTTGAATGAGGGAAAAAAAAAAAAAAAAATGAAAGACCCTCCTGCATACTGAATGTGTAAACCCTGGAAAACTATTTGCAGACAAAAAGTAGTGGGCTCCTAGCTACGACTTTCCTGCTCAGAACGAAAACAGCTTGCAAGCTGCAGTGTCCAGGAGCAGAGAAGAGCATAGTCACCACTCCCTATGAAATTTTAACAATTCGTTAATGGGCAAAGACTGCACAAAGGGATGCAGGATGAGAGGCAGCTCTGCAGCATCAAATTTCTGAGACAATGAAGGGAGGAGAAAGGGGAGATCTGAAAATCCAGACTGAGGAGAAAAGAGGAAAGAAAGAAGAGGGAGACTGATAGAAATAGGAACAAAGAGAGGAAAGACGGGAAGCTAAAAAAGTAGGAGAGATAAGAGGACCAGGGAGAGGAAAGGGGAGAAAGGATTTGAATAAAATTCAAATCTCTAATCTGGTTTTACTTTTAATCTCCTTTCCAGGGGAGGGTTTGAATGTAAGATGCTGACTGTTCCGCATTTTTTCTGAGCCACCCGCCCCTAACTGACCAAACCATGTGTTAAAAACAGTTTCCCTCGTGGAAGGGATTATGCCCTTTGACTTTCAAAGACATCTCTCCCTTTCCCAACATCAATAAGGCGAGATGGTGGTGTGTGCGCTGGTGTGGAGCGCAGCGGGGCGTCTGCAGGGCAAGGAAATTTTACAGAAGTCCCCAGGCTGGCGCAGGGCATGCATTGTTTCTTAAACACCCTTATCTCGGTGTAGGCATATTTGTTTGTAAATATACATGTTATGTATGTGCCCATGTAAATAAATAAGTTTAAATATAATTTCCCAATGAACAACATGAGGCAAATTGTCGATTTTTGAGTGTGTCAAATAATGACCGCAAACAAAGTGTTTTGCAGCCGCCAGCAGCCCAGCTCATCCCTGAGGCCACCCTGCCATCTAGCGGGACGCTGCCCGAATTCCTCTTGCAGCCAACGTCGGCCTCATTTACCCTCACAGCTGGAGACGGGGAAGTGTATTCTCCTAAATGTGTTAACTTAGCAGTGCTATACACTAGAAACAAATTAATATATAATTCTTCTGTGTCTTAAGGTCATTACAGTCGAGGCATAAATTAAGAGAGCTATTCCAGTTAATTCATTTTGGCATTTGCTTCTGCATGTCTGAGCGCATATGTGAAAACAGGCCTCCCTCAGTGCCATGGGGGGAGAAGCAAGGAGACCTAAAAGTAGCTGAGCCAGATGAACAGAATCTCTGACCCAAAAGCCAGGCAAGAGGATGCCTTTCAGATGCAGTGGCTTGACCTTTCTCCCTTCCCTGAGCCCCACCTAACAAAATTCTCACAACAGCCAAGCTGAAATAAGGGGAGATGGATGGGCTTTTGAGGGCAAGTAGGGTTTCGGGGGGGGGGGGGCCATCATCAGAAGGCAATGTCGTAAACATAGCTGCTTCAGCTTTCTATGAGGCTAGCGTCCTGTTAGAGACAAACAAGCACTCCTCTTTCTGAGCAGGAAGTGGCATGTCCACGTCCAGTCTGACCAGCCAGGCTATTAAAGAGGCTGGAAAGATGGTCACCTGCACTTACCCCAAAGGTGGCTGCATCTTTATCATCACTCCCCATATCGGTGAGTTTCCAGAACATATGCAGAGGTCTACAGCAACGCTCTCCTACTGTAAAAAAAACCCCACAGCAATAGAAAGGGAAGACCAAGGGGGAGGCGGTGGGAGGATAAAATTTCCCCCATCTGATTTCAATTCTTTTCAGGGTACCTGAGGGCAAAGGCACTTGAAGAATGGGCTACACCAACCTCTTTTAGCTTTGTTTTGGTCTCCTCAGAGATTCTGATGAGATTCTGGAGCTCCACCCTTTTCTCGAGTAAATTCCATAACAGCCAGGGTTAGATGAAGATTAGAATATCAGATCATCCCAAACTTTTATTTTCATCGGGGTTATTATCATTCACATAAATTCTGGAATCTAAAACAAAAATATCTAAAAATGCCTTTGTGCTTCTGTTCCTGGCAAAATAAACAGTGTTCTCCTGAAGCATGTGTATGTCCTGTGAGGGCTTCCCGAGGTTGGGGGGGGTGGGTTGGAAGGGAGTGCCGGGGCTGGGGGCGTGGGGGGGTGGCAATCTTTGCATGTCCATTGTGATCAGATTGTTTAATAACTGCCCTGGAGAAGCAGATCTGGAGTCAGAACCATATCTCCTCCCAACATCTCTGCAAAGTGAGTTAACCAAAACAATGTACTATGCTATTGACAATGCAAATGCTGTAAGATAAAATACTCCAATGAAACTGCAGTGCCTCATAATTTAGTTACAAAGAAAAGATTTATTCACATAAAACAAAAGTAGGCAATGCAAACCATATTAAATTAAAATTTCTGAGCCTTCACTATGCCTCTGAATCACCTGCAGGACTTTATACAAATGCAGAGGATCAGGCCACTCATAATCACAATCTCTGGGTGCAGTCTCTTTGTTTTTGCAAAGTTTTATAGGTAATTCTGCTGCAGAGCCAAGTTGAAAGCCAGTGATTCAATATTAAAAAAAAAAGAAAGAAAGAAATCCTTGCATGGGTGATTCTGTTGAGCAGCCAGAAATGAGAACAGGCATATGAAATGCAATTCCAGATGGTACAGCATGGACCTTAGCCACTGTGGGTACTTGAGAGGTGAAACCAATGAGAGCGAGGGTTAGTATAGACACAGAAAGTGTCCTGGAGAGGGTAGGCCTCCAAGAGTGGGTAGAAGATAAATAGAGCAAGAACAAAAGAACAGGTATTCCAGGTGAGTACACTGGTGGTCCTGCAGGAAAACAGACAGCAAGTTCTAGGAACCACGGAGAGCTGCCTGGTGAAACAGAATGAGAGTATTTGAGAGCAGTGAGTCCAGCCCACTTCTGGAGCAGAAAATGGCCAGAGTAAAAAGAAGAAAGTCCTGAGCAGTCCAAAATATGGTCCACGTCCTATCTCAACAGTACATACATTTCACTTTTGTCCAAGGCCTCCCTGACTGCCCCACTTATGGGTATTTTAAATCCCTTAGAAGTAGATGGTTGGTTTTTCCCTTGCACCCGCTACCTGAGAGCTAAAGATTTCCACTTCTGGATGAGATAATTCACTCAGCTGCATTAAGCAGACGATTAATTTATCCCCTTGGCTGCCCACTACCCATCCTTAATGTACTGAAAAAAAGGAAATAATGCTTACCTAGCTTTAACTTTCTCAGTGTCTGGAAGCACAAAGGAAGGCAGGAGATGAGACTAAAATCACTGTACTGAAAATCACCCTGATCATCCTTGGATCTTCATGTCAAATATAACTTCACAATCTTGTTACAAAGACATCAGAGCAGATGGGTAAGAAGGAGTTTCGTGTGAGGGAATGGAGTATTATTATTTCATTTCATCTTTATATATCACAATCATAAAATGTACTAAAATTCAGCAGAATGACCAGTATATTGACTTGCAACTAATGCCAGGCTCTCAAGGATCTGAGGTAATCAAAGATATCCCATAAATGTGTCTGAGCTGAACAAAACTAGACCCTGATTTGTGACAGTCTAGTTTGTCCAAGTTGGGTTACAAAAAAAGCCAACATCTTATTTGAAAGAACACAGTGATCTACTTGACTAGGAAGTTAGAATGTTCCAGAAGAAATATTACCTGACCAGGTTGGTATAATACTTCGTTATACTAGAACATGGGATAGAAATTGATGATCTCACAAGACTCCTGCCAGCTCTCAGACCCATAACTCTGAAGCATTTAATTTTATTTTACTCAAAGAAACATTTAGTGGACGCCTACGGCCTATATGGTTAAACTCCTTAAAAGTCCATTCAAAACCCTTCACCATCTAGCCCCAACCTGGTCAGACAAAATTTTCTCACACTGTACTTCCATATAAATTCTGTTCTAATAATGTTGATCTGCCTAATGCCCCTGAATATACATTACGCAAAATTGCCCCCCACATTGCACTGCGTTGTTCCCTACTTGCCATCTGCTACAAACTTCTGTCCATCAAATGTCAAAATCTCCCCCAAAGTCCACATTCATCCCTTCCTTTCAAGGAGTCTTTCTTGAAAGTCTCAATATGCAATACCTTCTTCTGAGTATTGATCATGTTTGATAGCTCCACCACTGTACCACACTTGACATGATATGATTAATTATCTATTTATGTAGATAGGCCTTTTCTCCCTTTATGAAAGCCAATTCCCTAAGATCAAGACCTATGTCTTAAATATTTTGTCGTCTTTGCAGCACCTGGTACTATCTGTTCTAGACTTTATGCACAGTGAGGTCCAGAATCAATCATTTGTTCACCACCGTATTCCTAGAATTTAACACAGAGCTAAGGAGCTACAGAAAGGAGAAGGAAATTTTTCTTTTTGCGTTTCTCAAATACAAAGACTACCTGCTCCTATCTACCCTGTAGAAGTACAGACCACATTAGACAAATGCCAAATGCCAGAAGAATGGAAGTGTCTACACAGTATTTGCAGTATGATAAAAATGAAAACCTCACTCATCCTCTAGAGAGAAAAAAACAAACATTGCTCTCTTTAAGTGAACTTCTATTTTGTTAATAATTTCTAATGAAATAATAGAGATGAATATTAAAGATAATAGAAACATAAAAAGAAAAATAGTTCCACTCATGGGATTCATTCAATAACTGTTTTTGATTTTGGGATGATTATGTAAAAAAAAGAAATAGTTCATGCCCATTAAAAATTACTCCATCAACAAATATTTATTTATGGGACCTGCCTTATACTGGGTGCTGATAAGAAAATCCTTATTCTGTGTAGGGTACACTGAAAACAACCTCAGCAGAAAAGAATGGGGGACAAAGATTTTCTAAAAAGAAGTTGAAAGGAATATTATGGAATTGGTCTCGACCTTGGCCCAGTCACCAGTCGTAATGAATTTCTACATATTTCTTATAGGGCATATCAGCCTGGATTTACTTGCATCATTGGTAACTACGTAAGTGGGAAACTTTATGTAACCCGCAATAAAAACAAAGCCATGGCATAACAATGTGCTTTTTATTAAATCCATCCAGACCTCTTTCATTCCTAGCAATCAATTTCACAAAGAACGTATACACATGATCAGCAGGTCTGTAAACCAAGACCTTGGGTACGGAGGTCAGCAATGCGTTACAGGTGCGAATGATGCTAAACTCTGAAATCGAAAAGTCCCCCTTACATTTTGGATCTCCAAAACAAAATAGGAACACCTGCCTCTTACCCACTCTTCCTTTCTCCCACTCTCTCTCAGCCTCTGCACATGGATAAAGAATTTGTAATGTTGCCAACCTTGCCACTTAATGATCTGGATGCATCTACATAATGGCCTCCCGATACTGGCCATTATGGATGAGATTCACGTTATTTATAAATTAGCTCTCTCATTCCTGCATTTTCCTGAGTTTATCATCATTAAAGAGGAGAAATGTTTCGCAACAAAAGGCCCAGGCACTATGGTGACAGACACAATAGTAACACTTAGATACACAGATAGGCATGTTCCATTTTGGTCCTTTGTATCCGTCTTCACTTGTCCCAGATATGCCATTCTCTGATTCTCAGGGTGAAGGATGTTTTGAAATACATTTGCGTATTCATGGATTGTTGGCTGTATTCACATTTTTATATTCAGCTAATATTTAAATGTATTTAGGAAACAGGCCTCAATTTAGATTTGCAATGTGGTATGAAATATCATAAAGGGAAATCACTTTCAGGCTGTTAGATCTGGTGCAGCTGGGGAGATAGAGAGGTTCAAAACATCTGTCAGCCCACAACATTTTTACAAACCCTTTCCCCGCTCAACAATACTGAGTGATGTGGCTGCTAACCCAGAAAATATAAATACCTGTAGAAAAGTTAGATCAAGGGAATGTATCCAATTTTCAAATATTTTATTTAAATTCTTACCGGTTCCTGAGCTGAATTCTTTGGGGCAGACTAATATCTTCCAGATGTGGGCCTGTGTCTGTGCCAATTTTAAGATTGGTTTAGGGTATGGCTGGAAAAGACAAGGAAGGACTTCCCATAAGGAGCAAAAACATAAAGAAAGGTTGTGAGGGAAGCAGCTATTTTGAGAAAGACATCCAGTGCCTTCATCAGCACCTAATACATTAACTTTCAGTTCCTTATTTGCCTGTAGGCAATTAGCCTTGTGGATTCTGTACAGAGCAAAAGAGATTTAACCCATATAAAAGTATAGGTCCTAACTTTACACATATTATGTCCTATGGCCTCAGGCTAAGCTCCAAATCCCAGTTAGTCATCTTGCAAAGTTACCTGGGCAAGAGCACAATCTGTTTCTACTGCTTGACAGAATAGTCTATTGATATGGAGATGGTGGTGGCATCTCTGGTCCATAAAGGAGTCTAACTACATCTCTTTTATAGTGAATAAAATAGCTAAACACAGAACCCCATTCATGGGCAGTACTCAGTAAAGTTTTAACAATAAACTTGCCAATGATATTATGATGAGGGTGATGGTGGTGACATTAACAAAGAGGAAGATATTCTCCAAGATTTCCATCAGCAGAGGCAAGCAATTTCCTTGTGGTTCTCCCCTCCGAAAAAATAAATAAATAAAACACAAAACAAACACAAAACTCACTTTATGCTATCTATATTGTCAATGATGTGTGTGTGGACAGGCACATGTGCACCAACTAACCAGGAGCTAAGCTAGAATTAACAGCTGAGACTGGTGTAAGCATCCAAATTCCAGTTGTGGCCTGAATAAACGAAGCCCTAGGGTGGTGTGTCCTTCCCGCCAGACATAGCTATGGCTCAAAGTCAGACAAGGAAGTCGCTGCCTGTCTCTGGCAAAATTTACATTGATTAGAGAAAAGACCACTTAACAAACATCCCTGAACCACTCATATGATCCTGGAGACACATAATCTATATTCATAAAGCATTTTAGGATAATTAAATATCAGGTTCTAGGACAGTGCGAGATACAATTAATTATTGAGACAAACAAAGAATCTCCATTCAGCTAAATGCACTTCACAGCTAGGGGGGCAAGTGGGGCTTAGGAAGATTTTCTTTATAAATCCGCTCAGGGTAGTGGGTTTGTAGCACTCAAATTTGCTATGTAATTTCCCTTCTACAAGCAGCAGTTTAGAGCCAGCTAACAGATTACAAACAGAACAAAGAGACAACCTTGTAACAAACAAACTCAACATGGAAGATTCCAGATTACACTCAATGGAAACCAAAAGAGTGTTACTGGTGTCACTATTTATCCAGTATTGATTCTAAAATAACTCAATGATTAGTTATCCTTCTTTGAATATAGCATTTATTTCCTTACCCAGAATGTAATGTCTTTAGATCAGTGATTATGTGATATATTCCTATTATATTCTCATCAGCATTTGGCATAGTACCTTGCAATGAGTAGATACCCAGTAAATATTTGCTGATTGGTAGCTGGATTAATATTCCTGACGTGCAGTTCTGATTATAACTTTACCATACACACACACAAAAAAAAACTGTCACTGGCTATCTGTTGGTTGTAGAATAAAGCCTTTCAGCTTTTAAGTCATTCTATACCTTGTAACTGAGCCCAAAATGACCTTTCCAACTTTAATTTCCCACCACCACTCTCACAGAGCTCACTGTTTCCTATTTCTGTGCCACACTTCCTTCAATTTCTTGGTTCATATGAAACATTCATTTTCTCATCATCTCATAATTTCCCTGGTCAAATGTTACCTCCTTCATGTATCCTTCCCTAATACTCCCTGAGACTGGCAACTTGAAGCAATCATTCCCTTCCTTGAATTCCCATAGAATATTAGACACATCTCTCTCATGATTTCTCTCGTTCTACAGAGTCATCCTTGTGTATGTCATATTTACTCAACCATTCTGTAGATTCTCTGCAGGCAATATCTGTCCCAAAACTTTGTTTCATCTTTGAACCCCCAAGGCTCTTACACAGAGAGGTTCCCAGTAAATATTTGTTGGATTAATTTGCTATCGACTAATCTATTTATAGAAGAGGTAAAAATCTGGGTAGAAACTGACAGAGTAAATAAAAATGATCTCGGGCAGGCCCCATGGGTTAGCGGGTAAGTGCGCGCACTCCGCTACTGGCCGCCCGGGTTCGCATCCTGGGTGTGCACTGACGCACCGCTTCTCCGGCCATGCTGAGGCCGCGTCCCACATACAGCAACTAGAAGGATGTGCAACTATGATGTACAACTATCTACTGGGGCTTCAGGGAAAAAAAAAAGGAGGAGGATTGGCAATAGATGTTAGATCAGAGACGGTCTTCCTCAGCAAAAAGAGGAGGATTAGCATGGATGTTAGTTCAGGGCTGATCTTCCTCACAAAAAATAAATACATAAATAAATAAAGAAAAGAAAAGAAAAAATAAAAATGATCTCTTCCTTTTGACACAGAATATTAGAATCGTATTCTGAGTTCTTCTGAATGTATGTTTTAGCTCAGGATGCATTTACTAAATGCTATGCTTAGTTTGAAGTGTTACCCCAACCACAACAGAAGCATCCATATCCTCACATATGCTCCTCTCCTTCATCTCCTAAACTCCCTACCTCACCTGCTACTATACAGCATTTCCTTCTTCACTCCATTCACCCGACTCTCTTCCTGGCCCATTTTACACCTTACTCCATCCTTGTGTTCTTGCCTTTCCCACATAATTAAGTAGCTCATAACCTAGTTAGCTTTCTGGTAACAGTTTTCTCTTTCCAGTTTGGCCCAACACAGTGGCTGTTTGACTTCCAAAGAGAAAAAGAAAAATCATAGTTCACTCCCTAGGTGCATGAATATCAGTGTTCTGCTTCCTGGGAAAGGAAGGAAGATAAAGGCAATAAATACAAAAGGCATTCTCAATGTTCACAGTCACTTTTGCATACAGTGAAGGAAAGTCTATCCTTCTAAAACAACATGCATACTCTTCTTGGAAGATGTCTACATAGTCTCCCAAATTTCTGGACATCTCTTAGAGAATATACGACTAAATTTTTCCAGGAAAACTTCCAAGAAAGTGCTAGACTCTGACATCCTCCAGAGGATAACTATATATTATTCATTGTCACATCCTAAGTGTCTAGTGCAGTGCCTAGGATACAGTGGACCCTCTGTAAATATTTAATGAATGAGTAAGTTTATATATTAATGAATGAATGGATTTCATCCATGGTCCTTCACTTGAAAGAACTGGTCCAAGTCATCCCCTCATTTCCTTCTGATGAGCATGCCATGTATAAGTGCTCTACTATCTATCCATCAAACACTCACTCCTCAAATCAGACAGCTGTAGTCCTTAGATAAAGAGAGAAAAATGTTGAAAGCAGGAGAGAAGGCAAAGGAGATGGGGGCTTAGAAAAGAGCCCAGGAACAAAAGAGAAATTTATAAAAGTGTAAAAATGCCTTTATTTGCACACAGTTTACTATATTTTACGATGTTCTTTTCATGCACTTTCTCTATCGAATCTCATCCTGATTGGCAAGGCTGCCAGAGTAGGTATTATTTTCTCCTCACCAGTGTAGCTCCATGCACACCTTACACACTATATTACAGATGAGAAACCTGAAATCTACAGAGTAGACTCAGTTAGTGGGTTACAGATCTCCTAATTCCAGAAGCCAACACAGGGTTTGTAATAACTTTATCTTTCAGCTGTTAATCTGACTGCAATTCATTGTGCTAAACAGGTACCATTTGGAATGCTCTCAGTTCGTTTCTTTCCAGCTCCCCCTCATTCCATCCCCACAATCCCTGGACTATTCTTTGTTTTAAGTTTAGACAGAATGAGGGATCCAAAATAAGGACCACACAATCTTCCCTGAAGTACTCTTACTTTTCCTTATATTCAAGAAGACTTTCATGCTATTTTCTTGCCTGTCAGTTCCAAGGCAATGACGCCCTCCCCCCCCACTTCTACCCCATGTATTCCCAGTTATTCGGCTCATTTATTGGGAATGAATAATTGAGTCCAATTACTATACCCAT
The DNA here is from genome assembly GCF_020826845.1 of Diceros bicornis minor. Classification (NCBI taxonomy): domain Eukaryota; kingdom Metazoa; phylum Chordata; class Mammalia; order Perissodactyla; family Rhinocerotidae; genus Diceros; species Diceros bicornis. The sequence continues at coordinate 35,269,332 of NC_080755.1, forward strand.
GGCGAAGCAAGTTCTGAGGAGTCCCAGTGAAGCGGAGGTGGCAGCGCCATTAAGTCTAAGAGCCTGTAGCATAGCAGTCAAGTGCAGTCTTTAGCACAGTGTGGCTGAAAAGCGTGTGGTTAAATCAGGCATAGAAAATGCCTGCTCTCCACAAGATTGCTGCATTCTTCTTTAAAAGAAATTTCTGAGTTTGTCTTCTCAAACTGTTTGGAAAAGAAGACTCTATCACTTAACGTTGTTTGCATGTCATCCTTTTTACAATTCCAATACGCAATGGTATCTAGTGCACAGCAGCAGGTGGAAGAAACACATGAAGTCAGTCCAAGAATCAAGAGTCCCAATTCCTGGTCTTGGTCCCCACCCTTACTTATTAGGAGACCCTAACTGTCAAGTAAATTACCTAAATTCAAGATTCAGCACCTCATTAATGAAGCATATGAGACCTATCTGCCAAGACAAAGGCCCCTCTCCCTCCAGGGCTGTAGCCCACCTTGGAGAGCTGAGAGTAGCTGGAGTTAAGCCTCATTTAGCCCCTTACCAAGCACCTTTGTTCATGGCACACAGGATCCCACCACACGAGGTGGACTTGCATGGTCGTGCTTTGCCAAGCTGCCCTCTTAACACCTTCAGGCACACCCGGGAGGCTCTAGAAGCCTCCAGCATTGAGATCTTAATTTGAGAAAACTCCTCCTGATCTTTCCTTTCTACACCTACTCCCCTTCATTGAGCAGCACGTTCCAGACCTCAGCTTCACTCTCTCTCAACTCATCTGGCCCCATTTGAACTTGGCATCCAGAAGGATGCTATTCCAGACTGCCAAGTTTTACCCCCCATTTCCAGGCTCTGCAATATATAGCACTGCTCTCCTCTCAAACAGCTGAGGCTTCCTCCTACCAATGCTTATGCCACTGACCTCCTCTGGAAAGTGGGCATCTGCTGTGTAGAGAAGTTATTGTGATGATAAACGTCAGATTGTAGCTATGGAGTTATTTCGGCAAATACATAAAGGTGTGTTATACCAATACAGTCCACGGAATTCCAGGCAGATGGATTGGTTCTCTAGAAAGGAGAGAAAAACAGATGCCTAATTGCAGTTTCACCGTTCTGTGCTGGGAAAGCAAGAGCACCCAGATATCTGCTGATCTCCTCACCCCTTTTTCCTCACCTGGCTAGGAAAACAGGCAAAGTTTATGCTGTTTCCATAAAATTCCCAAGGAAAGTGCTTGGCAGAAAAAGAAAGAGAACCGAAATCAAACTTCAATTTTTTTTTCCTCTTTCCTTTCAGATCCCTGATTTATTCACTCCATGAGATGAGTGGCATTTGGAATTAAAACCTCCAAACCCAGAGGAATAAAGGCTAGGAAGATGAGAAAATAAGCCAACCAAAATAGAGTGAGTTAGAAATGGCAAAGGAGGGGGGCAACAAGGGCAGAGAGAAGAGAAAATGAATGAGATGAGAGAGGGCGGGCTAGAGACTGCAGAGGAAGAGTGAGATAGTTGGGAGGCGGGAAAACAGGGGGGAGAGAGAGATCAAGGGCAAGAGAGAAGGAGGGGCTAGGGGAATGAAGGAGAAAGAAGAAGTAGGAGAGAGGGGAAACAGCAAAAGGAAAGAAAGGGGAGAAAGGGAAAATATAGGTTGGGTGACTGATGCTTAATTTTGATACAAAGGTAAATTGTCATTTAAAGCACCAGATATCTTTATTTGCCATAGCTAGGATTTAAAAGACAGAAACTCAATTTAGTTGCTCTTTTCTCTAATAAAAATATGTTTTATCCCAGTGGAAAAGCGTGTTTCTTTCTGCCAATAAGCGTCAGCAGCTAATCTGAAGCCTTCAGTGAAATGATGCCATTAAATAATTTAACCTGGAAAAAAGCCACTGATGTCTGTGAAATAGTGTATAGATTTCAGATGGATCAAACTTCTTTAAAACAGGAAAAAAAAAGTATAAGAAATGGGCTTTGGGAAACAAAGGGGCATCTGCCACCAAACAGAAGCAAAATACATTAGGCCCCGGGAATTGAAAACAGCCACGGCGAACATCTACGCTGACACAGTGTTGTGTTAAAGTACACAACAGGCTTCTCCCACTGCTGTGAGAAAATTGCTCAGAACAGAGCTCCTGCAAAATGAAATCTGGGGACCAAATCAGGTCAATTATTCTTCCCCTCAGAATACAAATCTGCACATTCTGCGAGATCTCCCAGAGATGTTCATAAAGGGTGAGCTCCCCATTAGGGTGTCCTCCAGGATCTCCGGGATAAGGGAGAAATAATCAGGACTAAGTGTTAGCACAACAAAGTTCGCATTCAAGTTTTGCCACTGACTATAGTCTCTTTAACATATTTATCCCCAAAGAGTCTTAGTTTTTTTCATTGGTCAATTTGGACGATGGTGCTTAAAAAACTATAAAAGTGTTGTGAAAACTCACAATGAAGTTACTCTCTACACATAACTTCTCTCTCGTTAGTCATTTACTTATCTTTCCCCTCATTGGTGTCTCATCAAAAGCCAGGCAATTATCTCCGCTAATTCTGAAGAGACCTATTTCTTTCAACACCACCATAAAATGGTCCATAGACCAAAAGGTTTGAGGACCACTCACTCTGGGGCTCTCTTTTCCCTCCCCTCCATTAGTACATCTATTAATCATCTAGGCCAGTGGTTTTCTACTCAAGCTGAGCATTAGAGTCACCTGGGGAGCTAAATAAAACAAAACAAAAAACACAGGAAAAAAAAAAAAAAACTGGTGCCTGGGCTCCACTCCACACCAATTAAATCAGAATCTCTGGAGGTTGGTGCAGGCTTTCATATTTTTTCAGGCTTCCAAGGTGATTCGAAGGTATGTGTTGAGAACCACTGTTCCAGACACATCATGGAAGTTCACTGATAGAAACTCATTTGACGAATCCCTTTCCAGCCAGACCCAAAACAAAAGTTGACATGGAGACTCTCACCAGAAACAAAAACTGTACCTTCGTAATGAACCAGCTAGGAACAGAGGACAAGGAGAGATTACAGTTATTAAAAACCTAATCATTATCTTCTGCCTAATGATGGAAGCAAGACTTATCTATTACATCTCTGATTTTTGCAATCCTTGGAGCTGGCCCTTTATGTTCTGACTCCAGGTAATCATTACCCAAGGGTGACTTAGAATAAGAATAATTATCTTTGAATTCATCACCATAGTTTTTACCCAGATGGGATCTGGGAAGTAGATCCCTCAAATGACACATGGAAGTCGGCACAGCCTTCTGAAAACCAAGCAAAACAAAATAAAAAAAACAGGTTAGCAGCAGACAGAATTAGCTTTGAACTCATTCTGCCACCTTCCAGCCATACATCCTTGAGCAAGTCACTTTACTCTTATCTGAACCTCAGTTTCCTTATTTGTAAAACAGGGACAGCAATAACAACAGTGTGAAAATAAGAAATAATAAATATAAAGACCTCATGTATCAAGGGCACAGTAAATGTTGACAGCTAGGAAGATGATCATGATCATGACTTAAAGCAGAAATTGCTGAAAAGACAGTTTAGTAGGCTGGAAAACTGGTTAGCATTTTGGAACAAATCCTATATTTGGCATTGCAATTGTTCACCAGAAAATAGATACACAGGGATAAATGTGAATAATACTTATGTAGCTATTAGAAATGATAAACCTTGGATGAAAGTTGGAAAATCCAGTTGGTTGCTACATAATATTAATATATAGACAGTTGAGTCACCATAGACTTTGTATAGGTGTTTTCATATTTAAAAGATACAACAAAGCTTTTAATCAATAGATAAATACCCAGATGATCATGGTAGGTATTTGTGGCAACGAAAAACCACTCCCACCCCTCTCCATTTCTGCACCTCACTGAATTGTTTGCAAAATCAAGAACTGCCTTTCCCAGTTTTCTTTTTGACTGAGAGGCTGTGTGACCCAATTCCGGCCACCTTCTTTCTCTTTTCTTCCTGTCTTGATTGTGGATATAATGGCTAGAGCCACCTTGAGACAATAAGGGAAAAGCTAAGAAAATCACAGAGAATTCAGCCCTGACATCATTAAACAACTGACCCAACGCCTGTAACTGCTTACCTTTGGATATTTTGCTGTGTGGGAAAAATACAACCCTGTTTGCATAATAAGCATCTATAATCAAGTTTGTATTCCTTGCAGCTGAATACAGTCATCATTGAACAATATAATTAACTATATCTAAAAATTCCCAACAATTTTCAGTCTGAGTAGCCATCACCTACACATCTCAAAATCAATATAATTGAACTCATAATGGTAATCTATACATTCAAAAAATAGACCTTTTTCTGTACCTAAAGCAGAAATGAATTGGAAACTGTTTGTGCAATGCAAAGCAAACTGTACTAAGAGAGAAAATACAGCTTTGAATCCAGTGTCGAATCACAGGCTGCTTTTATCCTGTATGCTTATGATGCCACTTTTTATCCTGATATTAAGGCCTTTCCTCATCTGAACCTATTGACTCTATTTTGATATGAACAGAGTTTCCTAATTGTCACCTGTACATGCCATGACTTTCCATGCCTTTGGGAATGTCCTTATCTTTCTCACCAGGAGAAATACTCCCCCTCATGCCTCTCCATCTATTCAAACTATCTATATTCTTCTCATGTTCCATCTCCTCCCTGAAGATGTGTCTGATTTCTCAAGTCCATAATGCTCCCTCTTTTTAGTTTTTAAGCCACTTAATTAAAAACACACTTATGTGAACACATGCACACACACACACACATACACCCTCTATCACCTTTGTCGTATGTCTAGGTTTGCTTTCCCCTGACTGTAACTCTGCAAAGGCAGGGCACAGGCCATACTTGGCCCTCCACCGTCATTGTACCAGTCTTATTATTGGTGCTGCATCAAAGTGTTAACAGGAAAATTTTGTGGATCCTCAGGTAAATAATGTACATTTTTAAGGAATCTTCAGGAGATATTGCTCCTGCCCCAGATAATTCTGTTCAGAATAGAAGTTCCAGGAGGTTCTGGGACGACATCTTTAAAAGGTAGAATTGGCCTGGCAACATTCACCCACACATGCCTAGCAGAACTCAGGAACCAGAAGAAGTGGCGCTGTCTGTGTGTGGCACATTAGCCAGGCTGTCACTTTGTGTCCAAGAGAGGTCCTTTGGTCCCAGGAAACTTCAAAAGTTCCTCCTGAAGAAACTTTTGCTTTTCATCGCTCTCTGTGCCTCTCCTACCCATCCTCCTTTCTGCAAACTCACTCTCTTACTCCTTTGTCTCAATACATCTTGACTCTTCTGTCCACTTCTCCGTTTCCCTAGCACTTCCTATTCCGCTCTTCCTTTCACCTTTCTCTCCAAATTTCCACTCATTGACCATTGCCTTGAATGTAATTGTTTTTGCTCACTCTCTGTCTTCTCATCTATTTGTCATTCTCCAAGTTTGATTTCCCAAACTTCTTTCCACTTGTTAGGTGGCTTAAGGCCAAAACCAGTTTTTTTTTTAGGGTAAAGATAACCAAGGCCCTGCAGGAGAGGTATTTGTTCACAGCAGGTTAGTGACAGTGAGGACAGAGGACACCCAGACCCCATGAAGTCTAGGTCACTGACTGGTCTCATGCACCACCTCAGATGTAAAAATCAGTTTTCTGGCAGCAACCAGACATCACAAATTTCAGAGTAGTGATGGGTGATCTGATTAAATCATTCTTCAGAGAAATGACAATTAAAAGAGAAGAGAGAAAGAGAGTTAAGAAACTTAAAAAGGATGCAGAAATGAAGAACACGTCCCTCCTTTCTTAAAAATAGTGTTAGCAGGATGTTAGATTTACTGGTGAATTTGAACACCCTTTTCAACCCTACCCTACCATGCCTCTCTTTTAGCTGGGGATTTATTTCAAGGCCTTACCAATCATATGCTAAGGCTGGTACATCACTAAAACATCTTCTGGGAGGACAGGGAGAAATCCAATCTAGGATTGAAAGCTGCAACTGTCATAGATAAAAAAATACCCTTCCAAAGGCTGCTATTGAGTCAGACAGTTGGAAGAATTGTTGCAAAGTTGTCTGAGCTTCACGTAAGTTACTGGCTAGTACTCTGCCCAATGCCAAGTGTCCCCATTCTTAGGGACCCTCAAGAATAATGCAATCAGGTCCCTCCCATTACTGCTCCCCAATGACTCAACATTGCTATAGTCAGAGACCCCCTTCCCAGGAAGGAATTGGCTAAATGATTTCTACTGGAAAAGACAGGAACCGTCCAGCTCTCATTACTCCAAGTTGTGCATTAACCAAACTCCCAGCACTGTTGAAGGAAGCTCTAGCTAGAGAAAAAACATCTTTTGAAGAAGAAAACTATCCAATATCCTGCCATGAAAAGGTATGTATTGAATGGACGACACCACTGCTATCAATAAGCTGTTATAAAAGCTTCATGGTTCAATACACATTCATTTGCACATTTATGTTCTTCCCACAAGAAACTCCCAGTTTTTAGTCAGAAAATCTCCTTTCCTAATTGGAATCCCATATGCCAATTGACAGCCCCAATGCCATCAGTACCCCCTTGAATCTTCAGCCTTATTATCTCACTATCTCATTCATGTACTCACATACACACATATATGCACATGTGCACACACACACATGCAAACCCCACAAGCTTATAGAGACGTACTTCTAGTTATATGCCCTGCATCCAATTATCCAGGCCTAGCTGTTGCCTAGGATCATAGATAATTCAATATTTCTGTCCTTAATTTATGTAGTCCAGGCTTATTTTTGTAACTTTTATAACTTAAGAGACTAAATGGATCTTCACTTCCTGGGTTAGCTATGTGGTGAGTCACATTGTTCATTCAGGGACACAGCCTTTGGATCAAATGACCCAATACGTAATTACAAAACCCCTCTTTTGAGAATTCCATTATAAAAGGACAACTCACTCACTGAGAGTGAAGACTCATCAGAACGCTTTCTTTCATAATCAGAATTATGGGAAAAGTAGAAGGGCCTGCCTCTTCAGGTAAGGAGTGGCTTAACAAATTATTAGAAAGAAAGAGCTGTTTTCGCATCTTTAAAACCAGAAGGAATATGTGATGGGCTACATTTGAGTCTTTAAACTGACAGCTCCAACTTAAAGCCTTAGTATTCTTAGTATAATGTCCTATGCCCCCAAGATGTTAAATATAAAAGGACCTTTATGTACTTGCAACTACAAGGTCTCTCTCAACATACCTATATACCTTAACTTCCTCCCTCTTTTTACTAACCTACAAATGCCACAACCTTTCCTTTTCCTGTACAAAAGGATATCAAACAAATTGCACTTCTTGATATATGTCGGTCCCTTCACTCAGGAAAAACGACATGGCTATTTTACTAGACGGGAGGTCTTAAGAGCTCCTGAACCCCACAGACAGTCTCGTAAATTACCAAGAGCCACACCACCGGAACAACTATAAACTTGAAATGGGTTAAGTGGTTTTGTTTCCGGCTCTCCCCCACATCTCTCTGTGGATAGTCCTGTAACCATACAGTTCCGTGGATACGTAATCACTGATACCTGGGGATACACAATCACTGATACCAGTGCCCAGACTCAGGAACACCATTACACCTGACCTTGACCTACAATCAGCAAATGGATTGCATCTTTGGATAAGATTCTCTAGAAGGAGTTGATATTAACTATATAAGGGTTTATGTATCTATAAACATACTTTACTCCTTGAAAGTTTTTATACTTTTCAACTCTGCAATGATGTCATTGTTTGTAAAAATCTGTAACTTCTCCATTTTTATGTATAATAATGTTTCCTTTTATGTGACCTAAACTTGCAGCTTTAAGGAATGACCTCTGATATGAGTATTCTGTATTGATCTAGTCGGGATGGATCAAGAAGACCGCTGGAATCAGCTCAGCAATGTTGCAGCCCAGAGTGCCTGCTGGGTTCAACTGTGACTCCAGCTTAAAGAGTAAGCAGAGGATTTGAAGAAGCAAAGCTCACTTGTGAATGCCAAAGACTTCTAGCTCCTCTCCTTGGTCCACATCCTGAGTATGAGACATGTCTCTGCATTCAGACTTGAACTGCACATACAGCACAAGTCAGCCTATTGTTCTGTAAAATGGGCAGCAGTCATAAGTCCTCTAATCTGTGGCTTTCTCCATTGCTTTAACAAGTCTTCAGAAAGGTCCGGAGACTGACTCGCCATGCAGAGCCACAAGGTAGACATGGGAGTAGGTGGTGTCATTCCCATCCGCTACAATCAAATGGCCTTCCCCGTGCTTGCATCAGGTGTTACCTCACCTAAATATTTTCTCTCGCCTCATGTACCCTCCTCTAAGAGACCAGAAACCGTATCCTTTTGTGTCTCTGCATCCTTATGGTTCTGATCACTTACATCACACACATGCATCTCACCTATTGTGCTTGAGCATTGTTTCCATGTTTAGATTACAGGCTTCATAATGACAGCTATTCCACTTTTTCAGGAAAAAAAATGTATAAGGACTAAGATATCAGGTCTTGGAATAATCCTGCCTGGGTTCCCAGCCAGCCTCCAACAGTACCTTCTCTATAATTTCCACAAGTTTTCCCAGTGCCTCAGCTTTCATATCCATAAAATGGGGATGGTATAATAGCCCCTGCTTTAGAGAGCTGTCGCGAAATTCTATATATAAAAAGCTGAGCACAGTGCTGGGCATATACTAACTGCTCAAAAAATATAAGAGTTTATTTATTTATTTTTTGGTGAGGAAGATTAGCCCTGAGCTAACATCTGTTGCCAAACTTCCTCTGTATTTATTTTTATATGTGGGACATGGCCACAGCACAGCTTGATCAGTGGTGTGTATGTCCGCACCTGGGATCTGAACCCCTTAACCCCCAACCACCAAAGCGGAGCGTGCAAACTTAACCACTAGGCCACTGGGCCGGCCCCAGAAAATGTAAGAGTTTATTATTAATCATTGTAGAATTGGTTATCACGTGTCAAGTACCGGGAATAAGACGAGGAAGAAAAAGACACATTTTTCCTCATTAAAGAGCTTACACATACCCTCTTATTTCATATTTGCTACAGTACTTCATCACCTGTTTGCCCCGCAAGGGCTAGAAAACTGAAAACTGGAAAATACACCTATGCCCAGTTGTGTTCAAAATCTCAAGCACGATAAATTTTGTGAACTATTTATACAAAACTTTACCAAAATCAACATTATCTTCAGATTTCACTCTCACCAGAAGGGATATGGAAGTCCAGCTTATGTAAAACTAATGAACCCATTACTTTGCTCCTAATTTGGGGTCTAGCGAGTCTGAACTTAGGGAAAAATTCAATGATTATATCCGTATTCAAGTTGAGAGGTAGGAAAACAGACAAAAGAGCAAGGAGGGAGCTCTGAGGCAGTCAGGAACATAATGAGGAGTAAATTCCAAATAACAGTCACAGAATTCAAAGAAAATGGCCTTTCACGGATGCCACAAAGGAATCGTTTAGGTTTGAAATATCTTTTTTTAAATGCAATAATTTGGTGAAGATGAAGTCACGGGGCTTCCAGAGGAGCATGAGGTGGCCTGCAGGAAAGCACAGACGGCTGGAACCAAACTAAGCAAAGACCCGGCCCCACGCAGCCGCTTCTCTGACAGGCTGTGATGGCCTCGCACAAAGGCCGATCAGACATGTCAGGGAGGAGAGCAGGAGGCAGCTGGAGGAGCCGAGATTAATGAGGAAGCGCAAAATGAGAAAGAGCAACAACTGGAAACCCTTGTGGTGACATCAGGAACAGAGCCAAAGAAGACAACCTTGTTATCACATCTGCTCTGTCATTATAATGAAATGGTAACGCGCGTCTCTGGTTGGGCTACCAGGGTGGAGTTCCAAGTGGGGGAGCCCCTCACCATCCACCCAGGCCCCTAGCCCCTGCCCTCCTTGTTGAAGTTGAGGAATCGTTCCGGGTGCTAATAGGCTGGGTGTCTGGAGCAAGTGTTAATTTTGGATTACATCTAAGAGGAAATAAGATGAAGGTCTGGGGAATGCTTTGCATTCACTCAGATGTTTCATTTCCATTTACTAGCACTGCAGAATACCCAGGGAGATGTTTTCATTCCAATTTGGAAGATTTCATAAACCTCCAAACTTTTAGGTATTGATCCAAGCTCTTGAACTTTGGAATCATGCACACACGCTCTGTGGGAAGGATCTGAAAGCTCCGAGGAGAGAGGGTGGAGGGAGAGAGTAGGTGGTATAAGTCCCAGCAGAGGAGATCTGCCCACCCTCAGATGGGCATAGCTCTCAGCTCATGCCAAAATTGGCTCTGCCCAACCCAGAGACCCATTAGAGGCACTCAGAGCCATTAGCTCCAACTGGCTCTGTGCTGAGTAAATACTCTCATGTCCAACTAGAAACTAGGGCAGCTGCCTGGGTTTTTTTTCTTTCTTTCAAAATCAGCAAAGCAAAGTTCTCAACCTCAAATGGCTCAAATGTGCCTCTTAATAAGTGTACCGTTTTATGTATTCAGCTAGTGGAGGTCAGTATTAATTTGAATTTTGCTAGCCTCTCAGTCTTTGAATATCTCAAATTTTTGTTTAATTTTGGACAGGGTCATTTGCAGAGAGGGCGCCAGTAATCAGACTTCTACCATCAGAAGGTAAGGTAGCTATACCTGCAGGAAAAGGCCTCTGTCTATCATCTTTGGAATCTATGAGCTAAATAACAGTTGTTTGTGAAGCCTCCCAAAGGAGGTTTTAAAAAACAAAGCACTTCACTCAATGAGAGCGGGGAGGGTACGAGTGATGCTGTGCTCATGCATTATTCAGCTCAGCTTCCACCAGTGAGTATCTGGTTATCATCATGCCCCAGGACCTGGGCAGTACCTGGCTGTGTTTTCAGGGCAAGAAATAGATATAATTGAGCCTAAAAGGGATTTAATTAAGAAATAATATTTGCCTTTTATTTTTTAAATTTTGCGCTAATAGCCTAGTGAATTAGAGGATGGAGAATCTATGGAAGAGTTTCCTTTGTGATCAAAAATTATCCTCAGACCTTGGAAAGATTTATTTCTACTCTCAAAACAACAGAACACCAAGTGGCACAATCAGGAGGTGCTTTGCATGTTTAGTTTCTAGCTGACACTTAGAGATGCTGTACTAGAAAATGCTCAGTAAAATCAAAGCTATCCAGGGGCCCAGTGGCATAGCAGTTAAGTTCTCATGCTCAGCTTTGGCAGTGCAGGGTTGGCGAGTTTGGATCTTGGGCACTGACCTATGCACTGCTTATCAAGCCGTGTTGTGGCAGTGTCCCATATAAAGTAGAGGAGGATGGCCACGGATGTTAGCCCAGGGCCGATCTTCCTCACCAAAAAGAGAAGGATTGGCAACAGATGTTAGCTCAGGGCTAATCTTCCTCACCAAAAAAAAAAAAAAAAAAAAAAAATCAAAGATATCCAGGCAAGAGTTAGGAACACAGTGAGTGCTGGAAAAATGCTGGTTGTATTGAATGGTGGATGGTTCTGATTAGGTTCTTTTTATCCAGTCTACACTTCTCACTCACTTCTTTTCCTAATGCTGCCCTCTTCAGAAATGATGTAGGGCAAAACACTTCTTATGGTAAACGAAATAAACAATTAGATCATTGGCAAAGACCATTCCAGCTGCTCACTAAATGGATTTCTTCTTTCTGGATACATGGCTAAACTGCATTTCCCATTCTTTTGTGTCTCAGAGAAATGTAAGGAAACCTGGTTACTTACAAACTGAGATGGCTAAGAGCAGGTGGGTCTGTTCTCCTTCAGTGGTGAGCTTGGAGGCCACATCTTGAAGATGGCAGTGACAAAAGATGGAAGGATCTTGAGTTTCTGATTAACCACATAGAGCAAAGCCCCATACCTCCCCCCCCCGCCCGCCAATCATGAGTAAGGAATAAACTTTTAATGTGTTAATCCACTGAGAATTAGGGAGTTTTGTTACAACAGCTAGTATTAGTTACCCCAGTATGGAAATTGATACTTTGAAGTGGAGTGCCGTTATAACAAAGACCAAAAATGTGTAGTATTGACTTAGAAGTCAAGTGGCAGATAATAGGGAAGTTGATATTAGAAGCTGGAAGGATGGTGATTCATGTTATGCAACTGCAACACGTAATAACCTGGAAGGAAGATCTCATACCTGCTGAGCCTATGGCTCCAGGTAAAGTGGTTGGAAGAAGACTAGGGTATTAGTATGTGTTTGCAATTATTGCTGAATTTGATTAGAAATTGTAATAAAGTGATGAGTTCAAGAGAGAATTGATCAGCTTATGAAAAGAAATAGAAGGGAATAGAAAGAGTCCAGTAACATGGGGCCTTGGATTACAAATACGGACTGCTTCTTGGGCCTCAAGGAGTAGGGAAAAAAATCCAAACAAGCCTTTGAGCAAGAGTCCCACTAAGACCCAGCTTTGTGGAAAAGATCAGATTAAAGATTACCCCACAACTTCAAGGTAGCTGCCATTAAGCCGAAAGAGGTAAACACGACTGGGTGGAAGCAAAGAAATAATGCAGATTTGGACTCTATCGAGGAAAAGAACCTTGGATGCCTTAGTTACTGGCATGTGAGACTGACTTTAAGCAAATAGGTGAGCAGCCTACTAAATTTTCAAGAGAATTGTATTGCTAGAGAAACCATAAACCAGGACTAAAACAACCTTGATCATTCAAGCTTTAAAACAATCCTTGTGACCTCAGCCTTCTAACTGGGCTCTGAAAGCTCCACAGCCCCAAGAAGGGCGTACATCCCAACGCCTACCATGATAGTTCATTTTGTGTAAACTTGACTGGATCAGGAGATGCCCAGATATCTGGTTAAACATTATTTTTGGGTGTTTCTGGAGGAGATTAGCATTTGAGTTGGTGGACTCAGTGAAGTTGATTGCCCTTCTCAATGCAGGTGGGCATCATCCAATCTGTTGAGGGCTTGAATAGAACAAAAAGGTTGAGGCAGGAGGAATTCGCCTCCTTTTTTTCTGCCTTGCCTAGAACTGGAATTTACATCATCAACCCGCTGGTTCCCAGGGACGTCAGGATCAAACTGAAATACACCACCAGCTTTTTTGGGTCTCCAGCTTGCAGACAGCAGATCATGAGACTTCTCAGCTCCATAATTGCATGAGCCAATCCCTCGTAATAAATCTCCGTTATTTCCTATTTGTTCTGTTTCTCTGGAGAACTCTAATACACCTACCCCAAATGTTGCAGGAAGAAGAATAATGAACAGGAAGAACCCTTCCCCTAAGGGGTGGTTCCAGGAGCCACGGAGATACGTGGACAAAGGAAACACTCCCAGAGGACAGAAGCAGAGTCCCCTCAGGAATCTTCCCACTGTCAAGGCAGAAAACTTCATAACACTTGACCTACAGGATTTCAGTTTACTATGGCCCAATGATAGCCGTGTGTTTTCTATTCTTTCCTTTTCCAAATGGGAGTTTTAATTAACATAACCCTGTCCTTACTCAACCACAGTGTATTGATTTGATGTGGGAGGTGCACAGATATTGTTTCTTTTCATGCACAGCCAAAAAAGAGCCATATCAATGTTCAATGGGCATAAGTAGGCAGTCAGCTCTGGTTGTAATGACTGGATAAGATTTTGAGTTGCCTCCTTTATGAAGAGGTGTCATGCAAACCAGGGCACTTGGGCAAGCAGTTCCCACAGCTGCATCCTGAAACAACATTGATTGGTGAAAACTCCCAGAGACAAAGTCAGTATTAGGTGTGCGGGTCCCCTATGGCTCCTTCATTATAGGACGATGCACAGAGATCTAGCAGGACCATAAATCAGACACTAGGAAATACCAGACCCTTTCCCGGCATGATCAGGGGGCAGGAAACAACTACAATATGACATGGCAGAAACTTGGCCTCAGCCCTTTCCTGCTGGCTTGGCATCCATAGTTGGGAAAATGCTAGTTCCTCCCTTGGGGTGGTTGTGGTTTTAGGTTCCAAGCCTTGGAATTTACCAAGATTGATTGCATTAGGTCTACAGAGATTTGCAAGAGGCCAAATCTTTTCTGGGGGAGGCTAGTGTTATGGGTTGAATTGTGACCCCCATAAAGATATGTCCTAACTCCTAGTACCTACAAATGTGAAATTTTTGGAAATAGAGTCTTTGTAGATGTAATCAAGTTAGAATAAGGTCATATGGGATTAGGGTGGACCCTAATACAATGACTAGTGTCCTCATAAGAAGAGGGAAATTTAGACACAGAAACACAGACACAAAGGAATAGGCCTTGTACAGACGGAGGCAGAGGTTGAAGAGATGCATCTACAAGCTAGGTGATACCAAGGACTGCCAACAACCACCAGAAGCTAGAAAAGGCAAGGAAGTATCCTTCCTTAGAAACTTTAAAGACAGCACAGTCCTGCCAACAACTTGATTTTGGACTTCTAGCCTCCAGAACTGTAAGAGAATAAATTTCTCTTATTTTAAGCCATCCAGTTTGTGGTACTTCGTTCTGGTAGATCTAGGACACATTTAATACAGTCAGCTGGCAGGGGATGAGTCTTGAACAGATTACCCCTACCTCTTAAGGCAAAGGTATGTTTCTAGTGTAGGAAAAAGTGAGACAGTTGGGCAGACCGGGTACCAGAGGCCAGTCTCTGTCAAGAACAAGGCTATAGTTCTCTTACCACTTGGCACAGGGTTAGACTATATTTTCCAGTCTCCCCTGCAATTATGTGGTTAGATGATTGACTTTTAGTCAAAGGAAAATGGGAGGAAGTATTGTTGCCACTTCCAGGCTTGGTAGCCCAGAGGTGCCATGATCCTCCATGTTCTTTCTTATCCTTTGTCTTGCAGCAGGATGTCAACACCCTACATGACATACAGAGCAACACAGTAACCACAACAGAGCTTCTGTCCACTGAGATCCTTGAAGGATTGTGAGCAATAGAGCCTCACTCTGCATCCCACTGATCACAATGAGCTAACACACAACTGAGAAATAAACTTTACTGAATTAAGCCCAATGGTTTGGTGGAGATGGCTCATACCAGCTCGCAAGAGCCAATAGTTAGCATCTCTTCCCAACTCCAATGCAATGACATGACATTGTTAATGTAAATCTTAACATAAGCCATGGTGGGAGTATTTACCCCATAAAAATAGTAAACGCTACAAACCAAGGCTTTTTTCTCCCTTCTGTTTGGATAGTCAGTTGTTAAATATTTACTACCACATCACTGATTAAGCCTCCGAGAAATGAAAGTGTTTGTTATAGCAACTAGCATTAGTCATACTTACTAATAAAAATCTGATAATTTTAGTTCTGGCAAGGTAACTTTGATATTTGAAAAAATCAGAGTGGAATTCTAGAATCTTGGAACTGAAAGGCCTTAGAGATTACCTGGACCAACTCATTTATTTTATTGAGGAAAAAAGTAACATTTAGAGGCCAGTGCAGTGGCGTAGTTGTTAAGTTTGCATGCTCTGCTTCAGTCGCCTGAGGTTCACGAGTCCAGATCCTGGACACAGACCTACATACCACTGGTCAAGTCATGCTGTGGTGGCATCCCACATACAAAATAGAGAAATATTGGCACAGATGTTAGCTCAGCAACAATCTTCCTCAAGCCAAAAAAAAAAAGAGGAAGATTGGCAACAGGTGTCAGCTCACGACCAGTCTTCCTCACCAAAAAAAAAAAAAAAGAAAGAAAAGAAAAGAAAAAAGTGACATTTAGGGCAAGGAAGTATTTCCCACTAGAATCCAGATCTCCCGGTGTAACAGGTAGCTCTACACAGGTCTTCAGCATGGGAGTGACATAATCTGATTTAAATTTAAAAGGAGCACCCTGACCCCTGGCAGGGAACTTATTGGAGAGGACTAAAGAATAAGTGGGAGACTGGTTAGGTAGCTACTGCAGAAGCTGAGATGATAGGTGATGGTGACAAGACCTTGGATAGGATAGTGGAGAAGGAGAGGAGCAAACAGGTCTGAAATAGATTTTGAAGGCAATATCAACACTGACACACTTGGTTCTCTTACTTACTTACAACTCTGCGTTAGCTGCTGGAGAGTAACATTTGGGAGTGCAGGGACCATGTGGTGGGGCTCAACAGGCATCCTTATTGCCTGGAGTGAGAGCTACTATCATAAGGGATCAAAATTAAACTACCAAATGGCTAATTTTTTTTAGTGCCCCCTATATCCCAGGCATTTTACATATATTAGTTCTAACTCTTACAAAGACCCAAAGGTAGGTATTAATATTTCCATAGTGGAGGTGAGAAAGCTGAGACTCAGAGAAGGTAATTTGTTCAAAGTCACACAGCTAATATAGTGGAGCTAAGATTCAACCCAGGTCCACTTAACCCCCAAATTTCTTTATACTATAGCACATCTCTCTTCCTTTTTTTTTTTTTTTTTTGGTGAGGAAGATTAGCCCTGAGCTAATATCTGTTGCCAATCCTCCTCTTTTTGGTGAGGAAGATTGGCCCTGGGCTAACATCCGTGCCCATCTTCCTCTATTTTATATGTGGGATGCCAGCCACAGCATGGCTTGATGAGTGCTGCATAGGTCCATGCCCGGGATCCAAACCTACAAACCCCGGGCTGCCAAAGCGGAGCACATGAACTTAACCACTATGCCACCAGGCTGGCCTCAGCACATCCCTCGTTACAGAGAGTTCTTATTTGGCTGAAGACTGGAAGGGTAAAAAACTAATCTGGGTAAGAAAATTTTATCAAGAAACTTCCTATATCAAACAGCGGCAAAATAATGAGAGTAACATTATTAATGAGAACTTTCTTAAAAAGATGTCATTAATGTTTCCGATTTCCTTTACAATAAATGTGCCAATCCATATAAAGCATTCTATAAATGTTGGCTATTATTACAATTTGTCAATAAGAAAATAAGAGAATACTGACTAGAAACATCGAGTATTCAAGACGTTTAGCAATTAGCAAAATACCTCCCTTTCTTCTTTCCTCGCTCCACTCAAAACGTACCACATCATCCAAAAAAAATGTAAGTGTCTAGGCAGTCTGGTGGGGCAGGTCCAGATTCATTAGCAGATGCACGTGTATGCAGTAGCCTTTCACCCTGAAGTAATGAGCCACGTACCATCTAGATATGAATGTACACACATCTGTGACTGTCCAAGCTGCGAACTGTCCCGTGCAGCTCTAGCTTCGTTGAAGTGTATACATGGTTTGAAATATATACATGGTTTGCAAAGAAGAATCAGCCTGGGCTTCAGAGAACTGAGGCCAGCTAATTTTTTGAGTATTCACAACAGCCTAGGCACTCTTCTAAATGTGTTGTTTGGATTGTTTCATTTAATTAACACAATAACTCAACTCACTGGGTACCTTTATTGTGCAAAGGAAGAAACTGAGGAATAGGCAGGTGGGTCACTTTTCCAAGGCTCCACAGCGAGTGTTAGACGGAGAAGGGATTAGAGTGCAGGTGTTCAGATGCCAGAGTCTGAGCTTTCATTCCCTGCTCTCCTTCCCAGCTCTATGGCCTCATGGGGGACTACCGGGAACCAACACCTCCTCAGCTTGAATCTAGCCCAGGCTCCGTTCTTACTCTGCCATATGCCCTCCTCTGCAGCCTGTTCATCAAGGCGCTAACCAAGATGGTCTGTGGATGCACCACTTAACCCACCGTCCACCTCCTCGTGCTGGCCTTAGAAGCTCCATGTATTCCATCTCCTGCTTCCTTCCTCGTCTTCTCAGGACTACTCCATCTCATTCCGGTACCTAGAAGTTTCTGCACCTGTTGAAGGCGAGAATTAGGTCTATGAAGTTCTTCTAGTATCATCTCTAGATTGCTATATGGAAGTAGGCTTTATCAGCCCTCCCTTTGCTAAATCACTACACGTTTTTGGCTGAGAATCTTTCTTAGAAGGACAGCAATATGTCCACCATGTTAATCTTAAATGCATAATATTAACATCAACCAACCAGTGTTTACTACAACCCATGGAAAACACTACTTATAGAAATAGGCAAAATTTACAAGGAAAATAAAACACATATAAAAATACAAAGTACCATACATAAAAACACAAAGTAAATAGCAATGGAAAGCAATACATAATCAGGTTTATTTATTTATTTTTCCCCCAAAGCCCCAGTAGATAGTTGTACATCATAGTTTCACATCCTTCTAGCTGCTGTACGTGGGACTCGGCCCCAGCATGGCCGGAGAAGCAGTGTGTTGGTGCGCGCCCAGGATCCGAACCCAGGCCGCCAGCAGTGGAGCGCACACACTTAACCGCTAAGCCATGGGCTGGACCAGGTTTATTTTTAACAGTAGTTTGAGATATTAGCATCCTATGCAAATTTTTTGGAAAAATTTATAACAAGCCAGCATTGTATTAATAATAAATTCAACAAGATGGGGCTTAAGGTTAGGGAAGGAAAGGTGGAAAGAGTATTTACTCAATCAGAGATGCTTTCCAGATCTTCTTCAAGTCACTCCATAAACACAGTATGTCTTTCCAAATGTACAGCAGCCCTCACTCTTCACTAGGAGATAATTGGATACAGTTTCAAGCTACCCTAAAATTTATTATTTATTTTAATCCCAGGTGCCTTTGAAGTACATACAGGTAAAGAAGAAGGATTTTATGTATAGTTACTCACAAAATACCTTTGATGATTCCTTCCAAATGCAAGACACTTTCTGAAACATCTTTCAATCCCAAACATGTCCCAGTTTCCCAAATTACCCAGGAATGATTCTTTTGTTGGCTCTTTCTTGATCATGTACATTAAAGGCAAAAAGATAAAACATGCTCTCAAGCATTGCATAGTGGATAATTATATTTTTAAGGCGCTTCAGTTACATTATTTTAGCATCTGCGTAATTAAACCGAAGTGCAATTCTCAATTAGCAGGTTTTCCTTTCGTCTCTTGGATGTAATATCTTCATGGATAGGAAAGTGTTTCCCCTCTTTGAGTAGCTATATTTATGCCCATTAAACCGGGAGAAGTGTGGTGCGGCTGTAACGAAGAAGTCCATCCGTGAGGCAGTGAAGCCGAGAGGAAACGTCGAGATTGCCCATCAACCCCCGTTGAGCACTGCAAAGTGATAACGCTTTCTGGGGAGAGACTGACAGCAAATAGCAAAGGTGTGAAATGAGAGATGAGATTTTCTTTGGAGCTTGTCCAGATTTTGATATTCTTCTAATCTTCCTCCCCCACCCCCTCACTAGCTTTCCCCCATCTGTAGGCAGGGGCCTGGCCAGCGGTCAATGCTATTCCCCAAGAGCATCGCTGATGATTAAACACCTGTGGCGAGCACAGCCTCTAGAGTTTCTGCCACATTTGGCTGAAATTTGCTTTCGGCTGTGGCAGAAAACTGAAGTCTAAATTTCAATGCCAGCCAAGTGATCCGCCATTATTATGGGAAACATAACATTACATTTTGATCAGCCTGCATCCATTTGGTCTGATACCTGTGGTTTTTATTGGGAAATTACTGCATTAAGGATGTGCTTCCTCACTAATTAATGGTTTTGAAGTAGCCAAAAAACTTGGAGATATGGCTCATGGGAAACGTTACAGCATAGAGTTCAGCGAGTTACTGTCTCCAATCTTATCAATAACTAAATCAGTTCATTATGCAGGGCAGGTGATTTTATTGCTAAGTTTCTTGCACACACCTATAACATATTCTTTCTTGTTTTGGTAAAGAAGAAGTAGTGCTCAATGTTCTTGTAGCTTGAAATGAATAATGCTGTGTGAATTCTAAAACGGAAAAAAATGAATCAAAAAATTATTCCATTTCGGGGCCGGCCCGGTGGCGCAGGCGGTTAAGTGCGCGCGCTCCGCTGCGGCGGCCCGGGGTTCGCTGGTTCGGATCCCGGGCGCGCACCGACGCACTGCTTGGCAAGCCATGCTGTGGCGGCGTCCCATATAAAGTGGAGGAAGATGGGCACAGATGTTAGCCCAGGGCCGTCTTCCTCAGCAAAAAAAGAGGAGGATTGGCAGATGTTAGCACAGGGTTGATCTCCTCACAAAAAAAAAAAAAAAAAAAAAAAAAAAAAAAATTATTCCATTTCATCTTGTTTTCAGGATTGCGATTTATAGCCCTCACTCTGTCAATGAGCTCTGGGAAATGGCTTACTACAAATTTTCCCAAAGAATTTTGCATAGAATGCTAATCTCTCAAAACACTCTTAAAAAAAAAAAGTTCCATGGGGGGCCGGGCTGGTGGCGCAAGCGGTTGAGTGCATGCGCTCTGCTGCACTGGCCCGGGGTTGCCAGTTCAGATCCCAGGCGCACACTGACGCACTGCTTGTGGAGCCATGCTGTGGCGGCATCCCATATAAAGTAGAGGAAGATGGGCACGGATGTTGGCCCAGGGCCAGTCTTCCTCAGAGAAAAGAGGAGGATTGGCATCAGATGTTAGCTCAGGGCTGATCTTCCACACACACACAAAAAAAAAAGGTCCATGGGAAAATAACTTTGAGAAATGTGGAGATTCAAATGGAATTTTGATTATTAAAGACAGAAAATTGAGATGTCTAATCTGCTTAATGGTGTTTAAGCCACCCTTTTCAAACTTATTTGGACCTAAGAAAAAATACATGTATACATTTATTTTTTTAAGTTATTGATTGAGTTATGCCTTTGGTAAATCTTATCTTGAATTCTATCAGGCAGGATATTCTTGGTATCAGAATTTGTTTCCTAATAAAGGTAAATATTTGTGAAAAATAAAGCAATCTGCATTCAATTATTAACACTACCATGGCTATTGTTTCTTCAAATACTCTCCAACAGGACAGCCGAGTTGACAGGAAGTGAGGAAGTGGGTGTGGAGCAAGGTGTGCAGTTACCTTCTGAATTCCAAACAGAAGATATTAGATCCAAGGCCTGGCAGAGACATGGATAAAAAATGGCGGCAGTCAAAAATTTACTCCTTTCTCTTTCCTACTCTCATGTGGAAGGGAGTGTCTGGAAAAAGAAAAGGCAGAAATACAGACAAAATGTTCTCCATTAGGCCCACTATGTTCATCCACCTGGCTGCTTTTCTAATACTGCTATCTAATGCTTCTCCTTCATTTATTCAAAAAATAATTATTGAACACCTACCATATTGTAGACATTGTGCTTAATACTTGAATGCAAAAGCAAATTAAGACCAAATCTCTTTCCTTCAATCAAGAGAGAAAAATAATTAAAATCCATAACTAAACTCTAGCCCATGTCTCCTAGGGTCCCCTGGCCTTCCAGGAAATAAAATACTATTGGAATATCTTTAATAAACAACATTTCCTCCCTCACTTCTGTCTCTGGCCCTACCATCTATTTCAGAATCCCTAATTTTCTCCTCTTTTAACGTATTCATGTCTCAAAAAAATGATTGAAAATGATTTCCTCTTAGAATTGAGCATAAACCTGTTGAATTATGCACTCAGATTAAAAGGACACTGAGTATTATCCCATGATTACAGAAGATCTAAAGGGGACTAAACAAATTGCTCAAAGATGCTGAATTTGTTTATTAATTCATTAGTGCATTAATTTATTAAAAAGAGATTTATGAAGTCCCACTTTGTATAATCATAAGCATTCTGTGTTCTCAGTACTAAGGAGGACCATAAAGTTGGCTTCACCATTTTCTGGTCCTGAAGAGGCTTATAGTAGAGAGTCGTGCGCAGATGGACCAGTTCTGCTTAGTCATAAGCCAGTATTCTTTCCACAAAGCCAAGTTTGCGTGGTCTGAATTGTTAGCTCAAGTTCGTTTGGAGCACTAACGTAATGACTTTGAAACCACTTGGAAGCTTAGTGTAGGTAGAATCCCCTGACAGGCAAAACAGGCGAGGGAAAAAAATCCAAAACGTAAATAGACATAGTCTTGTAGACTGTGGGTTTGGAGCTCACATTTAGTAAAAATTAGCAGACAAACTATTTCGTTTCAAACACCTACTCACTGCCATGTGCCTTGCAAGAGTCATGAGTAGCCCCAAGAAGTATAACTCTGAATTCACAAAATTAAATTTTAGTTGGAGAGCTAAGAAAATAAACACAGATACAGAAACAAGCAAACAAGCAAACATCCTAGTTCAGCCCTCAAAATGCAAACCTGGAGTCAGGTTAACCAAAACCGCAGGAAGCTGAAGGAGGAAGAGACTCCGTGGGGGTTGGAGGGATCAGAGGCAGTGGTGGTAGGATTTAACTGGAACTTGAGAAATGAAGCCTATTTAGAGAATAAATTGCAGCATTTGATTCAGAATATTTGAGCAGTCAAAATTGCCATATTCAAAGTGATTTGCATTTCTAGACTGTAAGTCACTGTGGGACTTCCAAGGAGCATCGAGAAAACCTTGAGACCTTCCTCACAGCCCCTCAGAAACCACAGCCACCATTACCCCCATTCCGGAAGCAGTCAAGGGAATCTGCAGGGAAGCCACCTTTATTTGTTGCCTTTATCGATCAGGACTGGTCATGTTGGGAACAAAATCAGGGTGACTTCATCTCCAGCTTCCTTGCAGTACCCACAGAAGTACTTGAGCAGATGTGCCAGCAAATAGCAAAAGGTTGGAGAGAGAAAGGACAAGAGAGGGAATTTAGTCTCTCTCTTTCCTTCTCTTTTGTTCAGTGTCAGCACTTTTTATCTCTAAAGAAACTTTATTTCCCTTTAAGAGTAGCCTCAAAATTACCGCTAATTTTCTGCAAGGAAACGGCTCTTTGATATACATCACATACCATTTCCCCCCCTCCCCTTTTGTAATGCTGGCAATGCGTTGGCTGTGAACATGTAAGTATAGTTGCTTTTGAATGCTGCGAGGTAAATGCAGAAAATGACAGCTTAAATGGAATCATTAAAGCAGATGTAGGTAATATCTGAATGCTACCAGGCCTTCTTTGCAAGGCAATAAAGTCTTTATTTTCAGTTCTGATGCCTTGCACCTATTCAGGGAAGCTGACAACCTATCATTTCTTACTGTTTTTTCCCCATTTCCAGCATGAACTCAGGGGCCTCATTTCTACCTTAAGTTACAACCTGTTGATTGGTGGAAAAGGGAAGAAATGTATACAGTTCCACCCTAAATGGTTATTTCCTGGCAGTGCAGCAGTGAGCTCTGTCAGCTCATTCAAAGACATTAAGTGTGAGAAAGTCACAATAAAATTGCTACCTGTCCATGTACTGGGTAAACCGCAAAGTACAAGTTGCAGAGTAGTGCTGGTGCAGACCCTAGAGACCACATCCTGGTTCTGAAGACTGCTAGACTTGCATACAAAGGAACAGTAGGAATATTTTGCATTTCTTTAAGTTTATACTTAGTGCAGTTTTCATTGTACTCTACTAGTCTTCTTATGGAGAAGGCAGTTGGATGTTTTTATCTCCAATAAGGATAGGGAAATGGAAACTTATAAATATTAATTTTTAGAAATACAATAAAAATAGTTTATTGCACTGCTAGGTATTAAGAACACGGTATTGGGTTTTGTTTTTTCTGTTTCTGTTTGT
This sequence comes from Diceros bicornis minor, assembly GCF_020826845.1. NCBI lineage: Eukaryota > Metazoa > Chordata > Mammalia > Perissodactyla > Rhinocerotidae > Diceros > Diceros bicornis. The sequence continues at coordinate 35,292,800 of NC_080755.1, forward strand.
TATTATTTTTTGTGTGTGTGAGGAAGATCAGCCCTGAGCTAACATCCATGCTAATCCTCCTCTTTTTGCTGAGGAAGACCGGCTCTGAGCTAACATCTGTTGCCAATCCTCCTCCTTTTTTTCTCCAAAGCCCCAGTAGATAGTTGTATGTCATAGTTGCACATCCTTCTAGTTGCTGTATGTGGGACGCGGCCTCAGCATGGCCGGAGAAGCGGTGCATCGGTGCGCCCCTGGGATCCGAACACGGGCCAGCAGTAGTGGAGCGCGTGCACTTAACCGCTATGCCACGGGGCCTGCCCTCTGTTTGTTATTTTACCAAACACTTACATAGCACTAGGTGCCAGGTATCTTCTAAATTCTTTTCAAATATTAACTCATTTAATCTTTATAACTTCCTGAGGTCAGTACTACTATAATCTCCCCTTTTATAAATGAAGGAATTGAGACCCAGCCTCATAGAGGTGGATATAATGGTGGAGTTAGAACTCAAATCCAGACTCACTGTCTCCAGAGTCCACATTCTCTACACCTTCATTATGCATCTTTCAACACACCGGGATGTATACTACAAAAGAACGAGAAATAAACCCATCTCTTGCTCTTTGATTCTGGGGCTGTTGACTCATTCACTCACCCAACAACCCATCACTGAACAAAGCTTTATTGAGCAATCACTATTGGCAAAGGGCCAGTAGTGTATTCAGTGTTTGGCATAGCCAAAGAGATATGACAAATGCAATCAATCCTCATTACTGACAGATTTAGTATTTGCAAATACTTTGCATACTGCTAAAATTTATTTGTAACCCCAAAATCAATACTTATGACCTCTCGAGTCATTTGCAGACATGCATGGACATACCCACAGTGGTGAACATTTCCTAGCTGAGGTCAAATAAAATGATGCTCTGCCATCTTGCTTCAGGTCTCATGCAGAGATGACCAGAGGATGGAGACACAACTCTGGCACCTATTAGTGGAGTAGCCTCAGGCAAGTCACTTAACACTTCCGATATATTTCCCCTAGGAACGATGGCTGAATATTTGCTAATTCGGGGTTTGGGTGACTTTCTAGAACAAAAATACCCCAAATAAAAACAATCTACTATCGATCTCCTGCATTCAAGGAGCTTACATCCTAAGTGAGAGGAAAAGGCAAAGATAGAACACAAGATCATTTAGATAACTAGGCAGATGTGTAGTATGTAAGAAGGACAGAAGTACTGAGTGGCAGTACACGATTTTAAAGACTAAACTTGGTGAGTTAGAACAATCAGTGTAGACTTCAGGGAGAAGACGGAATCTGGGACTTGAAGCAACTAATGCATAGCCAGAAGAAATCCTGGAAAATCTCTCTGGTCTTGGTTTCATTCCATCTTCTTGCCTTGTATTAACTATGTAATGAGATCCCCTTTAGACGGTGGCTATCATACCAATGACTAAATTAATTGAAGACTTAGTTGTAGAAATTTTAAAATTTCTGTCACATTTTTATGATGATACAAGTGTTGCCTTGAATTTTTAATTGGAATGACTCAGTTGTCAAGGAAGTGAACTGCCTGGGCACATCTGTTGATAACTTGTAAAAATCACAGATACACCTTCAGAAGCTTCATGAAAAGGCAGATGATGCATCTCCTCTTCAGGGCAGCTTGACTATGGGCCTTGGTGACTATGCAATGATGGGGGCCCACAGGGAGAAATGCTACCTGCTCTCTGCCCCCAAGAGGATGACCCCGAGTCTTAAGAGAATCTGGAGATTGCAAGAGAGGCCCCTAGTCCCTTTCTGTTGTTTTGAGTGGTTACAGCTACCATCAGAGGGTTAAAGTCATAGAGTATGTCTTTCAACTAGGTTCCTCTCTTCTCTCATCTACTTAGTTAGCTAAGAGATAGTGGAAAGTGGAAATAAAAACAAATGTATACTTTTGATACAAAAATATAATTTACACAATACTTGTTTGTCCTTGTTGCTAGGTATAACCAGTCACCTAGAGAGACACATGAGAATTGCCACTGGATCTATAACCTATGTGATAATTCTTGCGCATTACAAACACAGAAAAATAGGCAGGCTATCCTAGATTGGAGGGCTAGATTGAGCAGGCTTGGAAGAATTAGCACGTTAGAGTCAAAGTGAGATGTAACTAGTAAAAACTTGAAACTGATGTGTTCTGTTCTGAGCTTGATGAGATAGGAAGTAATGTGAACTGGGAATGTGCTTGGGAGTATAAGTCCTTGTGAAAGGTTTGTAGGGCCTGTACCCAAATTCTGAAGATGGATGTAATTATTGTACCAAGTTGAAATGATTTGCAAAGTTACTGTAAGGTGTGCTTTTCTTTTTTCTTTTTTTTTTTTTTGTGAGGAAGATCAGCCCTGAGCTAACATCCATGCCAATCCTCCTCTTTTTGCTGAGGAAGATTGGCCCTGGGCTAACATCTGTGCCCATCTTCCTCCACTTTATATGGGGACGCTGCCACAGCATAGCCTGACAAGCGGTGCATCGGTGTGTGTGTGCCCAGGATCCGAACCCGGGCGGCCAGCAGTGGGGCATGCGCATTTAACTGCTACACCATGGGGCTGGCCCCAAGATGTGCTTTTCTTTGCTTGACTCTTCTTATCTGCCTCAGATAGGATATTAACATCTAAGAATTAACATCTCAGTCTATAATAATTTATTACTCTTAACTTTCTTTTTGAAACATATGGAATACTTGAGTGTGACTATTCCACTAAAGAAAGGGTCATGATATTGATAATTCAAAGTACTCCCTAAATCACTTTGACCACAACATTATGAATATTTCAAGCAAGAAATACACACACACACAGAGAAAGAGAGAGAGAGGAAGAAAGAGAGTGAGAGATGGGGACTGTGTGTGTATGTGTTCATGGAGGTCATCTAACTAATTGTTTTAATTCTTTAATCAGTTGGTTAACATAGATCTTTTTTGGGCATACTTGCTATCGAGTACATAAAATAAAATATGTGCATGAGGATATGGTCCTGACAGAGTAATCATAATAGAAAATGAGGTGATCCACTGGTAAAACAACATTACGCCCGAAAGAACAAATCAGAGTCACAGTGCAATTACTGTTTTCAGACCCTGTACAGCCGCTCCTTCCCCAGCAGCCAACCGACAGCACCACATCATTATCTCCTCCGCTCACTTGGCTATCAAGTATTAGCATCATGTCCTACAACTCTGGAGACTAAAACAATTAAGGTACAATTTAAACAAGGCACTCATAAATATTGTACCAGGGTGGTATTGACACATCTAAATATTAAAAAAAAATAGACTAAGGCTTCCCAAAATAGGTAATCCATCTTAGGAGAACAGGTTCCATGGAGTGACTTCTGTATTATGAATAAATATGCATAATCAAAACAGTAGCCCAGCTCAAATCTCTCTCCTACTCATTTGATATACCTCTCCATGTCATATCCATTTTCATATAAACAACACAATAATATAACATCTGCATTGCTAAATAACACTACTACGTTCTAATTTCTTTGGAATGGCATGAATAAAATCTTTCTACTCCTGTTTATTAGAATTTATTGGTGACAATCCTTTGCAAAGTAGCAGAAGGTATAATTAATTCTGGTACAACCCTAAGTTGGATACAGAAACTCAACAGGGTTTACTTTTGACTTCAAATGATCCATCACTTGATAACACAGAGGGGAGGCAGCAAGAGGAGGATGTGAACCTCCATAACTTCACTCTAAACCGCTGCCATGGTACCCCACGCAGCTAATGTTATATACACACACTGTCAGCTCTATAATACAATTATACTTTTCCTTATTTCATGTAGAGCTTTAGATACAGTGTGCTGTAGAGAGATTAAAAAAACAGTGTTTCAAGGTTTGGGCAGGAATTTTACTAAAACAAGTATTTAGAAATCTCTCTCACTCATCATGGGGCTCGTACCACTTGCTCCTACTATATTCAATTCTCTTTGCTCAGAGCATCTGCTAGATTGGGGTATGGATGATTTCACAGTCATGTGACATGAAAATTAATGCATCATTTCAGTAATTCCCTCACATAGACCACTTATATATGCACAATCCTCATCAACAGAAGAAATGATCTAATTATGTTAAAGGTACAGTATCTGATGCATCTTGAGTTTGTCTTACTGTTGAATGTGGATGCTCAGAAGGAGGAAGAAGCAAAGAGGGAAGTTGTTATTCTGGGCTTAATTCTGACCAATGAAAAAAATAAGCAAATAATTTAGAAATAAGATGGAAGAGAAAGTGATCACGTCAGCCTGGAATTTCTGACCTTAAGGAGAGAAGCACTTGGATTTGTATATTTTGGAGGAAACTTTAATGTCAGGGAAAACAGAGATATGGTGCCCTGGTGAGTGCTTTTTAAAGGGAATAAGGCTCACAAGAGGTGGAAGCGTCTTTAAATTGCAACTTATTATATCTCTGAAAATTATCTCAATTTTAAAGGTGGGTGAGAGGTAATATTCAAGAAAAAGATGTAGCGATAATGATGCCTCTGATAAGGGCAGATTACAAAGATGAAAGGAAAGGCACATTTCAACTCTCCAAATACCGAGCTATCAAAGAATAAAATGGGCTGTCTCAGAAAGTGCAGAGGGAAGAAAAGAGAAGTGGTCTATATTATCTGGAAAGTTTCTTTCAACTTGAAGATTTGGTTATTCTAAGTTATGTGGAAATAGATTTCCATTCAACATTTAAAAAGTGTTTTTAGACAGTGAGTGATGCTAAACAGTAATAACTTACATATTGGAACAGCGCCTCATAATGTGTAGTTTTTTTGATATGCATTATCACTTCTCACCACAGCCATGAGAGAGCATGACCTCCAGTTTATAAATGAGCAGACTGAGCCCTATAGAGGTCAATCTGCAGTCCACAGATTGGACTATCCTATAGAGGTACCACATCTGCAGGGCTCAGAGCAAGAATACAACTGGAAGCCCACATACCATATGACTAAAAATTTAAAAGTTATAAATTGAGCAACAAACAGCTAAATATATCCCAGCCTCCTACTGTGGAAAAAATACGTATCTTTAAACCACAACATCAAAAAATATACCTTCTTATGACTAAAAGTTGGCAAAATATAAAAGATGACTGAATTTAATTCTTATTAATAATTACCATTTTGGGTCTAAATGTTCTATCCATAGCCCTGTAATATTTAAAAATACATTCATAATTCATAAGTTATATATTCATTCCACAAGAAATATTTTCTTGATCTCATTTTAGTAAAATTACTAATTATGCTATTACCAATATTTTCACATAATTTGAATTCTATTGAACAGAATGATCTATAAATTCTAAAAATGTAATTATATTCAAACTATATACATTTTAGTGTATTTTGATAAAATATAAATTAATATAATGTAAAAAATCAAATATTAAAAATATTTTCATGTATATTTTTAAAGTTTTTATTCTAAAATATTAAAAAGTAAAAAGTAAAATATCAATTAGCCTTAGTGAATAAAATTTTTGAAACTATTATTTTTATAAGCTGAATTATTTAATAATTTGAGAATAGAGGATATTATTAAACATTTTTTAAAAAATAAAAGTATCCACTATACTAGCTTTCGATGTCTATCTAATTGTCAGTGTAAAGAATTAGTATCACTCTTCATGTATGTTACATCTAGCTAAAATCATATGTATACAAATTCGAAAATAATATGAATTGTTTAATTTTGCAAAAGTTCCCCAGCCACCGTGGCAATTTATGAGTACCTCCAAAATCGTGAAGTGAGACCTGAAGAACAATAAGAAGTGGACCCTAACTCTATTGCAGAAATTGATTGCCCCCATGCCTTCTACGAGAAAAGGCTCGACACGCTAATGAATTTGTTTTTTATCTTAACTACATGCTTTCTCTGCTCAAATCCTTCCCATACTCCAGAGGACTGCCTGCCCCTGGTTTCCACAGTGTTCCACCTACAAGCCTTCATGGCACTCAGACACAGATGCTTTGTGTTTGAGGATGTAGGGAGAGAGATGTGGGGAAGACTTTCCCTGGGGCCTGAATGATGTTAGTTGAGAAGGCAGATGTTTAGAGTCATGGGTCACACTGCACCGGCCCTAAGTACCAGATCCCAAGACACAAAGGCACCCAAGCAATGTTGAATTAATCATGTTTGCATGTGTTTTTGATTTGTAAGGCCCTCTAAAGCATATGGCCCAGGCCAGAGGTCCCTCTTTCCCCGCCTAAGAGTAGTAGGGACTGGTCGAGCCAGAAGTCAAGCTAAGTGAATGCCCTTTTAATGGACCACTGTAGTCTTCAGAGGTGATGAGAACTGTGTGAGTAAAGATATCAAAGAAGAGATCTTATTCAAAAAATCCACAGAAACAGTAAAGTGGTTTTCAATTTGGGTTGAAATATATGATGTCTAAGATCCCTTGGAGTGCTATAAGCAAGCGATAGTTAAAAAATGTTTCTGCCCCATCATCTTAGTATTATATGCTTATTTAACTCACATTGAAAGGTGATTAGGAGTAAAGTTCTGTCAAATCAATTCAGTGAGCATAAAGTCAAAATAAGGAAATCCACCCTTTTAGCGGACCCAGTGGAGCTTATGTACAGAGAGGAGGAATTAATTTTTAAAGTTGGACGTCTGAATTAGGTCCTGTTTTATGGAGAGACTCTGCTTATCTCCTATACTTTCTCCACTACATGGAAATCTCTCTTCAGTGAAAGGAGAGTTTCAGAATGAACTCATGCATGCACCTGCAGGACCCGCATTTATACAGATAAAAACACAGTTCCCTGCGGACTTGCCTCATTAGACCAAGAAGTCAACTGAGTCATTTTAGAAAGATTTTCAAGACCATTTGCTGAAACAAAAAAGTTTTATTCCTCTTAGCTATCCAGAATACCTAACCAAACAAAATCTTCTCTTTCCAAGGTTCTACTGTGAATCAGCGAGTAATAGAAGCAGTACAATGGGGAAGCAGGTGGATTCTGGAGCCAGGCTGCCCGAGTTTGAATCCCAGCATGCACTACCCACAGCAGTGTGAGGCTGGGCAAGTTACTTAACTTCTCTGGTTCTCCATTTCCTTGTCTTTAACATGGAGGTGATAATAGTGCCAGGATAGCAGCACTGCACAGATCTGGAAACGTTGCTCACATTGCATCTATGTTAACGGTGCCCTGGAGTGGGTCACTGCACGTCCAGAGCGGCTGTACTCAGCCCCCTGAACAGGTCCGACCACACAGGGCTATAGTGAGAATTTCATGAGTTGATCCACATAAGGCACTTAGACTGGATCCTAGCCCCTGATAAACCCTCAATCAGGATAAACTACTGTTGTAATAGATTTGGTGAGAGAATGGTGAGGAGGAGGAAGTAGGGGATAGCAAGAAAAACAAACAAAACATGAGTCCCTATTCTGACTGGATATCTAGAGAGAAGAAAATAAAGCTGTTAATTGCTTTTCTAATCTGAGAAGCATCAATTCATGACAAGCACTGAAAGGAATATAGGGTCCATCATGAATGATCTACATTTTCCTCTTGGAATACAGAAAAGCAAACCGCTAGGGAATCAGAGAGCCTCCTGCTAAAGTGAAAAATCAAATGACCAAATAGTGAAGCCTTTTTTAAATCAGAAGTGCAGTAGTGGCCCATCTAGAACTCCACGACTTGGGGAGGTGAGTTTGATGGTGACAGCTAATGGGGAACGATTTATGATCAGCGCCCATCGCAAGCATATTATTCACCAACGGCTGACAAGCCCAACCCTTGACAGTGAAATGAGTGGGGATGATATCAGTCACTCTCTGTCACTCAAGTTGCAAATCTTCTAGTCAGCAGGAGAAACCTAGAAGCAGAAACGGGAAAGGGAGAAGTCGACAGGTTCAGCCATGGCTGGGGGTGCCCCTGATTGGAGGTCAGGAAAGTGCAATGAAGACAGCAGTATTAATTGAGCCAGCAGTGGCTGTACGAGTCAGTACTGCCCGTGAACTATACCAGGGGATCTGAACGGCAACACCAGGAGAAAAGCAAGGGCTGGAGAGTCAGAGAAAACTGGTTTCAAATCCCATCTCTACCACTTAATAAATGGCCTTGGGCAAGCCACTTAATATCTCTAAGCCACCATTTACCCATCCATAAAATAAAGATAATAAAATTTACCACACAGGGCCGGATGTAGAGATTTATTAAGATAATGGATAGGACACGTCTGGCAAGTTGAAAGCTCTTGGTGAACCTTAATCCTCATTCCAGGAGCTGCCCTTGGGGGCTCACAGCAAAGGGAGGTGGGGGCAGGGGAGATGCAATTAAGTAAGTAGTTACGAAACAACATGCTAGAAATGAGAACAGGACCTCAGGAAGACACAGAGGGATGCTCCCTAGCCCAGGCTGGAAAAGGCAGGAAGCAGCAGAAAAAGAGACACTCAGGGAAGGCTCAAGAAAAGGTGAGTGTGGGCTAATGAGTTAAAGGAAGCCAGCCGGAGTGACAGAGAGCATAAGGCAAATGGCACATGCCAAGGCCCGGAAACAGGAGAAATCACAGGAGTGGTTGTCCTGGATCTCAGATCTGCCTCAAATTCTGAAGTCACAGCTCCAAATCCACCTACCCTTCTCTCTTTGACTTCTATCTGGCTGATTTCTGTGTTGGCCAGTCACTGTTTAACCCATTGTTGAGGGTTTTTCTATCACCCATAATACAGTGTTACAGTGACACATACAAACAAGGATTAGCCTATGGGGCTAGGCTACCGGACAGCAGACTGGGAGGACCTGGCCAGTGCGGAACAGGAAAATCCCATGGCTGCAGATCACTGTGCGGCCACACCTGAAGGGTCGGCCCATCACTGCTGCTCTCGCCAGTCCCGAGTCAAATGGCAAAAAGATAAAAGTAAATAAATGCAGGTTGCTCTGCAAGTTGACAGGGAAAAGCCAGCTGTCCTCTGAAGTGCCCAACTTTTGTATGGGGTCTCCTGAGAGCAAAGAGACAGCATTAGGAATTAGTGCTTCTGTAAAGGAAACTTTCACCCGGGCCTCTTACTATCATCCTCACTAATTTATAACAAGGAAGAGAAGCTCTCAATCTGATTGATAACAGTCTGAGACATAAAGCCATTTTTTTTTCTTACTAGTGATCAAAGTCACTATGTGTTACATGTCAATGCCCAAGTATGGAGATGGCGTTCCCACTTCCTGCCTCATGTGCTAACCCCCCCAGGGCAGGGTCTGTCCCTTTGGACCCCATTCAACCATCCTGCATTTTATTTGTCTTTCTTTCTTTTTTTCTTTTTTTTTTTTTTTTTGCTGAGGAAGATTCTCCCTGAGATAACATCTGTTGCCAATCTTCCTCTATTTTGTATGTGGGCCACCGCCACAGCATGGCCACAGATGAGTGGTGTAGGTCCACACCCAGGAACCAAACCTGGGTCACTGAAGTGGAGAGCACTGAACTTAACCACTAGGCCACCAGGGCTGGCCCTTGTCTTTCTGACTTTCCACATGGTTAACATACTAAGCAGGGGTATTCAGGGCCTGCTTCCTAGAAACAGCCCTTCCACCCTTCTCTAACTTCCTTTACTGCATCTGCTACAACCAGGGCAAGAAAGGAACAGATTGGGAAACATTCTGGGTCCAAAACCACCTTGGCAGTGCTTCACTATTTGAGGGTCAGAGGAAAGGATGGAAGAAGCACTGCCCTGGAAATTAGGATACAGTAGCCTAGATATCAGGAGAATAATATTTTGTCTTCCATTTTTACTATGATTAGTGTGTATATCTATCTCCCTCAGTAGTTCCAGAAGGGGAAGTGTCTTAGAGGCGTAAATGAGGCACAAAAACCCCATCCTGAAACCTCTAACAGTGGTGAGGACTGAAATAATATTTATAAAACACAAGATCGAAGTTAAGAACATAAAAATGGAGAAAGCAAATATAAGGTACCTATTTAAGGAGATTATCTGAAACCTTGAAAGAGGAATGATAATAAACAATATTTTTGTGATCAATAATAAGATATGTTGATTTTTATGGATAGTCAGTACCTGCATCTTAAAAATTTATGATATCTGGGAATATTGAAAGGTTACACAGAAAAATAAATGAATGGCTTAATTAATCAATATTCATTTGGGGAGGGCACCTATTTTGGGACTACTGGGATATTGGAGAAGACAGAAATAGTCAACAAGTATGTTTGGTTACTTCCTAAACGCAATGTGCAATGCTAGATATAAGTAATTCAAAAGAAAAAGTCTCTGTCCTCATGAAACATGGTTGGAAAGGAGCTTGTTTAGAAATAAGAGCATTTCCTTTGGAGTCAATAGACTCTAGGTCAAGTCCAAGTAGCAATAATCAAGTGTCTCAAATGCTGGTGAACTTTAGTTTCTCAAATTAAAAGGGATAATGAGACCCATCTTATTGGGCTGTTGGTAGGATTAGAGATACTCTCTGTAAAGTTTCCGACACTTCTTGGCTTATGACAGAAGTTCAAAACCATAAGCTATCTTCCTTTTTTCTTCCCTAGGTAGATTAAACTTTATCCATGGGAAGGTGATTAATAATACAGTGCAGAACATGGCAAGGGCCAGATAAACAAAGCAGAAAAGTCAGGGCTGCAGAATTTGAGAATACTAATCCATTTGCAGTGGGAGCAAAAGGATTCTGCAACATGGCAGAAATTGAACTAGGAGTAAATCAGGAGAAAGGGTGGAAAACTTGCCCTTTGGTCTCAACCTCCTTGTAGAAAGAAGACTAACATCATAGCTCTTAGGGAGAGTTGACCCCAATACAGATTGTTAAAGAAGCATGGCTTCTGAGTTAAAGACAATCAGCAGCAAAGATGTAATGCCTGCCTGCTATGTGTCCTAGCAGCGAGGGAGGAGGAAGAAGAGAAAGAAGGAAGAAGGAAGAGGAGGAGGAAGAAGCAGAGAGTTAAGAGGAAGAAGAGAAAGAAGAAGAGGGAGTGGTAGAGGAAGGAGAAGTTGATTAGTGTCACAGAGATCACAGCTGTAGTTTGAAAGGGTAAATCTGATATGGGCCTGTTAAATTCAGTTGTTTCATCATCACTGCCCCCAGATTGAGCTGATCTGAGAAATATCTTGTTATGATATATGAGCTGGGTGAGGCTGATTAGCTAAGCCTATATTATACAGTGCATGAGAATTCAACAAAGGCTTAGTCATTTAAAAGGACAACATTGAGTTTTGGCCAAGGATTTTAAAAATGAATATTCCAAGTGAGGAAAAAAATGTGAAACACGATAATCATAGAAGAAAATCTTGCTATGATTATTGCTCCATATGTTACCACCTTCAAGGAAAATATATACATATAAAGCAAGAAAAATGGTCCATATGTGTTTTTAGATCCATTTTTTAAAGTGAGCAATCCCAGGTTCAGAGCGAAGGAGCGTTATTAAATGATTGTCAGTTGCAAGCTTTGCAGGGGAACAGCTCCAGCGTAAACATGGAGAAGACCAGGGAAAAATGATCAGCTCTCCAGGACTTATGGCTCGAGAGCCATAAGAGCTTCATGATTTCTCAAGCTGGAAGGGACATTCAGAGGTTATTAGGTCCACTATTCTTTCCCAAGCCCACTTCACTTGCTCTTTCATGACAAAAAAAACATTTTATGTGCAAGGTAAAGCTAAAGGCAGAATGAGTACTATAAATAGGTGATGAGAGCAGGGGGGAAATGTGGGTGTTTCTCCTACTTAGAATCATGAAAACCTCCAACTACATCTGTCTAGTCCAGTCCTGCCTCCCGAATAATTAGGATAGCATCTGACACATTACAGATACGGTACTCAGTAAATATTTGCGACAGGAATGAATGAATCCCATGCTGCCTGGGACTTCCCTTTACTATTGCTTTTTGAGCTCTCCCAGGAAATTTAGAATTCAACCACCATCTCTCTAGACCAGAATTTTAGCCACAGAGTTTCTCAATTTCTTTCTTTACAATCTAGATTTTCTAATATTTCTTTAGTAAAATGAGGGTTTTTTGTGTGTGTGATTTCCACACACCCCAAAGGCCAGCTGAATACTTAATGGCTTACCCTGTTATGACTCACCAACAAATTTTAAATCAAAACACTGGCAGGATTTCCCAAACGATAATTCTCTTTGTGGTAAATGCAGCACAAATATCAAAGCTGCCTAAATAATTAATAATTTTACCTTTTCCATTAAACCTTCTTTGATAACACTAGCTCACATGGATCTTTATTTCCTAAACTTCTATAGCAAGTTTTATCTATAATGCCTGTGGAGTACTCAACTAATTAGTGTCCTGTAATTTTTCTAAATGTATACAAAGATATATTTGGATTCCTCAATAAGCATGGAAGCTCTTGGTGAAGGATTGCATACCATGCCTCATTAAGCTACACAAAACTCTTTGTGTAATTTTGACAAAGTATGTTATACTGGTCTGTTTGGATGTCATCAATACATCTATAATAAAATTTTTGAAAATCAATCAGTCCAGATGATCCCATGCCACTTGTTGCTAAACATCTGAATGATACTGAAGGAGTATCTAGCCCATCTTCAGAGGGCCAGGGAGGGCAGGCTTCTCAGAGTTACTGAAAGGTGAGGAGAATTCTGAAGGCTGAGTACAGAGGAGCCAGGGGAATGTAGGGTAGTAGACAGAGGGTACAGCATTCTCAGAGACCCAGGGACAGGATCCAGGAGTTTGGGTTGGGGCAAGACAAAATGAAGCAGGAGAGACAACAAGGACCTATCACAAGAGACCTAAAAATAAAATAGATTAAACCAATTAGTTCTTTACAATTTAGAAAAATGACAGCTAAAAGGAGAGAAAACTCAAATCTGCCCTTAAATCATAATTTGGAACAATATGCAATATAAATTAATAAACAAATTATTGTTTGATATAAACATTTTTTAAGAAAGTTTAGAAAATCCAATGGACTGACAGATTTTTACCCAAATTTGTTTGAATACTAGGGAGAAGCTCACCAATTCTATTTCAATTTGGACCATTTTAGTTGATAGAGATTTTTTTTTTATTTTGAAATAAAATTACCTCCTCAGTCTTACTGGTTCTTGTTCTGTCTTCAGGGATGATTAAATATAAACTCACAAAGCAATAATTACCATGAACTCTGTGTGAGGAAGGTTCTCCAACTCTCCATCAGAACATTAAGGAGGTACTTGTAGGTGAACTAGAATGCTGCCATTTCAACTCCGTCATTTGACTCCGCCATGCAACGCCTTTGCCCTACTGAAGATTTTTGTTCCAAGATATAAATAAAGATTGAAAAAAAAAATAATCAACAAAGTTAAATTGAAAAAGGCTAACACTGCACACAGCAAAATTAAAAGAAAAATTGACTGAAAAATCTCATCATGTTAATAAGTTCCAAAACTGCAAAAATTGACCCAGGAATTTTAGACTTAGTAGAAATAATCATTGCAAAATAAAACTGACAATGGCTGAAACTGCACTGTGGAAAAATGTATTATCGACTAAAAATTGACAGAAAAATCTAATTTTCTGGCCCAAATTTTGATCTGGAGAATCTGATCCAGGAAAATTGAACATGGTAGAAATAACTGCCATAAAAGAGAATTCACACTGCAGAAGCATTATTGCAAGATTTTTTATAGATGATTGATGAATCAAATCATTTTTGTAAATGGTACACATGAAGAATTGTTCCAGAAGAAAATAATTTTAATCAAATAAAATAGAATTGGAAAAAAAAAAAATGAAAATAGTAAATGGCTTAACTGCACTCTACAGAAATCTACCAAGGCATTAAACTGGCTTGAGTTCACTCTCAAAGGGCTTTTTCAATGAAAATTCATTAATTAGAATCTATCATTGTTGGTATAATTCTGATTTATTAACAGAGTTCAAATATCTTCACTGTCTAAATGTTGGGGTCAAAATAGCACTGGGTTATCTACATTGTTCTCCAAAGAGCAAACACTAAAAATTCATATCCCTGTAAATAGGCTTCTAGCAAATTTTAGACCAACAAATTATAAATCCAACTTCCATTTTAAGGCAATGTTAGGGTGTTTGAAGTCAAATTCTTGCTCAGAAACAGAAGGTTGTAGTAAAGGGGCATTAATATTGCCCCAGGTGGCCTCTATACTATTCTTATATTTGAGTACCACAAATTCAATAAGCAAATATTTCTTGTGCATCTATTTTGTGGCAGATCCCGTATTAAATGCTGAGGCTACAGACTAAGCCGTGCAGACTTGGCCCGGTCCCTGGAGTTTATCCAGAAGTCTGTTCCATAGAGATACTAAAAGAGATGTCCCCAAGATCACCCAAACTCAGAGCTGTCCTTAACCAAGGTAAACCATGTGAGCTCCCTTCCACCAATTCCTTTGTAAGAATAAAAACCCGTGCCAACGAACATCAAGAATGTTGACAAATGAGATTGACATTTGACAGACATCATTTGGGTCAAACCAGATTTACTTAATGTGATGGTTAATTTTATGTGTCAACTTGACTGAGCTAAGGGATGCCCAGACAGTTGGTAAAACATCATTTCTGGATATGCCTGTGAGGGTGTTTCCAGAAGAGATGAGCATTTAAATACGTAGACTGAGTAAAGAAGATTGCCCTAACTAATGCAGGTGGGCATCTTCTAATCCTTCAAGGGCCTTAATTTTGAATAAGAAGGCCGAGAAAGGACTAATTTGCTCTTTGCTTGAGTTGGGCCATCCATTTTTTCCTGGCCTTGAACGTTTGCACTTCTGGCTCTTGGGCCTTCTAATGCAGACCAGGACTTACACCACTGGCTTCCCTAGTTCTTAGGCCTTTAGGTTTGGACTGGAACTACACCACAGGTTTTACTTGGCCTCCAGCTTGCAGATGGTAGATCATGGGACTTCTCAGCATCCATAGTCATATGAGGCAATCCCTCATAATAAATCTCTTTCTAGATGTCTGTATCTATAGACAGATAGATAGATAGATACAGATAGACAGATAGATATCCTATTGGTTCTGTTTCTCTGGAGAACACTGACTAATACCCTTAACCAAAGGACACAGAAGGAAATAAACACAGTCACGATCCAGAGCAGAGAGCTCAGTAATTGACAGATGGAAGTGTAAGGTTTCAGACCCCCAACTAATAGAGTACATAATCATGAGTAGTGACACTTGAGCGAGTGAGAGTCCCATCAGACTTTCAGTAAGAGCAGATCGATACCAAGAGCCTGGATACTTCCCAGAGACCAAGTCATCTGGGTCAGATACCCTCACCAATCATGGGTCATGCCTGCACACTATGACTGCGGGGTGCAATGCAGGACAATACAGACACTCAAGCACAGTTTTCATGTATCTCTCTCAGCCTCCTGTGATAGTATATAGTCTGATCCAAGTACATCCTGAACTCAATACCATGGAACCGGTATCAGGGTCAGTTGCACAGATTTTCCTGTCATGCTAACAGACAGCTTGAGGGCCTATCCTCAGAAACTGTCAGTGAAGCAGGAGAAAAAGAAATTACCCATAACTCTTATTTATATACTCTTACAGGGAAGACTGCCAATCACCCCTCATTATCTGTTCTCTCTCTCTTACGTAATAGTGGAACTATCAGCTGGGCAATTGGCCATCTAGTTAGGACAACCTTTCCCAACCACGTGGTTAAGTTCTGATCAATGGAACGTTAGTGCAATTGATGTTGGCAACTTCTGGGTTGTGCCGTTAAGAAAACGGCAAAGTCCCTTCCTATGGAAGTAATGAAAATGTAGACAGCTGCTTAAAATATGTGGATAAAGGAGACATCTTGTTGGGGAGCTGGGGTGGAGTGGAGGGCTAATAATATTTCCCAATAATATTTCTCAACCACATGGACTTTTCCAACCATTCTAAGCATCTTATAGCTTTGTGGGCATTCAACACTTCTAGACTAGCTTGGACTTTCCTATGAGAGAGAAATTGACTTCCATATTCTTTGAACCAATGTTATTTTGGGCCCTTGTTAGAACCAAATTTATATCAAAACCAGTTGAGCCATATGTATTATTTTTTTTAACAACGACTGTTACACCTGAAGAAAGTCTTTGTGCAAGAAAGAATATAATCCAAGGTGTCCATATTTGCTCCATCTTGTCCATATGCCATCTGACAGAGGATCCCAGATGTAGCTTTAGAATTTAACAAAACTTCATCATTTGCACAATTTGCTTGAAATGGACTGTTTTAGTTCATCAGAATTTCTGATTAACTGATCTATTTTGTGCTCTGTAAGGATTAAACATTTTCAGAAAAATAATGGATTTTGACCCAGAGATTTTACTGGATATAATTTATTCTTTAACAAATCAAATTAATACTTCACAGCCTTGTTATGCCAAAGGGCCATGACTTTAAATCCTAGTAACTTTTATGTTATAATTAGTAGGGTTCTAATTTTTTAAACAATGGAAGAATGATGGAAAACAGAGTTTATCCTACAGTATGCATTTATGAAAATTGCTAGTTCAAGTACTTTTGAGCACCTGCTGCGTCCCACGTCTGGTTTTACCACTTAATTCCTATACAAACTTGTGCAGACTTTTTATTTTTTTGAACTTCTGATTCTTAATCAAAAAAATGAGGAGGATGGGTGGAGAATTCTGAACTATAGCTATTCTATCTTTGAAAGGCTGTGATTCTAAGAACGAGGCTGAGGCCACAAAACAATGGCTCCTGTCACTGGCTTAACTCACTCCTCTCCTCCTGCGGGCACTCATTCTGGAGCCAGATGTCTGCAGTTGGAGGTATTTCCCCAGAAGCAACATCCTGTTACTGCTCCTCCACAGCTTCTTTCACAAGTCGAGTTGACAGCAGCAGCGTTGCCTCAGGGCTGAGCCTTTCCCATGTTGAGGCTATAAATGGAGTATCTGGGCCATCAGCCCTGACCGGACACTACCTCCTTGTAATGTGTGCTCTTGGAATGGAGAAACTTTTGAATTCCAAATTCCCTCCCTCTGTTAGAGAAACTGCTTGCCAATAATTCTGCTGACCTCCAAACAAGACCTTTCCAGGGTGCCCTGCCTCTCCCATACATTCCAACAGGCCGGAGGTGGTTCTCTGCTCTGCCAAGGCTGTGTTCATCTGGCCACAGTGAGAAGACTAGGCTGGCTAATGAGATACTTCAGGTGGGATGACAATCCTCTGCTCAAGACGAAGCAGATATGTTGGTAAATTAACCACACTCCTCTGTTCAGGTTTATGAATAAGTTCAGAACTCAATAATGCATTGACATACTGTATCTATCCACTCCAGAACTCTGCCTCCAAGAGTAGCCCTGTGGGGCATTTGGAGAGACAGTGTAACAGTTACATAGTATGACACTGTAGCCTCAAGATCAACATCCCTGTAATAGTAGTTTACAGAGCTATAATTCACGAATTAACCCAAACTCTTATTTATATTTTTGGACAATATTATCTTTGGAATCCCACTCCACCACTTATTAGCTAGGAAAACTTAGGGTTGCTACTTAATTTATGATTCTGCATCTGGAAATGGAGATAATAGCTATCTCACATGGTTTTCTTATAAAGATTGAATGAGTTATCATATGTAAAAAGATTAAAACAGTATGTCGGTAGGTATTACATATTGTTTTTATTTTTATTAAAGTGAGATAATTTCTGAGTGCATGAGTGTGAGAGGCAGTATATGATGTAGTGGGCTTTGGAGTCAGACACAACTGACTTGGCGTTTTATCTCTGGTACTTTCTAGCTACATGATTTAGGTCACATCATTTGACCCTTCTGAGCCTTGGTTGCTGGATCTAAAAATGAAGATATTAATGGCTACTTTAGAAAGTTGTTGAAAGTATATGTGGTACGTAGTACGTACTAAGAGACCTATAGCTATGATGACCACTTACTCTTCTACATTCCCTCAAGAGAAGCAGTCTGAGCTTCACTGTGGAATGAGTGTGGCTTATGAAGGAGGAACCACCTTTCCTAGGATGTAAGGGCAACAACATTCCTCAGAAGATGCTTTTCAAAATGACAATCATATTC
This sequence comes from Diceros bicornis minor, assembly GCF_020826845.1. NCBI lineage: Eukaryota > Metazoa > Chordata > Mammalia > Perissodactyla > Rhinocerotidae > Diceros > Diceros bicornis. The sequence goes on from NC_080755.1 coordinate 35,310,833, forward strand.
AACTAAATAGAGTTCTTGTCTCCCTGACTGGAAACAATTTTAAAGGTCCTTGCAGTCAACAGAGTTCAGCTCTTATTAGAGATTCTCTGTGATTCTCTCAAGACCCTATTGATGTCAATAGAAAAACTGCAAAAGTAACTCAGAACAGTGAAATGGGACTATAGAAAGGAAATCAGGACATTCTGTTTCTAGCACAAACCAAGTAAAAGATAACCTAGACCTGGAGTATGTGATTGATCAATAGAGGTATTACTGCAGTGCTAGTGAGTACCTTCCTTACTTAAATACCATGTTCTCTTCCAGCCAGCTTCTGATAAAGTTCTGCATGTTCTAAATAAGAATGTCAACATCCCTAAACGTTAAAGATATCAGCAAAAGCATTTCCCATTCTAACTACTCAATTTAATTTCTGAGAGGAAAAGAAAAATAGACCCTGAATGGAATGAACTTGGCTGGCCAAGGTATGAAGATTTTAGACATGGAAGCTGACAGAAAACATATCAGTAGGTATTAGCTTGAGGTCTTTTCTGATTATTTACTTTCCCCGTTTATAGATGATACAAATGAGTAAAGAGCCAAATATAAAACAAAACCATAAATAACATTGAAAGAATATATAGAAGAATATTGGCATAGGAAAGATTTTCCTGTGTAAGACTAAACCCAGAAGGCATAAAGGGGAACATCACACCTTATATGATTGTGATATGACCACATCATACAACTTACAAACTTCCATAAGACTAAGATATACAAACTAAGGTAGAAGACTAGGAAGAGACTTGGAGACAAGTACAACCTATACAACAAAGAAAGAACTAATATCTGTAATATATAAAAGGCTCTTTCAATCTATAATAAAAAGAAAAATAATCCAATAATTGCCAAAACATACTAGTAGACAATTCACAAAATAAGCAAAAATTTAGAGGAAAATATTCCATTTCTCTGGTAAGCAGAGGAATGCAAATTAAAAACAACCACTAGAATCTATTTTGCACCTCATATAAGCAAAAATCAAAAAAATATTTTTCCTTGTGCGGATGTAGGGAAGCAGGCCATGTATATACCGTGAGGACAAAGGTTAGAACAGCTTTTAAGGAGGGCAATTTTGTATTGTCTGATATGTATACATTTTGGCCCACAATTTCTATTTCTAGGATGCAAATCTACAGAAATACAGAGATGCACAAAATTACATGAACAAAGATATTTATTGCAGCATATTCTATACTAAAAAAAAAAAAGAGACCATCTGAATATCCACTAATAGGCAGATGGTCAAATAAATTATAGTACATGTGTAACATAGAATACTATACAGCCAATTGAAAACACTATACAAGACTCCAAAATGTATAGTGAGATTCTATAGATAGAGAAATAAATCTAAGCTATTGTAGTAGATGTTTTTTATTTTCCTAAATAAAGGTAAGAATATCTCCTATTCCACATGCTTTTTTCACAATGCAACTTTGACTTTATTCCTGCCTAGAAATGGGGCTATGTTCTCTTTCTTTGAATTTGGGTATATTTGTGACTGTTCTGTGGAAATGATGCAATGTGACCTCCAAGGCAAGGTCATAAAAGAGGATACAGCATCCACCTGGCTCTCTCTGTTTTGAGGTACACTTACTCTGGAGGAAGCCACTACTATTCTGTGGGGGAGCCCAAACCATCCCATACAGAGAGACCAGATGGAGAAGCCCACATGGAGAGGAACTGAGGCCCCCAGCCAATAGCCATATCATCCTTCAGACACGAGTGAATGGACCTTCAGAGGATTCCAGCTTCCAGCTTTCAAGTCCTCCAAGCCCCAGACATTGGGAAGTAGAGACACAGCTTCCACGCTGTGTCCTTTACAAATTTCTGACTCACAGAATTCATGAACATAATAAATGGCTGTTTTATGCCACTAAGTTCTGGGGTAATTTACTGTGGAGCCAAATAACTGGAACGGATACTTTATATGAAAGTTATCAAGTCTCATGAAGATATATGTAGTATAATTCCATTTATGGAATAATATCAATCCAAACTATAAATGTATATGTGAATGTAGAAATATATATGTGTGTTACTATATATGTATGTATGTGCTTTTGTATATGCCTAAGTACATAGACAGTTGTCTAGAGAGACACACGATAAGTTGTGATGTCTTACCAAGTCTTATCAAGAGATGGGAGAAAGAATGGGACAAGGAGGTAAAAGAGACTTGAAACTTTGGCTCTTTATATTTCCGATTGTTTGAATTTTGTGCCACCAACATATAATTTAAAGGGAAGAGGGAAGGAGGGAGGGAAGAAAGCAGGAAAGGAGGAAGGACAGGCAAACGGTTTTTTCTAGGAACTAAAAAATCTAATTGAATCCATGAATAAACAAAATATAGATCCGATTTAGGGAAAAAGGAGGACATGACTGAACTTTGATAGAGAATTGGAATCCTGACACTACCACTTATGAGCTATATAGACTTGAACTGTTCATTCAATCCTTTCTAAGCCTCAAATTTCCTGTCTATAAAATGAGGATAATACTTCATTTTTTTTAGGGTTGCTAAAAGGATAAAATAAAACACAGTATGTAAAGCTTCAAACCTAATGCCTAAAATATACCATGTTTTCGATAAAGGGGAAAGTTCTCCTCACCTTTCTGCTTGAAAGAACAAGAAAAAAGTGCATTCAAGTGAGCAAAAGGATAGAAGAGAAAATTCAGGTGACAGGGACAATGTATAGATCAAGTTAAATAAAACTTGAGGCTGATTTAAGGTGTAGTCAGAGGGTTATAAAGGAAAATCTGAGCTAATCATGTGCAAATATGTACATATCATTGTAATCGATCCTTTGTTCCCACGCAGACGTGTTCAACTGTGGCGCCCTGTTGTGTTATGCAAGATGTAGTTGTTAGTTCTTCAGGGTGCTGAACACACGGCCTTCTTGATTTAGGAAAAAATCAAATTTCTCTTCTTCTTTTATACAAATAGGTACTTATGGCATTTCTTTGTTTCTGACCACCTAGCAATAATATAGCGAATTTCAAATCTAGGTGTTCTGAAAGAGACATAGTCCAAGGGGAGAAGGATGCACTTGAAAACCCATTAGAAACAGGTGCAGACTGTCCTTTGAAGGCTCAGCTCCCCCACCCCCTGTTCTGCCCTGAGTGTAAGACCTTATTCCAAAAGGTTGAATAAAAAAGGAAGACAAACTAATGATTAAAAAAAAAAATCAGATACAGCCTTGCCCCAATAGCCCACCCATCATACTTTCAAATAAGCTGATCACTTACAGTAGAGGTTATTTAGAACAAAGTGGAACTCCAGAGTCCACTTATTTGAATGTATTTCCATTTCAATCACCCTGCTTCAGAAGTCGCCTCTCCTTCGCGTCACATAAGGTGAACAGATGTGATTTTAAGAACTTACTTCACGAACTCCTGCTCTGAAAAAAACAGAGCTGTCTGGATAGAGAACTTTTTTTTTTCATCCCACTTGGGGCATAAGATTCAAAAATTAGTTCATTTCTGATCCTATCCTTGTGAGGGCATTGTATTAGTTGCCTTTCAATATCCTTAGTCATAGGTTCTTAGATGAGTGAGTTTTCCTCCACTCTGTGCATAAATAGATTAAAGCTGTCTGTTCAAGTGAAGAAGCAGAGATCAAGAAGACTTTTTGAAATTTTTCATTTCATTTGGCATAGTCATTGGTATACAAAGGAATTCCTCTAACATAAGTGGAACATCACTTGAGGTTTCTTTTCCATAACATGGGAAAGTATGGACGGATCTGAAGAGAACCAACTACACAGTTTCTTGTGCAATAGCTACTCTTGTGACAAACAGCCTTTTATTTCAAATGACTAGCCAAGACTAGGGGTGATATCTGCCCTGAGACTAAATATGGGTAGAGATACTGTACATTATGAACACTTAGTCATTCATTCATTATTTCAAGTGTATTATAAAAACAACAATAGCAACCTTGAAAGTAAGATACAAGAAAAAAACAACATACCATAAATTTTTACCTTTTCTACAACTAAAGAAAAACAATGGCATTATCAATCGACGTGTCATTTTTCAGCACTTATTATCCTGTTACACACTAGTATCACCCTGGACACTCTGAGAGAAGACAAGACTCCCATCCTCCCCAATGGGAAGATAAAACTTACACACACAAAATGCTCAAAAAGTATACAAATGTTCTGAATAAATGAAAACTAAATGGAGTGCCTGTGTGGGGGTGAGGGGTGTGTGAGAATTCTTTGTACCTTCTACTCAGTTTTGCTACCTAAAATGGCTCTAAAAAATAAAGTTTATTTAAATAAGTAGATAGATAGATAGATGATAGGTAGATAGATAGGGAGATAGAAGTTCATGTAGAAGGAAAATAGGCAGAGAGTATAGACGGATTCCTGGAAGAGGTGGACTGTGATTTTGAGAGAGGATAGAATTGGGATATACTTAGTGAAAGCAGAGAACTGTAACAAGCAAAGACGTGGAGCCCAGAATGTTTGGACTTCATAGAAACCATCCTCATTCTATCAAAAGGACCATGTTGGAAAGTACTTGGAAATAAGTCTGAAGAGTGGACTAACTAGAAGGTAAGGTCCCTGTTTTAAAATAATAACATCAATCATCTTACTAATTTATGCTATAACATGTCTACTCAATAGGATCAAAATGTAGGACTAATTAATGATGAGGTTGAAGCTCTCCGAGCCAAGGCGTGTAATTTCAGAAAATTTGGTAGTGGACGTGTGTGATACTCACCTTTGACACTTGGTCCCCTGGCCAACCTGAGAAATCTCCGGCACAATGGAGTTGGAGGCACTCAACAATACAACTTCTGTTCAGCAGGACTAAGGAAACAAGGTAGTTTTTCAGAAAAAAATAAATCCTGAATCCTGCAGAAATTTTTCTTGGAGGAAGGAGTTCAAGGGGAGAGGTGCCAGGAGCAAGTGAAGCAAACAGAAAAAAATAACCTCATGTAATGGTAATTTGCAGGGTAGGGAGGGAAGTTTGTGCATTTAATTATAACACTAGTTCGTCAGGAAAGCTAAACTCAACAAGAAAGTCCTTAATCATTAACACTGTCATCCCAGAAAAGCACCTTCTCAAAACTGCCTGTTTGATAGATTCTGGATGACAAAGAGAGCCTGCAGACAAGAACCTGTCAATTCTGCTGCACAGAACATCAGAGAACCCCCCTGAATACGGCGTGTGTGTATATGTGTATGTTGTGTGTGGTATGTTTGCAGCGTGTATATTCGTTTCCCCTTTTGTTTCTCACTCTTTATCCTTGAAAATTCTTCCTTCTCGTTCTCTAAAACAAATTGGCAGTGCCCAGTTTGCTCCGTTGCACTTTTTCCTCCCAGAACCTTCTGCTTGCTTTTTTCCCTGAAGGTTTTAGTCATCTTCACGGTCTGCTTCCAAGGGGGGCCATGTTATCGAAAACCATTCTCGAGCCACAGTCTCTTTCCAGCATGCCCATCCACCCTGCCTTCATCTAACCTCAGAATAGAAGCTTCTAAACCAGTTGCATAGGTTGAGAGGTAGTCAGAGGCCACCCGCCTGGCCCAGATACCCGCAGCCAGGCACCACACCGATGAAGAGGTCAGATTTTAATTGGTCTCTTGTTGACTCCTGCCGCTTCTCTCGTTCTTGCCAGCCGAGCAACATGGCAGGTAGTTCACCAGACACACACAGTCATTCACCTCTACAGGTTTGCAATGCACTCCTCTAAATCAACAGACTTTCCTTGTTCCCTCCTCACTTCTCCCAGCATACAGTCTTCACAAATAACCCGGTGATTTAGCTTTTAAATTGGGAACATTTATACTAATACCTGAGCTAAGCTATCGAGATGGGGTGGTAGTATTGGAGAGGGAACCGTGTGCAAATATTGAAAGATCCCAAGCCCCAAAAGAGGTGAAAAATAGTTCTATGTCACCCAAGAGGGTATTAGTCAGAACAGTGAAATGAGATTGAGGGAGAGTAAATATATGTTCTCTTGCAAGGTATGAGTTCCTAACCAAGAGTCAATGAGGCTGCAGGATAGCTTCCATGGGGAAATGGCAAGAACTGCAGCAGCGGTGTCATTGAAGACGATCCCAACAAAGCGCTCGAAATAAACTAGAAGTAACATTCTACACAAAGAGCCCAATTTTGTCAGCACGTGGTGATGGCAGATTTCCCAGTTTGGACATCTGTCACTCTCACACTTTCACCAGAGGAAAAACTGCTATTCATTTTCTGTACATTTGATGAAGAATCCCTGAAACTTGTGAGGGGCAAAATGTCGCTTGCCGCCATCTTTCAAAGATACATTTCTGTGATAGAGTCTTGGTTTAGCACAGAAGCACAGGTCTTTGCTGAGTCTTTGCTTTATTTGAGCTCATAAGACATTTGACAGTTAATCATATCTTGTCTTGCACCATCTTTTGCATGATATATATTTCACTTGTATATTCTTAGTGATTTGGATGTCTTACCTCCCTAGCTAACTAGTAAGTTCTTTGAGAACAGAGGACACTTCATTCCTCAAAACTTTTAGCACTGGACCTTCTTCACAGTAGCCAATCATAAATATGTCCAAAAATCACAATCATCAAATGCTGTTATAAATTAAATGAGTACAAATTATTGTCCATGTACCATGTATCAGAGAATGTGTTAAGAAATTTGTGTCATCACTTCATCTAATCTTCGGAACAAATCTAATAGGCATTATTGTCCCCATTTTACAGAAGAAGAGACTGAAGCTTAGAGAAGTAAGAAAAAAAAACTTACCTAAAGTCTCTCAGTTAGTAAGTGACAGAACCAGAATTCAAACCCACCTAATACCACTGTTCCAGTTCTGAAGGCCAGAGAATCCAAATTTTATTATCTTATAGCACGTAGTAATAGCTAACTTTCTTGAGTCTTATGCAATAGGCATTGGACTAAGTGCTTCACATATGTTAGCTAGCATATGATGTAAGCGCTATTACTATATGAACTACAGCCATTTTACAGATGAGATAACTGACACACAGAGACATCAAAGAACAAGACCATAGAACTAGTAAGGGGCAGAGATGGGATTTGTACCCCAGTAGTCTCATCCTGGTGCCCATGATTTTCACCACTTTGGTGTACAACCATTCAGATGAAGGAATTGAAAATTCAAGAAGAAAATCTAGGTCCTCAGGCATCTAGCCCCATGACATTTTCATCACAGCATAATTTGTCGATTCAATAATTGTTTAGAAGTAACTTTCCATCAAGTTTCACTTCATGTCTGTTCTTGAGTCCATGAAAGCTTCACCCAACCTCGTCTAGACAGTTCAACACTGTTCCTGTACCTTTCCTGAATTCCAACATAGCAACACTAAAAATGACCTTTGGTGAGGATAAGAAGTAAAACTACTGCACATGCACCCCTTACAGAAATGGGGGGTGAGTCAGGGCGAGGCTGCCCCTTTAGTCTTGGGCAGCGTGTTTGCAGAGTGGGTAGAATGGAGAGGGTATAAACTGAAATGTTGTGTTTGAAGGTTCCAGTTACTAACTTAATCCATGGTTCAAAAAAAACAAAGCCTATGTCCCAGTGTTTCTTACCACTTATTGATGTACGTCATTAATTAATATTGAATCCTTACAGAGAAAATTTAAAGATAATATATTATAGTAAGGATACCCATGAAGCAACAATAACCAAGCCGCAAACTCCTTGAGGGCATGCATCCCATATTCTGGCTCTCTCTGTGTCCATCAGGGCCTTGGCACAATACTAAAGACTCAAGACGTGCTTGATCAGTGAAAGCTGAATATAACCGAATCTTTCTGGAGTCTTTCTTGTCCTGACTCTACCACTGGCTAACTAGACAATAAGCCACTTATGAAACTCAGTGGAGGCAACAGGACTAGAGGCCTGGGTTATGGGAGGACACCTCCTCTTCAAGGAAGTCACAAATCTACTGGGTACTAGCACTGGCTGTAGCCAGAATAAGTTAATATATTTTACATGCACATTTTCATGTGCATGTATTATGTTTCTTCAACATAATATAGATGCAAAGATGTATAAGATTCAGATTCACCCAACAATGTCGCTAAATCCATAGTTGCTTTTTGTAATTATGAATTTTTTAATCAGAGAATACAACTCTTATGTGCAGTATCTGGGAAATTTAGTGGCATTTTTAAGGGATCTTCACATTAAAAAATGTTTGGAAGTATTGGATCAGAGGACTTTCATGGTTTCTTTCTACTCCAAGCTTTTACGATTCTTTGCCTTGAAGTAGCATGAGATGACTTGACAATGCCTTTCAAAAGGTGTGCATGCCATTCTTAGACAGTGGTGATGACAATTTCCATAATTTACCATTGAAAAATCAGGAATTTTCGTATTTCCAAGTCTGGTTCTATAAAGAATGTTTTATGAACATTTTCTGAACTAAAAAGATAATAATTTGTAATTGTATTTCTTTGCCTTCTTCCAAGATAGCTAGGTCTTTGAAAGAATGTAATGAGCTTTTCAATGGTGGGTATAGATTTCTCAGTCCCACCTCTCATTATATCCCTCGACACATTTTTTGCTCTAGTCACATAAACCATTGTTTTTTTTTTTCCTTTTTTCCTGGACTTGCCACACACCTTCACACTCACTCTGTTCCATTAGCTGGGGGTGCTTTTCACCAATCCTCAGACCAATCTAACTGCCCTTGAGCCTCTTCCCTTGCACCACTACTATTGGCCACTCCTTCCTACCACACAGTTGCTGTGTGCCTACACAGGGCCTCGCACCTCTGCCTGATGTTTGTGTGACTATGCACTCTCGTGGCCTGCAAGCTACTTGAGTTAATTATGACTGTCCCTCATTTATTTTCTTTCCCCAGACAACCTAGTTAAGGTGATCTCTAAGTGTTCATTAAATGCCCTGAATAAATGAAATGATAGATGAAGTAACCCAGAAGGCAAATATCTTTGATTATGAAAAACTACGCCTGAATTCAAAAAGTTTAAACTGGTTTCCAACTTGTACCTGACATGGTTTAAAATGAGTTTAAACTTTAAAAAAATCTTACCCTCCTACTCCTAATTACCTGATGTTCTTTACACTTTATCAAAAGGCAAGTGAAAGGAAATAAATTCTTTCTGCAGAGTTTCCTGGCCCTGCTTCCCTACTCTACAGAAAGCATTAATAAACCAACATTATTCCTGGAACTGGGTTGATATAAATTGATGGCTCTAGTACCCAAACCAAGATGTGGTGGTAGGATAAGACTCTGAGACCATAAATTTTTTGTTAAAAGGAGAAACCACATTAATTCTATCACCACATATAACAAACCTAAAATTAAAAAAAAAATAGAAAAGAGAAAATTACAACATTTCCTCTGTGGGGGTGAGCATAGACAAGAGAGGGAACAAATACATTTGTTCTTTTAAGTTATTTCTAAATCAAGTGGAAGAAATTAGGATGTGCATGTAAGAATGAAGACATTTGCTAAAACAAAGGATATCGCATTGAGTTTGTTCGCATTGCAGAATGGTTTCTTCTCTAAACTGCAGAGGGATGGTGTATCATTTAGCACAGGACCCAGGACAAAGAGCTGACAACTGTAACATGGACAGATTACTACATCCTGGTCAGGTACCGTGCTAAGCTCTTTATCTGCTTATAATATTTTATCCTTACAATAGCCTTCTGTACCGTGAATTGAGTACTGTTATTATCTCCATTTTTCAGATGAGGCTTAATAAGATTAGGTTGCCCAAGACAACAGAGTTAGTAAGCAGTGAGACCAGGATTCAGACCCAGGTAGTCTGACTTCAAAGTCCTAGCCACTTCCTATTCCTAGCATGGCTTGAGAATAGGAAATCTGGAATTTAATCTCAATTCTATATTTGAGTTAGATTTTGAATATTAGGCAGAATTTTGACAAATTTGAACTAAGTATAATATTTTTCAGTTTGAGAGACTAACAGCAACAAAGATGTAGAAATGAGAAAACACGAGGTATTCCCAGGGGATAGAAGTGGCCCAAGGAGACAAGAGCACAATGTCTATGGAGAGGGTGGGCCTGGTAAACTTAGGCCTATTGCCCAAATCTGGCCCATAATGTTTTTATTCAACCAGTGATTAAAGAATGTTTTTTACAATTTTAAGTGGTTGGAAAAGTTTTTCGAAAAGAATAACATCTCATGACACATGAAAATGAAAATTATACGAAATATATAAACTAATGGAATTTCAGTGTCCACCAATAAAGTTCTATAGGAACACAGCCATGCTTACTCACTTCGTATTGTCTATAGCTATCTTGAGAGAATTGAGTAGTTACAACACAGACTGTGGGGCCTGCAAAGACTAAAATGTTTATATTACAGAAAAACTTACTGACTCCTGATCTAGACAAATAACATAGGAGTGTATAGAACAGTAGATAAGTGACAGGCAGTCTTCGAAAACTGACTTGATCATTCATAATTTGAAAGGTACTGGATCCAGAACTCTGAAAGATTTTGAGGCATAAAGTGACATAATCAGGATCCTATGTTTTTAAGATTGCAAAGAAAAGACATTCTCAGATGCCTTCTGTAATGATCATTTATTGCAAGGTCACAAAGGAAGCAGAACAGCAAGGCAACTCGTTCAGGGGCATTATAGTCATTCTGAGTCCCAGGACTTGCAAGCCTCAAGGAAAGCAGTTTATCTACTCCAGGACTCATCATGACCTCAGGGAGCCACCAGCCCTATGTACCTGTAGTATTCATTCTTCCGAGAGAGCCTATCTGGTTGGATTGATTCATTGCCATCTAATACGGAGCATGCCTTATTCCACAAAGCAGGGAGGCCATCCTCCTTTAAGTCCAGCCCATCAGTGGTTGCCCTTGGCTGAGACCATTTCTTGGTCCAGAGAATGGCAGCAGAGCAGGTTCTGTTATTCTCAACACTCAGAGTAGAAGTTTCAGCAACTACGCAGGAACTACCTGAGAGCACTTTCCTTTGAAGGGAGATGTGAACACAGTAGCCCCTTAGCACTTTACGAATTTCTCCTCAGGGTTAGAGTAAAAAGACTGCTCCATGGCCCCGGGGGCTACCTGTACCAACACACCTCCCTTGACTCCAGTGGAGTCTCCACCTCAGTGTCTGTGCTCTGCCTGCCCTGCTCTAGGCTTCACAGCTACACCAAGAATTCTATTGGCTCTAAGTATCCAAAGGAAGATACAAGTTCCAGCTCTGAATTCTAATTTTGTGTCCTAAAAGCCTAGTCCACTTTATCTTCATCTTTAACCACTACTTTTTCTTGCAACATTGTACGTCTCTTACTGTAATTGCTTTTGTCTTTTTCCAAAAGAAGAAGAGAAGACAGATAGGAAGGAAAGAAAGGAGAGAGGATGAGGGAGGGGAAATGGGAGGGGAGGAGGAAGGGAGGGAGGGAGGAAGGAAACTGAGAGCGAAATGCCCTGAGAGTGTATCTCTCCATTAGTGATGACAAGCCAGTAGGCAATTGTTCATTTATCCTCCTTTGAAGATCTTTATTTGTGTCATACTTACTTTGAATAAAATAGCAAAAGATTATCTTTTTAACTAGCTCAGCAAGTTCCAACAGTTTTCAAATCTGAGTTCTTAAAAGGTCTTTGTCCTTCTCTCTTCTGAAGTATTTAAACTATTTGAACAGAACAGCCGAAAACCAGAATTTAACAGGAAAACTTACAGATGGAGAGAAAGGTAAAGTGAACCTGCAGAATTACGCTGGGAGAGAACCTGGATCCTACTCCTCACCTTGTCACTTAGTAGCTGTGAGATCTTGAAGAAGCCAAAACCCTTCAGAGCCTCGTACTGGTCAGATATGAAATGTGAATAATAACACTTCTGTGACATATATCACTGCTGGCTCTGGAGATCAAACGGGAAGATAACACATTTCAAGCTTCAGAAATTGTCAAATATAGGACACATGTGAATAAAGGATGTAAATGTTAGTATGCAGAATAAATGTTACAGGGCTACAGAAGAATGAGCCATTATGCCAGGCCAGATTGATAAGGGGTTGCTTTGTGAATGATTTGGAATTTCATCAGAATCTTGAAAAAAGAGAAAACATTCTAGGCTGGAAGAATGGTGTAGAAAAAAGCACAGAAGCCAAAAAACTTGAGGTATGTTTAAGGAGTGGGGAGCAACTAGCATGGCGGTAGCAGACTAAGCGTGTTAGCAAAGTCGAGGGAGATGAACGTGGAAAAGGTAGGTTGAAGCCACATTGTTGGAGGCCTTGAATGCCAGGGTTAGAAGTTTGGAGTTTATTGGAGAGACAAGGAGTAGTATTTTTAGATTAATAATTTGGCAATAGTATGCAATAGACCAAGGAGAGAATGGGAAGAAGAGAGAACCTATTAGAAGCTATTGTTTTCATCCATCTAGAGATGCGATAAGTACCAATATTGAAGCTATGGCTGTGTTGGCCACCCTGAAGGATTTGATAACTGATGAGGACGTAAAGGGAGAACGAAGCACCTCTTTTTGAGATGCTCTTTTCAGAAGTGGTGACGTCATAAGAGGGAGCCATCCTGGGAGAAGAAATTAACTTTCAGCCTCGGTTTTGTGAGGCTGAAATGGTGACATCTGGGGCTTGAAAGGATTCTAATATATCTCATGAAAAAGGCTTTGAGGAGGTAATGAGCATGAAGGGGGTTGGGGCCACAGAGAAAGATAGGAGGCAACCGTTTCCCCAGGTTTATTGATCCAGCAGGTTCTCCAAAACAGACATGAGGGAAGCTTACAGCAATCCAGCCAGAAGCGAGACAGCTCCCCAGGGAAGCTGAATAATGGAGAAAAAAATGCAGAACTCTCATATTAAGACTCTTGATGGTCTAAACCTGACCTCCCTCAGAGGTCTCCTATACAGAGGGAAACCACAATTCAAGCCAAATGTTCCTGAGCCAGGCAAGTGGGGAGCCAAACACACAGGAATGCTGATTTATATTTAAATACAATATTTTTATTACTTTTCTGGAAATTTGACACCAATCTTCATTTTAAACTAGACGAAGCGGCATAATTTTTTTCTTTCCAAAAGATTGACACTCAAAAGGTAATACCCTTTAAATTCCTCCAATTAAAGCAAATTTAATTTTAAGTTTAATTAAAGAAAACTTTAATTAGGAAGTAGATTAAATTTTAATTAAATTTCTCTAAAATCTTCATACCGGCCTTTACAGCTAATATTTCTGTCAGAAACCAAATCCCTTCTTAATATTCTTAAATTCTATTCTCGCATTTTCCTTCATATTAAAACAGCATCTCACCAGCTGTATCTGCCACTGTGAAAATTATTCTCATCTTAAAATACTGGAAATGCAACTGAGGAACCAAAGTCTCCCTGGGCAGAGAAGGAAAAACAACAGATTCTATTATTGATGAGATTTTTATTTTCAATCTCTTCCCAGTCTTTTCTGAGGCGATTAGGTATGGTGAGCCTGCTGTGAGCCAGTTGTACTGCGTCCACAGCATCAACAAATATTTATGGAACACCTACTGTGTACATGGCCCTGCGCTAAGTTCTCTGTCTAGCAAGGAAACATTGTTAAAATACTAGCTCAGCCAGAGACCCCAGTCAACAGAGCCTGGACCAGCATTGCCTCCCGGATTCTTGTCTGGTTCTCCATTCTCAGAGTCAGGAAGAGAAAGGCCATCTCCTGGTGACTGACCGGTCCGAGGTCTTTCCACTGCCCCTCGCTGCTGATGCCGGACACAGCTCACTAGCAGGAAGGGCCTTGGGTTCAGGGACGTAAGTCTTAGATTCTAGACCTAAATTGCTGCTAGATAGCTATATTATCTTTATGGACAACCTAAACTCTCCATTTCTCATGTTCCTCATCTGTAAAATGGGGTAATAAAACCTGTCATGCCTACTTCCCAAGGCATGGGATCAAATGAAATAATGTGATGGAAAAAATTTCTGAGAACTGCAAAGTGTTTCATATTCCTACGGATAACTACCGCCTATCGCCACATTGCGCATGCTCATTCCACTCCTAGGATCCACGCCCTGCTCTGTCAACCCATATCCGAATTCTGCTCATATTTTGTCTTCTCCCGGAAGCCAACCCTGAACAAAGCCCCCAACAAGAAACATTCTCTTGCTCTAGATATTCATTTACATATGACCCCTGGCCTAGACTGCTCTATATTTAGGGACGCTGATATATAGAAGAGCCCTGCCTCTGCCTCCAGACAGATGAAACAAGCTTCAAGATCCCCAGCATAAGAACGAAGTTCAAACAAAGTGAGGATAAAGAACGTCATTAACAGAAAGTTTCCTTTAGTTTGCTTGACAGCAGAAAACTTCCTCTGCAGGTTACTAGATTGAGCTTCCAATCACTGTGAAAAGGGCTGCGCTGAGCTCTGTTCGCTCTACTCCACGTGTCAGTCACACACCCATTTCCTTGAGTAGCCAACACGTGCAAGGGCCTACGCTGCATGCTACAGAAAGATGTTCTCTAATTTTATTTACCTGTTATCGTCCCCTAACAATCCGATTCCCCCTCATCCCAGGACACCTTTTGGCCCTGGATCTGGAACCTCTCTCCTAAACCTTCTACTCGCCAAGTCTTCAAAATTTCCACAAAATCCAAGCTCCACCAAGAAGCCTATCTGACTCCCAGCCCTTCCTTCTGAATTCCCGTATCCCTAGGATTTGGTAACACACAATGAAGACTTTGATGCAGAGGCTGGTTCCTGGCTGTACCCCAATCTCAGTCCTGTCTCTTCTCCTGCCTGCAGCTTCTCCAAGGAAGGATCTGTGTTTTATGCTCCTTCTGTAGCTGCTCTAGTGCCCAGGCCACTGCTGCAGACATACGAGGTAACCAGAAACACTCATTCATTAACTGTTGTTTTTATTTTTGTTTTTGAGGCATATTGAGGAGGACTGGCCCTGAGCTAACATCCGTTGCCAATCCTCCTCTTTTTCCTTTTTCTCCCCAAAGCCCCAGTACATAGTTGAATGTCCTAGTTGTAGGTCCTTCTAGTTCTTCTATGTGAGACTCCACCTCAGCATGGCTTGATGAGCAGTGAGTAGGTCCGTGTTCCAGGATCTGGCCAGCCCCATTAACTGTTTTTTAAAGGGGAGTAGAAGCCTCATTCTAATTTGTTAAGTGCAGGTTACACCAGAGATACAATAATTCTCACAAACAGCAGAGACAATGATTATATGAGACAAGAAGCAAGCAAAAGAGAGGGATGGTCAGAAATGGAAAATGGGAAATAGAGGAAAGGTGCTTAAATCAGTGGGTTTGGCATAGGGTGAAGGTAAGAATGTGGAGGGTGGCTCTCCTCGGAGTGCATGGGAGGTTGAGAGGCCCCCAAAGTGAGAGAAAGAAGTCAAGCACAGATGACTCAGAGAGGATTGTTTCTGTGGGCAGCCCTGGGCCTGTGGTGATCCATTATTCAACTGTAAAATGGGTACAGTGTAATTCTTGTGTTCTTACTTTGAGGATTTTTGTGAGACCTAATAATTTATTGTTTGTATAGGGCTTTGAACTCTCCAGATGAAAGACACCACGAGTGGTTCAAAGGATGAATCCAGACCATTATTAGCTGCAGTTAGACTCAAAGCGAGAGGAACGACGTGACCATTTTCAGCACACCTGTCAGCTCAGCCTTTTTTTAATCATGTGTAGGATTTTCGTGGCTAAATTAGAATTGCTCTTCATTACTTTTTCACTGGCAATTAAAGCAAGATCAAAATGGGACTTGTAACGAGGAGGCTGAATGCTAATTTTTGCTCTCTGTAGAAAGGCGAAACACTATATCTCAGGAATCCTTTTCTCTTCACACTTACAGTCTGCAAGAATTTTACGGTCTGTATGACTTTCCCCTTCTTTAGCCTCAGAAAAACTGGGGCTAACAGAACTGAGGGAAGAAGGTAAAATTCACCAGTTTTAAATGTTGATTTTTCCTTCTTTACACTAGTTGCCAAACTGCCAAATGATGCAACACGTTTTTTTTTTTTTTTTTTTGAAATTAGACCTCTAAATAGAACCATCGTTCTCATTATCAAAAATGCTGCCGGGGCTGGCCCGGTGGCGTAAGCGGTTAAGTGCACGCGTTCCGCTGCGGTTGCCGGGATTCCCCGGTTCGGATCCCAGCACGCACCGATGCACCACTTGGCAAGCCATGCTGTGGCGGCGTCCCATATAAAGTGGAGGAAGATGGGCACAGATGTTAGCCCAGGGCCAGTCTTCCTCAGCCAGAAAAGAGGAGGATTGGCAGATGTTAGCACAGGGCTGATCTCCTCACAAAAAAAAAAAAAAAAAAAAAAATTGCTGCCAACAAAGATTCCTGACATTTTCTCTCTCTCTCTCTCTCCCCTCCTTCTCCTGCTCTTCCTCTCCTCTCTCCCTCCCCCCACCGCCTCTCCTGAATAGCTCAGTCTTTGGGAGGTGAATTTCTCAAGGATCCAATGGGACTGGAGTTTGATACTTTTCTTTTCCTGTTCTGGCTGAAGGTTTCTTTGGGGTCCCTTTTCCATCAAGGCCTGTTGCCTACAGGTCATGTCTGCCTCATGCTGAGGTCCCCATCTGCCTCTGGCTTTCTTTCTTTCTTGCCTTTTCCTTGACCTTTTTGCTTCCAGGAATATCTTCACTGAGAATCTCCTTGCTCTGATCTTTTTTTTTTTTCTAGATTTATTGAGGTATACTCGACAAATAAAAATTGTATATATTTATATAAGTGTACAATGTGACGTTTTGATATATATATATTATGAAATGAATACCACAAGCAAGCTAATTAACATATGCATCACCTCTTAGTTATGATTTTTCTTTGTGGTGAGAACATGTAAGATCAACTCTCTTAGTATTAGTATTAGTAATTAGTATTAGTAGTATTAGTAATACAGTATTATTATTATCATTTTTTTTTTTGCTGAGGAAGACCGGCTCTGAGCTAACATCTATTGCCAATCCTTCTCCTTTTTTTTCCCCAAAGCCCCAGTAGATAGTTGCATGTCATAGTTGCACATCCTTCTAGTTGCTGTATGTGGGACACGGCCTCAGCATGGTCGGAAAAATGGTGCGTCAGTGCACGCCCGGGATCCGAACCCTGGCCGCCAGTAGCAGAGCACACGCGCTTAACTGCTAAGCCACAGGGCCGGCCCCAGTAATACAGTATTATTAACTACAATCACCAGCTGTACATTTGATCTCCAGAACTAACTCATCTCACATAACTGAACCCTTGTACCCTGCGACCAACATTTCTCCATCTCCCCCAACCCCTAGCCCCTGACAACCACCATTCTACTCCCTGTTTTTATGAGTCCAACATTTTTATATGCCACATTTAAGTGAACCACGAGTATTTGTCTTTCTATGTCTGGCTTATTTCACTGAGCATAATGTCCTCCAATTCATTCATGTTGTCATAAATGGCAGGATTTCCTTCTTTTTTAAGGCTGAATAATATTTCATTTTGTATGTGTGTGCATATGTATATAGATATATAGATATCACATTTTCTTTATCTATTCATCCATCAACAGACACTTAGGTTGTTTGCATATCTTGACTATTGTGACTAATGCTGCAGTGAACATGGGGGTTCGGATGTCTCTTCAAGACACTAATTTTGTTTCCTTTGGATAAATACCCAGAAGTGGGATTGCTCGATCATATGGTAGTGCTATTTTTAATTTTTTGAAGAACGTCCATACTGTTTTCCTCCAATCTTTGAGAATTAGGGCTAACCATAGGCATTGCTCTGACTTCTTTCTCCCTCTTCTCCTTTCTCTCTTACATACACCAAAGCTATATAATTCTTAATTATACAAGTTAATTCACCAGAACGAACGTGCATGCAGGAGTTGCAGATGGAGATTAGGAAAGAGCAAAGGTGTGAACTACTCACACACCCTATTTCCTTCTCCATCATAGATTAATCCTCACAAGTAGCCTCAGAATCTAAATTTTTAAATCATGTTTGAAATCATGCAGAATGGAGAGAGAGTTGAGAATGAGTTGGCTTGAACATAAACTTCTGAACTAGAATGGTTTCTCTTTCACCTGCCAAAGCTGGGAGTTGAGGAGGTTCTACATAACATTATCCCTCCACAATAGCAGACTGTCTGTTGTTGCTTTTGTTGGTGGGGTGTGGAGGGAATATTTTATATAGTATAAACAGCTAAGGCATCCATTTTACCGATAATTTCTTAAAACATAATAATTCAACAACAACAACAAAAAAACCTTAATGTTCAGGGATAGGAGCAATGAGAGAGAACTTTTAGGAGACTCCATAATACTCTTATTTCTTTATTTCCTCTCTCAGAGTTCTATTTCCAAGAGAATCTCTACCTAAATGTTTCACTTTAAATATACATACACACACACAAAATACCCCCTCCACTATCACACCCTATAACACATAAATGTGGTACTTCTCATTAGCTTCATTTCCAAGATTCCTCATTATTTTCAAATGTCCTCAGGCTTCTTTTGTTCCCTTACAAAACCCATCCTCATCTCTAACTTATCATCCATTATCAAACATTTGAATTAAAAAAAGAAGAAAAAATTACTCCTCCATTACTTCAAGCATTGGAGTAGGAGACAGGTGACCTATATTCTGATCCCAGCTTTGCAAATAATTAGTTTTGTGACCCAGAATAAATCATTTAATCTCACTAAGTCTAATTTCTTCATCAGTAACACAAGGAATATTATGGTCCTGACTGTTTTACAAGATTGTTGTGAGAAGTATTAGAGAACTGAATATGCACCTGAAGTCAAATGCTTATTATTGTCTACTTCCACCTTATGATGTCTCTGTCTCTGATATTCTCTCTGATAGCCTTCTCTGATGATCACCACCTCACCCATTTATCATTCGTTCTTTCATTCATTCAACACACATTTATCGTATACCAGCTATTGCCAGGCCTCAGGAGCTCACACACTCATGGGGAAGGCAGAGATCTTAACAGAATTGCACCACTGTGTGAGAGGTGCCCACAGTGCTGGGGGGTACCTCACCCAGTCTGTGAAAACACAGAAAGACGAGGTAGTTCTTGATGCATACATGGAATTGACATGTGTCTTATTTTGCTTTTCTATCTGTTACTCACCATTCATTCCTCTTTCCTAATAGGATCTTCTTTTGAGAAATTTACTCTTTCCCCAACGGGTCAAGGAACAGAACTCAACCTATGCTAATTGGGTGCTCCTTCCCTGACACATGAAACTTGTTCACAGTGACAGAGAGATTTTAAATGTAGGAATTTACAGGTTATAGTCATGGTCCCTGACCCAGCTCTCCCTGCTATGAGACTTTTTTAGTCATTACCATTTCTGCTCCTCTGAAGCTATCTCAGTTCTCTTCCAAGTCTGGTTCTCAGACTTCTCTGTGAGTTAGCAATACCCTTCCATTAAATTTTATTTTTGCTTTAGTTAGCCAGAGTTGCCTGCAAAAACAACAAAAAACAATTTAAAAAAAAAAAACCTAAATGACAATAAGCTTGTATGCTAGATACAGTGTGTCTTTGTGAACATTTCTGAAACATACAGGCCTACCTAAGGGCTCAATCCATATTCATTCATTCATCCAACAAATATCCATCAAGCGTACACTATGTGTCAAGCACTGTGCCCTAGTGCAATTACAGTTAAGCAGAGAGAACAAATAGTTAATAGTTACCTAACAAATAGGTAGTTGGAAATATAATGTGTGGTGAAGAAGGGCATGGTCCTACTGAAAAATGTGGTAGGCAGCCTGGAACTAGGGGGGACTTTCCACGGAGAAGTCATATTTTACCCTAGACATTGGGGGTGGGGTGGAGTCTGCTAGGTAGAGGGTAGGGGGATGGAGTTCCAGAGGGTGGGGACAATATGTCCCCTGGTAGTAAACCAGGCACAGAGCCACCACCTCTCTATTTAATGAGCCATCGGGGTGCAGGGTAAAGGGATATAAATAGGAAGCCAGGAAGCCAAATTTAACCCTGGTCCCACCGCTAACTCACTCTGTGAACTTGAAAAGGCACTTCCTTTTTTATGCCTATTCCCTTGACTGTGAAATTAGGGTGGAAGGATACATAATATGGAAGGTTTCTATGATTTTATGTGTATTTCTCATGTCTAATAATAGATGAATAAAGGACGGGGCATGAATGTCATCTAAAAAGACCACCCTTCCCGTCCTCTCATGGTCTTCTCTCTGCTACTCCCACCACAGGATGGGGCAGGGTGGGTGCAGAGAACTTTGGGAAGTAATAAACAAAGGCTCAGATGGGTGGGGTGTGGAAGGCAGAAAGGTAAGAAGTTGCCAAAGATGCCTGCACTAATTTTTATTCTATCAAGAACTAACACTGTATAGTATCCATTTCCCTCTTTCCTGCTATTTAAGATAGCACTTCTTTCAAATTATTTACAACATTGTAATGTGTGTGTGTTGTGTGTGTGCACGTGTGTGTTCTCTTCTGCTTTCCTTACCACTAGTTTTAATAATGGAAAACAATTATAAGTAGACTGCATGCCTCAGGTCCTGTCTAAAAATTGTCAGTCAGTGATTCAGCATAAATGATGTAATCTCATTGGAAAAATTACTTACCAAAAATCTTACCTTCCTGCTGGGAGAGGAATTCTCTGGGAGGTAGGAGGCATCCAGCCAAGAAAGCTACTGGCATTGGTTATCAGTGAGATGTGCATTTTCTCAGTCCACAGCTCTTTACCCCAAACATCACCCTCTTCTGAATGATTGAAGATGTCTGAGCAAGGGACAGTCCACAGCAGGGAGATAAGCACACCCCTGGGAAGACAGCCCTGTGACTAGAGAAGAAAGAGAGTGGTCTGCAAAGAGACCCCCTAGGAAGATCTGGACTCCCTATCAGTTCCACAACATGAGAAATCCTTGCAGTCATTTCACCTATGATAAAATTTAAGCACCAACTGTGAGCAACTTCCCTCCCCATTAACATTTACTAAAAGAACAACGACCATGATAAAAGTGGTTTTTATTTATTTATTTATTTTTTGGTGAGGAAGACTGGCCTTGAGCTAACATCTGTTGCCAATCTTCCTCTTTTTTTGCTTGAGGAAGATTCACCCTGAGCTAACATCCATGCCAGTCTTCCTCTACTTTGTATGTGGGTCACCACCATGGCATGGCTGACAAGTATTGTAGGTCTGCACCCAGGATCCGAACCCCAGTAGCCAAAGTGAAGCATGCAGAACTTAACCACTAGGCCATGGGGCAAGCCCGAAGAAAGTTTTGTTGATAGCTGTTGGTTCACAACCTTGGGAGTTCCCCAGGGTGCAATTTGAAACTGGCCCCCCACATATAGAGAGCAAGAAGAGACCAAAGAAAGAGGCAGGCCACTCCAGATTGATAGATGGCAGGTTTGATAGACAAGGGAGCTTACATACGGGAATTGTCTTGAGTGGTTGCAAGACAAGTACATCTTCGCACCCGCCCACCAGAATCTTAAAAGTTTATATAGAGGCCTTTCTTGGGTTCAGTCACACACATGGTCCAGATGGTCTCAACAACACATTGCTCTCTCAAGGCTGCATCCTTGACAATGGTTCCCACTGTGGGAATGGTGGGCAGATTGTACATTCTAAGGACAGGGGACTGCATGCAGGGGTGAGGAGGCTTCAATTACCTTGGTCCAGTTCTTGGATCAACAAGTGATCATGTCCTCTCGATGACCTCCTCCAACAATAGCGATATGCTATCCCTGAGTGTGAGAAGAAAAATGGAACACAAATACAAGGTGAGCTCGTCCCTAAAGGGAGTTTAGGTAACCTCAGTGCTGCTAAGGAAACACAACTGAGAAGACCGTCCAGGGAGCATCTCTCATCAGAGTCTCAGTGCTTCTCCAGGTGCACAGAGGTGCCCTCAGGGCTGGGGAAGCAGAAACTAGCGTGTGTGAACTGCTGCTTTATTCCCATGGCTTTATTCTCGTTTTTGCTCTTCTAATACACAATGCACATCGCCATCGTTAAATCCTTTTAACGATGCTACTCCTATATCTGGGAACTCCCTCTCCTTTTCTCCCTTCTTGTCTACATCCTACCCAACCTGAAGGTCCAGCTGAAGAGTGGCTGACAACCACTGTGAAGCTTTCCCGATTCAAACTAACCCTAAGTGACATGTTTGCAACTAAATTCCATGGCAATCACTGTATGAATCATTCATTTGGCACTTAAAGTATCCTTATATTATTATTTTGAATTAAATCAGATAATGGATATGAAAATTCATCAAAAGCTATAAAGTGATAACATAGCATTTTTCAAAGCATGTTCCACAGTATAATAAAAATGTGTGATATTAATAAATATTACATTTAAAAAAAAGGATTGCCTATTAAGTGTGAAGAACAGGCAAAACCACTCTATCTATGGGGATAGAAATCAGAATAGTGGTTTCCTGGGTGGGACAGGCTAGGGAGAAGAGGGTTGACCAGCAAGGATCATGAGAAAACTTTCTAGAGTGATAGAAAAATTCTATATCTTGTTTGGGGTTTTGGTTACAAGAGTATACCCATGGGTCAAAACTTATCAAACTGTACAGTTAAAATCTGTATATTTTGCTGTATGTAATTATATCTCAATAAAAAAGTCAAACAGATGTCTTTATCATCACAAAACTTCAAAAAGCTTTATCATGTTATTGTACATTATAAATCTCCAGAAAGTGGATATAGTACATATTTATCCAAAGCACTCTTCATTTTCGAAGTGTTCTGAAATAGTAGTATTCCACAGAAAACTCTGTACTATTATATAACATTTGTTTCTATTTTCCACTACTATATTAGATTCTACAAGGCAGAGACTGGTTTTATGACTATCTGTACCCACAATGCCTGGCATAGGGCCCCATAGATACTCAGTAAATGTGCCTTGTTGCTGCTGTTGCTGAAGATGATGATGCAGATAACAACGATAATACAAGATACTATGATAAAAATAAGGGTAAGTAATTTGCCCCAGGTCACAGCATCAGGACCATAGCAACCTTAGCCCCAAGGGGTATAAGTGGATTCTCTTGCTACAGGAGCAGGAAGAAGGGGAGGATATTTTAGTAGGAAGGTTCTATTTAGTAGCTCTCAGGTCTCATAAGGTGGCTACATTCTCTACTCATTTAGCAGATCATGCTGCCACTTTCTGAGAATTTGCTCACCCTTAAAACACCCATAAAACATTCTGGTGCTAGGCAGTGGGGAGTCCACAGTGAATAAAACACAGTATTAGCGCTCAAAAAGCTCATGGTCTAGTGGGGAGTGTGATGCAGAGAGAAGTTAAAATGCAGTGGAGTAGAAGCGAGTGCTACATGAGCACAAAGGAGGGAATAACTCAGTTGGCTTTGGAAGGATTTGAGACACTGATATTTGCCAGTCAGAGACAGTGGAGGAAGACGTTCCAAGCTGAGAGGAGATAAACGTAATAAAGCAATACATTTGGAAAGGACCTTACACGTCAAATTACCATAACTAAAATGCCTTATGATCTTACACAAGTTATTCATCTTTAGCTTCCTCATCCCCAAATAAATATAATAGTGGTTTAGATGTGTCTGGTGAAGCTGGAACACAGAGTTTCTGGGGAATGAAGGAGATATGGTTGGATAAGCTGGGGCCAGGTCATGAAGCTCTTGTGGATCAAAGAGCTGTAAAGGAGTCTGGACTTCATCCCCCAGGATGGTTTTAAGGAGCGTGGCCTGACCACATGTGTATTTAGAATACCCGTGAAGTCCATCCCGTATAGCTAATTTTACACAGACTTGTATTTTTCCAGTGTGTTAGTTTTGTTTCTCCCAAACATACTGTAAGCTACGTGAGGGCAAGATCCTTATCTCACGCAGCAAGCAGCAACATACTGAGGCCATAGAATGTGCTTACTATGTATTTCTTGATTAATTCTAATACTGTTATCTGGCCTCCTTCTGGACATCTTAATCAATAACATTTATAAGGTTTAATACGATCATACATTATAAAGCAGAGATAAGAAATAATAGAGCACAGGATTTCATATTTTACACTAACATTTTATGAAAAGAAGCTTGTTTTCATTTTCGAAAAGCCTTACATTCCCCCTGTAGGTGCGTGTAGGTGGCGGGTGTCTCTCCACATATGCATGGAGAAGTCTGAGCGGTGAATTCCAAGGGCTGCTGATTGTAGAGGCCCAAGTAGAAGTGGGGAAAAGGAGTTACTTATGTGCAAGGAATCCCAGCAAAATATATTAAAAGGCGGGGAAAGGGAGATGTGGTGAGGGACTGAAAGTAGGATAAAGGAAGAGAAGTGGAATTGACAGAAGTAACCAGCTTAAAGATCTATTTACTGATGGGTCCAAACTCTTCTTTGGAGACCTCTGGATTTGGTGGTTCAAAGGAAAAAATATACACAAATAAATTGAGAAAAATCAATGATGACTTTATAGACTACATAAGACTTGACTTGAGTGAGTTACTTTGTTTTCTTTTGTTAGTCTTTGCCCACTTGTAGAAACATACAACACAAATACACTTGTATTCCAGTGTCCCTCAGCCCCTCTTAGGACTCACAAACACTAGATACTGCCCTCTAGGCCACACAATCCCTCTTCTCCCTCACAAAGATAAATTTCATATCAGCCCAGCAGTCAGCCATCATCTATTCTCAGGGGAAGAGTATATAGCATGACCTCCCTTGAAATATTAGCTCTATTTACACGGGTTTGCGTGGACCACATTACTTATGAGTCACCAAGGGGAAACGGAGCCTCCGGTAGATAAAGTGATCAGCAGAAACCTCTGTAAATAAATCTGAAATTTCAATGAAGGTCATGCCAGGCCTGATTTATTCCTCAGCACCCTATGAAATAATGTTGACCAGGTAAATGGTTTTCATTTTCTTTCCCTCCATCCACATAAGGGAGAACCTTTTAGTTCTAAGGAGCTTTTTGTGTATGTAACAATGAGCATCTGGCTAGAAAGATAATACACCCTGAAGGAAATAACCTTTTATTATTATATTAGATTCTCAATACTGAAAGGCCAGGTCATATAACAACACTTTTGTTTTGTTTTTAAATTTAATCTGGTGGTACAAGTTCTCATAACAGAACTTAATTGAGAAGCTATTGCTCAACAATAGAAACTATTTTCTATTCAATAAACAGAAATGGAGCATCTACCTATAGGAAGCACTGAGCAGAGCCTGAGGTTAACCAATATAAGGCAGATTAAGATAAATATGGCATGGTCTCTGAAGGCTTCCTTGTGTCTCCATTGAAAACTCCCAACTATTCTGAGAACTCAAGCAACGTCCATGGCATATTGATAAACCAGTCAATTTGGTAAATAAATAATAATTCAGTCAACCTGTATTTATTGAGCATTTTTTAAGGATAAGACAATGCTAAATATTGAAGTGGTGGGGTGTGGGGATAGAAATTAAATGAAAGCATAAGAAATTTTTCCTAACCCTCAGAAGCTTATGACGCAGTTGAATTTTAGTACATAAATAGTCATTCCAGTGAGAAAAAGTAGTGAATCGAATTAGGTGGGATTTTTTTTTTTTTTTTTAATTTTGGAGCTCAAAAACCATACATCTTTTCTAAATTGAATTTGCTACTTTTCCATCTGTGTTATTACACGTAGCCCATATGTAGCAAAGGGATTTCAGGACCCCAAAGAATTATCCTTTAAGCAGAAAAAAAACAACAGGAAGTTGCTAGAAGATCTTGAGAGAATTGTTGAGAAAGGTAAAGAGAAGGCTCACGAAGTCAAAGAGCTAGACATTAATTACTTCTTTAAAGAAGAAGATAAAATGCCAATGCTAGAAGTATGCATCAAACATTCTCACTTTCAATATGACTCTTCCAGGTTTGGTCAGAATTTACAGAACTAATAATAACAGCTCCTGCTTTCATTTCTATCTAGAATCACGATAAAAGGTAACGCTTCAGTGTTTATGGGTGCCGTCAGAAATGACAGCTTAGGAGAACAGGAAGATGTCCCTCCACCCCAGGTTAACAGAAACACCAATCTCACTCATTTTAAGAAAGTTTTCTCTGGTTCTCATTAAAAATCTAATTTATAGGCAAACAATTGCTAAATTCCTTAGCAGATTCTTCTATCTGTTCATAAAACCTCCTCGTCGGCTTAAGGAATTTATTGAGTACCTAAGATTGAAAAATCTGGATTTTGTTACACAGATTCATTCTTACTTAAACAGATTTCTTTATCTTCATCCTCTCTTACAATCTTCCAACTTTTTGCAGTTTCACTTTCTTCTAACAAATATCTCTTCTTTTGGGGGCATGGCCTCATACCCTGTTGGAGAGAAGGGCTCAAAGTGTTGGGCTTTCCATCTGTAGCGACTCTGATCTCCAGTAAGGCATGAGCACCCGTTCCGGATATGATATATGGTAATTTTGTTGGATTTTCAGTCTTAGCTTACAAAGGTTTTAGAACATTCTAACCAGTTAGGGCATCAGCAAAAACCTGAGGGCCGCTCATTGTCATGCTGAGGCGCTCTCCTGTATCTTTCGTCTTTCTTTCCATTCGATCAGGCTTTATGTGTGCTTTGATCCAGGCAAAACATAACAAAGATATTTTTCAGTTGCAAAATTCCAACTATATATCCACCGAGGGCAAAGCTAAAACCATCATTAGGCAACAATGATGCTTTGAAATTCTGGCTGTAGAATTTTGTGGAGCATAGTCTTCTTCCCCTTTATGTGAATAAAACCCTTTACAATGCTTCGTATTCAGGATGCCTCCTGGTTTCCCTGTAATGCAGCCCTGCTTTGTTATTCCCTCCTTGCTGCTAAAGAAATAGAGGACAAAAGTGGCTAAGTAGCTTGCCCAAAGTTACTCACACAGATTAAAATGAGAATATTAAAACTATCTTAAAGAATGAAACGAACGTTGTCTGAAATCACAGGTTCTTCCTGTGGCAATGCTAATACTTATTGCCTGAAATGCAATCTCTCTCGTGATTACCACCTGCCAGTTCAAATCTTAGCCCTTCTCTAAGGTTGGTTTAGGTACCACCTCCACAAAGTCCACTTCTTCCAAACCAGCCTTCTATGAACTTTTCTCAGTCTTACCAGCTGAATGCCACGATCAAGCTCCTGAATCCATACCGCATTTCTTCTCTGTGCAGTCCAAATTTGTAAAGTCTTTAGGATATAACACGTTCCCTACTTCTTCTTTTGTCCCCAGTGATACTCATCTTACTTCACGGCAACAGTAGTAACAAATTATTTTTCCACTGGCTGACAAAAAGTACAACAAATGACTTATGTTGCCATTGATAAACCCTTGAAACTCGGACAACTCTTTCTAACTTTCAGTTTTCCAATCTATAAAATGAAAATGATAAATAATATACTTTATGATTATCATTCTAAAACTAAAATTCTGATTCTATTGTCTTACTTACACATACCCCTTGGGATGCCAGGAGTGGAAGTTCCCTCGCATTTTCCCACTCCTTCCCCTCCTGCATCCAACTCTTATGTACATGCTCCTTCAACCCTGACCCACTTATCTCACAATTTCCAAAAGTGGGGTTTAGAGAGGTGCTACTGAATGAGTCTACTACTAATCTATTTAACTTATCTACATTTTAAAATGCATATTTTAAACATGTTGAAATAAGGCTAAAGACTCTAATCATGGACTCTTGCATTTGGATGTGCTGTTCCCTATCTCTAGTATACGGAGGAGAAGCATAGCCAAACACATTTTTCTGTCCTCTGGAAATAGAAATAGGGTGACCAGAGTGTTTTTTAAAAGAAATTGAAATTTCGTATGAAAGTCCTTAGTAATTGAAGGAGGAAAAGTTTGTCACCGGTATTATTCTTCCCATGATGGACAATGCACTCAACTTGGCATTAAGAAATCTGAGTTTTAGTTCAACCCCTACTATCTGAATAGGTATTTGGTGAATTGAATGTGGTTTTAGCATCCCCTCCAGCACTAACATTCTAGTATTTGAAAGGTCTGATGGGGCATTCCCTACCTCCTATCAGTAACTCCACACCTAAGTCCCCAAGGCCCTCCTTTCCCCCATGGTAATGTTCTCTTCCTCCAAGACATGCCATCCTAAAGCAGCCTCCAGTGGGTGGACCTCTTCTACCAGCTTCCACCTATATCAGTGTTACCACATTTATCCAAGCTCTTCAGAAACCTTCTACTGATATAAATACTTGACGCATTAAGCAAGCTCATGCTGTCCATGGAGAGAACACAGGATCTCCACGGAATCTGTCCAATGTGGCAAAAGAAGCTACTGTTGGATCAAAGGAAAGAGTGACCCGTATTCCCTTGTCTCTTAACCAGTCTCCTCAATTTTCAGCAGGTATTTGTTTTTCATTATGATCTGATCTTTTATGAATACCAAATGATGCACCAGCATTAAGGAAATCAACCTCGCAGGACTTCTTGCCAATAATTTTGTATCAGCTAAAACTCTCACCTTCCATATGAAAGTGAAAGCATGACATAAAGGAAAGACTCACAGAGACCCAAAGCATGAAGTACCTCTCCTAGCCTCAGTTTCTTCATCTATAAAGTGGAGTGGTTGTACATGTCTAAAATTACAGTAATGATTTAGTAACTTAAGGTAGATCAAGACAGTAGACTATCATTCAGCCATTCAAATGAAAATTACAAAAACTGTGTAATAATATGGAAAAATACTTCTAATTCAATGTTAAATAATAGTAGAAAAATATTTTATTGTATTTTTACTTCAGTAACCACACAAATATATGTACGTATATAAGTGGAAGATACTATGCAAAAAGTGAAAATAACCATTTTAGAGTAGTTTGATAATGGGTGATTTATATGGATGATAACAGCTTGAATAACGGTAGAGTCTTTTCAGTTAACAATACAGTGGTTTGAATGATTGCTCAGGTCTCATCCAGCTGTGGAATTCCATGATCCTTTGATAAACACATTCATGTCAACGTGTTCGGCAAGTGTAAGTGAGATGAGTTCCTCATCGAGATAAAAGATACATTAAAAAAAATCTGGAAAAAATGCCTTTATGAAAAAGCATGACTGAAATAGATTTGTTTAGTTCATGTAGTTTCAAAATAAGGCAAAGATCTTATGCCTCTTGTCTAAAGTTTTTCCTTACCCCAGGAAGTACTAGGCACCCATGCTTCCTTCTGCATATCTTTATTACAGATAGCAGTTACCACATTGCACAAGGACTGTTTGTCTTTATGTCTGACTCTCCTAAGAAACTGTGACCTCAGAAAGCTAGGAATGGAGCTTTATTCATTTTTGAGTCCCAGAACCCAACACAGTGCTTGGCATATAGACAGGGGTCAAATTAATGTTGGCTTCAAGAAATGAATGAGTGAATGAGAGAAAAGGAGATAGGTAGATTAGCAGTCTTCTCTTAAAAGTAGAGATATCACAGCTGCTCAAGGGCTTGGCGGCCCATCCTAGGATCAGTGTTGTGTTGTTTTGTTTTCTTTTTCATTTGTTTGTTTTCCCCCCAAGTCATCTTCATATACACAGCTCACTGGACTATCTCCTTGTTGCCAAAGAAACATGATTTACACTTTACCTGACAAGCCCAAGGTTTGCCAGACCAGACTCATTAAACTTGATAGTGTTACACATTCCCCTTCCTTGCTTATTGTTTTAGTCAGCATTGCTAATAAACCACCTTTGCTCATATTGATTTATTTCCTGTCTGCACTCATCTTTATAGAGTGTGCTGGGAGTTCCTCTCCCAACACCCTTTACTCCCACACATGGTATGTTGGGGGCCATAGTGGTCCTTTGACCCTCTTCAGAAAGAGAAACTATCCCCTAAAGCACATTAATGTACCAAATCTACAAGTCCTTCTGGGGCACCCAAGGAAGCAGTCCTAGACAGAAGTCCTTACTGGTGTCTGGATAGAGGGGCATATATAAAAATAATTTGTTTTCTACTTGTTAGTGTTGTTTATTTCACATCTGTTTTCTCATGACTCAGAATACTCCCCCTCTAGCCTCTGTCTTTAAAAGTTCCCTTGTTAATGGCTCTTCTAATCAGCATTACATATGTCCGAGTCTGCACCATCTAGATACCTCCCTCCCTCTTCACCACTCGGTACTTTGAAAGTGTTGTCCACAATCAGTCTGCACTTCCTCTCACCTTCCAGCCCCCTCCTTGCCCCACCACTTCAGTGAGTCTATTCTCCCAAAGGTCAGTGACGGTCTCTGCTGCTAAGTCCAGCGGACATTTTACTCGGCAGATATTATATGGCCTCTTTGCAGTGATGGACACTGTTTCTATTCCTTCATTGACGCACTCGTGCTCTCTTTCCTTGGCTTCTCAGAAACCTTAGTCTTTTGGTTTTTCTTCTACCTCTCTAGTCCTTTCTTCAGGGACTTATTTTCTTTTCCATACCTTAAATATTTGGGTTCTGTTTTCATTTTCCTTCTCATTTTACTTTGTCTTCCTGGGTAAATTCCTCCATTCCCATGACTTCAGATGTTCCTATGTGCTGATGATTTTCTCAATCTCAAGCCATATCTTTCTCCTGAAATCCAGAACTTATATACCATACAGTGAACACTTCTACTTGAACATTGTAGAGGCACCTCAAATTCAACATGTCAAAAAATAAACTTGCTATTCTACTCCCCTTTCGTATTCTTTCATATTCTTTATCTCTATGAATGGTAAGACCATCTACCCACTTACCTGAAGCAGAAACCTCACAGTCATTCCCAGTTCTTTCGTCTCATTCTCCTCTTACCTCCTTCCATCCAACCAGTCAACAAATCTTGTTGCTTTTCCTTCCTCCATAACTCAAGTCCGTTCACTTCTCTCTATCCCCACGGCTGATACCTTAATTTAGGCTACCATCTTCTTTCACCTGGACTATGTCCTCCATTCCACCCCTAACCTTAGAAGAAGGTAGAATGAGACCCAAAATGCAATCATTACTTTCTTCTTACAGCTGAATTATTTCCATCAGCCTAAACATGTTACAATTCTACGTACTTACTTTACCTTATCTTCAGATTGGATATAGATTAAAAACGAGGCTAAACACTCAAGAGCATCACAGCAATGTCCGCTACACCCTTCTATCCTTAATTTTGCTATTGGAATTTGTCTTCTGTCTCATTCACAATTTCACTTCCTGCATGGTATCAGTCATACAGTGCTCTAGAGTACAGAAAAGTGTTAGAAATACAGGCTCTGGAGCCCATATGCTTAGGTTACAAAACTTACTGTGTGACTTCGTGTAAGATATTTAACATCTCTGAGCCTTAGTTTACTCATAAGTAATATGAGGATATGGATAGTGTCTACCTCAAAAGATTATTGTAAGGACAAAATTTGTTAATAAGTAAGGGACTTAGGTAAATGCCTGTCACATGGCAAACTCTGTTGGCTTTTTCTATTATTATTTTAGCTGACTTATCTCTTCCCCTTACCGTTTTCCTGAGCCTACTGTTCATGCCCAACACCCAGTTGCCCTCACTCTGTCCCTAGACGTACCCTCTCTGGCGTCCCCTCCTCTTCTCAAGGCCAGCCTCACACCTGCACCCAAAAGCAAGCTTAATGATCTTCACTTTAGAAATGAAGGAAAACAAGACCAGGAATGGAATTGATCACCACAGTTACAGAGTAAGTAATGGCAGAAATGGAGCCCGAGCCCAGTAGCTCATAACTTTGCATTCAGGGCTCTTTTCATCTCCTAGGAGAGGTCTTTCTCTCTTTATTGAACAGAAAATGTTTCCATATGCCCTGCACAAAGCATTATTTCTAGATAAGAAAAAAGGATGGCTGTCAAATGATGGCTCCATCCTGCCATGATATCTACAATCCCCATCATTAAAAGGACTCCCTAAAATATCCTGGAGAAACTTTCTTTATGGAAGCCATTCCCACAATTTCCATTTCATGTCACTTCTTTCTTTTTCATTATCTCAGAGCCCCTTACTTATATTTCTGTAAGAACTTAGCACAATTCATTAAAATTAGTTATTTCTGTGTCTCTTCTCACCCTCCCACCTAGTAGATTGTGAAAGGAAGGACATCTCATTAGTCTTTGAACTTCCAGTGCCCAGCATGGGGCTTATCTCACAGAAGATAATTCAGTAAAAGTGTATTTTATGAATTAGTAAATATATGCTCTAACTGGGTCAAAACACAAAGTATTTGAAAAGTGACAACATCCCAAGGGAATGTTTTATATGATTCTACACAAGTCAGAATATACCAGAACTCTCATGAGAGAAAATCTAGAACAGCTGGTTTTCATGGCAAGATGCTTTCATCTGCAAATAACAGAATACCCAACTAAAAGTGGCTCCAATTTTAGGGGTACCATTTATTGCTTATTTCACAGGAAGTTCAGAGGTAAATAGTCCCTCAGCGTCAGTGAACCAAAGGCGAGATGAGAAAGGTGTAGAAAAATCCATTTTCTCTTCTGTGAGGGATAATTAAATTGCCTTACCTGGTTTTTCTCTCCTCTTTTTAAACTTCCATGAAACTTCCTCTCAATACTACTTGCCTATAATTTGCTTCTGTTTTATGCCCATACTTCATTTTCCCAAGTAGATGTAAACTGGTCAAATGGAAGAATAGTGTCTTATGTATATTTGTATCTGCCACTGAGATATTTATTATGCCCTGGTAGGCATCACAGCTTAGTCATCATTTGAGTAATTGATTGATTCAAAATTCTACTCATGTCCTACATTTCAGAGATTTCCACAGAGAAACAATGCTTGTTTCCTATTATGGAACACAGGTTTAAGGTGAATAAACCCAGGTTTATTCACTTGCTTATCCAGCAAACTAACCCAAAGCCACTTGCATTTTCTTGCTTCTCTAAGGTGCTACTGCATGAGTCTGGTGAGGATGCATTTCAGATGAGTTTCACAGAGTCATGCCCTTATGCTGTCAACATTGCCACAATTTTATCTGGATTGAGTTGAAACCCTGTTGATTTAATCCAGAAATTTATTACTGACAGACAGCTGGGTAGTATTTGTCACTGTGTTTTGAATCCAAAGTCAAAGAGATTGAGAGTCAGTGCCATCACTGTTTGGGTGGTAGTGAACCACAGACGTGGTTTATTTCCATCATAAATTGTTATTTTTTGTTTTTACAATGTGCATAAACCCAGAGGCTATACAACAGGAATACTTTATATACTTTACAAATAAAGACATGAACACTCTGGAATGAGTACTAAATTTTGGTATCCAAGTTTGGATATTTCATTCAGAGGATCTGTTCTCTTTAATCTAGACTTTTTCCTCACTTATCTCAGTCAATGCAGCAAAAATTAAATATATGTGCCATCAAAACTCCCCCCTTCCCTTGGCACATATTTAGTAGAGGACATTGCTCTTGGCCTCACATCTCGCAGATTCCCTGACAGCCTCAGCAGGGAAGATATGTGAGACAATCCATAAAAAATGTGGGGTTAGTGTAGACATTCTGTCAATGAACAGAAAAGTAATTCAGAACCCCTGCCAGAATTCAGCTTTCTATAATATTTACCAAGTGAAGTCAATTTGGAAGTAAAGTCCTCACATGGAGAAGCCAGAAGGTCTAACTACATTACCACACAATTTTTCAAACAATTGGCTGTTTCCTAACCCTTCACCATAACCACACATTATTTAGGGAGAAGGTTCACCAAACATATGTGTTTACCTCACCTTAAAGATTAATGAACTTGCAAGAATCAAGGAGGGAGATTGTGACTTCATAATTTCCCAGGACTCTGTCAAGTTGACATCCATGTAGGATTAAGCAACTGTTACGGTAAATGAATCCTAGATCAATCAACTTGAGATTAACTCACTGAGTGATTAATTATTTGTTTTGTACCTGATTATCCCTGAAAGGACTTAAAGCAGAATTCAAAAGTATACATAGTATAATACAGTGAATTTACTAGAAATGGGGTATAAATTTGTCTCCAAGCTTCCAAGAGAACCACAATAAAAAAGAGAAGCTAACAGGGGCTGGCCCGGTGGCACAAGCAGTTAAGTGTGTGCGCTCCACTGCGGCGGCCCGGGGTTCGCAGGTTCCGATCCCGGGCACGCACCGACACACCGCTTGTCAGGCCATGCTGTGGCGGCGTCCCATATAAAGTGGATGAAGATGGGCATGGATGTTAGCCCAGGGCCAGTCTTCCTCAGCAAAAAGAGGAGGATTGGCAGATGGTAGCTCAGGGCCGATCTTCCTCACAAAAAAAAAAAGAGAGAGAGAGAGAGAGAAGCTAACAGTCATGCCATTTAGTGTTTAAAAGATAAAACCCAAGCCAGATGCACAGGATAAGTTGATTCCTTTGGTGCTAAGAGCAGAGTCCTCATGGAACAACACTCTCATGTAGTGAACAATACATTTTTAAAAACATACATTCACATTATGAAAGCATTAATGATTTTCATGGGACTTTCTTAGAAAGTCTCTCAGAGTGGCCGTTGACATGGCACCGAAGTTCAACATAGTAATAGCATTTTCTGTGGCACTGCCTTTACATGCATAGAAAGTTAGGCAATGGATCAGGAAATGGGTAAGTAACATTTGTTTTACACCTATCAGGGTAGCCTGCTGCATTGTTTGCATTACAGCTTAGAGGTGGGTATAAAAACAGAAGAGACTTTTCTTTTTAAAAAATACTCTAAAATTAGGGGACATATGGGCTGTTACTTATAGCCCTCTGGCTTTTTGAAAAGCTTCCTAAGATTTCTTGGATCCAGAAGCTGTACCTATCTAAGTATCCTGAAGTAGAGCTATAATAATTTAGAAACTTTTGCAGAGGAAAAAAAAAAAACTATTTTCACTAAAATGGCAGTTGTGTCTAAATTTATATAGTCTAGCTATGTCATCAAAGAAATCTCTACATAGTTTTCTTAAATTTCTATCCCCTCTGCCAATACATTAGCTTCTCCCAGGGCATCAATAACTGCAAGCCATTTTTTGGAAGGTATTCAGAGACAGCTACCCTAGCAGTTCAGAAAACTGTGGCCATCACCCAATGCAATCTGTTATTTCTATAACCCCTATGTGTGTACTAAATTTCCCTGAAATAAATCAAATATTACAGAAGATATGCCGATTTGATAAGTTTGCTCAGCTTCCATTTTGTCTCAAAAAGAATGACTGTGTTAAAAATAAAAAATAAAGAGACATCTTGATATCCTATCATAAGGTACACAATTTCAGCAAAATAGGTCAATGTAGAACAAACCTATACTAAAACAAAAAGTTTCATTAGAGTTGAAAGAGAGCAACCACTCCAGCAGAATGAAAAACTGCATGAACTGCTTTCTGATAGAATAGCACATCTTTTATTAAAATCCCAATGAGACTGCACTCAAAGCTCTCTGGACTCAGGCCAACTTTCCCTACTGCCCATATTCCCCTTTCTGTGACATACAGACACTCCTTACTATTCCCAGACAAAAGCCTATGGTGGAGTGTACTTTCCAAGAGGGCTGCAGCGATGTCTCCTATCTCATGTGTTCTTCTGCAGTGTGATGGTGCCCCTCCTCATTGAAAGAGAGAGTCTATTTCTCTACCTCCTTGAATCTGGATGGACCCTATGGCAGCTTTGATTGATAGAATAGGGCAAAGTGATTCTGTACCCCTTCCTGGCATAATCCTTAACTGATCTGGCTTCTTCCAATTCCTGCCTCTTGGAGCCCATGTAAGAAGTCCATGTTTCTTGGTGGGGTGCTAAGGGTCCAGACATGTGAGTGAAATGCCAGCCATCTTAGACATCCAATACAATTGAGCCTTCAGATGATCCAGTCCCAGCTATTCCCTGAGTACAACTGCTTAAGACACTCCCAGCGAAAACTCCCCAGCAGAGCCTCATCAGCCCACAGAACCATGACAGAAAATAATAAATTGTTTTTTAAGCCACTAAGTTTGGGGATGATTTGGAACAAGCCAAATTCTCTGGCTCTATCCTTGTTCTCATTCCTGTGCCAACTGCTTGGAATTATATTCCTCCCTAGTTCTGCTTTTTAAAATCTCACTCACTCATCAAAAGTCAACTAAATCAATCCCTCTAGCCAGCACTAACCTCTCTCTCCTTTCTAGGCCCATAATAATTTGTCCATATCTTTGTTCTATGTTTCCACTATCACAGGATATAGAGAACAGACCCTTTATTCATGGATTCATCCATTCCAAAATATTTATTGAATGCTTCCCATGTTCCAAGCAAAAATGAATACAATATAGTGTCCTACCTCAACAAAATCATTGACTAGTCAGGGTGACAGATATAGACAAGACAGAGGTTCAATGATTGTGGTACACACAGAGAGCTTCGTAGAAACACTAAGAAGGGACTGCAGGAAGTGAAGGAGTTAGGAAGAGTCTCCAGGGGATAAGTGAGCCCAGCATGAAGAGATCAGGAAGAATATTCCTTATAAGGGGGACCACATGCACAAGCAAATTCCCCAGAGGTGAGAGGCAACCTGGTACTTCTGGGAAACTACAGTTACTTCAGTATTACCCAGATGTAAACCAAGAATTCTTGAGTGGCTAGAGGAAGGGTATGGACTATAGGGAGCCTCCTCTACCATGTTAAAGAACTGGGATTTTGCCCCCACAGGAAGCCTAAGGATAGCCTCAAGAGTTGTAAGGAGAACGCCCTGGTCAGATTAGAGCTGTAATTAAAATAAATTATTTTGGAGAGTGGAGAAGAGAAGGGTAAGTCTGAGATAAGAGAGAGTTCAAATAGGCATCCATGGCAACAGTTCATCACCCCAGAGATGGCAAGTACCTGCCCAAGGGCAATGGCCATGGTGATGGGAAAGAGAGAATTCATCTAACCCAACTCGTGCACTTGTAAGAGGGAAAACTAAAACCTCAGAGAGATAAGAGCTTTTCCCCATTCTCTGACAACAAATCAGGGCAAAATTTGAAGTAAAATTCAGGTTAGCTGATTCTTCACTTTCTCCATTATATTAAAATGATATTTCCTACTTCCTATATTATTCATTCTTTAGTAAAGTGATCAAGTATTAATCATCTTTATAGTTCTCATATCATGTAGTGCAGACCCTTACAAATAGTGAGTGCTTGAAAGAATTTTATGACTTTAATTGGTGATTAACTCACATTCTGGTGGCAGTAGCATAATCATGTATACCATATTACTGTTATTAATATTCTTTCCAAAAAAAATTTTATGAACGTGTAGCAATTTCAAAAGACATGACTGTGATGTAAAGAGTGGACATTTGGGGAGCAATGATGCATCGTGGTATTTTTAAGAAAAGAATTTACTCACAGAGGTTTCCTCCATCTGTAAATATGAATCCTGTTCCTCTGCTAAGGACCAGCTTGGCACCAAATTCGGAGGAGTCTCCCCTGATCCCCCAAAACTCACAGCCATCAGTGAACCATCATGTCTTCTCAAGCTCCCATGATACCCAATGTCTAGGGCACTTTAGAACTTTATTCATTCTTTCTCATATTTTTCTATGATGATTTCATATACATTGATCTTCTTTCCTCAATGAAATGGTATCATTGTGGGTAAAAAGGGCAGTGAACACACTTTCTGCTCCTTTCCTTGGACACAGTGAGAACTCAGAACATAGCTAGAAATACTCGACCAGGCAGTTTATAAAAGAGTAGAGCTTCCCCTTGCCTTCAATGTATTTGTAAATAAAGACACATGAAATAATTACAGAGTAATATTTAAAGAAAATAAGCATGATGGCAAAATGGAGAAAAATATTGAACAAATTGATATAGTATTTTATTATATTTATACTCTAGTTAACTAAATGATAATAATAATAGTCTTATATTTATAAGGTGTCATATGGTTTGCAAAGCCCCTTCATAACCATTATCTCATTTACCTTAGAAAAAGATATATTAAGGAACATAGGGTAATTGAAAAATGTTGGAGCTACATATCAAGGAATGAATTACCAACTTTATTCCAATCAGTCAAGGAAGGCTTCAGAAGTAATTGTGTGCTAAAGTGAAGTTTTGTTGAGTGAAAATGAAATCATTTTACTTTGTCTTTGTCTATAAGATCTATAGAGAACAATGTCTCTCCAAGGGAATGAGCAGGATCTTGAAGGTGTCAGAAGATGACTGCAAACCTGACATGGAATTCTGAAAGGTAACTACAAGTTAAATGAAGACAAAAAAAATTTTCTCCACTACCACTGCCCTGAATCTGGAAGAAAATTATTGTATCCTTTCAGCAAATAATTAAATTTGATTTCTGACAGAGAATATTATTGAACGTGTAAGAGTCAGCCAGTTTCTTTGTCTTTCTTCTTACACACTCCCTCTTGGTGACTAATGAAATGAGCCAATAATTATCTTTCTCTTTTCAGGGCCCTCTCTGCACACAATTTGGCAGCTTATCTAGCTAACCGCTGGGGATAGCCAAAAACAACAAATCAGATAGAAGAGGCAGAGGACTGGATGGATCACAGAGACATGTCACAGATCTTTTATTATAATAATATTTTTAAATAATAGATCTTGTTATAGTTCCTTGGCTCCCTTTGCTACCACAAAAACAAGGATTGCCTCTTGTGCACAGAGTTCAATAAAAATCAGGTAGTAGATTTCCAGTCCATGAAATACACTCTATTACATTTTTCCATGTTTTTTAATTCAATTTTTATGAGCCTCTGTGGCTGAGGGAACTATGGCTAAAGGAGTTCTGGGTGTTTTAACTGCAGGCTGATATATGCTCATAGAATTATAGGGATGGAATGGACCTTGGGAATCAGCTTGCCCAATCCCCCTCATTTCATGGGAAATTGAGGCCTAGAACAGTATTTCCCAACCATGTACATGTCATGACAACATAGAAAGTGAACACATTCTTATGGTGCAATGGGATCATCTGTAAAGGCTGCTCAACCACAGGTGACCATCTGGGGGCAATGACTGCCCGCAGCCCCGCATGGCCACCAAGAAGCCTGTGGGGATCAATATCTTGGCACCCCTATAACCTATTCACAGTGCTTCAGTGTCACCAAGGGCACACAAAGG
Source organism: Diceros bicornis minor (assembly GCF_020826845.1). NCBI lineage: Eukaryota > Metazoa > Chordata > Mammalia > Perissodactyla > Rhinocerotidae > Diceros > Diceros bicornis. Next base: position 35,349,850 of record NC_080755.1, read on the forward strand.
GGAGCTCTGGTCTAGAGTTCACACATTCAAACAGCAGATTTACAGGAGTAACATCTGAATTTCTGATTCTCCATAAGGTATTGACCTATATTGTCTCGGCCAATTGGTCAGAGGCAGTGGTTAGAAGTAGAATGGTCCAGGATAGGGTTTGTGGGATACAAATGATGGTTCCCTAAGAGATTTTCAGTTGCTTATGCATAACTACTTAGAGTCTCTCCTTTTCAGATCCTTCCAAGATCTCTGGCCTTAGAAAACGGCAAATTTAAATCATTAATCTATCCCACTCTCCTCTCCCCATCCACTAACTCTCCCAATAACTAAATAGAACTGTGATTTCTAGAATAGAAAAAATATTAATGTGAATAACTGCTACAAATTCCATACACTCACGCACACACAAAAGCACTCATAAAAGTCTATCCTGAAACAATTAAAATCCTCTGATGTTGCAAGCTGCTTATCATAATTTTTAAAAATCCTATTTCACTGTATTTTCTTCAGCACTTAGGCAGAGACAAGATGCTTGCTGAGTCCACGGGGGGGATCAGCTCTCAGTAGTCTTCCCTAGCTAGTCTCAGAAAACCTGAAATGCATTTACGGTTATTTACATATTTGAATATTAAATACATTAATATATAAATATTTATATATTTAAATAGTTATTTATGAACTCTGTGCTTTGTCAGATTCAAACTTTTGTGAACCATAGTTCATTTTTATATGGTGCTTGTGGCAGTGCAAAATCAGAAACACCAAGGCAACTGGGCAATGGTGTTACCAGCATTCTATTCATTAGCCTTTCTTCACCATCATAATTGTTTCTACATTGAGTTCTTTTCTGAGCTCTGAAAGAGAGAGAGACAGAGAAAATATGTCTGCTTATGAAATGTTTTCCTGTATGCTGCACACTTGATAATGTAACAAGATTCCTCTCATTCCATTAAAAATTATTACTTTAGTAAATTCCAGATTGAAAACAAATGACTACAGAATGATTGTTTTTAAACATTTGGAAACCTTGCTTTTTAAACAACTCCACTTCCCTCGCACAGAGAAGGCCTCGCCTATTTATTCATTTCTTTTGACTACTTTTTAATCTCAGCTTTTATGAGGACACTAATGACCCTCACAGATTGTTACCCTCCAGTGAAATAACAGAGCTTTGGCAGTGGCTGGATTCCAGTTGAAGAGTTCTGAAACTCACTGTAAATCTTCCTGTTTTGTTGTTCTTCAAACTAGGCTTTGCCATCTGCCTTATGAAATGAATTTTTGTTGCAGTATTTCACATGGTCTAAAATATGGTTATTGCCATCCATAAAGTAAGGTTCCTGGAGAGTATTAATTAAGTCCAAAATATTGCCCCAATGTGCACAGTGAAATACAACACAAATGTCATGGCGTGACCATCATTATAACCCTCTCTGCATTCCATGATGGCTGTTCTCTCAAAATCCGGAGACAATTTGGTTGTGGCAGCCAACGAAGTTAAACCCGAAGACTTAAATTCAGGTGGATGAGATAAATTGAAACAGATCTTATTGCTCCCAAACACTCTCTTGGAAATAATGGCATCTTGACATTTTATCAGTCACTCAAGCGGTCATTCTCAGCGGTATCAGCCAGAGCTTGAAGGATAGAGCTGTAAAGAAAGGACTGTCAGCCATAAACATTCCTCAAAACCATGAAAACCACAAATGAGAGCTTAAGTAATGGAGGACGCAATACCCTTGATATTTCAACAATTACCTGCAACAACAGTCTTTGTTCAGAACTGTGGCCATTTTTTCAAAAGCCTTACTTGTCAGGCCCAGACTGGGGTAACAGGAGAGAGAAAAGAGAAGAGGGAGGAGGGAAAAGGAGGTTCTCATGCCCTTAGGTTAAAAAGTTAACTTGAGTTGGCTGCATATTTAAGCTTAAGGGAATTTTTCAACAGCAACAAAATTAAAAAAAAACAAAACCATTAAAGATTGATCCGAGGATATTAATATTATTAAGCTTGTAGCAAAGTTTTGAGGTCATTAGAAAGGCATTTATACTGCTCAGCTCTTTCCTGTGTGGCCATTCCTGATGTCAAATTACAGGGGAGAAAAATAGCAGGGAATGCATTGCGGGGAATTGAAGGTAGTAAAGGCTACGAACTAAGTGTGGGAAGGCAAAATGAATTTAACTTCATTACTCCTTAGGAACATATCGCTGTGTTGTGAAAGGAGAAAGACTAATTTTAAATGGACTTGGTGTTATTATCTTGGCGATTGGGACCCAAGAAAACTAAATGAAATTGAGTATACACCACAACTGAGTCACCCAAGCTCAAGAGACAGCAAACGTGGAAAGGTTAAATGCCCTAGAAATTGCATCTGTGGAGTTTCTCAACACAAGAGATTAATGGTTACTCAGAGCAATGGATAAATATTAGCTGAAGACCATTAGCCGAGGAAAACACATCAGTGCATGGCGGTTTTCGGGGCTTATCAGATCAATTTTAAATAGGTTTATCTTGGACTTTTCTAACATTTAATGAGGAACAAATTGTGTTTTTTTTCTGTTTCTTCTATCCATGTTGACTTTTTGATATTACCTAGGAGAGAACAATTAAAATAAATGGGTCTGTGACAAAGTGTTAATTTGCTTGTCTCTGGAGCAATTGGAAAAGGGTCATTTTATGATTGTTTCCTCCTATTACACAGTTTATCATAAGTATTTAGATTGAATAGTAGACTCTTTAGAAGAGACAAGAGTTTGAATCATTTGGCTCTCTCCGCAGCCTTCACATAGCGCCCACCTAAACAATCTCAGATTGACATGAACCCACCTTCTTTTCAATAGCTCTCAATCCATGTCAATCAGAATCGAACTGTCGGTCAATTCTCTCTATATTTAACAACAACAAATGAGAGCAAACACAAAATATATATTATTGTCTATCTGGTGTCAGTCACTGTGCTAGGTGTGGTGAGGAATTCAGAAAGCAAATAAAGCTCAAGTCCTTATCCTCAAGAGACTTAGCACCTGTACGTCTAATTCACTTGTGTGATATAAGACCATGTCTTCTCCCTCTAGGAAAAAAGGGAAAAAAGTGCAATTATTTTATTCCTAGCTTCTTGACTACATGCGAGGAATACTGAAGTCCAAAGCTTCCTGATTAGGCATTAACAAAACACCGGGAGGAAACCAGGAAATAGTACCCGAAGACAGCAGAGATCAAATGTCAGCTTTATGGCTCGGGGTTCTGCCTCAGTAAGCCCTTCTTTGTCTCTATTTTAGCACCAATTTATCACTAGGTTTCCCCACCAACTATGTGACCTGCTTGAGCATTTTTGAAATCATAAAGAGTCAAGATGTAGGTTTGTCTCTTAAAATTCTCTTTCTTTTTTTAAACTTTCTTTCTTTTTCTATGGTTACGCTCCACAATTCAGCTAAGGATTTGCAATACCTATCGAAATCTTTTGATAGGCAGCAAATAAAGCAATACAAATATTCAACCTAATGCTCTAGTTTTGAAAGTAACAAGTGACATTTCTGCTTCCTTCAATGAACCGTGCATTTCGTCTTCATTAAAAGAATCACTTCTTTTATTCTATGTCAGTAGCTCATAATAAGGCATCAATAGAGTAGTGCTTATATGCTATGGCTTGGCTGACCTGTAAAACAACTTCTCATGACCCCAATATTTCCCTCTGTGAACAGTACAGCATGAAATAGCCTGGTCCCACCCATGCAGAAGCCTGCAATGTCACAACAAACAAAATAGCACAGCAGAAGACCATGTGCACTTTTCATATATTGAAGACTGTCCACAGATTTAAATCTGAGTGCATTTGTAGTCTGAAAACACAGGTCATAAGTAAAGGAAGCTTTGAGAAGATTATTCGATGAGAGAACAAAAGAAAAGACCCTTCCAGTGTCAGAAAAGAGGCAAGAAATGTGTCCCTTCTAGTTTCAAATAAATGGAATATTCTGAGTCTCGGCAATAGTGACATTGTTGTTCACACAGGAGGCTCTACTGTGTGAGGGGAATCCAATTAGGGTAGGAGAGAACTGAGATGAAGAAGAACTTTTCACTCTATTTCTCTCCATCTCTCTGTTGTCTGTCTGTCTCATACACACATACATACACACACACACACAATCTATCTATATATACCTGGGTTTTTTACAGTAAGTATAATTTTGTGTTTTAAAAAGTTAAAAAGGGCAAAAGCCTCACATAGCTTCTAGTACATAGTTTGCTTTCAATTAACATTTTTTTAATCTATATTCTTCAAAAGGAAGGGCGACCAATATCTATCCTACACTGTACCATTTCAGCTAGAACATAAATCTTCTTTGTCCTGCTCATAACCAAAAAAAAAGCTATGCAAAACAATAGACATTCTAAAAATTGCTTGGAGCTCATCATGTCCACTTCTGTCTTCCACCCAGATCATCCATTTGCATTTCTTTGTTTATCTCATTTCAGAATTCTCAGCTGCGTGCCTGACTTCAAAACTTGCCTCTGGTCCACTTTTCTTCAGATGACCCTCTGGCCTCCCAGTCTGGATCTTCAGATTTCCACTTTCCCATACTGTTTTTCTTTGGCTTGGATCTCTTGAATTTCTAGGCCAGAACTCCCAGCTCAGTCCCCAACTCTGAGGAACCCCATGACCAAAGAATCTAGTTCCTGTAATCTTCCCCTTATCCACCCAGAGGAGCATAAAACGAGTTGGCTAGAGACTATCTTCTCTAGTCAAATTAATAATGATTGTTACTATTTTCACTATTGTAAAAAATAAAAAGAGTAATTTGTATCTAAAGAGCAAAGCAGTGAGTAGGAAAAATGACAGAAACTAACCTGAAAAGGAAGGAATCCAACAAGAGAGGTAGAAAGCAAGAAAAGTATTGGAAGGCATAGAGAAGGAATTAAACCACTGGCTGTCAGCCCTTGCCCAAATACCAAAGACACTGCTGGAAATGGCCTTCAGGCTCAGTATTCCTGAGCCCCCTGAGTAAGGCAAGGTGATAGGACCATCTTGTTTCTCTTTTCTGTTATCTTCCCCCACTTCATGTTTATACTTATTTCTCTTTCTTGTCTATCTATTCAGCCAAATAGGTATGAATGAATCAACTCCTAAATTTTTTATAGGAGTAGCAAAGAAGAAGGAGAATTCTGTCCTTATGCTTAAGGAAATTTGCTTGCAGATAGGGCAATAAAAGTTACATTTGTATTAATAAATAACTGAAAAAAGGAATATTTGTTTTCTCCAGAAGAATCTGATGATTAAGAAGCTCTGCAGAGTGTTTAGCTACGCAAAGAAAGGCCAAGACCTAAGTTTGGAGATATGGACAGATAAGAGCTGAGTTTCTTTGCATAAGAAAATGGGGGAAATATTGGATTTTGCTGGGGTGGGGTAGAGAAGGAAGGAGGAGGGAGAAGAGGGAGAATGACCCAGCAACTTAGAGAAGTGTGAGAGGACTTTTGATGAGAAACAGGTCTAATATTTGATAAGATTTTGTTTTGTTGGGATATTCCCTTCTTCTCCCCAAACTTCCAGTAAGGTCTGCAAAATACAAAAAACAAAAACAAAACCAAAAAACTGGTATATCTGTGGAAATCAGAGAAATGGGCTAAGATCCACGCTTGGGTAAAAGCCACAGTGGAAACAAACAGGGAGAAAACACAAGATAGAAAATCTGGAATTCAGAGAAGGCAAAACATTGGAGCCAGACACTAATTTTGATAACATAATCCACCCTTGAAGTCTTGAAAATCTTGGAGAGGGCAATGGATTTTACACAGGGCATGGAATAAGAATATACACTAACCTAGATGTTAAGAAGAAAGGAGACCAAAGCTGACATCTGGGTTCTCCATATAACTAGCCAAATGATGTAATATGTATGCCAAATATGTAACACACACCAAAAAATGCTACAGAGAATGGAGAAATCAAAGTAGGCGGAGGGTCAGGAAAGGATTTTAGAGAAGGCAGAGTTCAAAGCATTAGCCTTGTCCTGATCTCACTAGCTGATGTGAAATATGGCCACTTTAGTATAATGTTAACGCAATGTGATTGGGAAGCTGTGACTTGGCCTCAAAAGTTTTGTCAAGACACTCAAAGCCCTAGAGAAGAGTCACATGTAACCCCAAACCAAAACACTGGGAAAAACACAATTTCTTCAAAAAGTCTCCCAGGAGAGTTCCAGTTTTCTTTGATCTTTTCACCCACGGTCTAATGCTAGTGGTGTCTTTCCTATGAATTCCTCACACAGGAAATGGGGAGTGCGATCTCAGTATCTCACCTGCTTCTTCTCTGGGAAGAAGGAATAGAATAGCTGTCAGGTGTCTTTGTATCCACTTCTGACATCGACTAACAGAGCAACTCTGAGAAAGTCATTTGACTCTTCAGAGCCCCAATATTACCATCTATAAAGTGGGGATGAGAGCAGCTACTTCCTAATGTCATGAAGAGAATTACATGAGACCTTCTAAGTAAAGCACTTAGCACAGTGTCTGCCAGTAAATGCTCAGTAAACTGAAGCCCTTATTCTTATTATAAGCCACTCCAGCATAAAATTACTTTCTTTTAGATGTGTATTCATTTAGTTCTACAAATATTTGAATTCGATATACACATATAATATTACGATAAGTATTAGAGGAACTACCTAAAATGTAATGTCACCATCCTCTAAGAGCATGCCATTCAGTTATAGACACAAGAGATACACACTACACAAAATAATTTTTAAAAAATACAAAAGAACGCCATTAAGTGCCAAAGGGAGTAAGCAGTACATATCACAAGTGTAGAGACTTCATTATGTCTCTGAAAAAGAAAAGATTACCAGAAAAAAAGTATTGCTCTTGCTAACTTAGTAGCTGTTTAATTCAATACTTTGACTACTGTATTATTGGTATGCAAATGCCCGTTGGTTGATAAATAAATATTTGGTGACTACTACTAAGCCAAAGATTTGGCTTAAACCTGAGGGGAGACAAAAAAGTGGAAGACATAAATGTATGAACTTTGGACAAGTTTATAAACATGCCATTATTTGAGATAGGCCTCAAAATCTAGCAGGATTTATCTGGTGAAAGAGCTGAAGCAAAGTCAAAGAGGCCAATGAGTAGGCTAGTATGGTTGGGAAGGGTGATTCTTATAAGGGATAGAAGTGGGTCAGATGAATAGACTATAACCAGAGCTGGGAGTTCTGCTTTGGAGACTCTTGAATATTTGGCTAACAAGAGTAAGCTTCATCATTTAGGCAGAATGATAAAAATGGGTCTTTAAGAGTCCTTACTTTGGAAGGAATGTGCAAAAAGAATTGGATTGGAGAGAGAAGAGGGGCAGGCAGTTACAAGGCTTCAAAGGTGGTAAAAGCCCAATCTGAACTGACAAGAATGGAAAATAAGTTTTTCTTTGTCTTTTAGTTCATGGAAATTTTCAACTACATGTAAAAAATATAGTACAATAAATCCTCCTATAGCCATCTCTTAGCTTCAATAACAATCAATGTATGGCCAATCTCATTCTTCTATACACTAGCCCACTTCATGCCATCTCATATCATTCATCATGATCTCTGTTCCATTGCTAAAAAGGTACCCAAAAATGTGATCATGTAAGAAGTATTGACTTAATAAGTCTGTCAGCCAGTCCCCAGGGTAAGCAGTGGGCCTAGCTCACGAAAATGTAAGCAGTTCTATTCATTTGGAATTCTGTAGTGCCTCCAACCCTTGATGGGTACCAGCCAAGGGAGAGTAAAACTACAACTTATTCAACAGACTTAATAAACCTGGGCACCTTTCTTCTCTTATTTTCATTTATTACTAGGATTTCAGGAATGAAATTGTATACTCTTAAGATAGAACTCCATCATCTTCACTTCTTTCGTGCATTCCCCCCTAGGCCCTAGCACTTTGCTTCACACATGGAAGTTCTATGATTAGTACTGCAGAAATAATAGTATTGATTAAATCAATTCATCTATTATACGGTCATTTGATCATCCTCTCCCCTATAGCTCCCTAAACTTCCCATCTAATCACCTCTTTCTCTCCCTAATAAACAACTTGATCCTAATTCCTTTATGCTTCTCCTTCATTCCTTTATCTTTGCTGGAGGAACATGGATACTTGGCAAACAAGCAGTTGTTCCTCAAAGTTTTCTAACATGTCATATCCTTTTTAGGTCTCGCTATAGTATCTCAACCCTAACCAAATCTTATCACAAATACACTGCAGTTATGACAATGCTTGTGCTACCTCTCACTCTTATCCTAGCATTTTGTTTTTGTGTTTTGATCTGATATATTAGGACCAATCAGTCTCAAACTGCTCAACAATATGTGGCTTCTCTTTCTTTTTCCAAAAACTCTGTTTGTGTCATTGCTCTAGAGTGGTGCTCCCAAAATTTAATCAGTACAGGCATCACCAGGACCCTTGTTAAAATGCAGGTTCTGATTCAGTAGGTCTGACTAGACGAGGCTGCCATCCTGCATTTCTCATGAGCTCCCAGATGGTGCCCATGCTGCTGGTCTATGGAGTGCACTTTGAGTAGCAAGGCATTAGTTGTCCTCAAAATCCCTTACAGCCTGGTGACCATAGTTACCAGGTACACTATATCGTATATGTGCAAGTTGCTGTGACTGTAGAGCTTTAATGTTCTCACCATGACAACAACAAAATGGTAATTATGTAAGGCAAAGGATGTGATAACTAGCCTTATTGTGGCAATCATTTCACAATATATATGTGCATCAAATCATCACATTGTATACACTAAACTTATACAATGTTATATGTCAATTATATCTCAATGAAGCTAGAAAAAAATCCATTACAATGCTTCAATTTGAAGCACTTCTTAAAACAACTAGACATAGCTGGGAAGGCAGAAGAGGGAGAGATACAAGAGTGTTCACCTGTTTCCATTTGCTGACCATCCAGTAACAATGGTTAATGATTCCTGAAGGCTCTTTCTGCCAGGCATTGTGCAATGTGCACTGCATTGATTATTTCATTTAATCTTTACAACTGCACCGTGAAGGAGGGACTTTTATTCCTATTTTACAGATGAGAAAATTGAGGCCTAGAGGTTGAGTAACTTGCTCAAGGTCACAACTAGTTAACCCATAGCAGAGATAAGAATTGAACAAAAGCAGTCTAGCTTAGAAGCTAAACTCTTCACACTCACTATCCTGTCTCTTTTTATACTATATTCACATAGAAAACATATAACCACATTTAGTTCTAAGGCAATAGATTAATCTGTGATTCATTTAATGTCCTTATAGCCAGAAATCCTTAAGAGCTCCCTCCCAACCACTGAGCAATGGTAAGACAGAGTCAATCTATAAAAATCTCCCCTACTTTGCCTCAGGGAATATCTACTAGCTAAATTGCCAGACTTCTAGGTAGCTGACTACCACCCACTAGCCAATAGCCATCGTCAGTTATTCTATTCTGGTTTCTCCCACTCATGTCCCTTGTACTTGTCACCCTAGAGATTCCACTGGCTCCAAAACTGTTCTCTTGGCTCCATGCTGAGCAATAGAAGGCCAGTTCTGCCCACTTCCCAGACCACATGCCCAGACCCATCCAGTCAAATTCTATGCCCTCCCACCAATCAAGAAGTGAAGTTCAGACACTGAGCCAGTTATGAGCCATGAAAATGAATTCAGGCTTATTAATTTGTAGTCGGGAATGGCTTTAACAAATCAGGGAGCATTTTGCTTAAATGACCCCATCTCCTATTTGTACCCTTAACGGAGAAATTGAAATTGTCAAATCAGTGGAATATGCTGCCTCCTTTTGCAAACAAATAATTTATTTAAGACTTTTCACGCCTTCAGGGTTCTCTTTTCTGGGTCACAAATGACAAAGCGCACAAAATTTTATTCATTTCCTTCATGGTCTTGGGGATGTTAAAAATCACGTTCTGCTTTTAATAGTGTCTTTATCAATACAGGTAGTAACCTCTTACCCAGTCTCCCGTCTCTAACTGCTATTCCTGTCAGTCTGTCTTAACTGTGGAAACAGTTCGCTTGTGTGAACTCTCATTTATTAAGTGTAGACTACAGCTAAGTGCTTTGCAGAATGTATGCAGCATTGGCACACTGTGGGATTCACTATGGTTTTGTAAATTGATGACAATAATAAGGCTTTACATTTATGTAGTTCTTTATAGTTTTCAAAGGGCTTTTTGTGTTCATTATCTCATTTGATCCAAAACTACCTTACAAGAGAATTAGAATAAGTATTATTCTGCCTATTTTATAAATTTAAAAAAATGAGGGTCAGAGAAGTTAAGTGACTTCTTCAGAGCTAGACAATAAGTTTTGTTGGTGTCAGTTTGGAACTGGAGGCCCCCTAACTCATTGTACACTTTTTTTTTATTTAAATACAGAAAAATACAAAAAAACTAAAACTATGTGCCAACCACCCACAATTAATAAATTTTATCACTTCGTTGTGAAAGGAAGAAAAGAAAGAGGGAGGGAACAGTATTTCAGGCTGGTTGGTTCACAAAGGTGATAGAATTTTATTTCACTCTTTAAGGATAGTTGAAATGTTAATGGCCAATAAGAGAAGGAATCGGCATAAGCAACAGTGTGAATATATGACTACCTATGAGTTGAGTTGATGAGGCATTGGGAAAAAAAATTGACTAGAGCAGAAACTCAAGTAGGAGAGTTAGTCAGAAGTAAGCCAAGATCAGACGGTAGAGAACGTTGACTACCAGCCTAAGGAGTTTAAGGCTATTCATATTTGCATAGTTGAATACAACGTGTAGATGGTGCTTGCTACACTTTCAGCCCATCCATTAATCTCAGCAATAACTACTAATCTCAGCGCTGGGCAAAGCACAAAGTATATTAGCCAGTGTGATCTTTGCACCCGAAGTCCTACTCCCACTGCTAAACACCCCTTGCTAAACCTTCAATCTGAATCTCCATAGTTGTACACATACAGGGTGAGTTTAGGGTCACAAGTTTCAATGGTTGATCATTCTTTATTGAGAAGTATCTTCAAGAAGCCTATGATGGTAATACCTTAATGACTAAAATCCATTTCACTGGTTACATCAATTAGCCAGAATTTTTTTATTGCAATCAAGTAATTGAAGTTAACTATTATGAAAATGTGAAACAATGATAGTAAAACATGTGTGGTCATGTATTTCTTAAAAAAAAAAAGGCACTGGACTCTATATACTGTGGGACCCATTACAGCCCTCTTCTTGTTTCCTAACTGTATCCTTGGCAATGAGAATTCAAGTTGAGAAAAAGAATGGTGGGATTCTGTAGAAATTCTTTGGTAAAAGAATATTGAGGAGATGGCCTGGTGGCATAGTGGTTAAGTTTGTGCACTCTGGTTCAGTGGCCCTGGGTTCGTGGGTTCGAATCCTGGGCGCAGACTTACACACCACTCAATAAGCCATGCTGAGGCGGCATCCCATATACAAAATAGAGGGAGATTGGCATGGATGTTAGCTCAAGGACAACCTTCCTCACCACAAAAAAAAAAAAAAAAGAATATTGAATTATGTCCCCTGGAGCCTACTGACTAGATCAACCTTGACACTATTAGCATTTTTGGCCTAACAATTATTTGTTGGGAGGGGAGCTGTTCTGTGCATCAGAGGATAGATAGCAGCATCTATGGCCTCTACTCACTAGATGACACTACCAACCTCCTAGTTGTGACAAACAAAAATGTCTCTAGATATTGCCAAATGTCCCCTGAGTGCCAAAATTGCCCCCAGTGGAGAACCACTGTATTACATCACAAATATAAACTCGAAAGGATCTTAACAATAGGTTTGAAACAAAACTAAGAAAAATAAATTAAGTATCCTCTCTATTTCCCTAAGCTTCCCAGTTCATCAAGACTTTGCTATATAATCTCATTTGCACAGGTAAACCTATCCAAACCAATAATGGAACAACAACAAAAAAAAAGACGACAGAAAATAAATCCCAGCTATGAACCAGTTAACTAACATTTCACAGGAAGTTATAGACAATTTCCCCCAAGAAATTATATTCCTTTACAAAAGTACCCTGAAGACTTTAACACAAATCACTCTTCTTACTTGAGACTATTTATCATTTTTTAGAGCTTATAAATTATACACACCAGCAGCAATTTTATACACCAACAACCACAATAATCCAGACACAAAACAGAGCAGTTGAAGGATACATGTTTCTAACAAAGAAAGAAAGAGATGAAGCGGAGGGGGCAAGAAAGAAACCAACCGTGCTCTCCTTTAGAGCTCTCCTCTCAGGGACATAGCTTTTCTCTTCTGTCCTCCCTGTCTTAATAGATTTCATCTTCCTTTAAAAGACAAGTCACAATCTCTCCCTGAAGACAGCCGTTATCATTAAAACGCTCTGCTGGGGGCAGAGGGGCAACATTACTCAGTGTGAGACAGGACATGCAGGAAGACGTGTGACACTTTTCCTTCAGGGCCAGCATTTGGGAGAATGGAGGGGCTAAGACAGGGCTCCCAGAGGTCACCTCTTCCATTCTCTTGCCTCTGGTTGAGGCTGCAATCTAAGCCTTTCAAGGAGGAAAGTAGTCAACTCCCTCCATTTACATTTCCAGAATGGAGTCGTTTTCTCATTTCACAGCAATTAAAAGAGTGAAGATCGCTGCTAGAGTAATAATGTTCCTCTTCCAGTTATATCCTTTGCTCACCTTAGCTATCCCTATCTGAACATCACTTACAATGATCAAGAATCAGATGCCAGATATTCATCTGTGTGGCGCACAGAGAATATATCACTCCTGCCCTCCCTTGCTGGGGGTGAAAAGAAACCAGATGAAGGACACACACACACAGTGGTCCACTTTCATTGCGATGCTTTTCATCTCTGCGTTATTTTGAGCAGTAACCTACATATCGCAATTAAGCCGCACACTATCTACAGAACTCAATAGATAGAAAATAAAGTAATTACTGTACTTAGAGCTGGAAGGCACCTTGATAAATCTCTATATCAAACTCATTTTACAAAAAGGGAAAGCCAGAATGAGAGAGGTAAAATGACACTGCCTCCAAGGTCATTCAGTTCATCAGCGACCCATGAGAACCAGAACCCCTGTCTCCTGATCTGGTAAATGCTCCCTCCACGACAGTAACGCTGCTTCTCAGGAGCAGGGACAGAAAACCCAGCTCAAATTGGCACCAGAAACAAGAAAGAAAAAAAAAAAAAAACAAACGTAGACGTTTCCGTGATTAAACAAACCGGAGAGAGTGAGTATTTATTTTTTTTGAGGCTTCCAAGCAGCCATTCCTTTTGAGACACCACCTTGTCTCCTATTCTCAGCCATGTGGTTTGGGTGAATCTGGCCTCACCACCAGCTGCATACATCCTGCTTTCAGATTCACATGCAGTTACAAATGCTTCAAGGTAAATGAATTTATCAGATTGGTTCCTCCCAGTAAAGAGGAATGCGAGCAGCAGAAAGGCCTACAACTTGAAGGTAGGATTGGAACCAGGGACCCCAAATATACACCTTTCTTTTGTTTGGAGCTGACCCTAAGTGTAGTTTCTACTCTTAGATCCTCCAAGAGGCTTTGAAGAGCTCAAGACTGGAGAGCCCCAAGGCTTCCCACCAGATGTCACAGAGCGTCAGCTGCAGAATATAGCTCCAATTTACTAACTTAAGTCCTCCTGATCCAACCAGGAATGAACAAAAAAGATCTCAGAGAACTCTACCGAACAATAGAACATTGTGCTTACATTCCAAGCCACTTCAGGCAAACCCTCTAAGCGTAAATGACATCCCACATGTGCTGAAGATCAATGACTGTTTATCACCAGTTATGAGTTTGTGCTACTCTGGTTACTATGGGAGGGAGGAACAGGCATCCTTTTAAAAATATTACTCAAGTAATAACAACAATTACATCTTATATTTTTAATCATAAAGATCACATTTAACTAGAGTTTTTATACTTTTTAAAACCTAACCTATATTGTCTCATTTGATCCTCACGAGGCATCATTTATCCCCAGTTTACAGATGAGGACTACTGAGCCACAGGTTCAATGTGATTACCCAGGATTACACAGTAAAAGAATGGTAGAACCTGGATTCATGACGTGGGATTAAGATACATTCATTCTATATGATGCAGAGAGTAGGGGCTCTTTGTTTATTTTTCCTGGAATGACTCCAAATATGTAATTCTCCTCTATCTTCAAAGTTTTGAAGGTTTATCTAATCTCCGTAAATTGACATAGGTAGATCCTAAAGCAGATGCAAAGGAAATGCTTTTGAAGTAACTTGACATTATGAGAATGTCTGACAGGTTCTTTCAGATTGCATGAGCCTGGCTTGGTGCTCCTGGTGCTGATGGAGGGCTCCTATGACAATGTGTATGTGTGTGCATGTGTGTGCACGTATCTATGCGAAATAATAGAAGGACAGCATGTGGTAGATCATGCTATGAAAATCAAAGTCAGAAGATCATACTTATTTTTTATGTGGCACTCTTGACTTTAGACTGGGATTCATTGTCTATATAGCCACTCAGGTCACCGGAAGTTCAAAGTGACTCCTTAGCTATGAGATTTACACTTAGAGTCTTACTTCTCTTTCTAGTAAAAATAGATAAACAAATAAGCATTTTGGACAACGGCAATGATCTTGTGTCTGTGAATGTGGAAGTGTTTTTTAAATCCCCACGCTCTGGGAAGCAGCACTAAGTTGACCGGAGGTGTTAAACTCTGTCATCCAGACACTCGTTTACCTGCATCTACTTTTTCCATTTGTTCCCACTATCACCAAAGATGAGGACATTTGGCCACTCCACTGAGGTTTCAGAAGATTTAGGGAGAGGTTTTAAAAGGATTACTTCTCAGTTCAGTTTGGAAAGAACCAGAAGGGCAGCAGAGGTGAGCAGCTGCTCGCTTTTTTCTGGAGCACGGAAGCAGAAGAGCTGTCTCAGACATTGTCATGGGAGGAAGAAAGATGGGAGAAGGAAAGAAGGGGCATGGAGAAGCCTAGACACCTCCTCCCAACCCACCAGGGCTTCAAACAGAGCAGCTCAGCGTCTATCTGTTTTACATATTGAGGTTTTTCTTTAGAATTAATATGTTAAGGGTCCGGCCCGGTGTTGCAATTGGTGAAGTGCCCGCGCTCTGCTCCAGCGGTCCGGGGTTGCCGGTTCGGATCCCGGGAGCGCACCAATGCACCGGTTGTCAGACCATGCTGTGGCGGCGTCCAATATAAAGTGGAGGAAGATGGGCGTGGATGTTAGCCCAGGGCCAGTCTTCCTCAGCAAAAAGGGGAGGATTGGCAGATGTTGGCTCAGGGCGGATCTTCCTCACAAAAAAAAAAAAGAATTAATATGTTAAATTCTGGTTTCACAGACATACCCAAAAAGGTTTGAAAAATCTGAGGGCCATTCAGGCAAAACAACTTGTCCCATATCACCTAGGCGCTGCGAAACAAGGATGTCATGTGTCAGGCTCTCTTGTGTCCCAGCACAGGCTCTCTTCACCAATCCACATCCTCCTAACTTCCTACCGCTAACCTCATTTAACCCTCACAGCAAATAGGCAAAGTAGGTATTATTAGCCTTATTTTATGGATGCAAACATTAGAGCCCAGAACTTCAGAGTATCTCAGCTTAGGTTGGAATACCTCCGTCTCCTGACTACGAACTCCCATGTTGTTGGCATTATATGCATCATGGCTCAACACAAAAGACAGCGTGCTTCAAAAAAATATGTGTGATGTGCTCTGCTCCAGCAGCCCAGGGTTCGCCGGTTCAGATCCCAGGCGCGCACTGATGCACTGCTTGTTGTGCCATGCTGTGGCAGCATCCCATATAAAGTAGAGGAAGATGGGCACGGATGTTAGGGCCAATCTTCCTCAGCAAAAAGAGGAGGCTTGGCATCAGATGTTAACTCAGGGCTGATCTTCCTCATAAAGAAAAAAAATATATATATATGTGCATCATGCTATCTCCTTTCACTATTTTAATTTACAATGTCTTCTTTAGACACTACCTCGTCTCTTCTGAAATGTTCTTTGTCCTTTAGCTTTGAGTCCATTTCTTCACTATTAAACTGATTGTGTCTGTGGTGCCCTTCCAAGATGACCTCTGCCTGGCAGAGAAAGCCATCCAACAGGCCATTTGTCACACTTCATCTCTTCTCCTTTATGAAAGGGATAAAAAGCTGTCTTTGAGCCCCCTTTGGAAGTGTTTTCATGCTAATCCAAGAATTATTGTTGTGTTTGTTTTCTAGCCTGTGCAGTGTGAAGCCATTCACGGGGCCACATGGACCTTGTCTAGTCACATTCCAGGCCATTCTTGGAACATTTTGGGGAAACGCATCATCGCTCTGCTGGTGGGAGACAAGTCTGTGTCCCTGCCTGAGGCTGGCAGCCAATGTATCTATGTCCTTGATTGCACATGAAAACATCTCCTGCCATCTCTGCCAGGCAGCCCACTACACACACACAGGGAGGGGGAAGAGCAGAATTAAATGTTCATCCAAAAAAAAAAGCCAAGACCAGGAAGAAAACAACAACCTCCTAAATGTGTCTCTCTTTGGAAAACAAGGAGAGAAAGTGAGCTGAGCACTTTAGTCAAAGAAATGCAAGCTCTTCCCAAACAACCTGAGTCGTTATAGGGTGAAAGAAGCAGATCCCGAATGGGAATCAGGAGACACGAGTACTAATTCTGATTATGCCGCTAACTAGCTGCTGCGTGACTTGGGACACATTCCTTGGTTTTGTCTCATACTATCTCCTATAAAATGCGGCTAATATTTTAAACCCCACGGGATTCTGATAAGGACTCAAGGAAATATTGTCCACCACTTGGCAAACAAAAACAAACAAACAAATAGCCATTGTTGTTGCTGCTGCCTTCTGGGCCTCAGTCTCTTCATCTGTATAATGAAGATATTGGGATAGAACTATGTCTCCAAAGACAGCTGTGTATCAGAAATACCTAGGGAGCTTTGAAAAAATCTAAATTAGGGGCCTCACTAAAATATTGAAGGCTACGGCCCAAGAATATGTTTTTGTTTTAATTCCCCGGGTTATTTGGATACAACCTGCCCAGGACTGGTTTTTGGATCTCCTGGACTATCCACTGAAGGACACCGGTTCAGCATTTAATGATTCTCAAAGAAGATAAAATAGCTCATGTAAGCTGAGATTGCGCATAACTTCACTGTTCAAGATTCAGTAATTTGAGTTACAAAAAGCTTATTTTCAAAAGTCCCCTATTAAAAGGTAAATATCCTTGATGGGGCAACATTCTAATCTACCACAGTTTATTTGTTGATCCTTGTTAATTTCACTAACTCATTAAGAGCATGCTTAACACAGTGGAACAGAGGAAATGCTTGTGAATGTTCAAGGGTAGGATTTTCTAGAACAATCTCTTTATTTTAAAATATGGTAACTGAGCCCTAGAGAATTTATAAGTAGAGTGATCATATAATTTTCAACCAAAACAGGATACTTGGAGAGTGAAAGGGGGGTTATTGATAGCTACATAAACCAGACTCTCCCAGGCATTCAGGGATATATGTTCATCCTAGTTAAAAGGACTGATCTATATCACAAAGAAAGTTCATATCAAAGAGAGAGGGACTAGAAATATCCAACAGTGGGACTAGAACTTCAGCCTCCAGACTTCTCCTTCGTTAACCCAAGTCACAGCCTGTATGATTCAAGTTCACTTCACTTTGGGTCCATGTTCATGCTTATTTCTCAGACACAACCTAAGAGTATATATCCTTCTCCTCTGCTTCTTTCCCATCTCCATATTCCAGTTGGCCCATGTTGGGGCTTGAACTCCATCACATCTGTGAAACTCCATGGACTCAGAGAATTCACTCACATGTTGAAGGCGACTTTCCTTTGGATAAGCAGACTCCTGCTCTGCAGAATCAACAGAAGCCCATGAAAATATCAGAGACTACTCGCAGACCCTTAAAACACCCCCATCTGAAGTCAAACGATCTTGAGGTTATCGTGTGACCCTGACAGGCCCATAGTTAACTGTTCAGAGACCTTGTACTTTCCCCCTCTGATTCTTGTCCACAGTACCTTACCTAAACCCAAGCTGCCAGTCTGTCAATACTCACTGGGCAGCAGGAGAAATGTGTCTTCCAAATATTAGATTTTCTAATATTGCTTATCTGACAAAAGTTACTTCACTCTGGCTTTATTTCCGAGAGAAGACTTCTGGGTTGGTAATGAGCCTTTTTCTATACGCTATGCTCAGCCAGCCATATTAACAGGTACCAAACACTAAGCTTGGGATTTTAAAAAAAATAACCTGGTTTCCAGTCCCTTTTCATGCTTGAAAGGAAATTTTTGTAAATTGTCAACTTAATTTTTCCTCTGGACTCACACCTATTTGCTGTAATAAGAATTTCCCCCTGGGTTTCACTCATCTGCAGCATGTGGCAGGAAAAAAGGGATTAGGATTGTATTTGTCGACTTTTTGGAGCAGATTTTCTTTCAGCAAGTCTGCTATCAATTCTCTCTGCCAAAATAGCATTTTAATGTGTTACCTGCCGGTCAAGTATGTTCTGTTGAGTTAACTTCTGCCTCTGCTGTGTTTTCTGATGTTGTTTACCATTAATTTTTCCCATTGTTAGCAAGCTTATTATTTTTAATACAAATGCAGATTATGCTGTTTTGATTGTGTCTCTATTTCTGCAACACATTAGTTTAAGAGAAAAAAACAGGGGGTGTGGAGAGAGTAGCAAACTGGGCCTTCTCTGGCTGGAAAGACTATTTTAATGAGTTTTATTCTGAGTTGGGAGATGCTCTTAACCTCCTTGGCCCAGTAAGATGTGATTTCTTGACACCGAGTGTATTGCAAATGCATTTTTATCAGAGCTGCATAAGGTGGACACCTAGGGGATTTCGCCAGTGTTTAACAAAGCCATCTATTTGCAACACAAAGTAATGCTTTGTTTACCCTTCTTCTTTGTCCTGGGCATGGTATTATTCCAGAGGCATTGCTTCCCACTTGCAATCTGTCAGTGGCCAAGGGTACTTTTCAGCGTGTTTGGGATCATAATTGGCAAAACTGTCTGCTCAGTAGCGAAGAAGAGGTAAAGGTCAGACACGACCCAGTGGGGCCAGTCTCCAGTTTGCATGACACGGACACCAAAGTGCCTTGCCCATTCTCCAAAGTTCACAAACCCTTCTCCGTATTCTAGGGACACGGCCTTTCCTCCCTGCCAGATAATTAGCAGCAGCAGCAAGACCCACCGACTTGTCACTGGGCACTCAATGGTGCTCCTTTCCTCCAAGCTCATTTCCTTGGAAGGTGAGAGCCATTATTGTAAAGAGGGATATTGTAAATTCTGTTCCTTCTGCTACACCGTGGCTCTGAGCAGAGAAATTTGTGTTTTCTGCCAGGGAGAAGAATAACATTTATTTAATGGATGCTGAGCAAAAGGTATTCACATTTCATGCTTCGGGGCTTAAGCTGATCCTAGATCAGAAGGGAACTTTTCCAGGCTCCAAATCGTACAACTGGGTAAGCGCTTAGTGATAACAACCCTCTGTCCCCATCCAGGCACGGTCTGAGATCACCGTCTCAGGGGTGCCCCCACATCCCTTCAGCTCCTGAATTTGTTCAAAAACCATGTTTTACGCCACCTCTCCCGCCAGCTTCCCTTACAAATTTAAACCTAGTGGTACTTCTTAGAGATGGCTCTGTTCCACTGAATTCCAGTTCTGCCTCATCAGCATCCCAGACCCTTCAAGAGAATCCTCTACAGTGTTAGAGCTGTAATACATGAGTGTATCTTCACTCAGATTGGGGACAGCAGAAAACCGAGAGGACAGAGAGAGCCTGGGACAGGAGAAAGAGGACAGCTTTCAAGCTAGAAAGATTGATCCAGGTTCCACCCATCTTTGCGCGCTAAATAGTTGAGTAATCATAAATTGCTTTATCTCATTGACAGTCAGTTTCCTCATCTATAAAAAGGAATAATAAATCTTACCTTGCAGCACTGCTGCAGGGACCAAGTGAAGTCACATGTCAGATGGTGTGGCCCACAGAGGACAGAAATTGGATCACGTCTCCCTTCTCTCAGGAGTTGCAATCTAGTCTTGTTCTAACACTTACTTGTTAAGTAACTTCTGGCAAGTCATTCAAATTCTCTATGAGTTCATCTTCAAAATGAGGAAAAGAAAAACCTCTATCCTGCCTTCCCTGCAGGATTATTATAAGGATTAAATGAAATATTCATTAAAACAGGAATTTTTACAATGCAAAAATAAGTAAGCGTTGCCAAGAAATAAGGTGTTAGTATTACACTGATACTTACTCTTATCATCTTTAAATTCTGGAAATTGTGTTTTTTAAAATATTATCTACAATTAACTAAGCCCATCTAAAAATACGATACCTTGCAATCATATATAGATACAGGCCACGGCGCTTTGATTGTGGGAAAGCTGACATGATCTTGCATCTTGAGAATAGGTTTGCTCTCAGAGCTGGGACAAAAGATTCCTAGTGGCTTGGTCTATAAGTTAAATGTATAAGTACTTGGAAATTTGATTGTACTATAATCAAGTGAAAGCCTTGCATGCAAACACGTGAATCATATAACAGATGCTCACAAAATGTCAAATTTCAAATGTTCATAGTGTCCCAATCAGCCTTGACTATCCTCTTCATCCCCTCTTCTGATACCTTGGCCCTCTCTACCCTCCTCTCTCGTACACTCAGCCCCACCCTTGTTCCCAGCGTCTTCTGGACTTGAGAAAGGTAATAACCAAGTATTTCCAGCAGCACACTCAATCCTTGCTGCTAGTTTTCCCTGGGCATAAGCTCCCAGTATCCTAGCTAAGGTTCTGCTCCATGTCTTTGATTCTATTAAGGGGATTCTGCCCTGTTCTTGGTTCCAGAGCCCTTTCTCCCTACTGTCCAGAGAGCTTTCGTCCCCACTCTGGAGACTCAAATCTGCCAGAATGTGTGACTGTTCTGGTTGCAGAGAACAAAAGCAACTCAATCTTCCTTGTGAAATAAAAATTAGAAGCCTACGCTAGAAGAACTAGGCAAGCCTCGCAGAACTCCCAGCTTGAATTGTGCTGGGCTCCTCTCCAGGCCTCTGCCTCATTGCTCGGCCTCTCTGCAGTGGGCTTCTTTGGTTCCTCAGTCCATGTAACCACCAACAGCTTCAGAAAGAGCAAGACATGGATCCAGCTACCAGGAGAGAAGAAATCACTCCTTGGGACCCAACCGCAAATTTGTGGATAATGGGAATTAATTAGCCTGGCCTAGATCACCTGCTCACCACTGATTAAACAGTAAAAATGAGATGGGTTGTTATTTATGAAAATTTGGGGAACAGCAGGATATTGGGAGCTGGATACTCCAAAGGAGCCCATTACACGTTGTAGGTTGGTCCCCAGCATTGGCCTCTACTCCTATTCTAGCCCCTTTAGGTGATGTCTTCCCCTGAGCCCTCCACAGCCTGCAAGACATCACAGGCTGTGCCAGTGGCACGGCCCCTTCCTGTGGCTTTGCAAGCCATAGAAAACAATCACATGTGATGTCTGCCACTTGGTTCACTCCGGTATCTTCCTACACTGGGCATTGCTGCTACTTCTGTGCTTCCCTATCCCCACTAGATGGCGTTGCCCCTCTGCTGGGTCCCGCCACATCCATTAGGCACTGAGGCAGCTTCAGCTGGGTTCGCCCACTCCTGCTACAGTGCCCACCTTTGTCATACATTGTGGCCGCATCTAAGAAGTACCTTCCAAAATGACGGCCGTTGTTCGGAAGTCACCGCCTCCGCAGCTGCCCTTCTGTTGCCTGCACTGCCCACCAGGTGCCTTTACTGGTGAAGAGCCAAAATACTTGGGGGTGATGACAAAGAGACTAGAAAGGGAAAGAAGGCTTCTAGACTTGAATTCCGTTCTTGTGTCAAAGTCTGTTAAGTGGGGCTTCAAATCCAGGTAGCTCGTGCCTTCCGTGTTACAGAGATTTAGATGGAACCACTTTCTCTGCTTTTATTTGGGACCCTCAGCATCACTTCAAACAGGAGGCTTTGCCAGGAGGTCAAGATCGTCAAGCCTGGTTCCTTCCTCCCTTAACGTGAGTTTTCCTCTTACGAGACTGCTCAGCTTTCATGAAAATCCTTCTGGCGTGGCCTCAAATCCAGTTGTTCCACAGGCGTAGACAAGCAGGAATCTCATCCTGACCTGAGATCTTGTACAATCAGAATTAAAGAGAAGCGACTGTGGACCAACTATGAAGCTAAAGTTTAACTGAAAAGGATTTTCCTCACTGTGAGATTCTCAGAATTACCACTCTTGGTGAATCCCATTATCTGGTCAACTAGGATTTTGCTTTTATCGAGAGCAGTCTCTTACAGAGAGGAAGTTGTCCCCACACAATTTAGTTTGCTTTGTATTAAAACTTTCTTTTCACAGAAATTGTGTCATAATAGATCTTCCAGACCTTGGAGTAGTTTGAAACTGGTTATATTTTCAGTCAGGCCAAATGAAAAGCTGGTTCACGGATAGTCTCCAAGACGAGGGAAGATGGTGGTGAGTTGGGTGAGACTGAGACAGGGCAGGAAGAGAGAGAGGCTGAAGTTGGAGAGCCACAGTAAAATACTGTAAACGTAGCTGAGGGCATTGTCCCAAGCTCCTTCTCCCTGAATCCCCTGGAAGAACTGACAACTGCCTGGCCTTTACAAAATGAAATTGACATTTGCAGGCTTAGGTTCAACAGAAACTGAAAAGGGAGGGGTGGAGGATGCTGCAGGCAAAGCCAGAGCCCGGTTCCCTGGATCCAGGGCAGCAGGCCCATAACTCTGCTGTGAGTGATGGGTCAATATCCAATAACTCCAAATCAAAAGCTGAAGTCTTTTTGAGTCAGCAGAGCTGAAGTCTCCTTCAGGGGATAAGAAAACCACACTAGCCCTCCTGACAGAGCTGGAGTTGCCAGTAGCCTTTAATCTAAGGAAACCACAGGCAAAGCAAGCTTGGCCTATAACTTCTCCTACATTAATTAGCACCCTTAAGTTTAAAGGGGGGAAAATAATAATACTCTTGGGAGAGCAGCTGGAGTTTAAACTCACCTCATTTGGATTCAGCACACAAAGACTCTGGGGAGGGGACGATGGGGCAGAGAACAGAGCATAGGCTGGAGCGGCAGAAAGACTATTTTCGGGTCAACTGAACAGTGGCTGCCAGAAGCAGGCCGCTGTTTGAATTGTGCTTCTTGATATTGATTACGAATCATCCCTAGCAGTTCTTCACATTTTTGGTCAGGCTCTGCCTGTCCTATTGGAAATGGGATGCGATGCATCCTAGAGCTGTGCTAAATGTGCTCGTTTCTTAAAGGCAATGAGCCTGTTGGGGGAACAAAGTGGGACAGAGTTTTAAAATATATTTTTAATAGGTCATTGTCTAGTTAAAAGAAACTAGCTAAGTATTTTTATTTCCACTGACTAAAACTCAAAAACAAGTCAGTGATTGAAAAAAATTATAAAACTATATGTATTGTTTACTATTTATGTGATGTTAAAGATGTACAAAACAGGTGCTTTTTAAAATAAACTGAGGATACACACATCAGATTCACAATAGTGATTCCATATGGTGAGGAGAACAAAGGATCAGAACTGAGAATGGTGGACAAAGAAGACAGTAAGCTTTATCCTACCATTCTCATTTTTCTTTTTGAAAAGAAGAATTAAAATTCATAAATCACTTGTGTAATTATTTATCGGAAAAAAAAAGAAATCAATGTAGCCTTCTGTATTTTTGTTAAATTCACAAAATTAAAGGAGTTGGCATTAGGTGGTTATTGTTTCTGTCTGAAGATGACATTTTAAGAACAATTCTTGGACAAAAGACACTGGACTCTGGACTCTGAAATCACTATCTAAATGCTTCCTAAGTTTCAGTGTGGACACAGGTATGAGGCTTCATTCCCTGAGTCAGCCACAGAGTCAGCCATCATCAGGCTCTATGCAGGAAACCACTGCCCCTTCTTCAAGTCTGCCTTCAGCCAAAAGCCCATCAGCTTGAATCCATCACAGCGCTCTACCTCTTTTTATTATTATATTTTCTGTTTATCTTTGCTGCACATGTAGCATATGATAAGGACATAGAACCACACCACATATGTACCATCTGCCAAGACATGTGAAGAAGACGGTAGAACCCAATAGCTGGGCAGAAACTTGAGAGAACATTTTCAGTGCCTACATTACCCTAGAAACTATTCTAAGCTTCTCCGTTTCATTCCTACTTAGAGCCTGTTAAATAATATTGAGAACATAACCAGACAAGATAAGACCATTCGGTTAGGGAAAAAAAGGTTAAAGAACACACAATTGTCATCTCTCAACTGGTTTTTATTGAGGTCCTACTACATGCACAATATTTTGGATGATATTATGAATAAACAAAGTAAAGCACGTGGACACTTTCCTTTTCCTCGATGTGAATTGCACTTTACAGTTTATACGTTATCTCATTTCCAACTTTATAGTCCAGCATGGCCATTATATGCTTGAGCTCCGAGTCAGTCTAACTTTAGATCCCAGCTCTCTCTCTTTCCAGCTGTGTGACCTCAGGCAATTTGCTTAATCTCACCAAGCCTCAATGTCCTCATTTGTCCAACATTGATAATAGGGTTCTTGGGAAGATTAAAAGAGACGATTCATGTAAAGCACTTAGCACAGTGTCTGGCACAGAGTAAGCCCTCAGTAAACGTTAGCTCCTCCTATCGTCTTTACAACCACCCTGAAAGGTAGATAAGGCGCGCGTTATTTATACATTAAAGAGAAAATGGGCTGAGAGAAACTACGTTAGTAGCAAAGGGTGGCAGAGCTAGTAAAGGCCATCAACTCAGCATTCTCACTGAGTCCCCGTCCCCGGTGCTAACCCCATTTCACACAGTCCCTCTGACAGTCGGGATGAGGAAAAGTACAAATGTGGAAGCCTATTGAAGGAAAAGGAACTGTCCTTGCTGGCTGAGCTCTCCTCTGCTTTAATCAACTTCCCAACAGATGAATACAAACTTGGTGTTATGAAGTTCTTCCCAGTTAAGCTTATTTTCTTTACTCTAGGCCAGTTCTCTGTATTTTAATCTCACGCAAAGACTTAACGTTTGGATTTTTAATACCATGCCGTGCCTTCGAATTGAACTAAATAATACAAACACATATTCAAGGCGTAAACATTATTCACTGACGTGTCCAGAGGATGTATGAAGGAGACAAATTTATCCCCAGTCCCACTGCAGCCCCTAGACCAAGTTCTCATACTTTAGTAAGCATCTGAATCACAAATTGCTAGACCCGTTTCATAGATTCTGATTCAATAGGTCTAAGGCGAATCCTGAGAATTTGCATTTCTAACAAATTGCCAGGTGAGGCTGCTGGTCTGGGGACCACGACTTGAATACTGCCTTATATCAGTGTTTCCCAAAACATAGTCTCCAGACAATCTATACCCAATGATCTCAGGCAATTGTCAAATGCAGCTTCCTAAATCTCACTCCAGACTTATTGAATATGATTCTCTTTGGATGGGTCCTAGGAATCTGCACTGTCACAAGTACCTCAGATGAATTTTAAGACTATAAAATTTGAGAAGCACTAATTTAAATTCTGAGTTTTTCCATGACCTAAATTTTATTGTTGTATGCCCAGGACCCACCAGAGTTTGGCCTACAGTAGCTACTCACTAAATGTTTTTATTTAAATATATTCCTCTTTGTGTGTCCACTCACTCCCAAGGAAAAACTCTCTACTCTGAATTCCCACCTTATTGCCACACCCACTCAGTCAACGTTAACAATTAATTGTCTTAAAACAGCTTTCTTATTGTCATTTTAATTTCCTCCTCAAATTGTTATTAAACTTTGTACAAACCCTTTTATTTAATGGGATTATAATCTCTCCGAGGAGAGTGACCAGACCCCTTGCTTCTTCCATCCACAGAATGCAACCACAATCCCAGTCAATGCATTGTCATTTCACCCCAAAATAAAATATTTGTTTTGGTTTATATTTTGTTTCATTGGATTAGAAACCTATGTTCTCATTCATTCAAGAGTTTAATTGAGGACCTGCTAGGTGGCAGACACCTAGCAAGACCTCATGCTCTCAATTAACATATCTAGAAATAATCAGTGAATAAATACTTAGTAAATACGAATCCTCTTTCATTTTTTCAGTCTCCCCTATCACAGCACACACACTTCTAGGAGGCTGACAATATTCACAGTAGCTGAAAGGGGGCAAAGATGGTAACAAAGTGATTTCTTAGGAAAGATTAGGGAGTTTATCTCAATGAATATCTATGCAATTCTCATCCCCACCTCACCACAGAGAAAGAAGAAAGCCACTCTTTTTGCCCCTTCCAATATGGTGACAGACACCTTCATATTCCCATATTCAATCTACGCTTTATCATATCACACTGCATTGTTGTTTCACTGTGTGGCAGGGAAATGCTATAATCGGTTTTGTGGAAGACTCTCCCAGAATCAAGTAGCTGTAGGCAAGACTGGCTAGCAGCAGGACCTAGACATTTACAGATGCGGATCTAGCTGTGCTGGGGGGGGGGGGGGGGGGGGCAATTTAAAGAGACACTGTCAAGTTTGAGAGGCCTATATATTTCATCTTTAGTTTAGCAATTAGTAGCTTGAAAAGTACCCGATTAGAAATATTTTCATAAATATTTTAAAGAAAGAAACAAAGAATTGGGTTTTTTTTTTTTTTATCCATAGGATTATTCCCCAGATAATAAAGCCAGGGAAAGCTGAAGGGCAATTAATAACTGTCTTTAAATAAATATAAGTTTATTGCTGGAAAACGCCCTAAAGATCTGCAATACAACCCCTTCTTATGATGAAGCAGAGGTAAGATTTTGTTACACTGATTAGGTAAAATGTTATTGGCAGGGACTCTTGGAAATCTTAAAGAGACCATGTACTTTACGACTGAGAGAACTTGGGCAAAGCAATGATCCAGGGTCACAGAGCCATATCCCAGTCTTGCAGCCTTGTCTCCTTGTCCCTCTTACTGCCTCCCAGGAGAGATTCTCCCCAGGTTCCAGCCAACTTAGGAAAAAAGCAGTCTATCTCCATAAAGGATTTCAATTAGATATAAAAACCCCATTTCCCATGGTAAACGTGGCTATGGGGAATCTCTCCTTCTACACCGTCCTATTTTTCTTTAAAAGGCAGGAATGATGCACCGCCACATTAGTACTTTGGCAGATACCTGTGATGTGCAATTTGCAAGAACTAAAAAAAGCACTTTTGTGCCTTGAAACCTCCCTGTCATTTGCCTATCATGGTGTCTAAAGTCCTTGCCATTAAAAAATTGTTACAAAAACACTAAAATTTAAAGCATTTTATCTTCAGAAAACCCCAGGATAATGCTGCTACTTCTAGGAAGGCTAAAACATGAATCAAACAGCAGTCATGAAAGCACTGGCATAGCAGGACCCTAAGGCAATGGGACGTGGAGCCCATGCTGGGAAGAGTAGAGTCTGAAGCCATGGGTGCCCAGGGAGGACATACACAAAGGTGGCATAAAGGTGAGTCCTAATAAAGCCAGATTACCACTTGAGGAGAGTAAGTAGCTGAGTTACTGAGGAAAATAAATAAATGAAAGAAGAAAACCAAAACAAATCACCTTACTTCATAATTTGAATTATGGCTGACTTTGGATGTCCCCAAGAAAAGCATAGGCTAACATAAGCTTAATGACTCATTCAGCAAGTATTGATTGCACACCTACTCTGTGTTAAATTCTGTTAAGGAATACAGAAGGGAACTTAAGGTATGTGTTTCTTTCTTTAAAGAGGTAGCAAATGAGTAAAGAGACAAGATTGACAGAAACCTAACAACAGAAGAAATATAATGGCTATAGTTTAGAAGTGTGGCCAGCCAGCATTCACTGAACCCTAATACGACCAAGGCTGTAAGTTAGGTACATGGGAGGTCTTGGTGCTCTCCTAGCCTAATAGAGAAGGTGGCCTTGGTACACACATAGTTCTAGTAGGGTGGGAGATGAGGTCTAGGCAGGAGGTATAAGCAAAACCTAAACCTTAAGTGTCTGTATTTGGAGGGGGAAGAGGGATGTTACTTCTACTGCAGAAAGTCTTTATTGTTGATGTGTCACTAACCCTGAAACTGAACTCAAAGGAAAGCTAGACCTCAGTAGTTGAAGATTAGGGATGGTGCATTAAAGAAGGTCACAGAGGCAGATTTACGACCTATGTTTGCAGGACTATGAGCAGTCCTGTCAACTGGAATGAAGAAAACAAGTGAGATCTTAGGAGGTGGGTCTTATATGGCCTTGGAGATCTCGTGCTTTTTCCACCTTTTAGGCATCCAGGAATAGGAGGAAACCATAAAGGGCCCTTGAAGCCTCGGCCTATTTCTCTAAAGTAGCAGAGTAAATTACACCCAACTTCAAGGCCTGGCTTCATCATTTAACATGTGAGTGACTTGGGCAAACCATATAACTTCCCTTAGTTTGTTTCCTCATCTGTAAAATGGGGGGATTTTTACTACTGGCTTGATAAGGTTATGAGAGCCTAATGAGATAAGGTTAAATAATAGTCCTAGACAGCTACACAAATATTCATTATTATGGAAGTGTGCCCAGCATGCCTAGCGGAAGCCATCTAGCACCAGGGCAAGACACAGAATTAAATTGGTCTGTCCTGAAAAGACCTTATATTTCGGGAAAGTAAAGATCTACCTAAAACTGGAAATAAAGACCTAGTATGTGTGAGGTGCATCTGCCTTCTCTCTTAGACACACTTACTGTGTATAACCTTTCAAGCAGTAGAAAAGTTAGTATTTGGGATGAGGTAGGAGTGGGAGGTCATCCTGACCCTTTTGGAAGTGATTAGATGGACAAAATGCTGCAAATGCTTTCAGAAAGAACAACCAGGAAATATTTTTCTATACTTCTGATTGGTTAGAACTCCTTTATATGTCATAATATCAATAGGATTATATGTCTTTCAACAGAACCAATGTATTTTCTAATTACAGCATAAATACAATGCATGATGTATTACATTTTCCTTTACATGTGACTCGAAGACCTCAAATGCAGCTCTGAGGAATCTTAGGGAATCTTAAGACTGGTCAATGACCACTTCGGGGTAAGTAAAAAAATAGATTGGTAATAATTATAGAGATTTCAAACTTATTCTAAAGATATTCTAAAAGATCATGCTAACAATATGTTCAGTTTTGATGTGAATGCCTCCTGTTGCCTTAACTAGCCCCAACCCAACTCTTCCTAGTGAGTACCAATATCTGCATACTTCTCATACCTCCTTAGAACCAATGAGATGCCAGGGTTACAGTCAGGCTTTGCAGGCAGTCACACAGGATCCCACATTTAGAAAGGCCCCACACTTAGTTTGATGCTGCTTTCTTAATCTTTTTTTGTGTGTGTGTGAGGAAGATCAGCCCTGAGCTAACATCCATGCTAATCCTCCTCTTTCCTGAGGAAGACTGGCTCTGAGCTAACATCTTCCTCCTCCTTTTTTTTTCCCCCCTCAAAGCCCCAGTAGATAGTTGTACGTCATAGTTGCACATTCTTCTAGTTGCTGTATGTGGGACGCGGCCTCAGCATGGCCAGAGAATCGGTGTGTCTATGCGCGCCTGGGATCCGAACCTGGGCCACCAGCAGCGGAGCGCGCGCACTTAACCACTAAGCCACGAGGCCGGCCCTGTTTTCTTAATCTTAATAATCTTATTTTATCTTGTGTTTTATAAGTAAGTCTGGTGGGACAATGGAGCATAAGTGTGAGCAAAGGAGATAAACAGAGGAAAAGAAAATGCTTCACAATTTAGTACCTTTCAATGGTGTGTTTTGGCCTGCATTGGCCAATGGCTATATTTGCAGAACAGCTCTTTAGACAGGATGCATGACAGCCGGGCTGACCTTGTAGGTACTGTTTCTTCATCTCCCACTGGACCTTGTTCTTAAAGCCCTGGTATGCATCCAGCCTATTCCACTGGAGCCTTGATAATTTGCCACACTCTGACCCAGGCTATATCTTCTTTTGACCACAAACCTATGCTACATTTTCAGAAATATATTAGGGTATTGATATATATTAGCTTTGTATTAGTCTTTTGAGTTGTAAGAATGGTGTTAATTCTCTGTTTCAATCTATGATGAAGAAATATCCCCTATCAAAAATCAATCCAGCCATGTTTTTGAAAGTAATTCTTGAAAATAGAAGGCAAAGAAATATTAAGCAACTTACTCAGAAAGTCAAAGTAAAACAGAGAGTTAAGAATTAAAATTCTAAAATGTCGAATCAGCTTCTATTTTGGCTGCTGCTTATTTAATTCTTTTCATGGGACTAAATTTGGATTTCTCTTTCATTTTCGTACTTCAGCACATTCTGATTTGTTTTAAATGGGTGCAGGGACACACATACACTTACACGCACCTATCTGTCGACAAACACATTTGTTAAATTCACAGTCTGTAGATATTGATGTTCTGTTTAGAAGGAAGTCAGACAATATATAAAAGCTGTAGGGAAAAGTTTCTTTGCATAACAAAAGAGCTAATGCATCAACTTATGGTTTGTTAATGGCATTCAATTAACACATAACTGTTGTTAGTTGATTAAAAATTAACTGTGAATAACCATTTAACATTTAGCACTTACAAATGTTCCTTGATTTATTAAAATTGTGGGAGCTAAGGAGTCTAGGGAGAAGCTAGAAATATTTGGTTAGATTTTTTTAACGGAAATTTTAGGCACGTTGTGAAATATTTCTTCCCAGTAAATATACATTTGTAAGTCAATCTTCACGTTTTAACTGCTGGTGAAGAATTTTGCAGACCTCCTGTTTTAAAGGCACTTGAGAAATAAATATCTGCCAGGGAGAGAAATCCCATCAGTTTTCTTGCTGTTCCTGTACAGATGGTGGACCATACTGTGAAATTTGCTGTTCTTCGATTGCCCCATTCTGCACATGCCCCAAGGAATCTCAGAACTGTAGAAACTAGAGATGTAATAGACTAAATAGGTCATCTATTCCAATAGAAATGTTACCAGATTTATACAAGACTCTTTTGAATTTACAATACAACTTACTTCCAAGGGGGTCCAAATGCTGAACAGAAAATTGGCTTTTTTTTCCAGCCACCCTGGATATATTATGTTCAACTATTAATCATGTTTTTCTCTTGTGAAGATAATACACAATCAGAATGTGCCCACAGAATTGCTTTTCCAACAAAAGGATTAGATTTGCAGTGATCCGTTTCCAGGCTCTCATCTGCACCCCCAAAACCAGCGGCTATATTTGCAAGACTGAGGTCTCAGGAGTATTCCATGGCCCTGGAAGAATGGATGTACAGGTAAGTGGCCTTTGTGCATGTAATATTCAACAGTTTGGTTTCTTTAAAAACATATCCTAACCAACAAAAATAACCAGCTGCAGACATATTACATGATTACTCCAAAATCATTTCAACATGTTTTTGAACACCAAGCATGTGTAAAGAATAGTCAGGGAAACAAAGGGATTTGAGACACAGTTTCAAACCTTAAAGGTTTGCATTCTTAGGTAGAGAGAAAACCATTAAATACATGAGAACTTTATACAACTAGATTTCATGGAGGTCTATTGTTTTTCCCTGCCTTCCTTCATTCTTCTGTTCATACAGGGAGTATTCTTTCTCTGCTTTAGACGGAACTGACCCCAAAGGAACTCATACCTGTGGCCACAGCATTTGGTGCAGAAATGATCAATGATCTAAGTTTGCAGATTAGGGTCCTCCCAGGAATGTTATGCGAGCAGTCTCTAAGAAAATCCCTCTCTATCACCAGGAAGTCCTAAATTTCCTAAACTGGGAGAATGAGGGCCGGAGGCTGCCAATGGTAACTTACCCAAAACATGGAGACAACCTGTCTGAGAAAGAAGCCAGGGTGGCAGGCGTAAAGAGAAGGCAAGAGTCCTGACAATATCATTGAACTTCTAAATTTAGCTGCTCCTGAAGCTACATCCAAATTTTTAATTTCTCTCTGCTGTGACCTCCCACAAAGGATCTTCTTGTGGTTAAGATAGTTTGAGTTGGGTTTCGATCACTTACATCTAAAAGAGATCTAACTAACACATAGAGACACCTGCCAAGTGAGATATACAGATAACGAGAGTTGTGGAAGTTCAGGGTAGACGTTCAAGGGAAGTTCTTCCAGAAAAGACGAAGTTTGAACGATGCTTTTAAGAATTTGGGAAGATAGAAAGGAGAAAAGAGGCTTTGCAAGTAAGATGCATATAAAAAGGCTGAAAAGTACAAGCCAGTTTCAAGGGTCAGAGAAGATCAATTCGGGGTGCAATGGAAGCTATATATAGGATAAGAAGTAGGAGGTAAGGCACAAAAATAAGAATATGCTTAATAAATGTGGAATGTAATTGATAATCTAAAAGAAAGAGAATGTTTTTGAATAAGATTTATAAAGAATAAAATGCTGGACAAATGTCATTGTCATCATTAAATACTATTACAAATTAGCTTTCCTCATAAAAGCTTCACCATGGACTCTCGTTCCCCCTGGAGAGAATCCTGGATACAAGCACAGAGAAAGCAGCCTGTTGGTAACCACCATTGCACGTGCACTCTGACTCATCTACAGACGTGAGCGTCCAGGGCCATCTACCCGACATTTGTCATGATGACATAATCCTTTTAGAAAAACCAATAGAATCAACTCTATGTATAGATTGCAATTTTTCTCCTCCCCTGATCTCTTATCTCTGGAAAATAATTTAATTAGATACTCTTTCCTCTCCCTCACACCATCCTTAACTTTTGTTTGTCTATTTCTTACATTCCATACCCAACTTCATCTCAGCCCAGTGGTGCTGTTGCATGCATGATATAGAAGAGAAAAGCTTATAATGTTTCTTCAGCTGCAAAAGTTCTTTTGTACTTATATAAGCATGGAAAACATATGTCAAATGACAAAAGAACTATCTAGCCATCCTGAGTCTTTGGGAGTAGAAGTGAGGAGTTTGGAGTAATTTATGAAGACAAATTTCGTAAGCCACATTGATAGGAATATATAGTTAGATATATATGGATATGGATTTGGATTTGGATATATAGATTTAGATGTAGACATAGATATAGATGCAGGTAGAGGCAGAGTTAGAGGTAGGGGTAGAGGTAGAGATAGAGATAGAGATAGAGAGATATAGAGAGAGATGTCTGTAATCTGAGATTACCAAGGATGTTCCTACTGTCTTGTTCTGATCTCCCCTTTCCCAGTGACTTCCAGTTAAACGGTACCCCTTTTAGTTCCATAAGAGCTGTTAAATAACCTATATCTTTCATCAGAATGAGCTCACTCGTGGAGGTGGTAGATTTTCTATACATTAGACAACAATTGGTAGAAAAGGTAGAATAATTTGAACCACCTTTTGAATGCTGTCTGGGGAAGAGCAAAGACTCAGCTATTTCTGACTAAGAGAAAGAAGTTAGGCAAAACCTCTTTCCACAAGTGTCATTTTCGTCTACTCAGAGTTCACACTTGTACACATATATCTAACAGCCAGAGAGAAATGAATCTGAATGGGGGCAGGGTCAGGATGAGACATGGAAGGCAGTTCTACAATTTCTAAATGATTGAGTTATATTAATAATGTAGTTAACAGACATTGACTGAGTACCTTCTGTGTTCCAGCAGGCATCAAATTAGCTGTGTCACATGGCATTTATGTGCCTGACTTCTAGACGATGAGCTTGCTGCATGGTCTAGCCTATATCTTTCCGTTTTTTATCATAGAACCAAAAGCAATGTCAGATATGTGGTAGATGTCAATATTTATTCAACAGATTAATGGTTTGATGATTCAGTGATATATTCATGCAAATTATACAATAAGTATTCCATCAATGTTACTATTTTTATGATTATAACATTTAAAGAGCTGGAAAATGAAGAAGAACTTGCAAAGATTGAGAAGGAAGAGATAAGAAGAAAATCAGGAAACAGTGGTCTCACATAAGCCATGCCTTCTGTCCATCATGTTTTTCCTGCTTGGAATGCCCTCAAAACCTCTTTTCCCTGAATGACTTCTACTTGTCCAGCCAGACCCAGCTTCAGTGCCAGGAACCACCAGCCTGGGTTACATGCTCTTGCATGCTCTCTCTAGTGGTGCCAGACTCCATTCCCACCACCTCACATTCAGTATTTACAGCTTCTGGAAACCACTAGAGTTAAGATCATGAAGGCAGGTGTCTGGTGAGTTCACGCATTATTTAGACTCCTTGCTGACCTCATTTATTTATTTGGCCTATATTTATAGAGCACCTATTGCGTGATGTACACCAACATCAAGGGAGTAAGCAATATCCCATCTCAAGACCAGCCCAAAGAGTAATCTTTTTAAAACCTTAAGTGAAATACGCCTATCTTCACATGAAGCAGTTTTTGCAAGTCACTCCTATTACCGTAACAGCCCAAACCCATAATCATCAGCATTACAAGGAAATTGATGAAATCTAGTCATTTGTCCTCAGGCATATTCAATAATGTTAAATATTTCTGAGAGGTCAAGTAAGCTGGGGCCTGAAAAGTCTGCTGGATTGAGTCTCAGATGTTCCTTCTTGCTCTCTGCCAGGAACGTTGAAGTGCAGTGCAGTGATGGAAATCAGAAGGCAGTGGGCGAAGCCTGAATGTGAGGTCAGGAAGCTTGACTCTCATCCAAAGGAGAGAAGGAAATGGTTTCCAGAGGGAGGTGTGGAATATAGAGAGATGGTTTTGAGGAATTTTTGTTTTTTAAGATAGAAAGTCTTGGGCCGGCCCCGTGGCTTAGCGGTTAAGTGCGTGCGCTCCGCTGCTGGCGGCCCCGGGTTCGGATCCTGGGCGCGCACCGACGCACCGCTTCTCTGGCCATGCTGAGGCTGCGTCCCACATACAGCAACTAGAAGGATGTGCAGCTATGACGTAAAACTATCTACTGGGGCTTTGCGGGAAAAAAATAAATAAAATTTAAAAAAAATGTATTTAAGATAGAAAGTCTTGAGCATATCTATACGATAAAGAAAAAGAACCAATAAAGAGGGAGATGTTGGGGGCCGGCCCCGTGGCTTAGCAGTTAAGTGCGCATCCTCTGCTACTGGCGGCCCCCAGTTCGGATCCCGGGCGCGCACTGACACACCGCTTGTCCGGCCATGCTGAGGCAGCGTCCCACAAACAGCAACTAGAAGGATGTGCAACTATGACATACAACTATCTCCTGGGGCTTTGGGGAGAAAAAGGGGAAAAAAAAGGAGGATTGGCAATAGATGTTAGCTCAGGGCCAGTCTTCCTCAGCAAAAAGAGGAGAATTGGCATGGATGTTGGCTCAGGGCTGATCTTCCTCACAAAAAAAAAAAAAAAGAGGGAGAGGTTGAAAATGAAGAGAAAGGCAGCCAATGACAAGGTTTTAGGGGAGAGGTGTGGGACGGATTATGAGGGGCTCTGGAGGGATTCATCTCTTCCTCAGGAAAGGCGAGGAGCCTAGGTGAAGGTATAAATTTCCCAGAAAGCAAAGGCAAGGTCGCCTGCTATGATGGGGCAGATTTGGAGCTGGGGTCTTCAGGGACATGAAGTGACCCTTCACAGGATATTAGAGCTTTGGGAAGGCCAGGATGAAGGCTTACCTTTGTAAAGAGTTCTCGCCTTGGAGCCCAGCTGGCTGGCAAAGAAGATGAAATCATGCCTGGTAGCAGCCCGGAAAAAAGGAGGGAGTTGGAAGCCCATCACAGTAGGAAGGAGAGATAGAAGAAGAGTCAGAGACCGTAAAGCCAGTTTAAGATTTTAGCTGATTAAAAGAAACAAAAACCCAAGGTATGATCTTGGAATTATGAGCCTGCAGTAGGGGATAATAAATATTGTTTTAAGTTTTAAGGCTGGAGCAAGAAGGTCAAATCTGTTTTGTCTCATGAATTGCTATGTTGACAAGGATTCTAGAGCCTCATCTTGGCTTAATAAAAAAGGGTGCCACAGTCAATGAGTAATATCTGCCCCGAGGAAGTAAACATAGGAACATAGGGCAAGTTTTCACCACGTCTTGCCTAGGCCGTCTACGGGACTGAAGTCATCTAGGACTTAACGAGAAGAGCCATAACGTAAGGCCGGAACCAAAGTCCTAAATGAAAAGGGATGATAAAGAGTAGCCGACAGTGACATGAACCTGAAAAGGAGGGATTTTTTTTCCACAATAGTGTAAGAGTAATGATCTGGAAATAGCAATGGGGAATTAACAAAATGCTGACAAAATATCAGAAGATAAACAGTTCTGCCAGAAGAAGAGAGATGTTGGCTTTAGGAAAGAGTCAGGTTTCCATTAAGAACATTGTTTGAGGTCCCCAAAAAAGTGTCCTAACAAACCATGGAATTGTTCTCCGTAACATGCCCTCTTTGGACTTACCATGGAGAAAACCTGGTTTCGTTTTGTGCATAAATCACTGAGGGATATCAGAGCGCTGAATTTGATCTGACATGGGTACATGGATAAAAATCACCTGAAAGACCACTCTGAAATGGCTCTCCCTGCTTCAACACCTTCCATTGAAAGCCCGTATTCCTTAGCCTGGCTTCAATCTCATTTTTCATTTTCTCTCACCACTCCCCCAACTAACTCTGTGCCCTAAACAGGCTGATATGTTCACAGCCAACATCTATTCCACCTTCTCATACTCATTGCCCCCTTTCAGCATCACGGGCACCTCAGGTGCCCTCTTTGTTTCCTTCTGGCTGTTTACATCTTTCATATCCTTCCCAGTCTAGTCTGTTACCCACTCATTTCATGAGCTCTTCATTTGATACCAGAGAATTATGACTTTGGCCTCCTCTGCAATCACTTTCACCCATTTGTACTTTCAGATGTGATTGTTTTTATCACCAAAAACCTATTAGATCCTTGCATGCAAGAACAACTCATGTCTTCTATTTTTCATCCCCCCCCAAAATCCAACATATACTAGATATTCAGTAAATGACTGGTGGATAGATGAGTGAAGGAATTAAGGAAAGTCCCTGCATTACTTCCACCCTGTAAGTTTTACCTTCTTAAGAGGGGCAGGTGGTGGGGAGCTCTGAGTAATAGAATGTAGGACCCCGACAAGGACTACAGCACGATTCCAATAGGGAGATGGACACAGATATTCAGCTTTAATTCAGACACCTACAGACAGAGAGATTGGTGTTGGGAAGGTGGGAGTTTCAAACACCTGAAGGACAGGTGTGAGGAGGGATGCACCCTCTCCCCCAAGGCTCGAAGGGTATCTCCGTCGTCACTCACCAGAGTGTGTGCAGCACTTCTGGCAAGCTCCCATTATCCCATCACTCTCTCAGATGGTGGGCAGTGGAATCGATATTCCCAAGGCTTTAAAAAGCTCCCAAATGTTGTGTTGCCATTCATTCAGCAACAGGGGGAGAAATAAGGGAGGAAAAAAACTGATGTTGGCTTCTTATTTTGCTTATGTTGTTAAAAGCCGCTCCGATGCTGCGGTTCTGGAATAGGTCCCCTCTTTCTTTGAAAGCATGCTGTGTGATAGACTGTCATTTGTCCCCTGCCTCCAGAAGAGCCAGCTGGCAGCTAAGTGCTAAAGCCAGTGACTTGCATGTGTTTTTCTGACATTTAACAAATGGGAACAGCTTGCAAATCTGCATTAACTCACTCTGTCTCACAAATAATCAGGGCCTACACAGTGTAGACGCTGGGAACATTAGCTCCAATACAAAAGAGTGAGAGGCTGGGGGGGTGGGGGCGACAGAAAACAAGTCAGCAAATAACGAATGTTTTAACGAAGAGATGAATGTAACATTCTGGTTCAGAGGAAAGAGTTTTGAAGTCATTTTTGTTTTTCAACAAGCCACTGCTAATGGTACTAAATCCGTCTGTCAAGGCCCAGCTTTGCAGCTTGAAGTCATCTTGCCTGCACCTCACAAATGCCAATCTGTGGGTTGTTTCCATCTTGCCAATACCATTTCAAATTCCTTATGCTTCAGAGCCAAGGATCTCTCAAACTGGACGTGTTGGATCACAAGTGGACTTTTGTAAAGCCACACCACACAATTAGAGTGCCATTCTTACTCTGACACTGAAGGAAAGAAAGAAAAGATATCAAGTTAAAAGGGCACACACAGACATACACTTGCAGGAAAGTTGTCAAATGCATGTGTAGGTGTCTGTTGTACAACTTCCTCACACACACATACCCCATAAATTGGGATACAGGTCTGGCTCATGTTAGCACGGTGAAGCTAGGATAAATTTAGGAACTTTTCTCATTAAGGGTGATTTGGCATTTGGGGATAGGCACTATCATTCCCTAAATGTTTCATCCCATTTAGAAGATAGCTATTTGTGATGTTTCAACTCCTAGCCCTCAAAACCCAAATAAGTCCCTGAGCATGAATAAAGAGAGAAACAGATACACTGGGGAGCGCATTTGGCACAGGGCTTGGAAAATCTGTCTTCTAGGAGAGGTGAAATAAACTTGTACTTCCGTTACACTTTCGGGAAGGGTCATGATGGAGCAGCGTTATCCCTGCCCTCCTATTGGAGCTATGCGACACTGAGACACGCCTTTAGACCCTCTGGAGGGAGCCAGGAAGACAGCTTGGGTCTCATAATTAGGTCACTAGTCTACAGGACTAAGACATTTTCACAGAAAGGAAGGCTATAAATGTGCCCAACCACAGGTATGAAAGCCCAGGAGGGCAGCCACTTTGCTTGAGGGAAGAAGATATTACAGAGCATGGCTCTGCCTGGGTCCCAGTCCTGGTCAGAATTCTTGAGATGACATCTCTCTGTGCTACCCCAGGACACAAGGAGAGGTTCCTGACAAGGACCTCCTTCCTTCCTAGGTGCCTTGATAGAGAGAGCGATAACCCTGAAGACCAAACCCAACTTGCAGGGACCAAAGACTAAGAATCCTAATAGACCACTGCTGGCTAAAAGAACTGTCACACTCAGAGGCAAAGTGGCAACTGTCAGTGGAACAGATAGTGATGTGCAGCCCTGGGACTGGGGCTGAGATATTTTGGCAAGAGTTCTAGCTCAGCAAGGAAGCAAAGGAGAGCACCAACACAGATCTGAGGTTCGGTGGCATGAGGTCAGGTAGGCAGGATGATAGGCCCTGCAGCCCTGAGATTCTCCAGTCTGTTCTACAGCCTTAATTGAGCTGTTTATGAGAATAAAGGTAAGAGGAAAATGTGGCCCATTCCTCTAGGATAGGGCATTGCACATGTAGCCACCATGAGACTAGTCACGATCCAGAGGCCTCTCTGCATAGCCCACGAAACCTGATTTATCCCATGGCAAGGATCTGGGGAAACCAAGAGTTACAAATAGTTTTTATTTTTTTATTTTATTTTTTTACTTTTTTTTTTGCTGAGGAACATTAACCTCGGGCTAACATCTATGCCCATCCTCCTCTATTTTGTATGTGGGATGCTGCCACAGCATGGCTTGATGAGCAGTGCATAGGTCCATGCCCGGGATCCGAACCTGCAAACCCCGGGCCGCTGAAGCAGAGCACACGAACTTAACCACTACACCACTAGGCCAGCCCCCTAGACAATTTTCATACACAAAAGATTAGCAAGTTATTCATATGTAATATGAGACACCTAAGGAATATATCCATGCACCTGGATCAAGCAGAGTTCATTACAACATAATATACTTCAAAAACATTCTATCCTAAATAAATAATTCTGGGTTCAAATCCTCTATTTTCCCTGCACTTGCTCTAGCTCCAAATCTTGTGTTTTGATGGCTTTTTTCTTCAATAATATTCACACTTATCTCTTCATTTCTATTAACTATATAGCAGCCTAAGCCACCATCATTTTACCTTCTCCACTGCAAGAGCTTCTGAACTCATCTCCCCAAATTCTGCTTTTGTTTCTGACCAATATACAGGCCAGAGTGGTTTCTTCAAAACACAGGCTGGTCATGTGAATGCCCTGCTTAAAACTGTTTAATTAGTAGTTCTCAAAATGTATTCCATTAAAAACTTACGAGAGTGTTCCGGGATATTTTTAATTTTTGAGAGAAATAGCAATCCCCCACATCAGACGCTGTAATTTCAACCTTAAATCTCACTACATTTCTTTCAATGACATCATATCTTTGTGATGTTGTTTTCAGTGATTGCTGTGATAAGAAAGCCAAAACTGCATGAAAATCAATGTGGAACAGGAAATAAGTGTGGAAGTGTCCAATCTAATTCCAAGGTTTGAGAAGTTGTGTAGCGCCCAACAGGCAAACGTGTCCAATTAGTAAGTCAGGACATAGACTGCAGCCCTAGGTCCAGGGTCCTGTGGTTAAGGAACTAGCAATGCCTAGCAGGAGTATCACGCTGTAGTTCTCCTAGTTAACACTCACTGTATGCAGCCAATTCTTTATCGTGTGATTGGCCTTCTGGCCTGGTTTCTTGCTTGTACTCCCACCTTCACCAAGAATGAAGCCTTGCTACAAAGCCCCAGGCAGTCAGCTGGGGTCCTGAGTGCCTCTTTCCCACTCTGCCTGGCCCTATCTCCCAGGACTGGCCCATGTGACTAGTATCCTTTGTCCCAACTTGGACTGTCCTCTTTGAACTATAGCCCTGAACCAGAAACCGCAATCTGTTGCCACTGAGAAACCCTTACGTTCCACCAAACCCCCCCATCTTTCAACAACAATAAAAAATTATTGAGCACTACTGTGTGCCAGTCATTGAGGAAACTGTAACATTCCTACAAACAAAATTGAATATGCACAGTGGGGGAGACAGACAGTAAACAAGAACACAAAGAAATGATGTCATTTTTCAGCTGGCATTAAATTATCTCGTTTATGTATTGACATCAGCTTGGATTGAACTTGAGTGACGCTGCCTTTTCTACCTGGTATTTTCTATTTCTGGCTCCTGCCAGAGAGATAGGGCCCACTGCAGCTACCACACTCAGCTTGCCCTGCAAGTCTATTGGACCAGTCTCCCTCATTTCTTTCTGCTGGGAGCTCCCAACATCCTACAAACTTGAGTTCAAACTATTTAGAACACTCCTGTGACAGTTAATTTTATGTGTCAGCTTGGCTGGGCCACAGGGTACCCAGATATTTGGTCAAACATTATTCTGGGTATTTCTGTGAGGATGTTTTTGGACGAGGTTAACTTTTAAATCAGTGGACTTTGAGTAAAGCAGATTGCCCTCCATAATGTGGATGGGCTTAATCCAATCAGTTAAATGCCCGAATAGAACAAAAAGACCAGCCTCCCTCAAGCAAGAAAGAATTCTACAGCCAACTGCCTTTGAACTTCATCTACAGCATTGGCTCTTCCTAGCTCTGTAGCAGATGGCCTTCATACTTGAACTGGAACGTTCTCTCTCCTGGGTCTCCAGCTTGCTGGCCAACCCTGCAAATCTTGGGACTTGCCAGCCTCCATAATTGCTTGAGCCAATTCCTTATAAATCTCTTCCTATATGTATAAACACATTCTATTGGTTCTATTTCTCTGGAGATTGCTGACTAATACAACTCCCTATGACCTTTTGGAAATTAAAAGTAACTTATTTCCCCAAACAAACAAAAACAAAACAAAACTTAAGATATCTCCAGCCGAGACCAAGGTCAAATGGTATGCACCAATCCAATAAATACTTGCTGACTGATTGACTCACCAACCAGAGAAAGCAACAATGATATAATCACTGGTTTTAGGATTACAAGATGCACACAGACAAAAAGATCAAGACATTTCACAAAGCACTTGAAGCAAGAGCTATTGACTAGAGAACCAACTAGGGAGACAGATCACATGTGCTCTGTAATTATAAGGAGAAGAAATTGGGGA
This sequence comes from Diceros bicornis minor, assembly GCF_020826845.1. NCBI lineage: Eukaryota > Metazoa > Chordata > Mammalia > Perissodactyla > Rhinocerotidae > Diceros > Diceros bicornis. Next base: position 35,391,715 of record NC_080755.1, read on the forward strand.
GGGGGGCAGTAAGAAGGTTGTTTTATTCTCAAAATCAATGTGTCAAAAGTGGCAGAAGCAGAAAGAGACTTGGATCTTTATCACTTGGATCAGTAATGTCAAGTTTAAAATGAAGACAATAATAGCACCTACCTCATAAGGTTGTCATGAGGATTAAACAAAAGAATGAAGGAAAAACATTTAGACAGTGCCTGACTCTACATGCTAAGTGCTCAGTAACTGTTGACTACTCTCATTATTATTTGGCTGTCCTACATCTTGAAATGTAAGGTCAATTAAGTGCCTATAAATGTGAAGAAATAGAACAAGGATAAAAAATAAACAGGTTAATACAGGTTATCCTGAGGAATAACATTCATTAACACATCTCCATCCTCCCATGAAGTATGCACAGGTAGTTAGGATCTGATCCCTCCCCTGAATATGACTATCTGGTAGATCAGTTAACAGTTGTACAAACAAACACGATTCCATGTAAAAACAGAAACACTTCAGCGCCAGGTAGGAATTGAAATCAGGAAAGCAAGTGGCATGGAGCTGGGTTTTGGAGGACAGAGATCACTTGTATATGTGGCGGTGAGTGATGAGGGGAAGAAAACAGTGTGAGCATAAAAGTGGAGCATCTTCACTAACAGAAAGTGGTCCAGGTTGTTGGGGGCAAGGGAAGAGCGAGGCAGAATAGGGACAGGTAAGTTAAAAGCCACCTCGAGGAGGTTAAATGACTTTCCTAAGACCATACAGTCAGGATGGGATTTGACTCGTATGCCTGATTCCAAAACCCTGCCCTCCACCCAACTCAGCAAACTAAAAAAAAAATTACATTAAGGCCAATATCGTAAAGGCAAATAGCATTCATGTTTGATTCCCCAGCACCTAAACACAACATCTAACACAGAGTAAGCATATACTTTAAAATGTATTAAGAAAGGGATAATGAAATAGCATAACATGGAAGGCCAGTTTGTTATATGGTAAAGGATTTGCACATTCAATGAAATTTAATCAAGGTATATTGAAATACCTCCTGACCCACATCCAGAATTATGACTGATGGAAAGTCCCTCAAAAGGAGTTCTGCCTCTCTATTCGTATGCCTGTCTCAGCAACCTGGAAAATTCCCATTGACAGAAAAAAATATCACCTCTGTGGGGTCCCATCTCTACCTCTATTACCTTCTAATTACAAGCCAAGTAATTCGACCCCAGCCTTTCTAGCAATCTACAGGCCAACTCAAATCTCAATTTGGAAAACCCTTTATAGGGCATTTGACACTAATCACCATTTCTATGTTCACCCTGACCTAAATTCATGGAGAGGCCTCTAGTTGGATCTTGAGTCAGGCTGCTGAGTCTTGTGTGCACTGGACTTATTTGACAGCCTCTACTGTGAGGAGTCAGGACGTGTCACCATGATAAAGCCTGTGCACAAACTCTCACCTCTCAAGGCTTTCTTGAACATTCCTTGAATTCTCACAGGTCTGTCCAATATAGCAATCTCACTCAGCGAACAATAAATTTGTATCAGGCCAGGTGTGTATGTGTGTACGTATTATATATTTATTTGTTTATTTATTTATCTATTTTGATGGCTTCTTCCTGGTTTCCAAATCACCATTCTTGACGCTGGCAAGATCATTTGTTCCCTCTATGACTTTTTCTTGTGCTTCTTGCACTTTTAATCAATCAAGAGGAAGAAGCTTTTGATTTACTCTTGTCATTTCTCCAGGTGTTTTGTTTTTGTGGTTTCCCTGACCCTCCAATGTATATAAAGTGTCATCACTCTTTTCCAGGATATTCAAGCATTTATTCAGCTAATATATTTATGAAGCCCCTACTATGTGCCAGGCACTGTGCTGGATGCCAGTAAGATTGCAGGCACTCCATGTAAACAAATAATCAACATAAAGGCCAGAAAACACTGCGTTTAGTAACACAAACCTCAGTGGAAAGGGCAGCCTGGTATGCTAAACCAGGGGGCTGAGGTTCTAAATTTGGATCTGCCTTTAAAAATTTGTCATATTTTTATTTTTCATATAAAAAATTAGGGAACAGGACTGAATGAGTAATGTTCCTTTCAGCTCTAAAATGATAAATTTAGAAATTTAGAAAGCAGCCCTGAAACTGCCCATGTTTCATTACGTAGAAAAATACCTTACTTATAATTTATCTCATCTCATATTTCTCCAATATCTTCTCATATTGGCTATCAATGTCATCTCCAATATAACCAATCTACTTTTCTAATAAAATCTCCTACAATTTACCTTTTATACATACCCTAATTTCTAGGTCAACTTGACCCCTAACCGTATCCTAAAATTATTCCACATTTTCCCATTCAATTGCTTTTGCTGTCACTGTTCTTTCAATCTGAAGTGTCCTTTCCTACCATCTCTATCAAAATGTCACCCTTTTCTGTGTGGCTCAATGAAAATGTTTCTAAATCCATAAACTTTGCCATACTTGCTTCAGTTGACAATGAGAGTTTTTCACATTGACTTCCCTAGCACTTTCTATCTCCCTTATTAAACCCATCATATCACATGCTCAAGAGTCATATTTGTTACTCCCTACTTGCTATGCCCAAATGTACAAAACTAACTCATCAATATTCCCCATCCTGCCCCCAACCTTCATGTCCTCCTATAGTGTCTTTCTTGGTGAATGACGGCCTGAGAGCAGTAATGTGCTGGTAAATGTTTACCAACTGGTTCTCTAGAGAAAAAATTAATTAAATGTTAATGAATCAGATGAAACTGAAACAACGAAGATGTTGGAACTTCACTTTTTGGTCAATGACATGAGAGACTTCTTCGCTCAATCAATAATAGTTTTTGAATACTAGAAGAATATTTCCTCAAATTTTATCCTAGTCACAATGTAACAGCTGCAGAGACAACACACATTAGGTTTAATCTGCATTATTAGCATCTTCTCCATCACTTTTGAGGTCTAGACAATCGGCAAAACAATAAATCAAGCCCTGGTTTGTAGTGTTTGCTGATATCCACGGTATAAATATATAATGGCTAATTTTAAGCTACCAATGTGATGTCACTGAACACAGAGCTCACCTTTCTGGACCCTGCTTAAGCGTCATCTACTCTAAGAGAATCTCTTGTCCTCATCCCAAATTTCCAAGCTACCTCCTCTGAGTTCCCATAGCACAGGCTTTGGAACACGTCCTTTATCTTGGGTTTGAATTTCAAAGCTCTAAACAAGGTTCCTTAACTTTATAAAGGTTTGCTCAAGAAGTTAAACATTAAAAAAAGGAAGAAAAGGCCTGCAAGGAGAAGGGAGTGTGGTTGTGTATAGTTCCTTCCAGCTCTTGACTCTGGTCTGTTGATGAAATAAGACACTCTCTTTGCCATTGGTGACAGGAAAGGCCACCGGGCTCTTGGGCAATTGATCAAACAACAGGGGTGATCCTCTCACAATTTTGAGATGAAAGCTGCTCCATCTTCAAGGAGCTTGTTTCACAATGTCATCTTTTCGATTGGGTATATTATAATAAGTAATTACCAGAAACATAGCATATTGAGTCAAGCTGTACCCCCCATCTGAAAGCAGCAGAGAGTGGGGGTTTTTCCTCCCCATCAGTCAGCCTCCCCACTCCTATACATAAGTGGCCTTCTGTTTTGATAAATGGTTCCTTAGCATTATGGATGAGTTTTCTCTGGGTGCTACCTCAGCCCTCAACTTACTCTTAACATTTTTGCTAATGCCCTCTTCTGTCATAATCTTCAGCAGTTTACAGGGAAACTTATGATTTATGATACATTGATACACTGATACTATATTCTGACTCATACAAATAACTTCCTACTTTATAATTTTCATTCACAGCAATTCATTCTCATAACCAATGTTTCTAATACTCTCCCAAGATGGTGCTGTAGGTAGTAAAAAGTATATATGCATGACGGTGGAGATGCATGGAGTAAGCACAATAACATAATCACATACCATCACATGATCTGGGTCTGCCCTTCCTACAAAACAGAGAACTCAAGTAAGGTAAGCCTAAGTTTCCCAGACCTCATAAACCCATGGAAAATGCAATCATAAAATCTCTGATTTAGAACCCTTATCAACAAAAAGATTGTAAAACACCACCTACCTCTCACTCCCATACCCTTCCCTCTCTCTTCACTGGTTATCTCACAGGTCCTATGCATAGCCAGTAGAGAATGGCTGTAGGACTAAGATTCTTGGGGAGACAACAATATGCACAAGTTAAAAATGTTGCAATGTTAAAAACCATTCTTTGGCACCAAACTGAATCATCATCTCAGCTCAGACAACGTCAGTGAACCCCCACCTCCCAGTATACGAATAGCCATTCTACACATTGCTTGCTTGAGAATTTCAGCACTAGGACTTGACTGTGAGTGGAAGATCCAGTCATTCCTCATAACAAAAGTATCCCTGAAAGTCCAAAAGGAGTCTCTATTGTCCAACCATAATATCCTTTGGAATTCTCCCTAGATAACGCAATAGTTGTACACATGAAGGGAGGAAATGGTTTTATTGGGTCATCATTGACCTGCATCTCTCAAAGAGCCAATTGACTCTTGCTTCCAGCACTGCTGATGAAGCACTCGACAACCATTTATAAGGCAACCCAAATAACCCACATCTTTCACTGCTATGCAAATATGACTCTTCTGTGTCGTACAACTTATTCATTCAGCCCATCTCAGAATCCTCTGGAGGAGTCAAAAAGAAGGTCATTTTTAAGACAGGAAATGAAAAAGATAAGAAAAAAGTATCTTTCCCTTGATAGATATACTTCTGAAATTCGTCATGTTATTCAGAAAGATCCAGAAAAGACATTCCAGATTTTTAAGAAAATGGAGAGTTCCTCTATAATGTCAAAATACCAAGATCCAAAGGAAGTGCAAGAACTGACAAGATATAGTTGAAATCAATTATGCTTTTTATTATACATTCTGTCCATTACCATTTATCACATAGTTTCACGTATGTTAAGTTTTTGTTTTTTCACAGCCTACACAGAAGATATCATTCATTTCCATTTCTCAGAGGCAGAAACAAAGTTAAAGAAGTTAAGTAAGTTTCTCATATTTATCCAAACAAATGTTGGTGGAACGAAAATTAGAGGACCTTCTAATTTTTAAACCAATGTGCGTCCATTTTACTACAAATCCTTTTTCACAAATGGTTTGGAATGGTGATGGGGAGATGGTTTATGACATTGCAGAATATCAGAATTGGAAAAGACGGAGTGGAGAGGCATCTGAAAATTGAAAGAAGCAATTTTAAGATGAATAAAGTTGTTATTAAGGCAGTTGAGCAAACCTGTCATGCAGACAAATTCTGCAATCAGAATACCTGAATTAGAATGCCAGTTCTTTCATTTACTCTAGGTATGTTCTAAGGCAAATAACCTTTCAAAAATCTCAATGTGATCGTCTGTAAAATGGGAGTTATCAGAGTATCATCCCCCTCAAGGCTGTCATAAGGATAAAATGAGACAGTGCATGTGAAGCACATAGTATAGTAAAACATAATACATACTTAACACATTTTAGCAACTGTCATTGGTATCTCACTGGTTGTAACACCAGCTAGAAATTTAAAAATAGTTCAAAAGTAGTTGATAATTCATAGATCTAAAGGTGTTCTTGAGAACAATCAGAGCATTTGGCAAATGTCCTATTTCCTTAACTGCAAGGAGAAGGGCCAGGGGCTCCCACAGCCTCTCCTTTTGTGCCTTGTTAGAATAAATTCTAGGTGGATGGAACACAGAGCTTAATATACGTATTTATAGAAAATTTTGTGTCTTGGTTAATACATTCTTAAGACTATTGACTTCTGGAGGGCAAGGACTGAGTCTTCTTTAGATCATCTAAAACCCTCCCAAAGACCAATACACTGCTCTGCACTCAATGAAATAATTTTAATCCCTTATTTATTGATGGAAAAAACATGAGGTATTTGGAGAGATTTGCCAACAGCAATTGATTGTGAAAAACAGCAATTAAATTTCATCAAGCAAAGTCAATGGTGGGCAGAAACCAAGGAAATAAGCACTGAGAAGATGGGGAACTGAGGCAGCAATTGCCTGGTATACAAAATACCCATAGAAGAGCAGTTAGTCAGTAATTTTACATTAAGCATCACATTTGATCCTCTTGATGGCCCTGAAAGGTAGGGTAATATTTTTACATATGATAACTCTGAGACTCAGAGAGAGAAAATGGCTGGTTTAGAGGCTCACAGTTGATAAATTAATATAAAAACATGAAGCCAATACCTTAAATTTAATTTTTAAAAAAAGGTAAACACTGTTTGGGGAAATGATCCTGTTTCAAATTTCTGTGCTTAAAGTCAGTTATATTGACAATGATTTTCAGGCATTTTTCTCTATTAAGATAATAATACTTTCAGACTGCAGGTGAGTTATGTTTTTTAATGGAGCTATATTTGCTAAGATATAACATTTGGTAACTTCATGGCATTGCCCTGAAAACCAGACCCCATAGCCTGAAATGTTGAAATACATATTCTCATTTAACACCACTTCAGTCCGGTGTTAACCTGGGAGAAATCAGACCGTCTGATAGAATAGTGCTGTGACAGACCCAGGCATTCCCCGAGCAGAGTAACCTGAGCAATGAAGAGTCCTGGCTCCTCTGGAAGCCTTTCCTTCTCCTCTGTTCCCACAAACCTCTCCCATCTCTGAGCAATGCACCTCTCCAGGCCACATCATGGAGTCCCGCTGAGCAATCTGTCTGAGAGCCCATGCTGATCTGATCTGGCCAATTATCATGGAAGCCTCTTAAAATCAGGTGCATTTTCTTCTCCTTGTGCTTAGGCAAGAGCAGATGCTTGGCAAATATTTACTGATGAATGTATTGGGGCTGGGGAATAGCAATGCAATTTAATAACTGTTTGAGGGTAAACATGAAGGAAATCTATAAAAATACAAATAAAGAAAAATTATTTCTGACTGGAGGAATCAGACGAGATATCACAACATAACATTTGAACTGGGCCCTGAAGGATGAGCAGACCACCACAGAATTAGGACAGCTAGATAAACAGAGGGCTGGATGGAAGTTTAGTGGCAATGTAGTCCAGCAATGCTTTTGGTACTGTAAAATCCCTCCATAATCTGAAAAGTGGACTCAAAATTTTCACTCACATAAACTGTCTAGGGTGATTATTGTGAAGGTAATGAAATGACAATTGTGGCATTTCATTTGATGGTACAATCCAGATCTATCCAGATCCCAGTTATGGTTAGTGCCACTTGATGGTGGTTATCTAATCCATATTAATATTGATGAGGACCACTTAGGGCTTTGAGGATGGCTGGGACTTCTAAGATCGCTGTGGCAATTCCAGGAATCATTTAATGAAATGGCACCTGTTCCATAGGCCTGGTCAGGAGAGATTGGGCCAGAAGAATACAGCCTCCTTCCCTGGGTGGGGTTACCTGGTATTTCTCTACTTAATCTCTCTCTCCTGTTCACATCCCAGTGAGCTCTCCATTCCCTCCACGCCTAAGAGGATAACAAATTTAATCAGCCCTTTTTGAAGAAGAGAATGGACAAAGGGGCAAATTGCCAAGTACATTGTATTAGAATCCATATTATCATGGGGCTCATTATCACAGGATTTTACTATGTTTGACTCCCTCTTATGGTCTATAAGAGAAAAATCAACTTATGCTATATACCCTAGTTGCAAAGCACCCATTCCATCAGTGGATGCTTTTAATTGGCAGAAAGTCATGGCCCAAACACTACTCTATTTTAACATACACGCATTAGCATTAGCTCTGTGATCATCCAGAAGGATGCTGTGTCCTTCAAATATTGGAAAATAGCACATATTTGCTAAGTTTTCTTTTTTACAGACTAAATTTTCTGAATTCCCTCAGGAATTACTTGTCTGCCTTATTCACTGTTGTATCTCAAGAGCCAAGGGAAGTGCCTGGAACATAGTAGGTACTCAGTAAAGATGTGCTGAATGAGTACATGAATGAATGAATGAATGAATGGTTCCAAATGCTTTTGCCCTATGATGAGCATGCCCACATTTGTCTCTGTTCCTCTTCAGGTGTGGCACCCAAAATAGAATGTAAAACTCGAGGTATTGTCCAGCAAGCCCGGAAAACCAGACTGATCACTACTCTCATCCCAGAAACTAAACATCCATGGATGCAACCTAAGACTGACTTCTCTTTTTGAACAATCCTATTACTATGGATTCATATCAAGTTTATGGTCAGCTAAGACCCCCCGTGAGATTTTTTTCACAGATCTACTATTAAGCTACATCTCTCCCAATTGAGTTTTCAGACTGAAGTGCAAGACCTCACACTATTCCCTGTAAATTTCATCTTATTGGATTTAGACCATTACACCAGCATCTGAAGACCTCTTTGATCCTTGATTCTGATCTCTGACATATTAGATATTCAGCCCAGCTTTGTGCCACTTACAAATTTGATCAGCATTCTCTCACTGTCCTCACACAGGTCTTCAATAAGAAGACAAAGTGGACAAAGTCCTGGACAGAGCCCTGAGACTTGCTCGAGGAGACTTTCCTCCAGATTAACGGTCATTTATCTTACAGCTGCATTATTGCCTGAGGCCACATGGGAAGTCACAAGAAAGAGAAATAATATACCAACAGAGCTGAGACAGACCTACTTTGTAACCCCAGCTTATCATTTACTAATTGTGTTCCTTCCGGCCAGAGATAAGGGAAAAACACAGCATCTATTGTGCATTTATGGTCATATGGCAGACACTGGTAAAGAGTTTTGAACACATAAGTTCATGTCATCATTAGAACAACTTACATAAATATCATGATCACTATTTTCCAGATGTGAAAATTGAGGTTTTAAAAAGGTGAAATAGTGGTTAAGCGGCCAGCCTAGTTGCGTAATGGTTAAGTTCAGTGTGCTCTGCTTCAGCGGCCCAGGTTTGTGGGTTTGGATTCCAGGTGCAGACCTACATCATTCATTGAGTCATGCTGTGCCAGTGACCCACATACAAAATAAAGGAAGATTGGCACAGATGTTTTCTCAAGGACAATCTTCCTCAAGCAAAAAGAGGAAGATTGACAACAGATGTTAGCTCAGGGCCAGTCTTCCTCACCAAAAAAAAAAAAAAAGGGTGAAATAACTGAACCAAACTATATAAGTAGTAGGCAGCAAAGCCAATATTAGAATCCAGGTCTTCCTCAATTCAAACCCCATGTTCTTTCCACTAAATCTGTGCTCCATACAAATCTAACCTTATAGGACAGAAAATTTAGAAAACTTAGCAATGGAGGAATGCACAGACAGCACCTCAGCGTAATCTTATATTAAACCCAGACATCTTTGGGCTTTTTGAAAGTCTCTTGAATATTTTTAAGTAGAAATAAATTCTGGGTTTAAAAAAATTTTCTGGGAAATTAATCATCTTATCCAGAGACATGCAGTGGTTGATAAAAAAGCCCATTTGGCAAATATCTAGTGAGACTCAGACTTCCAACTCCTTTCACATACACTATGCTCCAGGATAGGAAAATGCCTAACTTACCTTAGATGGAGATCAAAATCAAGCAATAAATACTTGGTGAGTATATTCTTTGAACAATCTTTTTTCTAATGAGTTTCTGAGAGCACGCAGAGAAAAATAAGATATGGACTTTTCCCTCAAGATGCTCACATTCTAAATTGGAAGACATAACACACAGGATTCAATTTCATCCCATCTATGTAATTCAACACCCTTGTATTAATGATGGAGCACAGGTAAGACAGGATGGAATATACAGGTATAAATAAGAGATAGCTCCTGTGGGCAGACTGCTTACTCTAGTAAAGCGCATAAGCTAAGCAAACACATAGATGAGGAATAATAGTATATTAGGGCCCCAAGAGATACAGGCAAATTGTTCCAGTGACTCAAGGAAGAATGAGAGACCTTCCTAAGATCTAGCATGATGCCTGGCTTTTTGTTGGTACTCATGGCAAAAGGCAAGTTTTCACAGTAACAGAAATATTAGTTCAGTGTAGGAAATCCTTTTGACCTGCAAAATAAAGGAAAAATGACAATGGAAAAAATAAAGCTTGATTTTGATTTTGAGAAACTGGTAAGATTTGGCTATACTATAAGTCTATACTAAGGGTCTTCATCTACACTGTCTAAGATGATAGCTAGTGGCTATGTGTGGTGATTAAGCACTTGAGATGTGGCTAGTCAAAACTGAGATGTGCTATACGTGTAAAATGCATACCAGATTTGGATGGATTAGCACAAAGAATCTGAAATTTCCCATTAACAATTTCTATATCAATTACATGCTGAAATGATAATATTTGGGATATATTGGATTAAATAGAATATATTATTAAAATTAATTTCTACCATTTCATTTTTTTTAATGTGACTACTAGAAAATTTAAAATCTCCTGTGTGGCTTGCATTCTATTTCTGTTGGAGAGCACCAGCGTGGAGAGTCTGCTCGCTACATGTGTATTGAACCAGACTGAGGGACAGGAAGGCTATTCCAAGAGATGCAAACAACAAAAGCTGTGGCACAGAATCAAAAAACTAAGGCATGCCCAGGGTCAGGGAAAAAAAGATGTGGCGTGATGGTGCTTTGGAAAAAAGATAAGCTGTGGATGGACCATTTTTGTTTGTTTGTTTTTGCTTTTATGTCTGTATAGAGATTGTCTAACTCCTTTTTTCATCTACTATCTGAGGCTCATTAATTGGGGAAAATAACCAACTTAAATAACAAGATAATTTCTTTTATAACAAGTATTTACATGCAATTTAGTATATCAAAAGAAGACAGGGAGTCCTGCTTCCTCCCAAACTTGCTTTGTGACATTGGCTAGGTCACAAAATTAACCTCTTGGGTCTCCTGTTCTACAAAATAAGGGAGTTGGACTAAGGTCTCTGCATTTCTACTATGGAGGTGCTGGGGGACAGGGGGTGGGCGGGTAACAGAAATAGTTTATGGGACCTAAATCAATAAGTTACATTCTAGTTCCTACTGATGTGTGTTTTTCTTTCCTCTCGTCCTATCCTATTAGGTTTAAGCTGCCTTGGAATTCCAATAAATCTTTCTTCCATTCTACTTTTGGTGCTTGTTAGGAGAACACATAAGAAAAGAATGTTGGCCAGCTCAGCACACTCCCAGTCATCACAGTATTTAAGAAAAAAGCCCAGGAGTTGGTGAAAAATACATTCACTATAAATTCCCCTATGAAAATGAGGTAAATTTTTGCAAATGTTATTTGATTTTGTCCCAAACAATATCTCTTGAAGGGACAGCCAATATTTGTGCTTCAGGTCATAAAAATGCTCATGAGTCAAGACGACCAAAATTTGAATTATAGTTATACTTTCTTCTAAAGATACTGACTGTTGTCTTTATTAGAATCAGATGGCAAGCTGAGCTAGAGATGTAAAATAATTCATTTAATTCCTAGTAACAACACATGTGCCATATTAGATGACTCAGTTGGACTGATTGGAGAATATATCAGTCAAGATTCTCATGGTTGCCAGTGACAGACACCCAGCTCAAACTGTTTAAGCTAAAAAGGGATTATATTGGGTCATTTAATTGGGAAGATCAGAGATGGAGCTATTTTATCATCTCTCCTTTTGCTCAATTCACATCTCTGCTTTTCTCTGCACACTGGCCTCCTTCTCCATGACTTCAGACAGTTGTGCTCTATGTATGGTGGAGAGGAGGTAGCCAGGCCACTAAGAGTTCCAGGCTTGCATCAACCCAGCTTTGCTATTCCAGAGAAAGAGATAGCATTTTTCCACATATAAAATCCCAGGGAAGAACTCTGATTGTCTGGTTTTGGATTATAAGCCAGTTATATACCAGATACTATGATTTATAAGGCCTGATAACATGCTTAATCTGCAACCAGAAGATTGAGATACTGTGTTTGGCAGACCCAAAAGAATCACATGGTCAATTACCCGAAGGAAGGGACATATTCACACCAGAAAAGGAAAGGTATGCTGAGCAGAAAAAAAAGAAAATGTCCACTATAGGAAGCCATTGGCCCTGGTTATGACCATTTCTCATCAATGACAAAATTTCACTTCAGTCTACTTAAGAATCTTCTGGTCATCTTTTTGTTTGTCCCTGACAATAGTAGCAGATATCAATCAAATCCTCAAACTTCCTTCTGGCAATGATTAACAGCTACAGGCTCAGGGCACCATGATAACAAGGAAGACTAACAGAGCAGGGCGTGCCTGACAGGCCACCATCAACGGGGCTCTGTCTTACTTGGATCTTGTCAGCTCTGAAACTTGATTGCCTTTTGGACCTGTGGCTCCCTGCCTTAACCTTCCATGAACTCGAGCTTTTTCCTCCATGGAGTTTGGTACCTTTCATATTCCCTCAACTCAGCCAGCCTCCAAAACCCTTTGCTGCCTCTACTTCCACGTGATCCTCAAGCTTCTCATGCATAATTTTCAAAGTATTTGCTTTTTCACATTCTTTCATGTGTCCCTCCCCAAATTCCAACTCTGGCACTTTACCAATAATTCAGCCCTGTTTATTTCCTAACCAAACTGAGCATATTTGGTGCTGTTGAAATCAAGGAGATGACTAGGCTCCTGATCATACATTAATTTATGTGGTCAGGGATAGTTTTGTAAAGAACACAAAAGTAGATAGCCTAAATGGTGGCTTCACAAACAAGAGGGGAGTATCTCTGACATTGCTCGCCAAAACTTGCATTCCTACCATTAGAATTCGATCCCGTTGCTTTATCAAATTCTTGCTTTGTCTCCTGTTAAGATGGCAATCTTCAGTTGGAATTAGTTTATCAATCCTCTTCCCAAGGTAGGATTTAATAAGGACCTTTGGAAAAGAGCATAAAAGCTCAAGTAACCAAAAACAGGACCAAGAGATGCCATCTTGGAGGTCAAAGGCACAGACCACAGACATAAAGAGGGCTCCTGTCTCTGATGTGGTGCTTCCCCTGCACATGCATTTCTGTTTCTGATTTCCCTTTACTCCTTTGACCCAATCTGCTGTTTTCCTTTTGCCCTACTGGGACTCCCTGACCTCACCCTAATCTTCTTTAGGACAGATGTCCCTTTTATATCAGATCTGGCGATGCTTCAAAACATGTGCTTACAGCAGCTTAGGCTAAACAGGAGAAAGCTTAGGTTATTGAAAGGCCAGACTGGATGAGACCCGAAAGAGATCAGCCTCAGCACAGCAGCAACAAGCTCATGGGGATGGCAGAGCTGTAACTGGCAAATCGCCAGCATCTTACCTTCCAGAAAAGGAGTCGAGGTTTGCTAGGTGGTTCTAAATGTTGATAATACTCCAGGCCCAGAGAAATGAGGGGGCACAGGTTAGGCAAGATTGTCAATTCCTCTGGCCCTCCATTGCGATGTCTTGCATTATTGGAGGTTTTGTTTATTTGTTTGATTGCCTACTTGCTTGCTATTTTTTTCTTTTTTTTGGAGTTGTGTCCTACACTGGTCTCGACACAGTTGTGGATGATGTTCACAGTTGCATCACCCTTTGCATCATCTGAAAATGTCCAGATGAGTTGGAGGCAGCAATGAACAACCAGGCAACCAGCTCTCATAAAGATGAATCAAACTATGGCAATCTGATAAGAAGACTTGTGAGATCCATGTTTTTCACCCAAAAGGGTAAGAGTTATTATATCTTCTAAAATCGTCAGTGTGATAAAGTAACCAATTGGAAGACACACTATTCATGCTTCGCCCAAATGCACTGGCTGAGTAAACAGAGAACCATGGCTCCGACCAGCAATCATAAATTTAAAGTTAGTATTTCAGGTCTATATCTAAAGAATGACAGAACATCATCTCTCCTGATTCATCCAGCAAGAATGCATCATCCTTTTTCTCCCGATTTAATCAGGAACACTTCTGCCATGTTCATTTTTCTTTATAAGTCAAAAAAGCACAGAAGAGATTTAGTCTCTTTATTCTACACCCCTCTTGACTCAGGGTGGGGGAGGAAGTGGGTTGCGTAAGAGCAAAACCTTAGATTCTATTCTGACCACACTGCGGGTGCCCTTGATTTTAAGGGAATAAATTTCAAATGCTGTACCCAAGTGCCATCTAGTGGTCATCAGTAAATTAACATGGCTCTTTACGAGAGAAGGAAAGACTTCAAGACTTGCACGAATAACCAAATGTGTTTTTGTCTTTTTTATTTAAACAGGATGATTTTTCTGAATTTGCCTTCTCTTTTAGAGGAAATTTTTTCTTCCATCTGTTTCTTTTTGGTCGATATAGAAGTATCTTGGTTTGTCTTCTGTCAAAGTGTGCTTCAAGCCATAAAATGTAGGCTGGGGTTTATTCACAAGAAAACACATTGAGAATGTCTCCTTTTATCACCAGTCACTACTCCGTGGAATAAAATCGAGGTGCTTCTATTGACTCTGTACTCAACTTTAGCAAATGCTTTAGGATTGAATGGTGGCTGAAATGAAAGAGAAAAGTAAGAAATGGGGATGGAGCAAACCAAGGTCATCACCTTCAGTGGTTCTCCATTGCATAGTGGATGACAGTAGAAGCTCCCACCCCAACATCGAAATCTTTAACAGTCTACTCAAACTCACTTTTCTAGCCTCTTTCTCCTTCTGCACCCTGGTATAAAGTTTTATCTCCATGTCTATCCACTGACTCCCAAATAAAGAATATATTTTAGCCTGTCTTCATTTTCTTACTGTTGTCTCTTCTCCCCAGTCAGTAATATTCTTCCCCTCCATTACCCTCCCTGCTTATTCAACCCTATTTATCCTTCAAGTTATATATATTACTGTAACAAGATATCAAAATGGAACTATTTTAGTCTTGGTTCTCATTGAGACCTGTATCAATTTGTTATTGATGCATAATAAATGATCCCAAAACTTAGTGGCTTTAAACTACCAGCATTAATTATTGTTCACAAGTCTACCAGTTAAGTGGGTGGTTCCAGTCTCAGCAAGGCTTACTCATGCCTCTGCAATCAGTGGCTGATCATGTGGGTAGGTCTGCTGTCTCACACGTATGTTGGTGTGACATAATAAGAAATATATATTTGGTTTCTGCCCCTGGTTCCTGACACAGAACTCCTAAACCCCTTGGAATTTCCCGGGTGATAGGAGTGTCTTTTGTTCTAAAGAGACAACTTTTGATGAGCTCCTGGATAGCTCCAAGTTGGAGGCTGGTCACCAGAAAGAACAAGCCATGATTAGAAGCTTGGAACTTTCAGCCCCAGGCATGGGAGAGAAGCTGGAGATTGAATTAATAATTGATCATGTGTACATGATGAAGCCTCCATAAAAATCTCTGAACTAGGAGGTTTGGAAAGCTTCTGGGTTGATGAACACATCCACATGCTGGGAGGGTAGCACATCCCAACGTCATGGGGATAGACGCGCCTGTGTCCTGGATCCTTCCAGACCTCACCCTACATACCTCTTCATCTGGCTGTTCATCTGTATCCTTTATAATAAACCAGTAAATGTAAGAAAGTGTTTCTCTGCATTCTGTGAGCCATTAAAGCAAGTTACTAAACCTGAGGAGAGGGTTGTGGGAACCCCCAATTTATAGCCAGTAGGTCAGAAGTACAGGTGACAACCTGGGACTTGCAACTGGTGCCAGAATTGGGGGCACTCTTGTGGGACTGAGCCCATAACCTGTGGGGTCTGCACTAACTCTAGGTACTTAATGTCATAATTGAATTGTAGGACACTCAGTTGGTATCCAGACAGTTGGAGAATTGACTGATGTGGGGGGAAAAACCCACCCATTTGGTGTGATAAGTGTGGTGAGTACAGTATAAGAAAACAGTTTTCTATTTAGTTAGCTGGCTGTAGGCTGATCTAAGATGGTCACAGCTGGGAAAACTGGGCTCTGTTTTTTGTGCTCTCCCATCCTCCAGTAGGCTAGCCTGGGTTTGTTCACATGGTGGTACAAGGTACCCAGAGAGAGCAGAACCACTCAAGGCTTCATGGGGTCCAGGCTTGAAACTGGCACCCTGTCTCTTTTACTCTAATCAACTGGCCAAAGTAGATCACAAGATCAGTTCAGATTATAAAGAAATAGACTCTACCTTCTGATGGGATGAACTACAAAGGCACTTTGCACAGGATGTAGACACAAGGAGAAGTGAAGAAAAATGACCTTTTTTTTTTTATGTGAGGAAGATCAGCCCTGAGCTAACATCCATGCCAATCCTCCTCTTTTTGCTGAGGAAGACCGGCCCTGAGCTAACATCTATTGCCAATCCTCCTCCTTTTTTTCCCTTTTTCTCCCTAAGGCCCCAGCAGATAGTTGTATGTCATAGTTGCACATCCTTCTAGTTGCTGTATGTGGGATGCCACCACAGCATGGCCTGACAAGCGGTGTGTCAGTGCGCGCCCGGGATCCGAACCCGGGCTGCCAGTAGCGGAGCGTGTGCACTTAACCGCTAAGCCACGGGGTCGGCCCCGAAAAATGACCATTTTAGTAATCAATCTATCTCAAGACCCCCGTAGATGCTACATTTCAAAGTGACATGAGAACCCCTCTCTGTGGAACTATAAAGGGACTACCTAAAACTGGGTTTGTAGTCCCCTCACTCTGATCAAGAGTTAGAGATTAGGTAAGATGCTGAGCTTTGAATATAACTAAAACTCCTTCCTACAAACACACCGAAATGAAGGGTAAAGAGTGCCTGCTCTTAAACTGAAGTCTAGAAAGAAGTAATTCAGTGAGACCTCTTAAAGAGCTTGAGATACATCTCCTAAAATCTGGGGGATTCCATGAACTGGTGTCTGACTCAACCTAGATGAATATAAAGTAAGGGCAGCTGAATAAAGCACTACAGTTTGTGAAATTAATGCACTCCCACCAATGATGGGTCACAGATACATGGCTTCCTGTGGAACAGATGTGAACCGAGAGTTTTAGAGAGATGATGTGAGGCTGTCCTGGATCCCCATCTCGAGGGCCCTGAAGACCTAGCACTGAGAAAGACTCAGGCAAGAGGAAGCAGAACATGAACCGTGAGATGCCTGGAAGTCAAGTGACCAGTTGGAAAAGAAATGTAGTTACCCATTTTGAGGGACCTGATGACCAGAGATGCTCAGACTGGGAGTAGGGGAGGAGACGGGGTTTAAAGAACCACAGAAGCACCCCCATGATAGAAAGAGTCAGCCTTTGGTATAGGAAACTCAGATCACAGTGATATCACCAGTCAAGTAAGGACTTTCCTGCTGCCACTGACTCTCCTTGGTCTCCTCTCAGCCCCCAAACCTGCCACTGTAACTCACATTAAGGAAGATGAACAAAGAGCAGTAGCACTGGTGAGGGAAAAAGATTCACAGCTCCTTCACTCTTTGCAAGACCTACCTAATCTTGGGGTGGGGAGGCAGAGAAGCTGTAATGTCAAGGGAAGTTTTCCTTTTTTATTGTCACCCTAGACATACTAATTACTGGGCTGGAACTGCTTTTATAGCCCCAGATTTACCAAGAATCATGGACCATGCCTTAGCTTTCACTCAAAGGTAAAGGCGAATATTAGTCCTGCGGCATGTGTTTGAATGGGCGGTGGAGAAGTAAATCAAGTTGTTTTCTAATTGCCCCTCTTGAGTGTTACAAGTTCAGGGTAATGATTTCCTTAAGTTTCCTCCTTAGTTCAGCTGTTCTAGGTGCCTCTTCAATCGCTGTCGTCTCTTTCTTTTCTGGATTGATTTGGCCTTTTCTTAAAAGAAAGCATAAAGTCAATCTAGAGCTAAAGAATCTAAATTGGAATTATAATTCACCATAAGATCTTGAGAATGTCCCACAACCTCTCTGACCCTGTATTTTCTTCCTTGTATTAAAAGTAAAATACTATAATGATACCTATATCCATGGTTATTGAAAGTATTAGATGAGATACTACAAATGAAAGAGATTTTTAGAAATATTTATTGTTTTAAAAATTAAAATGTTTTAAAATATTTATTAATTCATTTACAATAACAATAATAAACCCATTGTATATTTATATAAATAATATATTTGTATGAAAAGTAACTGTTTTTTCCAAAACAAAATAATTTAGGCAGATGAGTGGCATTGTTTTTCATTTTTGCAAATTTTTTTAACGTATCACCTAATGGAAGATGGCTAGATTCTTATATCTGCTTCTGCGTTCAATATTACAATGTCTGATTTTGGTTACAGCACACGAAGAAAATTTGGCCTCAAACGGATATGTAGTTGAAAGGTGGAGGAGTATTTGAGCAGTAATTTCAGATAATTGTGGATATTTTTCTTTGATACTACACCAAAACTCAATAAGTGGTAATTTCCTTAAAGTTAGTTACAATGTGGAATCTGAAACCGTTTCAATGATTTTTGTACTCTGTTACATAAAAACCCATTGGTTTATTGTGTACTTTGAGTGGATCTTTTATCCATGCATGACTTTATAATATTGGTCATTTAGAAACTACTGGCTCATTGAGTTATATAGATTATCCAAATGTTGACACATTTTATTATACAATATCAAAAAAAATCACTTCTGTTAATAATATCACCACTGATCTCATCAGAAAATTCTTTAAGTACTAGGAAGCTATCATGGTCATGTGGCAGATATAAGGGGTCCATTCTGCCAGTTTTTGCTTAAAAGCTCAAATGTTTTCATTGACAATAAATATTGTTCATTGTTTCTTGAAGTGACAGATTCACACTGTTCATTTTCAAAAAATGTATGCCAAATTCTCAAGTCTAAATAACCATAATCTGTCTATCATTGTTCAATTTTAAGCAAAATGGTGTCTCATGAAAAATCTGCTAGTTAAATGATTTCAAAAGGGCTTTTCCAACGGGAAAGGAAGTGTCAGTGATGTTGGCCACACACTCTGTGCCTCTTGGCCAGGTTAAGAGTGGTGACCTTCAGTCATATGCCTTAACGGGAATTTTATTTTGGCTTGAATCATCCAGAAAAGCCATAGTAACAATGCCAAATTTAATGAATCATAGAATTAAAAAATATTTTAGACATCATCTAGTCCACTCTAAGAGAAAATTCTCTCTACAGCAGGCTTGACACGAGGTCATTCAGCTTCTGATCAAGCACTTCCAGTGATGTGAATCTCAATAGTTCTCTTAGCAGCCTATTCCACTATTCTTGGATAGCTTCAATTATTATTCAGACCATCATATTAAGCCAAAATGTTTTTTCTTCATTTCACAATGCTGAAGAGAATGAATCTACTCTCTCTTCCATATGGCTAAACTTCAAGAATTTAAACTTTAAATTCCTTTGAATTTTAAAGACTATTTTAATCCATATCCTTCCCCACTTCATACTCACACACAGACACACACACACACACACACACACACATACACAGCCTTCCCAATTCATGCTATTTCTTCTCTAGGACAGAACCTGGCTTATTCGCTACTTGTCCACAAATAATATAGTTTCTAGATCCATGTCATCTTATCATCCTAGATTCTTTTCTGTTCACTCACGTGCCTCTTAAAAATAGCACCAGAACTCTATTAAAAGATTCTGAATAAGTCTTTCTGGATCAGAATTCATTTCCTTCCTATAAACGTATTGATGCAGCCTACAATTGCATTCACTTTTCTGTTTGTTAGTGTGTGTGTTTGTCTTTCAGGAACCACATCAAACTGTGGGCTCATATTGAATTCATCTACAAGCAAAATCTCCAGGTCTTTCTCCTGCATGAACATTGTTAATTTGTCTTTCCTATTCTATACTTTGCAATTAACTTTTTTTTGCCTAATTTACATATTATACTGAGAAATTTTATCTTATGGGATTAGACCCATTTAGAATGACCTAGACTGTTTCAATTTTTATCAATTTTAATTTTATATGTGTGGCAGAGAATACTTGCTGGCCAAAACCTGTTCTTTCCTTTCTGGGCATGTGACTAAATCCCAGCCCCCTTTGTAGTTATGCAGCTCTGAGACAGATTTCTAGCTAACGGAATGTGAGTAAAAAGGGTGTGGACTACTTTTGGGGGCTTTAAGGCAGCGGCACGCCTACTTCGTCCTCTCTCCGTCCTTCTTGAACCTGAACATTATGACTCACCTTAACTATACTGTTGACAAAAAATCCTTGGGTATAACAGAGTCATAGGCAGAAGGAGCCCGGTTCCCTGAATCTCTGTGCAGAGAAGAGCTGCCTTCTGACCTAGAATATGTGCCCTGGCATTACACGAGCAAGAAATAAACTTATTATTCCTTAAGCCACTGAATTCAGGGGCTATTTACTAAAATAGCTTAGCTTACATTACCTAATATAATATCCAACATATTGATGGTATTAAGATATGTGTCTTCTGACAAATTGATTGTTTTTCTGTGGTTAAAATAATGGAGAGGGGCCGGCCCGGTGGCGCAAGCGGTTAAGTGCGCGCGCTCCGCTGCGGCGGCCCGGGGTTCGCTGGTTCGGATCCCGGGCGCGCACTGACGCACTGCTTGGTAAGCCATGCTGTGGCGGCGTCCCATGTAAAGTGGAGGAAGATGGGCACAGATGTTGGCCCAGGGCCGTCTTCCTCAGCAAAAAAAGAGGAGGATTGGCGGATGTTAGCTCAGGGCTGATCTCCTCACAAAATAATAATAATAATAATAATAATAATAATAATAATAATAATAATGGAGAGAAATAAAACACCCACTAATAAAATCAGGCCTCCCATATGTCTATGCTTCATTTCAACTCAAGAAATTTTATTTCCTAGAACATACCCTAAATATGTGATTCTGGCCATATTGTGCTTTTATCATAAGTAACTTCCTCTTTGAAGTACTCTCCATATTCCCCAGAGTCAGTACCTCTCTCTACCATGCTCCCATAGAAAACTTGCCCAAGCCTCATGACTTGTAATTTCATTAAAATTGTTTGCCTGCTATCCTTTCATTAGACCACGTGCTCCCAAGGATAGAGACCACATCTTATTTATCTGTGTATTCTCAGTGCTATCACAGTGTCTGCCACATAGTGAATACTCAATAAATGCCCAGAATGAATGACTAGATAAATAAAGGAATACTTTGAGATTTGGACCTATAAGAAAAAGAAATCATCAGGAGACAATGGTTCTAATGTCACTAAGTTTCCATTAATGTCAAATAAAGACTGAGTCTCTGAGTACAAATTTTAGGAACAGAGTAATTATTTACCTGGAGAGTGTCTCCGGTATTATAAGATCTATGAATCCTTTTGTAATCCTATTTTTTTCTTTGACTGTCTAGAACTAGTCATGGTGTCATAATCACCTATGACTAGTCAATGTTTCACATTGCAATGAACAAGCCTCTGAAAACCACGGCATGTTTTCAAACCTTACTCATTCTCTTAAGATGGAACCTACTGTCTCCTTAGATTTCTTACTTTTGGTTCGATTTATTTAAGACTATTCATGACAGCCAGATGGTCCACACTAGTTTCAGACAATTTATCACGGTGATCAGCTGCTACATTAAATCTATTTCTTAAAGGAGAAAAATCATTTATTATTGTAACAAAAAGAGAGTAGGACTCCAGACCCACAAAGTAGCCTAGATGTCAGCTCATGGCTCCCTGCTCTTTAGAATCTCATCTAGAATTTATCTGAGTGGCTCGAGCTCCAGTAAATGTCTTGGAGAAATCCAAAGCCCTTAGTAAAGTTTTTCCAGATTCTTGGGAAAATGGAGGTGAATGTTACATGTCCTAATGATGACCTCATGCTTGGAGGTCTTGCTTCTCACCTTCTCAGGTACACACTCTGCATTCTACACCACATCAACCCAGCTATGAGGCTAAGCCCCTTTCTCAGTTCCCACAAAAATTCCCATCAGATGTTACCAATGATTTGGGGAAAAGGGGAACAAAACATTATAGAATTGCAAACGACCTCAAAATGAATGTTAGCCTTTCAAGTAGCTTTGTTCTCAATATTTTTAACGCACATCAGGGATGTTTTTCAACCAGCCACTTCACCTGTCTTGCCTCAGCCCTGTTTCTCACTGGTTCTTTTCTCCTACTCTCTCTTATATCTCTTCTCTCTCCCACCTCAATTTTCATTTCTTTCTAATTCAGAGCAAGGTAGTTATTTCATTTGTCGTTTGGGTCCCTGCAGACCCAGTGAGGATCTCACCTTTGTCTCTGAATCTTACCAAGGTACTTTCCTAAAAAAAGACGTTATTTTTGCAAGTGAAATTCTGTCTCCAACTGTAAGACAATAAAAATTTAAGCTCATTACAAACACATTCTGGGGGGTTGGGGAGAGATAATGCTGATGTCCCCACCTCAGTCATTTGTACAGAGACTTGTCCAAGGATCTACAGTACATCAGCTGCAGAATATGGCCCTGCCTCTGGGCACCCTGATCCCAGTTGACCCCTTACCACAGGTCATATCACCAGCCTCTGCAGTACAGTGCAGAGGAAGTGCATTTCAGCCTGTACCCCAAACCCAATCAACTCCCCTCTATCCTCCTCCTTTTATGCTGCAGTTCAGTAAGAGTACACCTTTCTTGTTCCCTGATCTGACGAAAACCTGCCCATTACCTCTATTCCTCTAAGACTGGAACTCTGATTCTCTATTGCATCTCAGATTGGGTCTACAATGCCAACTTTCAGTATTTCACTATTCCAGAATATTATGATATTTCCATGTACTAAATTCCCACATTTTGTTCATGTTTTTCAAATCACAGATCTATATGACTTATATCTTGAGCTAAACTTTAAAAAGCATTCTGACCACATGCTCCCCATGTTTAAAGTCCCTACAATGTATCTTGTTATTTTAATTCACATTTCCTGAGCTCCTAGGGAGGTTAGACATGTTTTCTTATCTTCATTGGTCATTTGAATTCACCTAGGACTAGATGACCTTGATAAACTGTTAGAAGTTGGGGTGGAGATGGGGGGAAGCCAAGAAAAACTAGAGGTGAATATATTGTTTAATTAACAATTACCAAGATGAGGTATTCAATATGCAGTATCCAAATAAGTTTGAGCACTAGACAATCAGCATTCATACATATGCTGAGATAGAATTATCCACATTTTATCAATAAGACCAACATGTAATATGGACTATACTTAAACATTCCTCTAAACTATATCATAGACACTTTATCTCAGAGTTGGGTACAAGAGAGGTTAATAATTGTTTCAACGACATCAATATATCGCCTGAAAAAGTTCATACAAACACACACACACACACCCCTTCCAGATGTGTTGTCTTCATGTTCTGGGCACCTGGTTGTTTCTAAATAGCTGGGTGCATGGCCTCCTGCAGGTGGAACATCTGGATGATTGACTGTATTCTTCCCTATTCATCCAAAAGTTTTGGCAGCTAGTTGCAGACAGATTGAAAATCTTCCCCTGAAACAAGCAGGAGTAGCCTCTGTCAGCTGAATATTGACAGGATCCAGGTAGAATTTTTTCCCCAAGTCTCAGCTACCACCAAAATGTTATTTTCCAGCTGCTAAGTGCTGGTCTTTTATAATATAACTCAAGAACAATCATATTCAGAATGAAACATGAAAAATACATTTAGTAAGTTTTCAGTCCTGGCAGAGGTGTTTGGATAACAGATTAAGTCACAGAACGGTATATAGGGCAATGTACTTAGTGAATATCAGACAATTCGACATCTGAAATTTTCCCTCATGACTAATTTGGGCTTTATATATATAGGAAGAATTGGAGTTGGTCATCTATTGGCAATTAAATTGATGTTGGTCCAGACTTGTGTGTGTGTCCATTTATTCTAATGAACACAGAATACAAAATTAAGGAATTTTCTGAGTTTCAATGGAATAAACATATGGTTTAAATTGGTTACAGATTGTCTGACATTAGCAATTTCACAAATTAAGTGAAATATATCTATATGGTAAAATATATACACATATTTTTTCCAGCATATATATATACATTATTTAGCTGTATGGCTTGGTGGATAAGAATATCTGTTCTGGCAATCAGGCTGTGTATGAATTTTGGCTCTACCATCTACTATCTACACGAAATTGGGCAGATTATTTAACCTCCCTGTGACTTTATAAAACATGAATAACAATAGAGCCTGCATCATAGGGTCATTGTATGAGGGTTGAATGAGACAATATGTGCAAGGCATGTGGAAGGTACCTAGAATACAGTCGACTCTCAATAAACGTACTAGGACTGAGCCTGCGAGTGTGAATGAGAGTGTATGTGAGTGTGTGTGTGCTTAAGATCTAGATATATGCCATTTTTTTCTGAATAATGAAAAGCTTTTGGTATTGATTTTCTGAATTTTATCCTCAAAGAGCTGTCATATGATTCACAGGTTATAAGAATACAGGAGGAAAAAAGCCAACTTAAAGAACGGAAGGAAATTTTGTTCAAAAATAAAACATAACTGCCAGGGCTTATTTCTATATTGTTAATCTTTCTTAAATATCACTTTGATCATTTCACCTCCCTGCTCTAAAATCTTCCGTGGATTTTGATCAAGTTCTTGCTTGACCACTTACAAATGATTTGACTTTGGGCCAGCCACTGTGTCTTCATCTATTAGCAAGGATGGGAACTCCTGTCCCACCTGCCTCTTGGAACTGCTGTGAGGATCACATGGGAAACTTTCATGGATATCTGCTGCTCCTGTCTGCTTAGCTCCTTCTTTCCTTGGAGGAAGTGTCCGCTTCTCCAGTTACATGTCTCCTACGGGATTGTCCTTCACTGGGACCTACTTTCTTCTGATCTCAGACCTGGGCATGTGGTAAAAGCCTGATCATGCGGTACCTCATTCCCATGTCCTCAGCAATTGGTTCAAGGAACAGACATCCAAGAAGAACCAATAATAGTCTACCCATGAGTTTAGATATAAAAAGACTCTTGGCGAGAAAACATCCTCTTCTTGGGTCACCATTTGTATAGAGGATTTGAGCCAGAGCTTTTGCCACGATGTTCCCCGGCCACATATGGGAAGCTGTCTATAATAGTAGAGAAGGGAGGCAACCGGTAAAAAGAAGTAGATATGAACAAAGAAGACAGAGCAAGTCCATAGCAAAACCACTTTTCCAATCTTACTATAGATCTACATGGCATCATTTAAATTATTTCTTGCTATCCTGTGTCATGTGGCCTCCAAGTTTATGCTTTTGCTCACATGGCTGTATTGCCACTTCTCCCCCACTCCACTTCCAACACCTAAATCTCTTTTCCTGCTGCATTTTCAAATCTTGGGTCTTTAAATTTCTAGATTTCATTTACTTCTCCACCCTTTACTGATTTCCTTCTCCTCTGAAACTTTACCAAATATTACCATGCACTTTACATTTTGGCACTTAATAATATTCTATAATGATACTTTTGGGTGTTTTGTGTATCAGTCTGGCTTTTTGATTCACACCCGCTTCTGTACTCCAGTCCCAAGATTTCTCTTACTCTACAGTAGACTCAAGGCTGCTTGTTGCTAGCTACTTCCTAACTTTTAAATATCCTATCCATGTTCACAGCAAAATGAGTGGATCTTTAAGACATGGTGCTTAGTGAAAAAGTAATAAAGCAGAATGTTATATTAACATCATTTACAGACATTGAACGTACAAAGAAAAAACATGCTTCTTACAAAATTACAAACAAAAAGGAATATATTAAACAGAATGAAGCGAATGTAGAAGAAGGGCATAATTATAGGAGTAGGGTACAGCGATGAAAGAGTTTTTGCATGAACTAATGGTGATGATGTGCTGTAAACTGAGAAGGATAAAAAAAATCAACCCTCCGCATCTGAGGTCTTAAATAAATTCATAAATATATACCTATATTCTGGGTGACAAGCGTTACGAAATCCCTCAACAGTTTTGAGAACTGAAATCAGAACCCTCCTCAAGTATATGTTTTGCCACATACATCCTGTTTATCCAATGAAGCAAAAAGATTGCACATTGAATGCATGTCAAACTTTAAGAAAATCCAACACAAGAAAATATGGATAAAATAATTCTAAAACATATATTTAAAAAGTTGGGAAGCAATTACTTCTATTGCCAAAAAAAATGCCCTATTTAATAGATAGGTAATTTACTGCGAAGGTAATTTAAAATTAGCAGTCTACTACACGTAAGAGCATGTTTCGATTAAAACATTCTTCTATTTACAAAAAATTTAATTCACATCAATATTTCATAAAGAGGAACAGCTCCTTTTTTTGTTACTGTTGAATCTCTGCTTTTCCAGCTTTAGCTTACATGTTATGTGTCTTAAAAATGAATGGATGGGCTGGCTCCATGGCTTAGCAGTTAAGTGCACGTGCTCTGCTGCTGGCGGCCGGGGTTCGGATCCCGGGTGCGCACCGACGCACTGCTTCTCCGGCCATGCTGAGGCCGCGTCCCACATACAGCAACTAGAAGGATGTGCAACTATGACATACAACTATCTACTGGGGCTTTGGGGGGAAAAAAATAAATAAATAATAATGAATGGAGTATATGCAAGATAAAATACATATTGGAGAAGTCTTAGAATATTTACTTTAGGAGTAATTTAACCAGTTTAAAAATATACATTCCAAGTATTTGTTGAAAGGGGGTTTTTCTTTTTTTTTAGTTTTTGGATTTTTTTTTTTAATGCTGGACGACAGCAAGGGCCCTTAAGAGCAGACATATGGTGTCTTTTTTTTGTGGTTCCCAGATTTGCAGGGCCTGATGATGGCAGTGATCACACTAATGATGTTAATGACAGTAATAATGTCGACAGCAGAGGTAGTTAAGCCTGGCAAAATGAAAAATCTTATACTTGAAATGGGCCTTTTTAAATAGCAATTTCTTTCCTTTTTTTTTTCCCCCTTTTCTCCATTGGCAATAATAAGTAGAGAATCACAAATAATTTCAAACTACACTATGTTCCTTGACACAGGAGACCATATCTTAAATCACCAGTTCTCAACCAAGGTGTCATGACATACTTATTTGTTCATCACAGCTGAGAAGTACTTTAAGATCAATCTTAGTGTGTGATGTAATTAGATATTAATAGGGGAAATACTTTAAAATGTGATTTTTAATAAAACAGAGTATCTTTGAGGCTCTACCATGAACAACGTCACTTTCACTCATTTCCTTTCAAATATGCTCTCTTGAGAGAGGTAAAAATGAAGATATAACTAGTATGTTAAAAATTGTACATAAAGCCCTTGTATTTTGTCCATACCACAGCCTCATGCTGAAAACCTTCACGGATCCTCATTTTAAGTGTCCTGTCATCCCACAAACAAGGAAAGATCCCAGCATTCAAGTCTGTCACAATCTCACCATCTAAATCGAAAAATGTGCTTCTCAATGGCAGAATTGGCTCAAAAATCTTTTGTCAAATTCTGCATTCTGAATTTTTGTTTGAATTATATGGTCACCATGGAAATCTGCTAAAAATATTATGTTTGTCAATTGCCATATAAAAGAGAAACAGAACCAGAGAACCATTATACAGACATTGACATTTAATCAGGTATAAATCGGGCATAAGTCAGTAATATATGAAGAGCCAGATACATAAAAATTCTCTTTCATCAAAGCCATGGATTTAACTGATAATTTCAACATTTTCCGTTTCCAAACTCTTTTTACTATGTCTGTTAACAAAAAAAAGGAGAAAACTGCAAAGGGCATCCAAGCTTCTAAGAATTTATAAGACCAAAAAGGGAGGCATTTGGTTATATTCGTACCTGCAATAGAATGCCAGTCATTTGCAGTGCCCTGAATAAAGAATTGCGGTTTTCAATTCACACCAGGGAGAGAGAACGGGGAAATTCTATAGGTAAAAAGGAAAATGTCACATTCACACAAAATACTAAAAATACAAAGTTGAGTGAGGCAAAAAAGTGAGAAGAAAAAGAAAAAAGGGGAAAAGAAGACTGTGGATGTCGGGGCAAGGCTGAAAGAGCAGAGAGACTGAATTGAGTTTTTAATTTTAAGAGGAGAATGAATTAAATTCTCCACCAGAAAAATAAATCAAGAGAATTTTTATAGGGTCACTAATACACTAATAACCTACAGGAAGAACTGAGCTCTCGGGTGAAGCCAGTTCAAGGACGAAAGGGCAAGCAAGCTCCCACTCTACCGAATACTGTCAAGGGATCTTCAATGAATTCACGGAGCAGAGACACAGAATCCGGGATTCTTAGAGATGCTCGTCTGCGTCCAGGAAGTCTCTTGTGTACATCTCTGAAAGGCCTTATTATTGACTAATGAGCTTGTCTGAATCACCTATTTGCTTTACTATTTGCAAGCAAACATACAATTATGTCTGAGCTAATTTGAGATTCCAACTTTTCATTTTTAATGCAGCTTAGTTAACGCATAAAACCTTTCACAGCGTTCATGACAAAAAGGTTACTCTTTATTCTTTTGTGCCGGTGATTTTTTCAAAGCAAGCTTCACTGGATGTCATTTTCTCTCGAAACTTTTTTCCCTCCTTCCATTAGTGGAACAGTCTAATTACCGCATAATCAAAAAGAAAGGCGCACACGGCTGCCCGGCTTCACCACACCCACACAATGGTGCAGAATGCGTCTTAACAGTCCAGTGAACTGTCATCGGCAAAAGTAATTGGAAATTGGGGGCTATTTCTTCGTGTTCTGGTAGTGGGAGTTGTTCTTGTGCTTTGTTAATAGGCAAATCACTCTCTGGAGGTAGGGAGTCCTTAGTTTGTAAAGACTCTTTATAATGTTAAAAAAAAAAAAAAGTTAAGACACTGTCTTACTCCCTTCGAAATTTTTTTTTTCAATTATGCATTAAATGACTTGGCATTTGAGGTAATGTTATCTAGTGTTAATTCACCTGTTAGGAAATTGCCTCTCTAGAACCTGGGGTTAATAGAGTGCAAAAGACCATTCTTATCAAGGGGTGGGAGCAAGGCGATTAATTTACACTATAAATTAAAACATAGAAAATGGAAAGAAAACAGACTCTGAGTTCTGGCCTCACTCCTGAAAAGCTATTATGTTTTGTTGTTTTTTCTGTTTTTAATTTGTTATTTTTATCCACTTTCGCAGGCCTCTAATCATTCCAGGCAGAACACACAGCATGGAGGAAACTATACATGAAAGAATATGCTTCAGGAAGCAAAATTAATTGACATTGCAGGGAACATATTCACAGAGTCCGTGGAGTTACAGCTGTGTGGCTTCTATTCACATCACAGTAGAATCATTTGTCTGTTTAATATTTGCAAAAGCACATTTGTAAGGGAAAACCATGAAGTGCTAAGTAGCCTTGTTGACAAGCATGAATCTTTTTTGTCATATTTCACCTCTAATAAAAATAGTGATGCTAATAATGATTAAATTCATTTGCGCCACATTCAGAACCCATTGCAAAGCAATGTAGGTAAGAAAATGGCTTCCAACAAGTGAGCCTGGAAATAATTGTTCATGGACCACTGTGCTGCTCTTTGTAAAGATCAGTTATTATAAACAAAGTCTCTGGTGAACTAACAGTAAAAAATAAATAAATAAATAAAGATAGATATGTAAGTTATTCATTTTCATTTCAGGAGACAGGTCTTTGTTATCTACTTCACTCACTTCCCACAACTAAAGGTACCAGCAGGTCTTGTCACATGCAAAGTTTTAAATAAGTTACGGATGCTTACTTTTCACTTTCCTGATGGCCAAGTCTCAGCATCTTCATGATGTCTGGTACCTTCCCAGGAGCCCATACTCAGATGCTTCAAGTTAGACCTCAGCATTTCCCTTCTCCTTCTCTGCCAGTACTTACTTTCCCTGTTCCTTTCTCTCAAGACTCTGACTTAGGTAATCAAATACAAGAATTTGGCCTGACTGGCGATTGCTTAGTGTACAAGTCAGCTAAATAATTTGCGTGATTGATCAAATGTCCACCACTTACAAGTTTGGTGGCATTGGGCATGTTGCTTAATTTCTTAAGTCAGTTTCCTCACTTATAAAACTTAATCAATGACCCTAGAAGAGTCTGGGGAAAATTAAGTGAGATGATGCATATAAAGCACCTATCCTAGTGCCTAGGACATAGTAGATACTAGATAAGTATTAGATATGGAATTATTATCCCCACTGCCAAGCACAGTACTTGCCACATAATTAGAACTAAATACATGTTTGTTGAATAGAATGAATGAATAAAGATGGATTAAGCCAGACTGCCATCTCCACCTGAAATATCAGAATAAGTCATCAATCAAGCAGCAATTATTTTGTGCAGAAAATATCATGCAAGTATCAACACAGTTCCCAGAAGAACATAACATTTTAGACTGGTTTCGTTTCTTCCTATGATAAAGTATAGATTACATAGGCAAAAGATAAATGGTTCACACTTGCAGTAAGGCGTTAGAGGCTATGCCAAATATCATTAGCACTTGAGGAAACATGGAATTATACCCATTGCTGCTACGTGGGATTATTTGAATGGGAGTTAGTTAGAAATGACTCACTCCTCAATTGACAATTTCAAATCATGGCCCAAATGATACATCTTTAGAATCTATTCTACTCAATCTATTTGTTGAAAACAATGACTAATTCTTCTTAAAAAAACAACACAATAAATTTCAATGTATCAATGTATCACAAAGTGTTAGAAGACAAGAAGAAAATTAGAAACATCCCTGATAAATTGGGAAAATGGTCTTTAAAATTATACAAAAATCAATGAGGGCAAGGAGATACATTTAGAGAAAATAAAAAGAGAGAACTGGATAGGAGAAAAATCTTTGGTGGAGAAAAAGGGCTTTTTTTGTTCATTTGTTTGCTTTTGCTGGGGAAGATTTGCCCTGAGCTAACATCTGCGCCAAATCTTCCTCTGTTTTGTATATGAGCAGCCATCACAGCATGGCTGCTGATAGATGAGTGGTGTAGGTCTGTGCCCAGAACTGAACCCAGGCTGCCTAAGCAGAGCACACCAAACTTAACCATTGGCCACCGAGGCTGGCCCAAAATGGGCTTTTAAAGAAAATGAATTTGTATTTGAATAAAACTCCGTCACTTCCTAGCTGTATAACTTTACATATATCACTTTGACTCTCTAAACATCAGTTTTCTTATCTTTAAAATGGGAATTATACTACGTCTTTGCAAGTTTTTCGTGAGAATTGGAATAATAGATATTCCAGGTACAGAGCAGCCACTCGGTAAATAGCATTAGAAGAGGCATTGGTGGTGGCGGCCGCAGCAGCAAGACAGCAGTAGCAGTAGGACTAGCTACGCTTTGGGGAGTCATATTTAACTACAAGTTAAACAAAGGCAGCAATTTCATACTGTAGAGAAAAAAACAGTATGCTGAAATGTATTTTTTTAAGCATGTAATGGAAGGGGAAAAAACAAATGGCCAATAAACATATGAAAAAAAAAGGTTCAATTTTACTAGTGATCAGGGAATTGCAAATTAAATAATGAGATACCATTATGCACACATCAGATTGGCAAAAATGAAAAAGTGTGACAATATCAAATATAAGTGAGGATGTGAAAAACAGGAGCTATGAGAAGCACTTTGGAGAGCAATTTGCAATATCTAGTTAAAAAGCTGCAGGTCCTCTGTTGCTCTCCAGTGGTATTTCTCCACCGAAGACACTCTCATATGTGAACATGAGGACAAATGTGCAAGCATTGCCTATAATAGAAAAAAAGGAGAAAACATAAATGCCTCTCAACAGGAGAATGGATTTATAAAAGTGGTATATTCATTAAATGGAATATGATATAACATTTAAAGTGAATGAATCAAAGCTACATGTATCAACATTAATAAACCTTAAAAACAATGTTAAAATGAGAAAAGCATGCTGCTGAATGACAAAAAGAAATTATACTATCTTATATTTGTTCTGGAAAAGAACAAAAACATGAAATGATACACGCTAGATTCAGGATGGGAGTTTTTCCTTGGAATGGGAATGAGAAGAATAGAATCAAGCAGGAGTACCAAGTCTGTGATATTTGATTTCTTTCAAAAAAGTCTGAAGCATTTATGACAAATGGATGAGCTTTCTCTAACTTGGTACTATGGATGCAAGAAGGCCCATATAATCACATCATGTAGACAGATCTTTGGGTCTTAGGGTCACCATCTGTAAAATGAAGTGACTGGACCAGCTAATCACCAAATTCCCTTCCAGCTGAGATAGTCCATAACTCTGTGAAAAGAAGGACTTATAATGATGGGGTGGGCCAGTCAAATTGTTCTCTCTGGCATAGGAAGAGAAAATTAGTTTAAATTTAAGGAGAAATACTAGAAAGCTACAGTAATCAAAACAGTGGTACTGGCAAAAGGCTAAACATGGATCAATGGAATAGACTTGAGAGTACAGAAATAAACCCTTATATTTATGGTCAATTGATTTTCAACAAGGACGCCAAGACTATTCAATGGGGAAAGAATAGTCTTTTCAACAAATGGTACTAAGACAAGTGAATATTCACATGCAAAAGAATGAAGTGGACCCTTACACTATACATAAAAATTAACTCAAAATATATCATAGACCTAAATGTCAAAGCTAAAACTAAAAAATTCTTAGGAAAAAAAAAAACAAGAATCTTTCTGATCTTAGACTAGGCAATATTTTCTTAGATATGACACCAAAAGCACAAGAGGTGAAAGAAAAATAAATTGAATTTCATCAAAATTAAAAACTTTTGTGTTTCAAAGGACGCCATCAAGAAGGTAAAAAGACAATCTATGGAATGGGAGAAAAATATTTTAAATTATAGTCTAACAAGAGACTTCTGTCAAGAATATACAAAGAATTCTTACCACCCAACAATAAAAAGACAATATAATTTTTTAAATGGGCAAAGGATTTGAATACACATTTCTCCATAAACAAATATACAAATGATATGCAAAGGAGCAATAAACACATGAAAAGATGTTCGACGTCATTAGTCATTAGAGAAATTCAAATTAAAACTGCAATGAGATACAAATTCACACCCACTAGGATGTCTATATTCAAAAAGACAGATGCTATCAAGTATTGGTGAGAATGTGGAGAAATTGGAAACCTCGTGCATTGCAAGTGGGAATGTAAATTGGTGCAGCCGCTTTGAAAACAGTTTGGAACTTCCTCAAAGAGTTAAACATAGAGTTACCACATGATCCAGCAATTTCACTCCTAGGTATATACCCAAAAGAATTGAAAGTATATGTCCACACAAAAATTTGTACATATATGTTCATAGCAGTATTATCTGCTATAGCCAAAGAGCGGAAACAATCCAAATGTCTATCAACTGATGAATGGATAAACAAGTGTGGCATAGCCATACAATGGAATATTATTTGGTTTTAAAAAGGAATAAAGTACTGATACATGCTACTACATGGATAAACCTCGGAAACACTATGTTGAGTGAAAGAAGGCAAACACAAAAGGTCACATATTGTGTGATTCCATTTATATGAAAGGTCCAGAACAGGCAAACTCAAAGAAATAGAAAGTAGATTAGTGATCACCAAAGGATAAGGGAAGGGAGAAGGAGAATTACTGCTAATGGGTACTGGGTTTCTTTTTTCTTTTTCTTTTTTTTTTTTTTTTGGCTGAGGAAGATCAGCTTTGAGCTAACATCTGTGCCAATCTTCCTCCATTGTGTATGCAGGTCACTGTCACAGCGTGGCCAACTGGTAGCATAGGTCTGTGCCAGGGATCCGAACCCATGAACCTGGGCCGCCGAAGCGAAGCATCCCGAACTTAACCACTACATCATGGGGCTGGCCCCCAGGATTTCTTTTTGAAGTGATCAAAGTGTATTAAAATTAGTGGCAATGGATGCGCGACTGAGAATACACTAAAAACCACTGAATTGTACACTTTAAAAGGGTGAATATTATGGTATGTGATTTATATCTCAATAAAGCTGTTATTGAAAAGTGTAAGGGGAAAAATTGGGGTTAGGTTTTTCAAAGAATATCTTGATTATCATAATTATTAGAATTATTAGAACTTTCTTGGAAAGCTGTAAGAAAATATGTGGGGCATTGTTGTAGAGGGGTTCCAGAAGACAATTTGTTATAAACTGTCTTGATGCCTTTAGACTCTTTTTTTATCTGAAGGGATGAAGTTGGTTCATAGAATTTTATGAGATTTTTTCCAGTTTTATTCAATAATGAACTTAAGACTTCTGTTATCAAATATTGATTTTTCTTCTGTTTCTCTCTTGGGTTTTATTTCTAAATACAAAATGTATTCTCTTTCTCATCAGATTTGAGGAAAACCCTTTGTGAAAATCAAAATTCAGTGATACTATACTCACCTGTCATCATTAAGAAAGGAATTGTTCCATATAGGTAAATCTTACAAAATAACTGAAATTTATATGCAACCAAGTCCCACATTGTGTTTTCCTTAATCACACTTGATAGAAATATCTCAAAAATTCTTTATTTCCCTGACTTCCAAAGCAGAGAATAGTGACTGTACCCAACTTTTCTTCATGAAATGGGGACAGGATTATGAATGTCCATTCCCCGCAATACACTATTATGCACCGTCTGGCTCTGCATTGGTTTTGAGTCCTATCCTCCCAGGCTGTCAACAGTCTCTTCTGTTGTCACTGCAGAATGTCTTCCATGAAGGCTTTTCATAGATTTAAAGAGGGGTTATTTCACTTCTCCCTAGCCCTCCCCCACAGTCCAACTGAACAAACTCTTTAACATCAGTCACTTTTAGAAGGAAAAGAAGGGACCTTTTTATAGAAGTAAAATTAAAACAAAGGACAATTACCCTGCACTCCCATAACTCAACCAGATCCCAGCTTGACTGATGGATGGAAAGCTCTTGAGTCCTGCCATTCTTCCTTTAAGGATGGATGGTTTATGATGGACTCACTGTTAAAGAATGGATAAACCCCCATCTTTTCAGTCCCAGGGAGAGCCAGAGGAGTTGGGATGGGTGCCAGGACTTTATCCTCTTAAAATGGATATAATGCTACTCCCAGCAGCCCCATTCTGGGGCCAGGACCCCTTCTCCCACCTCCTTTCCCTTCTCACTAATGTCCTTTCCATAAAGATGGTAAGATAGGAGTGGGGGGGGTTGCCAGTGGAACAAATGGTTAAATGCGCGTGCTCTGCTGCGGCGGCCTGGGGTTTGCCAGTTTGGATCCGGGCGCGCACCGACTCACCGCTTGTCAAGCCATGCTGTGGCGGCGTCCCATATAAAGTAGAGGAAGATGGGCATGGATGTTAGCCCAGGGCTGGTTTTCCTCAGCCAAAAAAAAAAAACAAAAGAGGAGGATTGGCAGATGTTAGCTCAGGGCCAATCTTCCTCACAAGAAAAAAAAATAGGAGTAGGGGGGCGGATTTTAGAAGGTGAGGGGACACAATGGATGCAGGAGCACTGTTCTTACATTGACTTATTTCTTTCTAAGACAAGTAGAAGAATAGGGATCATCATAGTATTAGCTTCTTAATCTTCCTTAAAGATACAACTTAAATAAATTAGCACATCCCTCTGGCTGCATCACGTTAACCAAACAGGATTATTTTTTATTCGTGTACCATTTTTTATCTTTGAACCGTGAGTATTGACATGGTATTGGCTTCAATTTTTTCTAAAGGAAGGAAAAAAAGTATCTTCAGGGAAGATTTTCTCCCAAACCGGCTGCCACTTGTTTTCCTTCTTTTGTGTTCCTAACACCTCAGTGTTAGATAATTACAAGCAAAACTTTAATAGCCTTTGCATATGCATGGGCAGGAAATAATCAGACTGTTAAATGTTAGAATATTATAACAGGTAATCTGGAATCTCAGGGCTCCTGTTCACTTATTTCTTGGTCCACAGATATGCTATAGGGTTGAGTAAAGATGAAGTCTAGTTTCTAAGTAAATAGGATATTATATTTCAGGAATTATTTGGAAGGAACAAGTCTAATTTTAGTAATTAAGGTTACTGTGTGTTCCAGATGGTATAGCTATTTTTTTCAGGTATCCGTCCCTTACTGATTGCGTGGAAGAGAAATCCCTGATGACCTTTATTAGAAATGTAGCATGAACAAGAAATACAGATTTATTAAACGACTGATGTTTCAAGGTATTTTGTTGCCACAACATAACCTACCAATGCTTACTAATACAGGCTATGAGTCTAAAGATGGAGCAAGTCTGTATGAAAAGGGCGTTCAGCTTGAGCTTTGTCAAGAATGCTTGTTATGTGGAAAGAAAGAAAAGTATCCTAGGCTAGGATATGCAACTTGAGCAAAAGGAGTGATGTGAGGTCTATATGGTAAAAGAAGAGAGTGACAAATGTAAAAAAAAGCATTCAAAAATATTGGGAAATATGGTTGGCCGTATAGCATAGGACCAGATCTTACAGAGCCTTTGAAACTCAATGCATTACATAAGATAGTTTAACTGCAAGGAACAAACTGATTTGAGCTAACTTAAGCCAAATAGGGGAAATTATTAAAATGATATAGAGGAGTTTAAAGGAACCCAAATGAAGGAATGCCTCCAAGGCTCAGAAAAGGTTAAGAACCAGATCTGGGAAAGCCAGCACAAGTACTTTCTCTGAACATTTCACCTCTACTTCTTGTGACATGTCTTTTTCACTCTCTCTCTCTCTCTCTCTCACTCTCTAGACTGGCTTTCTCAGCTTCTATTTATATGTTACAGTTCCAGACACAGACTGGCCATTTTTAGATGCCAATATGATATCCCAGGAGAGATGACTTTTGAGTGCTGTTCAGGTCAGATGTCCACCACCGACCCAATCTGTAGGCCAGAAGAGGGGATCACGTTATACATACAGGCATGCTGGGAGCTCACTCTGTGAATCAAGAGACTCCCATAAGGAAGATGGCCTTGTGCACTGGGCTGACCCCCAGCAGTTGCCCCTACAGAGAGTAGATAAATTAACATATGATATCTTATGCAATGATGAAAAGGTAAATAATATGATAAAAGCTATTTTAGGAAAATTACCTTGGTAATATTGAGCAGACTAGATCAAGATCAACATAGATCAGAGACAGAATAGATCAAGAAACATATGCAGGTAAACATGTATCCTAGTAAAATTAACTGTAATTTTAAAACAAAAGTAAATATGAAGGGAAATTCAGTTAAATCATATCAATGACAAAAATTGTTTCTTGTTTGAAATCACAGGACTTGAAGACCATGTACACAACCCTTTTCTTATTCAGTTAGAGGCATAACTCTCTTATATTTCTTTCATATTCCTCCAGTTAGAGAAATATGAAAAAAATATATTTTTTAATGAAGCCCATCAAGTCAGTTCCTCAAATTTTAAAGATAAACACACATAGATCTCATAACATTGGTAAGTGAAACATCGATGCCTTCTATCTGGTCAATAATGGGAATCTCCCCTATCTTTAAACATTTGTATGAAGAGTTTTGTTTAACTTTTCAAGCTATGAATAATATATTTTCTCATATATATATATATATTTTTTTTTTTTTTTTGCGTGTGTGTGTGTGTGTGTGTGTGTGTGAGGAAGATCAGCCCTGAGCTAACATCCATGCCAATCCTCCTCTTTTTGCTGAGGAAGACTGGCCCTGAGCTAACATGCGTGCCCATCTTCCTCCACTTTATGTGGGACACCGCCACAGCATGGCCTCCTGACAAAGCGGTGCATTGGTGTGCGCCAGGGATCCAAACCCGGGGCCGCCAACAGCGAAGCACGCACACTTAACTGCTACGCCACGGGGCCAGCCCACTCATATATTTTTTTATTTGGAATTTACATGTTCTTTTGATTCAATCCTACTAGAAATGATAGCTTGATGAGGTGGAGAGGGCTCCAGCTTGATAATAGGAAGACCTGCTCTGAAATCATAATTCTACCTCTCTTGGTTTGGAGTCCTTGAGCAAAGGATTTAGGCAGTCTGAATCTTTGTTTCTCATACAGATATTAATTTTTTTAAAAATTTAACAAATAGAGTTTTCAGCAACACCAGAAAGCACCATTTGGTTCAGACTGGACACCAAAGACAGAGGGTTGGCACATGTATATCTTCCCAGTTCTCATGCCATCCTGTGGAGCAATGTGATTGGCTGAGTAGCACTGGTCCCACCAAGAGACCAGTAGCACTGGTCTCTTGAGGCTGGGCCCCAAGAGAAGGATCTTGCCCTCTGCAGCTGTATTCCCTTCTGGTGGTGGTTTGCATCCTGGAGGATGGGGACATAGTCTGAGCATGGACACAGAGTCTGAACTTGGGTGCAGCTATTCTGGGGTTGCTGAATGCTAGCAGCCTTACAGAAAGCCACTTGTAGGAAGTTGATCTCTTCATAAAGCTAACCCTTAACTATTTACTGATCTGACTATTTTTCCTATCCCAGGGTAGTGTCTGCACTACCTATCAGCAAATAGAAAGGCACACATGATCTAAGCAGTCTTTGCTGCCATCACTTGATAATAGGTTTAGCACTCTTGTTTTCAAATAAATGCATGTTCTTCCATACGAACCAAATCTACATTAGTGTAAGCCATGACTCCCTTTGGCACAACTTCTACTGACATCTCTTATCACACAGTCAGATCCACATTAGTGTCCCACATTGAACTCTGAAATCCTAAGATGAAGATAATTTGCCTTTTTCCCTTTTGTGTTACCTAAACTTTTTACAGTGCCTAGAACAGATTATAGTAGATGTCCAATAAATATTTATAGAATAAAGAAAACACAAAATATTTCCTTGTAAAACAAACATCCAAAAGAAAAAAATGAAGAGAGGAAAAGAAGCAAAGATTTGACAAGTAAGCATGCAAACAAGTAGCTTGAGACCTTAATAAAGTTCCAAGCGGATTTCCACCTGTCCTAGGGAGTGTTTTTTGTAAAAAAAAAAAAAAAAAAAATACAGTGTTCATTAAGCAATGTGTTCATTAAGCCCATATGCTTTTGCCCTTTTTAGCTAATACCTATAATCAGAGGAGGTGTGATTCTTTGAATTTATTATATTTGATGTTTGATATGCACTCAACTCTTTAATCTGTGGGTTTATGTCTTTCATCACATTTGGGAAAATCTCAGCTATTATTCCTTTGGATAATTTTTCAGTCCCATTCTCTCCCTTTTTGTGGACTCTAATGATCCTACAAATGTTAGCTCAAGTCCCTGAGACTCTGTTCATAATTTTTCAGCCCATTTTCTCTTTGTTGTTCAGATAAGGTAAATTCTATTGATCTATCTTCAAGTTCACTCATTCTCTTCTCTGTCATCTTCACTCTACTACTGGGTTTATCATGCAAGTTTTTCATTTCAGTTACTGCATTTTCCAGTTCTAGTAATCTCCATTAGTATTTTTTTATAACTTCTATTCCTTTTTCAAGGTTTTCTCCTTTTTCATTTGTTTCAAGAGAATTCCTAGTTGCTTCCTGAAGCATTTGACAATGGCTGCTTTAAAATCTTTGTCAGATAATTCCAGTATGGCATTCATCTTGGTGTTGACATGTATTGACTCTCTTTTCTCATTCAGGTTATGATTTTCCCAGTTCTTGATATAACAAGTGATTTTTTAATGTATCATGGATATTTTGGATAATATATTATGAAAGTCTGGATCCTACTTAATCTTCTTTTTTAGCAGGCAGTCCACCTATTAAAGTGCAGTGACATGGCCAGGTGGGTATGTATGTACTTCTCTAGGCCCCACCTCCCATGTCTCCACCACCCCACCACCACCCATGTGAAAGTGGAGCCCTGATTCCTATTGCCTCTTTGCAGATGCATGCAATGGAAGGTCATCTCCCACTTTGGCCAGGCTGACACCTTCCCAGGAAAGTGAGACAACACTAGTACCACAGCACTGACTCCAGTGGGAGTGTAAACTCTGCTCTAAGCTGAGCCTTCCATTGATGCCAGGAGAGGAGAGAAAGAGAAGTACCAAATCGCCCTGCCTCCTACCAACTCACTCTGCCTCATTAAATGCCAGGTAGGGGTGGAGACTGGCTCCCCACTGGGCCCTGCTGATGAGAAGGTAGGAGGGGATGGGTTGTGGGAGGGGAGGAGTGGGGGGAAGGGGGACTGGAGTGCAGACTAGCCCTGTTTTGCACTGCCTCATTCAGTCTCAGTTTAGCCAGGTGGGTGTGGAGGTTCAGCTCCCCACTGAGCCCTGCTGACAAGGGTTGGGCTGGGGAGAGGTGAAGCATTGTGGCGCTGAACCCCCCCTACCCCTCAAATCCCCCACACCTGCCTAACTCGCACCATCTCTTTAAGGCTTGTTGCTGCCTGCTGGGAATGAAGGCTCAGCTCCACATAGGACCCTGTTGCCACTGCCCTGTCGGGGAGCCTGCTTCACCTGGGGGAGGGAGGGAGGGATGGAAAATCGATTTCCCCTTCAGCCTTGCTGAAACCACAGTGGGAATGTATGCTCGTTTTTCTCTAAGGCCACCTTTTTCCCGATTCTTTGGCTAGGAGAAACAGG
The DNA here is from genome assembly GCF_020826845.1 of Diceros bicornis minor. Lineage (NCBI taxonomy): Eukaryota > Metazoa > Chordata > Mammalia > Perissodactyla > Rhinocerotidae > Diceros > Diceros bicornis. The sequence goes on from NC_080755.1 coordinate 35,432,135, forward strand.
CCTTTCTTGGAGTTTTTTGTCTGCACCTGTTGGTGGTGCCAGGTGGTTCTGCCAGCTGGATCCTATCCTGGGTTATATGGGAGGCAATAAGGAAACCCAAGGAACTTACCGCCCTGTGGTTGCTCAAGTCCTAACGTCCCTAGGCAGTCCATCCATTTCTTTCCACCTTTCAAAGTCTTCTTATTCTATGTTCTATCTTCTTATTCTTGCTTGTTCTATGTCCAGGTTTTTACAGTTGACCTCTATTTTAGTCAAAACCAAAAATTTGGGGTCTGATACTTTAATTCAGACAACTGAGACACTCCACAGATTCACAGGCAGGAGCCAGCCCAATCAGCAATCTTCCCAGGCAAAAATACTTTGGAGGAATGAATGAATGAATGAATACCATATGCTCTAAAATTTTAGTCTTTGATACATGATTTGAAGAGAAGTTTCATCTCACTGTCATCCATTTTCACTCAATTTAATATAACCACCCTTTATTTTCACTCTAGCACAAAAAAACATTTTACTAAAACAACTAGACAGGTTAACATAAAAACACTCTCTATTTAATTGTGATGTGTATATTTCAAGATTTTAAAGAATAAATACTTAGTTATTAATCTAATGATGTGTTTATCTCCAACTCTGATTTTAAAATCTGTTTTCTTTAACTTTTAAAAAGCTCATTTTTGTTTTTATTAGAAAAGTAATACATGCTTGTTATAGAAAACTTCAAAGTATAGAGAAGTTTACAAAAGAAACTAAAAATGCCTTTAATCTTACTACTTTTAATATTTTGGAATGTTCCTTTCCAATCTTTTTGTGTGTGTGTCTACTTAGATGCAATAATTGGACTCATTTAGTACATATAGTTTTAAATCCTCTTTTTTTTCATCTAACACTGTATCCTGACCATTTTCTTATGAAACTAAAATTATTGGGAAAATTTATTTTAATGGCAACAGAGTTTACCACCTTAGGGATAAATCTGAATTTATTTGGACAAACCCCTTTTGTTGAACATTTAGATTGTTTCTTTATTTTTTGCTACTATAAATTGTGCTGCAAAGTATAATTTTTTAAATAAATGTTTATCTTTACATAATTGTGATTATTTCCCTAGGATAAATTTCTCACCTTCAATCTTTGTTTTCAATCTATATTTCAATTCCATCTCATAATGTTAATGCCAGCATTTTGGTCTGTTGAGTAAAGGTGGAGAAATAGTCAAGATCCTAGTTTTGACCTATGCAATATGCTGTAAAAGCATACAAAAATGTACACAGCTATATGGAAAGTGAGAACTCCATGTTTCTAGTACATATTTACATCTTTGTTATTAGATGCTTCAATAGAAAGCTCATGATATTTTCCATTGTCTCCATAATTACACTGAATAAGTGATGAGTGGCTCCTTCCTGACATATCTGATTTTCCCACTGAAGTTTGAGGATAGAATTTGAAATAGTAAGCAACATCTTTAAAATATACCTGGACACAGGAGGTGTTTTTGTTTGTTTGTTTGTTTGTTTTAGTTTTAGATCTTTATGGTATTGAGAAAAAATATAACATTAATTTTTCTTGAATGATGTGTAGGAAAAACATTGTTGAACACAAAATTAATTTGAGAATAGCCATAGGTGGCATGCAAATTAGTGGAATTTTTAAAGATCTTTGGCTTATAAAATTCATATGATTTTTTAAAAAAATGAATCTGTTGGGGTTGGCCCGGTGGTGTAGCAGTTAAGTTCGTGCACTCTGCTTCGGCAGCCCAAGGTTCGCAGGTTCCGATCCTAGGCGCACTCCTACGCAACGCTCATCAAGCCACGCTGAGGCAGTGTCCCACATAGAGCAACTAGAAGGATGTACAACTATGACATGCAACTATCTACTGGGGCTTTGGGGAGAAAAAAGGAAAAAAGGAGGAAGATTGGCAAGAGATGTTAGCTCAGGGCCAATCTTCTTCTTCAAAAAAAAAAAAGATTAAAAGAATGACTCTGTTTATCATTGGTGAGCTTAATAATTAAGCTTCAGTAGAAAGAGGTATACAGACTATCACAAAAGATGAAAAACAAATTGAGTTCAGATGATTTGAAGATGAAAAGAAATTCGTTACAGGTAAAGTTGTTCATTTCCTAAAATGCTCAACGGTAGAAAAAATAATCACATAAAAGAGTTTAAAGATTAAATTGCCTTGAATTGCCTTTTCTTCCTTTAGAAAATAGACACAATATGGCTCTTTGTAGCGACAGATCTCCTCCATAATTGAAATGATAAATAAACAGAGCCGGGCAAAACCCGAGGTGGTTTGGAGTTTGAGCTGGGAGTATCGCATTTACACTTTCCAACTTTCCTTTCTTAACTTGTGACTCTGGGGCTGAAATAATGATCTCTTTTTTTCCCTTTAAAATAAATCTTTCCCTGCTTCTAACTACCAGGGGAATATTATAAAAACATTCAGAACTAATGTTACAGAACTAACATAGCTAAAAATCGTGCATCAGCATTGTGAAAAGGCCTGTAATTCCAGAGAGAGAAAAACTCCAAACATAATCAGCCATGCAGGGCTCTTTACTGTTGATTCTGAGAAACAGTAAGTTTGGAGTTCTGGCTGCTCATTTAGCGAAAATAAACCAAAAAAAAAAAAAAAAAAAAAAAAAAAACACGGAAGAAGGAGAAAGAAAGAATAAAGAGAAGAAAAAAGGAATCACACAGAAAATACTTCCTTGTGTTACCTGCCCCTCGGTATCTCATGACCAAGGAACCTGTCATGCTCTCCCAGGATGACAGCTGATGTATAGGAGGGATGAGGAGGAGAGCATGCATAGAAGGAGGGACAGAGTCAGAGCTTCAAGCTTCTGGGGTGTTGCTTCCTCCTCCATGCTGCTTCCCTCGTCCAGAAATGAATATAGATGGCAGACACCAGTTTCACTCCACTACGTCTTCCCAGTGGTGTGGGACTGAGCAGGGAATCTTAAGCAGCCCAGGTTGAAAAAGTAGATGTCCTCAGAACAATTATGACTGCCCCCAAACACACAGAAATTAAACCAAATGCCACCATCTCACCTTGAGTTCTCTGGTTCTTTTTGGTATTTAGTTACTTTCAGTATAGTTTCAAAATCCACTGTGCATGTCTTTATCACAGCATGCAGAACTGTGTGTGTGTGTGTTGGTGGGAGGGGTAATTCTTTGTTTCATTGTCTCACCACTTGCTTATGAACTCCTTGAGAATATACTTGAATCCCTAAGACCTTGCAAAGTACCTAGCACATAGTAAGTATTCAACAGTAATAATAATTATTATTTATTGAGCAACTACTGACTCCCAGGAATTGTGCTAAGTAATTTACATAGATAATAAACAAAGGTTTAAAGGAATTTGGTAACTCATCCAGGGTCACCAGCTAGTGAAGACAAGTCAAGCCCCAGTAGCCAGGCTCCTGACAAGCAATAAAACCTTGCACATTAGTTGAATAAATATAGGAAGCTCTCTTGCTCTCTCCCCATTGTGATAACTAACTGTGACTATGAATAGCTGGTATTTTTAATATAGGAAGCTGAAAAATCTGTCTTTTCAATAGCATCAAAACACTATTTAGCAGTTATGTATATTGAGATTGCCTTAGAAATGTTTCCCGCCCTCTAGGACGCTAGAATCCATGGCAATTACATTATAGGAGGCACAGATACATAAAGGACATACAGCCTAAAGAATAAAAGCATTACCCTATACATTAACAGACCATAAAATACTACTCAGGGGGCCTTGCTTTTCAAGTTACACTTAAAACTACAGTAGGAACATCCGAGATATATATATACATATATATACACACACACACACACTTCTGTATATTTACATACTTCTGTAATTGTATATACATACTTCTGTATACACATGTATGCATACACACACATGCCACAGAGAGAGAGAATAAGTCATTATTGATGAGTGTCCCTAGGCAAGAATCCACCTCTCTATTTCTCTGATCACTCTTCTGTAAAATGGGTTGTTGTGAGAACTAAATGACCTGAAGCATAAACAGTGCTTTGAAAGCGGTCTGCACCCTCTCGGTTGTTTCACAGATCATCACAGCAAGAAGGAACAGTACTCTTAGGTTAAAGTTAGCATTCCAGTAAGCTGAATTCCCAGAGTAGAGCTCTCACAGACTGTCCACCCACTTCTAAACAACTCAGGACCACTCTAAGCGTGTCAAGCCTCACGCTCGTATTGTCCCGTGCCACCAGAAGACCAGGTCATCCATCATCTGAATTCTCATTCCCATTTGGCCACTCCACCCCAATCTGACTCAATTACATCCCTTCTCCTTTCTGAATCCTTTTCCTGGGCCTTCTGGAACTGTCTTCTGCTGTCAGATAGTAACCTCAGCCTCATTTCTGAAAAATTCCTTCACCTCTGTGGGGGATCAGATTTGGCCACCCCAAAATGTATCTCTTTGGCATGAGGATTATTTTGGGCTAATGAGGATTATTACTTTTAAAAAAACTGCAGACATGGGAGAAGCTCTGAAAAGTAGACTTTACCCTTTGTTAGAAACATTTACATTTGTGAGGTAAATCTCCACCTGTAAAGGTACCTCCCTCTCTGTGCCAGGAAGCTGGGTGGGGAGATGACCTTATCTCTGGAAACTCTTATCAATGCAGAAGGCAAGGACTTAAGTCTGCATAATAACCTTACCCTTGTTTACTGTGCTTTTCCGGTAATCTCACATAACTGACCCCCCCCTCCCGCCCCCGCCAACATCCTCCTTTGTCTTTTTTTTTTTTGTGAGGAAGATCAGCCCTGAGCTAACATCCATGCTAATCCTCCTCTTTTTGCTGAGGAAGACCGGCTCTGAGTTAACATCTATTGCCAATCCTCCTCCTTTTTTTCCCCCCAAAGCCCCAGTAGATAGTTGTATGTCATAGTTGCACATCCTGCTAGTTGCTGTATGTGGGACGTGGCCTCAGCATGGCCAGAGAAGCGGTGCGTCAGTGCACGCCCGGGATCCGAACCCGGGCCGCCAGCAGTGGAGCGTGCGCACTTAACCGCTATGCCACGGGGCCAGCCCCATCCTCCTTTGTCTTTAGCTGAAGATGGTATTTAAGATGAGACCCCTCACCATTTTGGCGACTTGCTCAGTTCTCCTGAGTCTCTCTCATGTATACATGTTATAAAGCTTTGTTTGGGGTCCGGCCCCGTGGCTTAGCGGTTGAGTGCATGCGCTCCGCTGCTGGCAGCCTGGGTTCGGATCCCGGGCACGCACCGATGCACTGCTTCTCTGGCCACGCTGAGGCCGCGTCCCACATACAGCAACTAGAAGGATGTGCAACTATGACATACAACTATCTACTGGGGCTTTGGGGAAAAAAAGGAGGAGGATTGGCAATGGATGTTGTCTCAGAGTGGGTCTTCCTCAGCAAAAAGAGGGGGATTGGCATGGATGTTAGCTCAGGGTTGATCTTCCTCACAAAATAAATAAATAAACAAATAAAATAAAGCTTTGTTTGATTTTCTCCTGTTATTCTGTCTTATGTCAATATAATTTGTACTCCAGCCAGAAGGACCCAGAGGGTACAGGATTTGTCTTCCTCCTCTCCACCTCTATGCCTATGGGTAATATATCCATCCTCTGAGAATATCATGCTCCCTTTCAAATGAAAGCTATTGTTTCTTTTTTCCTCTTACACACCACCTACTTCAGGGCCAGGAGGTGGATTAGATATTCACTTGATCCCCAGTGCTGCTTCTAACCATTGCTCCTTCATCCTCCTTCAAATGAAGACTGACATCCATTGGGCAAAGTAGGCACAGTGCCTAGGGCCGGTGTTGCTTTTAGGGGACTAGGAAAATAATTTGATTTCTTTTAAAATCAGAAGAAAAAAATGACTACATTCCAACATGAATTATATTCATCTTTTACTAATAAAATACATTTTTTAGAATGTTTTTATGAAGGAAGGGGCTAATATGCCCAGGGCCTAGGAAAGTCATAATGTGGTCCTGCTTTAAACCCCTCTATCCAGACTCTGATATTTGGGGTTGGCCCAAGTGTATACTGAGGCCAACTGTACACTGGAGAAGGCTTGTGTGTGTGTGTATCGGGGGTATGTGCAGGGGTGAAGAGTAAGGAAAGAGTAAAGGCTAAGGGCTGGAATACTGTAAGTATTTCCTATTCAGTTGGGATTATCTCAGACACTGGGGAGAGATTGAATCTGCAAGTAGAGGGCCTTGGCAGGCCTGGTGAGAAGAGCCGGGGAAGGCAGAGGGAGGCATAGCAATTGAGGTTGAGGACAGTACAACATTGGGGGTTTTTCACCAATTATTCTTTCCCTCTCTGTAGCCTCAGATGCTCCTATTTACCTGGCAGGGCTGAGTGAGCCAAGGGAGGATGCCAGGTGGGTGTGCTCACGGCCCAGTGCTGCTAAGGTCCTCCTTGAGCTCCACCTCTGGATCAGCAGACCATATGCCTTCTGTTTCTGAATGGCCCACGTCTTGAAAGCCACAGGTGAATTTTCAAGGTGCTTCAACGCATCCTGTAGGGAAAGCAAATGCTCATCACAATGGAGGGAGAAAAAAGTACTGAATCCTTATTTCCCTTGAAGCTGTCTAAATTCTTGAAGTGCAAAGTAGAGAGAAGAGCTCAGTGTGTGTGCAGAGGGCTCTTCACACTGTAAAAGCCAGCCTGAGAGTGGCAGGCAGCACTCATGAGGCAGTCACATGAGAAAGCCTCCTCTTCAAAAGGCAGGAGGCCAGGTAGCAGCTGATGGGGCAGACGTGTTTGTTTTAGACTGCGCTGGGTCCTGGGACTGCTCCGTGGGGAAGGACGATTGCCTGAGGTCAGAGGATGACCCTGCCCCAGGCATCTCACTCTCCTTCCCTTTTTCTCTTTTTCTCTCTTTGTTAAAATACAGATTTACATCAGGAAGCAGCCCAGCTTCATAATGATGGAGACTGCCTCTGTGTGGACATAATCTCTCATTGATGGGGTGTGAGGAAAGAAAGAAAAAGACAAAAGAGAGTTTATGAATTCACTTTCAGATTCAAATCACATCAGGAGCGCTATGAGTCTCCTTAGGTATAAAATTGGGCAAGGCAGAGATAGCACTGTGTGTGCTGATGTTTTGCTGGCTCCCCCTTTTCTCGAAATCTCTATTTACTCACTTAACAACCCACTGAACTTGCAGAATGGAGCCTTACCACCCTTCTTCCATAAGGCAAAACAGAAATGGAGATTCTTGCTGTTTTTCTTTTAATCACCATTCCTCCCTGTGGACGCTAGCAAAACTGAATTTACCGGTTCACTTTCAAAAAAATTTTTATCTAAGTTCCTTCCAGTGGGATTCCCCAATGTTATTTAGTTGACTATTTGTCTCAGTATTTAAAAGATTAACAAATTAATAAAAATAGGGATTTGCAAATGCTCACTGTCACTCACCTAGAAGCAATTACTCAAAAGATAATCTATTTAACATCAATACTTTTTTTTTTTTTTGAGTGCCCGGATCTGTCTGGCACTGTTCTGGGATCTTTTGAGAATACAAGAAAATAAAGGTCATGAACAATGCAGGGTGAAAAAGCAAACACGTGAAACAATAGCAAAGAACGTAGCACACTAATTTAAAAAGTACCAACAGGAATAGCAATGTACCTTACACATTCTAGGTGTGCCACACACGTGTCGAATAAATAAAGCTTATATTTTCTGTATGGTAATACCGACCTGTAAGGACATTATGACATTTCATAATGCTGATCACCTCACCCACGTAACATTGTGGAATAAAATGAAATCAAAAAGACTCCCTGAGAACCAGATGGACCCTGTGTGGCTAACGGAGACCTAAAAACAAAATGGAGTCAAGTGGCCGTGGGGGTACCGGGATACAGCTACATATTCTGGTCTCAGAAAAACCACAGAATGCACTCTTAAGCTTTGACTCTGCCACAGTTTCTGATTTTACAAAGACCCCTAACATCCACCTGGACCTAACCCATAAAACTGTAACCTGCACCAACCAATCAGGACTCACCTGGCTTGCATCTCTCATTTGCATAAGCCAACCTGGGTGGGAACTTTTTCTATAAAGGCAGCCCCCTTTCTTTGTTCTCCAAGAGCATACTTTTTCGGTTTGCTGCAGAAGGCCATGTCTCCCCAGTTTGCAAACTGTATGAGCAATAAAGCTTTCCTAACTAAATACTTGTATTCCAGATACCTTTGTTGACACATGCAATTTATCTGGTTCAAATAACATAAAAGAGGGTGTGAGGTCTTTTTCCTTTTAAGCTGGGATCATTTGTGAGGCTAAGAAAGGAAATCAACAATCCACAGAAAGATTCTAAGTCATGGCAGAACTATTTAAATCAGTATAAGAAAAACTTGCATTTTAAAAGGCTGCCTTCTATAGAAAGGGGGAATACATAGCTTCTGTGCATTGCACTGAAAGATACTTTCAGTAGTCCTAAAGTCAGCTGGGAATGTGAATACCAAAATGCGTATCATCAGATGTTCATATCCTACTAAATAACTTTATACATCAAGTACCACTAAAGACAAAATAGCATGTTGTATAATTTTACTTTGAGAATTTTTCTCTTTCTTCATATAGTTTTAAATTATTTTAGTTTAATTATAAATAGTTAAACCCAATAAGAAGTTTTCTTGTTTCTATCAGAGGGTTATTGTGCAGAGAGAAGTCAGCCCTCGTACAGAGGGTCCCAACAGCAATATGTTCAAGCAATAGATGCAAAAACTACAGGGTGAGATCCAGCTGTGGAATAGGAAAAGAGAAGGCAAATAGAGTAGACACCGGAACTAAGGTTGAAGAGGAAACAATAATTTCACTGAACCTACACACTGTCTATTAAATTCTAAATTTCATTCCCATTTCAGGGCCATTTGGACGAACTTGGAATCTGGGATTGGTTCTTGTCAAAGACAAAACAATGAAGGAAATTAATTTTTTTATTTTTTTTTTGAGGAAGATCAGCCCTGAGCTACTATCCATGCCAATCCTCCTCTTTTTGCTGAGGAAGACTGGCCCGTGCCCATCTTCCTCCGCTTTATGTGGGACACCGCCACAGCATGGCCTGACAAGGGGTGTATTGGTGCACGCCATGGGGTCGGCCCCAAGGAAATTACTTTTATTCAGGCTATTACTATTGAGAGAACAGTCCAGATCCAAAGATCAGAATTTCTCAGCAGGATGGTTTCATCTCAAGACTTTTATAGGGAGAAGCAGATTAGTTGTAGGTGGGGTGATTCTACAGTTGGTATTGTTTTTATAATCAGGGAGATTCTCAGTCAACTGAAAAGCAACTATTTCTCTCTGTGTCAAGCTAATTTTGAGAGGACAAATAGTTCAGTTAATCATTTATGAGACAAAGAATGGAAATTTGGAGGGCTTGTGTCTGGTCTTATCATAAATAAAAAGGGGTTCATTATGAAGTTTTATCTAAATCATAGAGGGAAGGGTGGTTCTTTGCAGTAATCCATTTTTGTGATCAAAGAGTAGGAGTTTTCTTAACCATTCCTGTTTTCCAGGAACACAGGGCTCAGACGAAGTTCAACATTGTCATTCTCAATCTGGTTGTCAACTAGAACTAAACTATCTTGTCTCTTGAGAGTTCACCTGCTAGACAACCTGACTTACACATGCACTGGTTCATTTATTGATGTATCATCCATTGAGGGCTTCATATTCCTGTAAAAGGTAATTTTCAGGTAAAGGTAAAATGATGACTCTCACAGAGATATAAAAATGAACACGTATTAACAATTTTATTCTACTCATTAATCAATGAGGTAACCAGGCTAGTATGACCAGATGTCATAAACAGTTTAAAAGAGAATTCAAAGTATATTCCTGATATTTTTAGATCAGGAATATTGACATAAATATGTAAGTTAAGGCAAAATTGGTTTTTCCAAAGATGGTGGAGGGAACTCAGTTTGAATTCGTTTGTAGGAATTATTTTGCATTGCTCTTAGTTGCCTACAATTTAAGAAGTGGTATAACAGCTCAAAAACTATGAAAGACTAGAATCATATAACCTGGAGGAGTGTCACTAGAAAATGTATAATTCTTTATCGAAGCACAATTTTTCCCTCATTGCCTTTACAGGGAAGTCTGAACTTTTCAGTATTCTTTACCAGGCCCTGGCTCCCCCTATCTCTCACCCTTCTTCATTGCTTTTCCTCTCTGTTATGTGTTGAATTGTGTCCCCTCAAAATTCTTATGTTAAAGTACTAACTCCCAGTACCTTAGAATCTGACCTTATTTGTTTTTTTTTTTTTGATTTTTAAAAATTTTTTTGTTGAAGTATAGTTGACATATAATATTATATTAGTTTCAGGTGTACAATATAGTGATTTGACATTTATATACGTTACAAAATGATCACCATGACAAATCTAAAACCATCTGTCACCATACAAAGTTATTACAATATTACTGACTATATTCCCTATGCTGTACATTACCTCCCTGTGACTTGTTTATTTTATAACTGGAAGTTTGTACCTCTTAGTCCTCCTCACCTATTTCACCCATCCCCCACTCCGTTTCCTCTGGCAACCAGCAGTTTGTTATTTGTATCTATAAGTTTGTTTCTGTTTTTTGTTTGTTTATTTTGTTTTTTAGATTCCACATATAAGTAAAATCATACGATATTTGTCTTTCTCTGGCTGACATATTTCACTTAGCATAATATCCTCTAGGTCCATCCATGTTGTTACAAATGGCAAGTTTTAGAATGTGACCTTATTTGAAAATACAGTCATTGCAGATGTAATTAGTTAAGGTGAGCTCATACTGAAGTACAGTGGGCTCTAATTCAATGACTGGTGTCCTTATGAAAAAGGAAAATTTGGACACAGAAATTCACACGGGGGAAGGCCATGTGAAGGTAAAAGCAGAGATTGAGGTGATGCTTCTATAAACCAAGGAACACAAAATCTGCCAGCAAACCACTAGAAGCTAGAGGAGAGACATGAAATAGATTCTCCCTCACAGCCCCCAGAAGAAACCAACCCTGCTGACACCTTAATCTTGGACTTCTAACCTCCATATCTATGAGACAAATTTCTGATATTTGTGCCATCCAGTTTATGGTAACTTTTTTTTTTTTTTTTGAGGAAGATTGGCCCTGAGCTAACATCTGTTGCCAATCTTCCTCCCTTTTTCCTTTTTTCTCCTCCCCAAAGCCCCGGTAGATAGTTGTTCTAGTTGAGCTTTGTGGGATGCCGCCTCAGCATGGCTTGCTGAGCTGTGCATAGGTCCGCACCCAAGATCCGAACCAGTGAACCCCAGGCCGCCGCAGCGGAGCATGAGAACTTAACCACTATGCCACCAGGCCAGCCCCAATGGAACTTTATTATGGCAGCCCTAGCAAACTAATATACTCCCTTCCTACTGTGTTCTGTGTTTCTTTCAATTCATCCTCTTTTGAAAAAACCCAGGCTGTTTCCTCTGCCTAGAACACTTTTCTTCCTTCTTTCCCATCTATGTTTCTCCCCAGTCACCTGGCCAACTTCTACTCATCCTTCAGCTCTCTGATTCATCCTTTCTTCCGCTGCAAAGGCTTCCTTGTCTCACCTGTACCCCACAAATGTAAAGAACCACTCTGATGTGCCCCCATGGATCACTACATAACTTTTCATACTTATCATAATTAATTACAGTCAATTCTGGTTCTTTGCAGTAGTTATGTTCTATAAAGCAGCCATGATCGCTGAATTAGTGAATACTGAACCATTGCTCCTAGGGGAAGTACAGGGTTAAGTTCCTGTGAGCCTCTTGTCCCGACATTTTCATCAATCAATACATAATCTTGTTTTATGTGTGTTTCTGTTTAAAAACACCTTATTTAATATATATTATTGATTCACTAACATTGAATTCATGATCAACAGCACTATAACTCATGCCTGAATGAAGCTTACCTAATACATGTATTTTCTCCATAAGGCACATCACAACATTCTTACACTTAGGAACACAAGACAGCACTTCAGCACTACACTTAGGGGCTACTTTAAGTGGTGAAGGCACCAATAAAAAGCACAAACATGCAAAAAACATGGCACTAAATAGACTGCAAAAAGGATACTTCTTTACGGTATGAGAGCTGAAACAAGAAGGCAGAGCACTGCCTTGTTGGACCTCAACTGGGAATGCGCACATTGGACGACAAATTTTTTGCCACTCTGCATGTCTGCAAATGACCACAAAAGCACCATATTAATTTGTGGGTTATACATAAATTTTAGTGAGACTAGGTAAATTCATAAACATGGAATTCATGAATAATGAGGATTACTGTACTTATTTAGTTTTCTGTCTTTCCTATGAGACTGTAACTCAGAGAGAGCAGAGGCTACACCTACCTGTGTCTATTTTCTCTCCAGTGCTATGCCTGGCCCATGGCAGATGCTCAACAAATATCTGTTGAAAGAATGAATGACAGACAGGTGCAATAATAAATTTGCATGCTATTGTGCTGTGGAAAATACAAAGATAAATTAATTTAGGCTCTGGGCTACTTATACAAGATAACAAACTTACATACATATGTATGCCAATAAGTGTAGCAGTTTCAAAGATATCTAGGAGTTTGGACAATTTGTGCCTGAAGATCAATGAGGGCTAAATGGAATGAAGCTGGTTCTTGAAGTAAGTCAGACAATGAGGAAAGAGGAGACTTTTTAGGGAGAAGGCATAGCATAAGTAACTGATATGTGGGGAAACATGAGTTGCACAGAAGACTGCATTTGGCTAGAGCCTACGCAGAGAGTTCACCTTGAGAAGCAGTAGAAAACAACATACCAAAAGGAGGCTGAAGTAAGAATCTGGAAGATAAAGCAGTTCCAGGTAGGAGACCTAATTTTTATTCCATCAGATGTGATGAGCCATTGAAGAGTTTTGAGCACAGGAGGGACAAACTCCTTATGATATATTGTAAAGTGCAGGCATGATGGGAAGCACAGAACGGACTTTCATCTGAGCTTATTAGAAATCCTATTAGAAAGCTTTTGTTCTTTTTAAGAAGTATCAAGAAGGCCCTCCATAGCATAGAGGTAGTCTTTAAGAAATGCAAGATTTAGGAAAGGAATGAAGAAGAGAAGTAGGGAGCAGCCAAAGCAGATCATAGCTTCCTAAGAAGCCCTAACTGTAAACGGATTCTGGCACCTGTTAGCCTCGCTGAGGTCCATCTCCTCTGTGAAGTCTTCCGGAACACTATGCTCTCATTTCAATTCTATAATCCTCAGTGTGACCTCAGCAATTTACTTTAATTTCTACAGGACTCAATTTCTGTGTCTCTAAATGAAAAGGAAGGGATGATGTGGATTGTCACTACTCAAGACAATCTTAGCCTCACTCATTAGAAATGAAGACTCTTAGGCCCCACTGCCCACATCTACTAAATCAGAATCCACATTTTAGTAAGATCCCCTGGTGAATGATGCACACTGATCTAAAGAAGATCTTCATTCTCTTTTGAGAACAAATATAGTTGTTTCTCATTATTCACAGATTCTGTATTTGCAAATTTGCCTGCTTGCTAAAATTTATTTGTAACCCCCAGATCAATACTCACAGCCATCATGGACATGCACAGAAAAGTGTAAAATTTGAGTCACTTGATGTACATGTTCCCAGCTGAGGTCAAACAAGGCACTGCTCTGTCTTCATATTTCAGTTCTTATACTGTAAACAAATGTCTTTTTTGCAGTCTATTTAGTGCCTTGTTTGTCTGTTTTTTGCAATTTTTGTGTTTTTTTATTGGTGATTTTGTCATCGGCACTGGTCGGATCACTGCGGTGGGGTCCGAGGTTCTTGATCCACAGACACAAAAGAATTTGAGAGCCGACACACAACAGAAGTTTTAACAGAGGAAGATTTATTAGCAAAGTGAAAGTACACCCCCAAGGGGAGGGGCAGGCAGCTGGCGGCAGGGAGGGCGGACAACTGCACCAAATTTGTGATGGTTGGTGGCTTTGGAAGGTCACGTCCTGGGGGTGAGTGAGGGTCTTGGAAAGTGGATCAACTGGAGCATTGTCTCCACCCCCACGTCAGGAGGGGGAGATTTTTTCTTTACCAGGGCATCTCCAGAACTGTCACGGTGGTGAACCCCCCAAAGGGGGTCAAAACCACAATGCAAATGAGGGTATAATGAGGCCTGGGGCTACTCTTGGTCAGGGTCGAGGGGAATGTTGCACGTCTGAGGAGCCGCTGCCTGGTAATTAGGACGCTGCACCTGGTGGAGTGACCTTGCTCCCAGCTCATATCTAGCTTCCTATCTCAATTTCACTGTTTAAAATGCGCCTCAAGTGCAGTGCTGAAGTGCTGTCTGGTGTTTCTCAGTGCAAGAAGAATGTAATGTGCCTTGTGGAGAAAATACTTGTGTTGGTAAGCTTCATTCAGGCATGAGTTATAGTGCTGTTGGTCATGAGTTCCATGTTAACAAATCAACAATATATATTAAATAAGATGTCTTTAAACAGAAACATATGTAAAACAAGTTTATATATTCATTGTTTGATGAAAAAGTTGTGACCAGGGGCTCACAGGAACATAACCCTTTATTTCCACTAAGAGCAATATTTCAATATTCACTAAATCAGTGCACTGTGACCTTACAGAACATAACTATCAGGAATAACAGGAATCGACTCTCTCACAACTGCGTGAAGATAAAGGCAAAATCCGAACACAGAATAAGAGAAAGGATATTATGCAGAACTCATACTTTCAAGCAAACATTGAGAGACAAATGGAAAATAACAATTTCACAAAACAACTAAAACTTAGCTCCAATTTTAAATAGTCCATGAGGTCCTGGAAAGCCTCTGTTTTCTCTTAACTGCTGTGAAGAGCCCTGGTATAGAATGACACTTATGTGTTCTTTTGTCGTTGTTGCTCCACAAACACAGAGCTTCCCTGGGTGAAATCTGAAACTGACTCCCGTCACAGAGGGCAGAGACTGAACAAAAAGGCCACTCCAGATTGGTAGGTGGCAGGTTTAACAGGCAAGGGAACTTAACTATGAGGCTTGTCTTGAGCGGCCACAAGATAGGTAGATCTCCCCAACACCTGCCAGAATCTTGAGTTTATATAGAGGCCTTAACTGGGTTCAGTCACATATATCACCCAGATGGTCTCAAAAACACGTTGCTCTCTCAAGGCTGCATCCTTGAAAATGGTTCCCACTATGGGAACAGTGGGTAGAATGTACATTCTAAGGACAGGGGAGCGGGATGAGGAGCGTCTGATTGCCTGGGTCCAGCTTGCAAGTCAACAAGCGGTCACATCCTCTCAATGACCTCCTCCAACTGACTTTAAGACAGAAAAAAGGACAAAGTTTCACCCCTGCACCTTACTTAGACTTGGTTTCTCTGAGAAGGTGGAAGTCCCAGTGTTTCATTTCTCACATCTCTCATTTGAGTCTTTCTTTCTCTGTTCCCTTACTAAATCCCCCCTCCAGCCTGACAAGCATCCCTCTCTTTCTGGAAAGAGTATTAACTTTTGCAACCCTTACACTAATGAATAGCTCAAATGCAAGCAGACTCTCAAGTGGACAATTCTCCTTCTTTTTGCCCCTCTCTTTTTCATTCCAAGGTTTCTTTTAGTGTTTACATAAGCTTTTTGTTCTGTTTCTCATTAAAAGATAAATTCCTACAACACAGTGAGGATCTTTTCTTCTTTTTATGTCCCTGTCACTCTTTCCCTGTGCATTTACAGAATTTGGATAAGTGTCAAAGCAACTTAGAATGATTCCAGAGATCACGAGGAATTACTTGTGTCACTAATTATTGTCTATGGACTCAGACTCTGATTGTTCTTCTTCCTTCTGTCTTATAGAGGCAAGTCTGAGTGTTAGGTCAACAACCTTTCTTTGATTAAATATTCATGCACAAACACAAATGCACACAGGCAAGGCAATAAGAAGTGCCAAAAATAACAGCAGCATCTCTGTCCTGCAGTACATGTAGAAGCACAAGTAAAGAGAGAACACAGACTAGAAAGGTGGATCAAACACAATGTAGACTGAGGATGCACTCATTGCAATAGGTTTCCTAATAACAGTGAGTTCTCAGAAATGTCTAAAGTCATTATCATCTCACAATACTTACAGAAAAAATGAAATAAAGCTCTTTGTGGCCTCTGATCTTACAGACCAGGTTGCATGATGACATAGGAAACACACACTGAGGGATACTAGAGGTGGCACCACACACAGATGGGGTACACCATTTCCTTCCTGGTGAGACTGGAGAGGCCAATGTCTAATACAATGCTTGGTGTAGTTCACAGCACACTTTAAGCACTCAGTAAATATTTGTTAAATAAATGGAGGACCCGCAAAGACGCTGAGTGGATCAAAATCTCCTCGCTCCATGGAGTTAATCTGTAATGAGTCAAGATGTTTACCTGAGAATATAATCTATAGAGAGGCAGAGGGATCAATGGCAGTGCTAAATATCACTGAGGATGCTAAAGATACTGCCATTAATGATTTATTTTCTGTTGCAAAAAGTAAGTTCAAGAACAGTTCTGGAATATTTCCTCATAGTTTGGTAAAAATATCATGCCTTTTGAAGTCAGACACACCTGGCTCTGCCACATATTAGCTATTAATCATATACAAATCACTCAACCTACCTTACAGTTACTTTTCTGTAAAATAGGGTAACAGCACCTACCTCACTAATTTGTTGAAATAATTAAACAATCTATGTGAAACCGCCTAACATATTATCTGACAGATAGTGTTTTTCAAGAACTAGTTTCTTTCCTACTATCTTTATTCAACACCTGCTCTGCGCCAGGCACTAAAGTAGGGTGCAGCGGTAAATAAACATGATACAAACCCTTCCCTTGCAGAACTTGTAGTCTAGGGAGAGACAGCCATTAACCAAATTATTAAGGTAGAAATTCTCAAAAATACTGTGAAAGAAGAAAGGATAGATTTTTGAGTGAGATGATTTAAGTAGTGTTGGGGAGGAAAGGGAGGTCAGAGGAGGCTTCTCTGAGGGTGTGATCTTAGGCTTGCAATGCAAAGATCTAATAGAATTTCCCTTGGTGGGGTAGGGGAGGAGGATGGAGACTCTCCCAGGTCTAGTATGGCTTTGTGAAAGCCTGGAGTTGATGGGACTTAGAGTTTTAAAAATCTTTTTAAATCTTGACTCAAGAGAATATAAATAACAATCAGATAGTTCTTACATTGTTTTTTAGCCCTCCTTTCCAAAGTCTGAGTACTAGAGATCACTCCCACATTGAGTGAGGGGGGTGAGGAGGCACAAAGAGCTCATCCCACGCTATGTTCCTTGGGCATGAACTGATCGTCCTTCCTAGGGGAGATATGACCTCAATCCTCTTTATAGCTGAGATTCTTGACAGTGATGTCATTCAACTGCAAGTTTTCTTTTTGTACTTGCGACACTGAGAAACGAGCTGCTTCTATTACATAACAGAAATATTACAAAGCAGCACACATGCAAGATATACTTTTATTACTTTTCAGAATACCTCGTACTTTTGATCTTTTCCTTTTTGTAGCTGATAGAAATTACCTTTTTCATTGGAATCACCCAGGCCTTGTGGGTTCCTGCTCCAGAATCACTGGTAGACATTCTTGCACTCATCTTTTTCCACATTATCACTTGACAAATGGCCAAGAGTATAGGCTTATGAGGTAAGATTTTTCAAGTTTCCTGACACTGTTGTCTATTCTATCATGTGATTAGGTTCTAAGACACCAGGAGTTATTACAAAACTCGTAAAGGCAATTTTTTTTTAACTGGAGAAAAAGGAATTATATGATCATTTAAATCTCACAATATTATAGTCATTTTTTCTTGATGGATGTTCAATAGTAGATGGTTGCTTTCTTAAGCTATGGATGCATTTTTTTTTTTTTTTTACTACAAGCTAGAGAGAATAAATTGGGTGACAAAAACTGACAAAAGCAAACCTCATTATCACTACAAGAGTCCTGGACAACTTGAAGGAATGGACCATTATCAAAAAATTTCTCAACCATCATTAAAACCTGTTATTTGAATAATTAAACATGAAATTGAAATAACATGGTAAAAGAAACACAAAATCAAAGCTATAACTCCAAACGTGAATTAAATATGGGACCAAATAGTCAATGAAGTAGCCTACCACGCAAAGAAAACCCCTGTGCATAAAAGTTATTTTCCTACAGACAGGCAGTGGTCCGTGGAACTGCGGGTTCTTGAAATGCAAATTGTGTTCTATAATTATAAGTGTGTGTTATATTTAGGAGTTGTAAAAGATCACATGGGTAAGAAAATATCATTCCTTTCCTTTCAGAATAAGATGCCTAAGGCTTCTATTTCCCCTACAGACATAGCCTTGCAACTGGACTCTGATACTTAGATCTACTAATCAATATCTTCCTGACCCACGGTTGGTCCAGGAAAGGCACTGTCAGTTTTGGTTTCTGTGATTTTTACCATGCTGCTATGACCTACCAAAATCCTCATCCTTACTGGCATATTAGTTTTTCTTGTTGCATTAATGTCTTTAACAATTACAGTCCAGTCTTCTAATATTTCCCCATAATATATTTTTAATGTTATTTTTTCTGATTATCTTTAAAAAGTTAATATAAGTCGATTCTGGATTCTAAGAGTGAATATCTTAGAACTAAGCACTGATACTTCATTTTTATGCCTTTATCTGTGCCATGTTTGTGACTGTGTCGGGGTCAATTAGTATTTCTTTAACTGCTGTGAGCTAATGAGAAAAGGACAGAAATAGACTTAAGACAAAAAATGCTTTGGGGGCCAAGTAAAGGCCAAATGCCATCATGGTACTTACACTAATGAAGTTTTCATAGTAATTTGAATAGAAAATGAGGCAAGAAAATTGAATGCCATGTGGTATACCGCAGTATAGATGTGCTGCATTTCAAAGAACCAGTCCTGTAAGAGTAGTCAATCCATATTCATGTTGTAGGCAATAGAGTTTCAGCAAAAAGACTGTGTATTATATTAAGACTGTTAATTTAAAGTTTTTACATTTAATTTGTAAATTTGTTCTTTTTTTTTTTTACCAATTTATAGGAAATATATATGTATATATATAGAGAGTTTTACTTAGGATTATACATTAAGTAATATTATAATAAAAGTAATTTAAGTCAGCACTGGGATCAGAGAATTTAGCCCTTTACAAATTGTCAATATTTTATTCAAGTTTGAGAAACCTGTTTCACATCAAACCTCACACCCATTGCTGGAATTATCCTTTAGACAGCAGCTGTAACTATTTGTTTTACTGTTGGACAGCTCTGATTATTAACAAGTTCAATTTTTATTGTTTGCTGAAACTACATTTCCTGTAAGTTCCAACCCTTGGTGGTAGTTATACTTAGGAACAAATCAAATCAGCTCTCTTTTTTGTTGGAACTTTAAGTTATAGGAGGATAACTATCCTGTTTTTCCTTAGTCTTGCTTCCACAAATATTTTTGAGAACTTACTTTGGGAAAAGCATTGTGCATTAGCCATTTTTCACCTTTCCAGGTTAAACAGCTACAGTCCTTTCAACTTCTTCCTTGAAAGATATTTTTTCCTTAATTTTGTAATTTACACATACTCTAGCAGATGTCCCTCTTACAATGTGGCACCTAAAAATAAACACATAGAAAATAGAGATTTTTATTCAATATCTTCAATAGTAAATAGGAATTATTAAACTCAGCAACGTATTAGTGTATTAGGCACTAAGGGGGACAGATACAGAAGTAAATGGCACACTATTCTTGCCTTGAGAGTTCTGAATCTAGTTGGAAATGAAAATTACAATTTTAAATAATATTAAATATTATGAAAATAAGCATTGTAGGAGTTCAGAGGGTTCAGAATTCTGAGTTCTAGAGTTGTTATTGGATGTTTTTAGGCTCTAGCTAGGGTTAGGTCTTGAAACCCTAGTTAGCCTAGGATTGGGTCTGAATATACCCAGTGTAAACAAGCCCCTACCTAGTTTGTCAAAAGTAGCGCCAAAACTGGAACCCAGGTTTCTTTGTTTTTTGTTTAGCCCTTTCTCGACTCTCTAAAGCAGAAAGGAAATCTTTGCTTGAGATAGCAAATTGGTGATTAAATCCATAATTTTTCGAAAGGCCACTGGAATCTAAACTTGGCAAAATTCTAATTCCTGTGATTGTTCCCTGTTAAGCCCCTATTAACCCTTCAGCCAGTGAAAGTTGTTACAATTCTTTTCGAATCGAATTTCTTTTTGGATTGACTTGAGATATAGCTCAAGCCCAAATGACAGCTTCCTATTTTCTTTAAAAAAAAAAAAAAAAAAAAGTCCCGTTAAGACAAGACGAACACAGGAAGCCGGGAACGTAACCAGCTGGGCTAAGTTTCCGAAATCCTATCTGCCCTTAAGCAAGATGGTGGGCGCCTTCTGCACATGCGCAGAATGGAAGCTTGGGAGGGCGGTTCCGCCGCATCCGGTCGCGCTCGGGGCAGGGATTGGCTGCCTCCGGGCTGAGAGGCGAAACCGGAAGTGCCTGTGTTGTGGGGCTCAACCAGTTCAGTCCCGCCGTGTTGCCAGTACCTTGCTTCCAACCGTAGGCGCTGCTTTTGTAGGGGGTACCATGGGGGAAGCGGAGAAGTTTCACTACATCTACAGTTGTGACCTGGACATCAACGTGCAGCTTAAGATGTAAGAGAATCTGGGGACGGGGACTGCGATTCTTGGAGCTTAGGGATCGGGTGGCAGGTGCCTGTGGGTTGGGGAGAGAAGGTGGTTACGAGCCTGAAGGCCGGCCTGGGGGCGGCCGGGAGGGCTGTGGCCGGGGAAGCGGGGAGAACGGGAGCGTGGAGAGGGCCTGTGTGGAGAAGCCTTAAGGACGTGGTCTCTGTCAGAAGGCCAGCGGTGGGAATAGGCCCTAAGTCCCACGGTGTTGTACTTTTCTTCAAAGCATTTTGCTGTTCACAGCAACCTTTTTAGGGATTCTTACTGTCCCATTTTACGGATGAAGAAATCAAGTCTCGGTAAAGTCATCGTCCCGCAGTTAATAATTGGAAGATCTTTACTTTAGAACGGGGCTGGAAGGTGGAATAGAGACTGCAGGAATTACGGAGAGGTAGACACAGGCGGATGTGGTGGCTGAGAATAAGATGAGCACATGAGTGTAGTTTTAGAAGCACGGGAGGTGATCGAGGCTTGGGTCGAATCTTTGGATAGTCTGGATTGTTTAGCCAGAGAGGTTGTGACTGGAAGATGAGGGTGCTAGTTGCGAAGGGACCAGAGATATGAGAAAGGAGCCTTCCAGGAGAATCTTGGGGCATCATGGTTGAACTAAAAAGCATGACATCTTGAGGTGAGAATAATGGAACTGAAATGGGGGACAGCTAGGACCAAGTTGGAAATTCTGTCCATTTTAAGGCGGTCTTATAAAAGTATTTTCATAGGTGAAACTATCACATTATGAATCACAACATCACTAATAATATGTTTAGTCAATATTCAACAAATGTGCCTCAGGCAAAGGGCAGCATACCTGCAGGTGATTTCTAATATGATTCATCGAGTTGGTTAATACAGAAAACTTCGAGTCATGCAGACACCCATCTCTTACCGTCTCCGGTCATTCACAGGTTGTCTTGAATCTACCTGCTAAATATCTTTGGTCCACACTCCCTTTTCTACCCCACCGCCCTTAGCCTTAGTCTACCTTTTTCCTTTCTAATTTTGTCTAAAGTTCTTTTAACTGATCTCTTTGCTTTAAATCCCACCTCTCCATTATGTTCTTATACTCCTGCCAAAAGTCCCATAAATACAGGTCTGATTATATTACTCTCACTTCAGATAATTCAGTTACCAGATTTTTGAATGTTCACTTTGTGTCAGGCACTGTACTGAAATTTCATTGTCCCCTTAATTTGCATTCTTATCCCTAGCTTCTTCCTCACACGAGCTTTATGCTGTAACTATACTACCAAACAGCTTGCAGTTCGCCAGACACACCATCTTGCCTCTTTGCCTTTGTATCTGCTGTTCTTCTCTTCTGGGATGACTTCCTACCTCTTTGGCTCCCATCTCCCATATATTGTTCAGGATGATTTCAGGCCTGTATCTGGGATACTAAGTGCCTGCCCCAAGCCAGGTCAGATGCTCCTGAGACTTTTTATTTATTTTGTATTGATGTCATAATAGTTTATAACGTTGTGAGATTCCAGTTCTACATTATTATTTGTCAATCACCATATAAATGTGCCCCTTCACCCCTTGTGCCCACCCCCCAACCCCCTTCCCCCTGGTAACCACCACACTGTTCTCTCTGTGTTAGTTTATATTCCACATATGAGAGAGGTCATACAGTGTTTGTCTTGCTCTGTCTGGCTCATTTCACTTCACATAATACCCTCCGAGTCCATCGATGTTGTTGCAAATGGGATGATTTTGTCTTTTTTTATGGCTGAGTAGTGTTTCATTGTATATATGTACCACATCTTCTTTATCCAGTCATCTGTTGAGGGACACTTGCGTTGCTTCCACATCTTGGCTATAGCGAATAATGCTGCAATGAACATAGGGGTGCATAAGCCTCTTTGGATTGTTGATTTCAAGTTCTTTGGATACATATCCAGTAGTGGGATAGCTGGATCATAAGGTATTTCTATTTTTAACTTTTTGAGGAATCTCCACACTGTTTTCCATAGAGGCTGCACCAGTTTGCATTCCTGCCAGCAGTGAATGAGGGTTCCCTTTTCTCCACACCCTTTCCAACATTTGTTATTTTTTATCTTGGTAATTATAGCCATTCTCACGGGTGTAAGGTGATATCTTGTGTAGTTTTGATTTGCATTTCCCTGATGATTAGTATGTTGAACATCTTTTCATATGCCTATTGGCCATCTGTATATCTTCCTTGGAAAAATGTCTGTTAATATCCTCTGCCCATTTTTTGAGCAGGTTATTTGTTTTTATGTTGTTCAGATGTGTGAGTTCTTTATATGTTATGGAGATTAACCCCTTGTCAGATATATGGTTTGCAAATATTTTCTCCCACCTGGTGGGTTGTCTTTTCTTTTTGATCCTGGTTTCGTTTGCCTTGCAGAAACTCTTTAATCTGATTAAGTCCCACTTGTTTATCTTTTCTTTTTTTTCCCTTGTCTGAGTAGACATGGAATCCTGGAATTCGAGAAGATCCCCTTATGACCAATGATGAATAGTGTACTGCCTACATTTTCTTCCAAGAGTTTTATAGTTTCAGGTCTCACCTTCAGGTTTTTGATCCATTTTGAGTTAATTTTTGTGTATGGCGAAAGCATGTAGTCTACTTTCATTCTTTTGCAAGTGGCTGTCCAGTTTTCCCAGCACCATTCATTGAAGAGACTTGCCTTTCTCCATTGTATGTTCTTTGCTCTTTTGTCGAAGATTAGCTGCCCATAGGTGTGAAGTTTTATTTTTGGGGTTTCAATTCTGTTCCATTGATCTGTGTGTCTGTTTTTGTACCAGTACCATGCTGTTTGATTACTATCGCTTTGTAGTATGTTTTGAAGTCAGGGATTGCGATGTCTCCAGCTTTGTTCTTTTTTCTCAGGATTGCTTTAGCTGTTTGGGGTCTTTTGTTGCCCCATAGGAATCTTAGGATTCTTTGTTCTATTTCCATGAAGAATGTCATTGGGATTCTGATTGGGACTTTTTGATGTATCTTTCTGTAGTGGGAAGGACATTGGCTTTAGCTTCCTCTGCCCTGGTTTTTAGTCTCAGCTCTGTTATTTACTCTGTGATCCTGGATAATGAGCTTGATCTCTGAGTTTCTGCTTCATCATTTATAAAATGAGAGTATGGTGAAAAGTAAGAAAGAAAGAGTGTATAAAATACTTGGCACAATATCTGATGTAATCTTGATGTCCAAGCAGTGTGCTTTCCTGTTTTATAGTATCTTGTACATATTTTTTATGACTTATAACCTTGTATTTTTTAATTTAAAGAAATGATCAGATAATACATCTACATAGTAAAAAAAAAAAAATTGAGAGAGTACAAAAAGAATAGGCAGTTAAAAAGTAAGTTTCCTCCCCAGAAGCAAGGACTTAACATTTTCTTGTAACATTGTCTTGTCTTTTATTTCGAGACCTCTATGCCTAGTATAGTAAATGTTTGTTGGAGGAATAGATGAATAAGTGGTAAGCTTGAAATTATTAAAATGAATTTAAGTCCTGGAAGGCTGGTGACATCTAGATGGTAGACCAAGAGTTGATGACAGGGTTTAAAGTTAAGAAGACCAAAATAGAGAAATATATTGATGAAGAAAGGAATGATCTTAGGTGTGTTAGGATTTTAAGAGACCTTTATTAGATATAAAAGTAACTTTAATTTCATGTACAGGAAAATGTTTAGGTAGCAGCAGGTTACTGTGACACAACCATAAACTCTTCTTAGTGTTTGTTGTGTATATGCTTAAAAAATGTATGTCTAAACATTACTGTTCTTATGCTTCCAGAGGAAGTTTGGAGGGGAAGAGAGAACAAAAGAGTTACAAAGCTGTTCTAGAAGACCCAATGTTGAAGTTTTCAGGACTGTACCAAGAGACGTGCTCTGACCTTTATGTTACTTGTCAAGTTTTTGCAGAAGGGAAGCCTCTGGCCTTGCCGGTGAGAACATCCTACAAGGCATTTAGTACAAGATGGAAGTAAGTTGTTTTCTTGCATATGGTGGGTTCCAGAGTATTCTCCCATTTCTTCATAGATGTTGCAAGTATGAAGTGTGGTTTGGTAGGGATTACAGAAGAATTTTTGTTTTTTTGAATTTCTTTATTTAATACCTATAAGTGTTGATCGAATAGTTTAAAGCAGTGATACATAGCAGTATTATAACTGCAATTGAGGTGGAAGTGAATTTATGTTTGTATTCAGTATGTTGACATATTTTTATAAGAACTTGACAGATTCACAAAATGACCTAAACCAAAAACACACGTATAGCATCTTTAAATTCTCTACCATTCTGTGCCCTTGAACACATAAACACTTCTGAGTGGTCTGAAATGTTGTCCAACTTGATGTTTGGAACTTAGATCTTTAGAGATATCTATTGTCATCTGTTTGGATCATATTTTTATTATTTTAAATATGAAACTAACTTTTTTTTTTAAGTTCATGGTTTATGGAGCATGGTACATTAGCAAACCATTGTCGGGATACAAGGAAAATATAATGAACATGAAGTTCCTATTTTTCCAGAACAGTGTTGTGGTTCCTTAATTTAACTTCTTGACACTTCTTATTTGATAGATTGTATGATGCAGTTTTAATGATGGATCCATGAGTTTTATTAAGCACCCTGGTAGGGTCGCTGCAGGATATGCAGGTTGTGTGCCTCTCAAGGTAGGAGCTTAGGCCCAGTCTTCATGGAAGACAAGTGTGGCCACATGGACTGCCACGCTATGCTGTTGAGGGTACTGCCCTGTATTTACCTAGTGTGGCCCAGCAGGCCAGAAATGGTTTTTCAGAGACAGCAGAAGCCTGAGCTCTGGTGATCTGGCTACACCGAAACCTGCTATTTTAATGGTATAATTTCTTTAGTAGTCATTTTGTAGATAGATATACACAAACACACGTATATATATGTATAGATACTTGTTATTCTGGCAAATTTCAAACTTATAAAAGTAAAGAGAATAATATAATGAACTTCCAAGGCCCCATCACCTAGCTCTGATAATTATTAACTTGAAGCTAATCTTGTTTCATCTATACTCACCATTATTTCGAAGCAAATTCCAAATATTATATCATCTTAACTGTAAATATTTCTGTATATCTCTTTTTTAAACATAACTACAGTACCATATTACACCTGAAACAATGGACCAAAATTCCTTAATTGTATCAGAGCTTCGTAAGCTGGAATCAGGAAGTCTACAAAACCCTGAAATTATATGCAGAATTTTGTGTGTGTTGTTCATTTTCACACGGACAGAGCTCAAAGCTTTTATTAGATTTTTTTGAGGTGGCTTGTGACCCCTCAAAATTCTTAGAACCACAAATTTAGGATGGTTTGTTCATTAGCACAGGATGGCACTGCCTAGTATTTACCTTTTCAGCCTGACCCACCATGTAGATAGTAATTAAATAAATTTATTTAGTTCCTTAAGCTTATCTGTAGTGGAGAATGGCTTTTTAAAGCATATAATTTATTTTTTTAAGAACTTCATGCAAGAAAAGGATTTAATGACTTTCTCATTCTCCTTTAAATTCATAGCCATCTCTAATTTTCCTGTAGTTCCTTGAATTTATATGGTGGATATAAATGATTTGTCCTTTAAATTTTTGAGAATTCTGTTCAATTTCTTACAGATGCAGATATATTTGACCTAGACTGGGATATGTCCCATTGAGAATAATTTTGAGTAAACAGAGAAACAGTTCTCTCTGTCTGCTGGATATTACTTTGTGTATTGTTTGCATAGTTTTCTTTTGGGATTTTAGAAGCCATCTGTTGTTTAAGGGAGTTGAAATTATCAAATAAATTCAGTGTGCAATTTGGATGCCAAAGAAAATTTGGAGAGATGAATAGAGAGTAAAAAATAAAGAGCTGTGGTGTCGTTACTATATGATTAAGAATATTCCTTAGTGAAATCGTATATACAGACATGCTTTGAAAGCATGAAAAACTAATAGCTAAGCATTATCAGTATTAATGAAATAACTTGAGGAACAGAAAAATCTCTCATAAAAATATTGTCCCATGTCTGTCTAGAGCAGTCTGGTAACTTCTTCATGTTATGAAGGTAGTAGATAGTCTACTTCAACCTTTTTAAGGTTTGGTTGTTTTTTCCTGCTTTATTAAGGCTCTTAGGAGCATATTATCCTCAGCAGTGTTTTGAGGGTAATATGAGTAATTCTGATTTTTTTCTCTTCGTAATATAAAACTGTCTTCCAGAGAATGCTTATAGAAAATCACAGTTTGGTTCAAAACGGGTTTGGTTCTAACAGGGTTAAGTGTTTTCCCAGCTTTGTATTGGCCATTATCCTATTCCTTTGTTTTAGTGATGTTCTCTGAGTTTCTTGATTAAAGGATTTACCGGTGTTATTTCTCATGAGCTTTGTTTTTCAAAAATTTTGTTTCATGTGTTCTGTATTGAAAACTGAAGTTGCCTGGAGCAAAACTAAGGTAACTGCCACATTATTTTTTATAGTACGCATTTAATCTTTTGGGTTTTCTTTTTGTTTTTTGTATTGTTTTTTGAGGAAGATCAGCCCTGAGCTAGCATCCAATGCCAATCCTCCTCTTTTTTTTTTTTTTTTTTGCTGAGGAAGATTGGCCCTGGGCTAACATCCGTGACCATCTTCCTCTGCTTTATATGGGACACCACCACAGCATGGCTTGATGAGTGGTGCATCAGTGCGTGCCCGGGATCCGAACCTGCGGACCCCAGGCCACTGCAGCGGAGTGCATGCTTTTAACCGCTTGTGCCACCGGGCCAGCCCTCATTTAATCTTTTGGGACTTTTTCTCTTGGAATCCTTCTCATATGGTTTGTTAATTTGAAAGACAGTTTTATATATATGTTTATGTTGACTTTATTTCCATAGCTGGAATGAATGGCTAAAACTGCCTGTAAAATACCCTGACCTGCCCAGGAATGCTCAAGTGGCCCTGACCATATGGGATGTGTACGGACCAGGAAAGGCAGTGCCTGTGGGAGGAACAACCGTTTCACTCTTTGGAAAATACGGGTAAGCGTTCTCTTCTCCTCATCTTTAGGAATATCACAGGTCCTTTTCTTTTCTTTTCTTTTCTTTTTTTTTGGTGAGGAAGATTGGCCCTGAGCTAATGTCTGTTGCCAGTCTTCCTCTATTTTGTATGTGGGGCGCTGCCATAGCGTGGCTTGATGAGTGATACAGGTCTGTGCCCGGAATCTGAACCCATGAACCCGGGCTGCTGAAGTGGAGTGCGCTGAACTTAACAACTATGCCACCAGGCCACCCTGGCCCTTTTCTTTTTTGGGAGGGCTTTAATAGTTTCTGCCTAATCAGGGTCTCTGTGTGAGGAAGTGAAAAACCTGTTTGGTACACAAGATTCCGTCATTCTTGAGACTGAATTCGACACATATTTCCTATGGGATATACAGATAGATTAATTAAGAAACACAATTTATATTACTCTACTGTTAGTAATGGGTAAAATGATTTCTATTAGAAACTAGTCATTGGAAACTAGAATCTTGCTTTTAGGAAAAAAAGGTTATTTGGCTTATACTATAACTGCTTTGTTATAGGGTTTTTTTGCTTTGTCATAATAGTGACAGAAAGGACAATAAGCAGGGTTAAAAAGCACTAATTTGCTAATAATGGTCATGATTAGAATAGAAAAGTTGTTAATTTAGTTTTTAACATTTACAGATAATAGAAGTTTTTGTAAAAAAAACAAAACCCATAGTCCTGAAGGGTATTTTTTCTTTATCCCTTTTCTCCTGTAACAGAGGGATTGCTCTTTATCTTTGGAGAATTGGTGATATTCTATTCTTTCTGTGTTTATTAATTGGAATTTTCCTCTAAAGAACTTGGTCTTTCATCGAGTGTCGAGTTACCTTAGTGTATATATATATTCATACAGCTCATAGAGGAAAGGCGGGTGGATGTTTTATTTTTTTCCCCTTGGCCAGTTTTAAGAACGAGTTGGTGCCCTGGTAATTGCGAAGGTGACAATTGATGTTTTTTTGTTTTTAAGTTTTGTCATGAACTTTTAGTCTTAAACATTTTTGAAATGTTTCACTCCATTGCTGTCTTTATTCTTTATAGTGCTCAAAAACTCTCATTTTTGGTCACTAGGAGCCCTTCAAGTTCATCCCATGTCCTTGACAGTACTCCCATAGTCATTGGTAGCTTCTTTGCTTTCTGATAGACAAGCTGTTCCAGGCTCATTGGGCAGTTTTCCACCCCAGACCTGGCATCTTGGAAAGAAGTTCTAGTTCCTTTCACTGTGAAATGGTAGGCACCTTCATCTAGGTATTCTCAAACTTCTAAATTTTTGCCCATTTTAAAGTTGAAAAATGTCATCTCCTGAATTAATTTCCACATCATTAAATATGAATGTGGATGATCACATTTTGATATGTTCATTTACTCTTTGTGTTTATCTTTCTGTGAATTGCTTTTTGATGTCATTTCCCCAATTAGTTTTATTGAAATAAATTCACATACCATAACATTCTTTATCTTTTTTTTGAGTTGTCCTTTTTCTTATATATAAGGAGTCTTTGTAGATTAATGAAATTAGCCCTTTGTGTGTTATATGTTACAAATATTGTTTTTCCTGTTTGACATTTCCTTTTGAATTAGAGTATGTTTATTTGCACGTTTGCTTGCAATTCATGACTCTTAAATTATTATGTTGAATTTATCAGTTTTTATTTTTATGACCTGTGAATTTAATGTTTTAGAAAGTCCTTTCCCATTTTTAAAAAGGGTTTTCTTCTGTTACGGTTTTAAGTTTAACCACACATGGCGTAGTAGTTAAAGTTCGGCATGCTCTGCTTTGGCTGCCCAGGGTTTGCAGGTTCAGATCCCAGGCAAGGACCACTTGTCAGCCATGCTATGGTAGCGACCCACATGTAAAGTGGAGGAAGATTAGCACAGATGTTAGCTCAGGGCGAATCTTCCTCAGCAAAAAAAATAAAAATAAATAAAGAAAGAAAGAACTCTTTTTCCCTTCCCTCATATCCTTCCCTTCCCTTCTCCTTCCCTCCTTGCCTCCATTCCTTTCTTCCTATTTAGAGAAAAAAAAAAAGCTCATTGTTATTTTGTTGGGAAATCATATTGAATTATGTATTCTAATTAAGGAGAGAATTGACACCTTTATAATATTGAATTTTTCTATCCAGGAATAGAGTGTGTCAGAAAGGCTTCAACTCGTAAATAAAATCTAGATGTAATCCCATTTGGAATAGCTTGATTGCTTAGTAATGTGTCAGTATTTTAGTTTAATGTAGCTATTAAAGAGATGTTTCTTATTGAAATCCATGCAGGAACAATAATTTAGACATAGTCTGAGACATTGTGGCCTCTAGTTTTTAAATATGATTTTTGATAAAACAGCATGTTACAGTAGAATGGACATATTACTAAATCAGTATTGTTTCTCCTCCAGATCATTTGTTCCTTTTTACTTTTCTCTACTAGAGTGGGGTTTGCTTGCTATACAGAGAAAAATGCACAACAGTCATTACTCTTTTTTTTTTTGAGGAAGATCAGCCCTGTGCTAACATCTGCCAATCCTCCTCTTTTTTTGCTAAGGAAGACTGGCCCTGGGCTAACATCCGTGCCCATCTTCCTCCACTTTATGTGGGACACCGCCACAGCATGGCCTGCCAAGCAGCGCATTGGTGCGCGCCCGGGATCCGAACTGGCAAACCCTGGGCCACTGCAGGGGAGCATGCCCACTTAACTGCTTGCGCCACTGGGTCGGCCCCCAATCATTACTCTTAACTTGGCTCTTAGTGGTTAAATGTTCTTGAGAAACAGCCAAATAGACCTCTTGGTTTTTCCTCCCAGCGTTTTCATAAGTGATTTACCTTCTGGAAAATCAGTTGGAGGTTTCATTATAAAAACACCTCTTTTAGTATGCATGTGCATTTTAGATGACCTTAGGATATAGTTTCAGGAGACACTCTGATGAGACTATAGGTGTGAGAGAATGGAAATTTCCACAGAAGTGCGGTGAAATGACCTGCCTAAAGCCAAATAAACTCTTTCTCAGATTGACATTTGTGACACTCGTTTTCTTGGCTTTTGGCGCTTTTAAAAAAGTACATGAAATCAGTAGTAATCAATCTATGTATGAGGATTATCTGGCAAGCTCTCTAGAAAAGCACCTTCCTGTGTTCTCATTAATCAGTAAGTCTGTGGTGGGGCCCAACAATCTGCATTTTTAATAAACATCCTGAGTGATCCTGTGAAACGGACCACATCTTAAGAAACACTGCATTAACTTTTCATAGTCGTCTATTTATGTGACTTATGCATGCATTTCTTTTCAAGATTACTTCCTTTACTCCTTCCCCTGGTGGCCACTTTATTTGTAATTTTGTGTATATCCCAGTAAAAGAAAAATTCCTTTACCTCTCATCCAAAGCCCCTGGAAACATGCCTGAAAGATAAATCAGTAGTATTTGTTCTACTTTAAGAAGTAATTAGGGGCCAGCCCCGTGGCTTAGCGGTTAAGTGCGCACGCTCCGCTACTGGCGGCCCGGGTTCGGATCCCGGGCGCGCACCGTCGCATCGCTTCTCCGGCCATGCTGAGGCCACGTCCCACATACAGCAACTAGAAGGATGTGCAACTATCACATACAGCTATCTACTGGGGCTTTGGGGGAAAAAAAAAGGAGGAGGATTGGCAATAGATGTTAGCTCAGAGCCGGTCTTCCTCAGCAAAAAGAGGAGGATTAGCATGGATGTTAGCTCAGGGCTGATCTTCCTCACAAAAAAATAAATTAAAAAAAAAAGAAGTAATTAAATTCCAAAGATTTCCATAAAGGTAGTAGTAGCAATAAAGTGGAAGTTGAACTTCAATTAGTTTTTCTGGTATTAAGTAGATTAAGGCTTCGAATCTTGGAGTGTTATCTGTTTTCTCTTAACTGGAAGATAGTTCATGCCATTCCTCTGTGTTCTGAACACATCACGTCAGGTACAAGTGAAATATGTTGGAGAGCTGCACTGATTCTGTGAAATTACTTCTCTTAAAGCAGGCTTTCTCAAATATGAGTCATTGACTTACCACTTTCAGAATTCCTGCTATATGTCTGCACTAAGTATATTCTTATTTACTTGATATTTTTATTTAAACCAGCTCACTATTTTTACTTCCAGTTAGTTTACAACAAAAACTTAATATCTCTTCTGTACATGGAAAACTAGTATTATTTAACATTGGTGGGTAATGATAAAAATAAATACAGTGAAAATAACTATGTTATTAAATTTTGGAAATTGAAGCAAAAAAACCCTAATGAAATACAAATAATACTAAATCTATTTGATTTGCAAAATATACATACAATATCTGCAAAAAAAACTCCTTGAATTAGAATGGTTCTGTTTGTGCCTAGTCAGCTATAAGGGGATATTCAGCTCACTGTCACTTAATTTAAGGTAAAGTTTTACATCAACATTTTCTTTCTTAACCAGTCCAACTGCTATATGGTTTTAGGGCAGTTAGCCAGTTGATAACATTAGATTTTAATAGAGATCTGTGTACTTTGAACAGTGGGGAGGGAATACAAAAAAGCTAGATTACCTACTCCTATCCCTATAAGCTGACACTTATGCTGATCTTCACCTCAGAAAAAGGAATTCTAAGAAACCCCATGAAATTAAAATAACTTCTTTTTCTCTCTGTGTCCTGAGGCCTTTCCTTGAGGGCAAATTGGGTTGCAGTGGAGACAAGGCTAGGCATTCCCTAGCATGATACTGGACTTCCTGTGCAGCTTTGGATCATGGAAGAATATGACATTCAGGATGTTCTAGGTGCTATAGCAGAGTGCAAACATCCACTGTGACTGCTGGGTCACAGCTGCTTCTCTGCATGCTGCTGCTGACATCCAGGGAGAGACAGCAGCATGAGTCTTCTGGGTGGCCTTAGCAGGAAGCCTGTGAAGTTTTCTTCCACTTGCTGTGAAAAATCATGTCATGTGCCACTATAGTTCTTGTGACTTAGGGAAATGGTGCTTTAGACCGCGGTTCCCGAAATGTGTCTTAAGCAATGAAATAACACCTGTTGCTCCCCACCTTGTTCTCTAAATAGTCCTGGTATGGACCTAGCAGCTATTTAAATGTGGTCCTTCAAGCATCTGATAGTTGTATTATAGTATTGGGAATCTTGTGACTACCAACTCTTGCTAAGTGCTAATATCTGTTTTGTATATTTGAGTCACTGTGAAGCAGCGCTTCTTGTGTAATAGTATAATTAATAATTGAAAGACTGATTTGTTAGGATATGACTAGAGTAACTAATTGTCCTCATTTTGAAAGTCTAGCTTGTGAGATTTCTAAGTAGCTGAAGGATGGATTGATCATTAGGTTGAATTGGCAAAGAACCATAGGCAAGCTGCAGATTTCTCTTGCAGATGTTTTTTCCAAATGTGAATTCTGAAGTCCGGGCGGTTGCTGCTGTAGTGGCTTGGCACTGGGAGCTGGAGCATCAACAGCAGCTGTTTCTGGGGCCTCTGCTGGAGTCTGAAGGAGATCCTGCTGTGCTGTTTCTTCTGTCTTGCCTGTTTGGCTTAATTTCCCAAGTGGACATGAGGCTCTGAGCATCTTCTGGCTTGCCACCTGGAGGCTGTGTAACTCTCTGCAAAGCTTCCATTAGTGTCAAAAGAAAGTAATATGTTCACTTGATCATTTGAGTCACTTGGCATCACTCCTACCCTCCATATCCCCTGTCTTTAAATCTCCTCTTCAGATCCATCCCAAGGCACCTAAATCATTTAGTAACTGACTTCCTGCCAAATGTACTTATTTTTGATTTAGTTAAGTTCAGCCAGAGTATTCACTGGGGGGTGGGGAGGTGGAGAGAAGGAAGGGAAACCTTCTGCTATTTCTGAAGGTACACTTAAGGATATTCCTTTAAAGTGGTACCATTACCTCACTGTACCCAGTTTCTTAGAGACTAAGCAGGTCAGCTTGATGGTGAATCTATATCTCACTTGAAAGGGAAAGAAAATGAACTTTATAAAAAGCTTGTATATGTGCTTTTTTTGTAACATTACTTTTTTTTTATCTTGAACGTGATAAATAAATATTGAGAATTTTGATTCTTCACACCTGGTCTGTGCATTTTGTACTGGCCTCTAAAGGAAGCTTTTGCAGAGATGGTTGCTGGATATTACCTGTTTTATTGCCAACCTTAGAGACCTTATAACAGATATGGCCCTTAATCTTATTGTGCTCATGAGCTTGTAGCTCTCCTTTATAGTTCCCAATCTAAATGTTTATGGCATAATTACTTATATACGTTACATAACGTTTAGTGAAAATCCCCTATTACCTCAGAAAGATCTGTGTAGAAATTTTCCGTTAGTCAGAACATGATAATGGTTTAAGAAAATTTATGTAAACCTTTTTACAGTTAAGTAGACAATGTTTTTAAAGATGGAAAAAATATATCAAAATATCCAACGTATACCTTAGTTTTAAAAATATTATTAAATGTGAGAGTGTGCAAAATGCTTTGGACTTGCCTCCACCCCTGTACATTACCGCACTAAGGGCACGATCTGCTCGCCGCAAGACAAAAGCCAATCGTCAAGAGGCAAGATGGTGGAAAAGAAAGGGCAGTTTATTACAGCTTGCTAGCAAGGGGGAAGACAGCAGACTAATGTCTGAAAGAACTATCTTAAGGGGGCACAAAATTTTATAGTGGTTACATAGGCTGGTGGGTTACAGGGGAGGTGGTTAGGAATGTTGACCTTCTGGTGTTACAGACTGGGAGAGCCACACCAGATCTTTCAGTTTTCATTGATGATGGCTATCAGCATAGACTCTCTGTTGGGGGGTCATCCTATTCCTAAGGAACTCAAAAGAACAAAGTTACCATCTTATCACAGTTGGGAGGTACATGCACAAACAGGGGTCATAAAATCTACAGAGCAGTTAGATCTCCTGGAGGGTGCATATTCAGCTGGGTTAGTTTGTCAGAGGTCATTACAAAGGGTTTTTCTTTTCTACAATATGGCTTCCCTTATGTCAACCTTGTCTTGAGCCCGTATCACACACACTTCCAATCTTACTCTTTCTATTGATATTGACAGTTTGCTCTTTCAGCTTTGGGAGGATGCTGTTGAGTAGACTTTACATTGTTTGAAAGGCTTTGTTAAAAAACACTTAAAAAAAGAGAACACACTAACAGAAGAACATCCCTAACCCCTCATAAGGAAAACAAACTCAGAAACTGGAGAGTAGCGTATTTAAAAAGCATAGTTGTCTAAAGCTCCTTTATGAATTTGTTTGGCATTTACTGTAGATCATCTTGGTAGCTTTTT
Source organism: Diceros bicornis minor (assembly GCF_020826845.1). Classification (NCBI taxonomy): domain Eukaryota; kingdom Metazoa; phylum Chordata; class Mammalia; order Perissodactyla; family Rhinocerotidae; genus Diceros; species Diceros bicornis. The sequence continues at coordinate 35,467,161 of NC_080755.1, forward strand.
GAAGGAAACATGACACTAAAGGTCATATAGTCTTTCACTTTAAAGCAGGATCATCAAGCTTAGACTGAATTCTGACTATGTGTTAAATTTCTGATTTGTAGACATGGGAAACTTTTTTTATATGAACCCACTGTTCTATTCTATTTTAGACATCTTTCTTATGGAAAAGAAGACAGGAGACAAATCAACCTGTACCTAGTGAAAAGGATAATATACATAACATTTATTGAATACTTATGTGGCAGGCACTGTTCTAACTACTTTTTGCTTGTACTAATTTACTTAGTTTTTCCGACAATCCTGTGAGGTACAGATACTCTTTATAATCTCATTTCATGGACTAGGAAACTGAGGCGCAGAGAAGTTAAATAACTTACCCTAGGTCACGTAGGTCATAGATGGCACGGCTAAGATTGAAACCCTGGCAGTTTGACTCTACAGTCTACTATGCTGAATTGTCAGTTAAAGAAGACACTTATGTAATTATTTAAATTTTGGTTTCAGTCATTGTAAATGTGGCATTTTTCCATTGGGTAGGAATTTGGTCTCCATTATTAAGATCTCCACGGAAGTGATGAAGCATGTGTGGTCTGTTACTGATCCTTCTTTCCTTCCACTCTACCTTTGGAATCTGTAATAGTTCTAACTGCTTGGAGGAGAAAAGAATGGCATGTGAAAAACAATGTGATATGGATTTCAGTTGCTTAGTTAATTGCTTTACAACCTACTGGGGGCTTAAAGCTTGGCAAGGGAGACTTGCATTTACTTGTGTAGAAGTCTTTTTGTGTAGGAATCTTAAAATTTCCTATAATGAACTGCATTAATTTACTTGTACCCTGAATATTCTCTTTTTGCCTAGCATGTTTCGGCAAGGGATGCATGACTTAAAAGTCTGGCCTAATGTAGAAGCAGATGGATCAGAACCTACAAAAACTCCTGGCAGAACAAGCAGTACTCTCTCAGAAGATCAGATGAGCCGCCTTGCCAAGGTAAAAAAGAAACTATTGGAACAGACGGAAAGCTCTGAATGATGTCTATTGTAGTATAGAATGACATTATGAATTCTGTCAGATTATTTTTTTAATTTAAATTTAATTTTTTAATAATAGTTTTATTGAAATATAATTCATATACAGTCATGCGCTGCATAACAATGTTTTGATCAACAATGGACTGCATATACGATGGTGGTCCCAGAAGATTAGTACCGTATAGTCAAGGTGTGTAGTAGGCTACACCATCTAGGTTTGTGTAAGTACATGCTATGATGTTCGCAGAAAGACAAAATCGCCTAATGATGCATTTCTCAGAACATATCCCCTTCGTTAAGCAACATTTGCCTATGCCATAAAATTCACCCTTGGAAAGCATACAGATCAATAGGTTTTAGTAAATTCACAGAGTTATGCAGTCATCACCACTATTTAATTTTAGAATATTTTCATACCAAGTGTAACCATATACCCATTAGTAGTCACTCCCCATTCTCTCTTCCCTCCAGCCCCTGGCAACTACTAATCTACTTTCTCTGTGAATTTGCCTATTCTGGACATTTCATATAAAAGGGAATCATACAATATGTAGCCTTTTGTGACTGGAATTCTGTAAGATTTGACATTGTGGATATTTTGGTGATATTTTCAAGATGACCACCCTACCTATTTTATTGACATAGATGCAAGAGTTACATGCTAGAGATTCTTAGGTTGTTTGGAAGTGAAAATTCTTTATACTATTAGGTAGTCTAACTTGCCCTCGCTTCACCGTCCCGCCCCCTCCTTTTTGTAAGCAGACTGAGTTATTACCTTTTTGTTTCAAAATTGTTTTAATGAAGTGTTTTCATTTAGAAATACAAAAACAGCTCAATTCTGTACTTAAATCACAAAAATATAACTTATTTTGTGAATATCCATTCACAAAACACTATGCTAGATACTGTTTAAGGATCCTTTTACAATTCTTTTATTAAGAGACTTTTTTCTAATTCTTACATGTAATTTTCCTTTGCAATCTTGTTAGTATGGATGTCTCGTTAATGAATGGAGAAAGTTTTGTTGCCAAGCATTTTACAGCTTGTTAACTCAACCTACGTGTGGAAGAAATCTTAATTATAAGGAATAGGTATTTGCATTGGCCGGACTTTGTGTTTCAACATAAAATTTTTATTGTCAAGTTCATTGTATGTCTTTTTGTATTGTTCTTTTATGGAAAAATGATGTCATAGCTACCTAATAAACTTTTAAACCAAATTACTATTGTCAGCTTTCCTCTCCATAATTAAATAAATAAAATTTAATTTTCATTTCAGCTACACATTCTGAGATTTTGTTTACATTCTTACATGGAATATGGGAAAGTTCTCAAGCTTTTCTTATGTCTACCTTCTCTTTAAGAGTTTATCCTGGTGACGAATTTTCATTTAGTCTACTCTCTGTGACTTTTGTAAACCTTGAATATTAACAGAAATTTTATCAGAATCAGCTCATTTATAGCCTGTGGATCACTATAATGTGAAAAAGGTTAAATCTCAAGTGTAAGAGGAATGTAGCATGTGTTGAAGAAGCAAAAGGTTTACATGCTTTAAAGAATAGTATTATGACTCATATTATGGATAAAATTACAAATTTGAAGGAGAATGGGAACAGTCAAGAAATATAAAGCTGTATGGTTGACAATTCATCTACTTTGTTGTTCTGTTAAGCAAATTATTTAGGCATCTGTTCACATGTTCCTAATTTTTTTTCCCAATTATTTTTGATGGAAGGTTCAAAGATAATTTTTATAACAACTGACTATGACATTTTTCAAACAGCAGTATATGTGTCTTTGGAATTTGTTTGAACTAGACTTCTGGCTTTTTAATGTAGCATGATGTTATAGTATACATTTCTTAATTTTATCTTTTGAATTTCATGGTAGGAAAAAAAATGTGACGATGAACTTTTTTATGAGTGAAACAGTAACCCCTTAAAGAGCCATATGGGTTCATATTTGTCTTTTAGTTATCAGTGCACATTAGCAACTTTAGAAACGATGACTAAGCATATGCAGAGTTAAAGGTGTAGGGAAGAATGTTAAGAAACATTTTTGTTAATTGGTAACAGTTATCATCAACAGTCTAAATTTTTTATATTGAAGAGTATGACAAGTTGGGTCCTACTTTTTCAAGAACTAGTTATTAAAATTTAAATGCTGTCTGTATTGCCAGAGTAGTTAACAGTTTTCAAGTGAGTCTTTATGCACTGGTTTCTAAATCTTTAAAATAGGAATAAAAATTAATGAGACTAAGCATCTTACAGTCTTTCTGATGCTAACTGGAGATGAGCTCTTTTCAAAATTTTTTGCCCGTAATAGAATTGTACTTTTGCTACTGAGTAGAGTGGAGACTTCGGAGCTTGCTATGCTGTGACAGCTTGCATTAGTCTCATGTTCCCCAGAGACTACAGAGAAACCATCAAAAGCAGTAATTACTTTTCTTAAGGGGAAAAAACGCATCATGTTTGTAGCATTGTTGAAGGAACTGCTCCATCTTTGAAGGAAGCTCTTTTTATTTCTTGGCTCTGTGGGCTAATATGTTTCATTCTTTTCTATACAGCAGTTGGTCATGATGTTTGAGGTTTCAGAACCTGTTATATCCCTGCTGCTATTGAAGAAGAATGTGCTTTTAACATTACATCTTGGGTTTGATACATTGGAAGCTTGGATACTTGGAAGCACTTTACAGTGAGAAGAGAGAGCACTGTAGTATGAGTCAGATTTGGCCATCCTTCTGACTCAGGGAAAAGAATTGTTGAACTTATAAGATCAGAAGTTTAGAATGGGTGATTTCTAAGGTCCTGTATAGCTATTTATATTCTATGATTCTAAAAGTACTGAAATAGCAAGGAATTTATCTATCTGGACTTTCTAGTTATCACCATAAAAATATATTTTTAGAGATAATATACTATATATCTCTAATAGTAGATAAGAAACGTGCGGTCATCAGTTTGCAATTGTGAATGTGTTGTGTTCTCGTCGTTCCTTTTCTTCTGCAATGTGTGTGCAGAGAGTAGAGCGTTATTCGGGGCCTGCCTGATGTGAATGATGTGGCTGTGCTCTTCGATGTTGTTTTTGTTGTTTGATTAGTGCTTGTTTCTTTACTTAAATTTTCCAGACTGACTTCCTGAAAACTCTTTCCTCACCCACTCCATAGTGTTTCCCTTGCCTTATACCGGAGAAAGTATACTTTGATATTTGTTGTGGTTTTAACTTCTTAACGTACCAGAGAGAATATACTTTGATACTTGTTATATTCTTAACTTAAAGTCATACTTCGATATTTGTTTTGTTCTGAAAGTTGTGCCACAGCAGCTCTCTTTCTTCCTCCTTCCCTCTTAGTCCTCCGCCCTCCTTCTCTCATTTTTCTGGTTCTGCATGGAAAAATTTGTTCAGTTAGATTGTCATTCTCTTCCTGAAAACATTTTAAAATTGTTTTTGGTACAATATGCTTTTAACAACTGGGAAAGAATGTGTATACTCACGTTTCCACTTTCATACAAAAGGAACAGAAATTTTATATGTAATACTCATATTTCTCACACTTTAAAATTGTTTTTGGTACAATATGCTTTTAACAACTGGGAAAGAATGTGTATACTCACGTTTCCACTTTCATACAAAAGGAACAGAAATTTTATATGTAATACTCATATTTCTCACACTACCATTTTAAGAAAAGAAATGAGTATTCAAATAGATGTGGTTTAAGTTGTTAGAACTGAATGATTTATTTCTTGTTGCACTTTGATTTTCCAGCAAGTGAATTTACTATGATTGTTTCTAATTGTTGAGAAGGAAGTTGGCTTAAGAGTAAAAAACGATACATAAATCTTAATAATAGCAATGCATAGTTACCATGCATTGTACCCATGAGCCAAAATAAATAGCATAGTGACAGTTTTCAAACTGCAGTGTAAGAAAGTTTATTCAGTTATAGAACTGCTTCAGTCTTGGCTGCCTGGGGATAATGGGACAAGAGGACTGTGAAATGAAGATGAACTATTTAAATGGCCTGTGAAAAGATGGTGCTAGATAATTATTAAGCAAAGAACCTCAGTCTCAAGCTGGACTAAATAGTCTTATTCTGACTTATTGCTCAGCTATGAAAGTTAAGTTATAACTGCAATATGAATAACTGAAGTTTAAAAGCCTAATTTCTAGGTTTAACATTTCTTAAAATCCTTTCAGAAGGATTTCAGTAGAATTAACGTCTCTAATGATTTTACATCATTTTGTGACCATGCCTAGTTTTTCTTTGAGGAAAAATGAGTGTGAGAAAAGGAAACAAAATTGAATTTGAGTTTAGTTCTTATTTTTTATAATTTGGATTTCTTAGACTCAGTAGGGAACAGGAAGAAATGAATGTATTAAAATATACTGTTTTTCCCCCATCTTCCTCATTATGTTCCCTTTCCCATCTCTAAATTTCCCTAATTAATTTTTATTCATATAGTGTCTTTCTCTTTGATTTGTGAAAATAATCAAAGGCCAGACTTCTGGGGCATTTATTACACTTCCATTATCCGTGACCCAGCCTTTTAATGATTGTGGGCCTTCCTTGAGCAAATTGAGCCATTGTTCCCATCTGCTCATTTTCTCAGCTTGTCATATTGTAAGAGTTTTATGACCAGGATGCATATCCACGTGGGGTTTGGGATGTGACTACCAAGCTTTAGTGTTTGATTTATATTTGAATCCATGTCTTTAGACATGAAAGGTGAGTGCAAAAGTGTGCTTCTCCACTGTCTTCCTTTCATTTTAGCAGCTCTGCTTGATGCCTTTGGAATGTGCTTTAGTTTCTGTCAATTTGATTAAGAGGAGGCAAAGAAAAAGTAATGACTAGATGAAAAATGCTTTTTTGGTCTATGTGACACAGGTTGGGGAATGTTGAGCAGAGTGTATAGGTGAGCATTGCTACAGTGAAGTTTTGGTAAGATGTGGTGATGTCTCAGGCTGACCCCTGGATTTCCTACATGGGGTCACTCTGGGTCCAGGGTCCAGACCTCAGGTTTATAGCAATAGGAACTGGATTTTTTTAGGAATAATTATTTTTTTTATAATTAAATAATTATATTTATTTTTCAGGAATAATTATTATCTCAAGAATAGGTTCATACCAATCAATTCAAAGGGTTATTTACAGTCTAGAGCTGTACTGTGTAAGATAATAGCCACAATTCACATGTGGCAGTTTAATTAAAATTAAATAAAATTAAAAATTCAGTGGCTCTGTTATCATAATCACATGCCAAGTGCTTAATAGCCACATGTGGCTAGCAGCTACCTTTTGGACAATGCAGATATGGAATATTTCCATTACTGCTGAAGGTTCTGTTGGATGTCACAGATCTGGAGTGCCAATTTACTAATTTGTAATGGATGAGTAACTATATTATTATCTTTCTGGTAACCATATTACTTGTGTCTGCTATCCAGGACACCATTTTTCAAGGCACCTTGGAAATTAAATTAGTCTTCAGGAGATTGTTGATTTCTTAGTGAGCCATGAAGGAACTAGCCTGAAGGAGCTAACATGAAGAAGATAGAAAGTTTTGAGAGATATTTCACTCAGTTTAGGGAAATCTTAAAAGAACTTTCTCTCGACATTACATTTCTAGTCGCAGGATTACTTGAATATGCTGGCTGTACTGCATCTTTTGAATAAACATTGACAGATTATCATGATCACAAAATAATCCTTTAAATTGAGATTAAGGTAACAAGAAATTTTCCGATCACATAATTTTGTGAAGTAGGATTGAGGATATTTATTTTAAATTATTTGATAGTACTGTTTGACCTGCTGAAACATTTTCCCTTGAAAGAGACTATTTTGGGTTGAATGCATTGCATTGAATGGGTGCTTGTCTTGCATTGGTTAGAGAAGCTCACTGAGATTTTTAAGTATGTGGACGAGTCCTGTTTATCTCCACCACCATCACCTGCTGTGTGGAAGGCACACTTCTAATTGTTGGAGACAAAAAAAGTGATACAGAACCTCTTAATCTCAAGTTCGTGTGTCCGATGTACAGCAAGCCAAATACTGAGACATTGGTGCTTGGAGATGGAGAAAGGCCCCATTCGAGTTGGCCAAGACGGGAAGGCGGGAGCATGGGTTCACTCAAATATGCCTTCCCCAGAGCAAAAAGCAGGGGGGTTTTAGAGCTAAGGGGCTTGGCAGGAGGAGCTTGGGAGAAACAAAGGGGTCACTCCCAATAAGCCCCTGAGCAATCTGCAGTGGCTACTGGTGGGGCAGCCATCTGGTGATCGCAACCTTCCCAAAGTCATTGTCTCTCTTTTGTAAAACAAACTCACGAATCCTCTAGACCCCAGTCACCCCTCCCGTTAAACAAGAAAACAGCAAATTGACAAGATTCGTAACAGAGTCAAAATCATGTTCTTATTGAATATCTACAGTAACTCTCAGGTACCTGGCTTCAAAAGTGTATTACTAGGTTGATGCTATCATTATTATTAGTGCCATTATGAGTAATAATAATAATAACAACCATGATGATAATCACCTTATATGTATAAAGTGCTTTAATATCTATACAACCCCTTAGCATAGATTGAGAACTAAAATGGAGAAGTGGTTAAAATCATGGCTTTGGAGACTTTTTAATTCAGATTCCAGTTATATCTCTGGGTTTAGTTGTGATATTGGATTAGCTTCTTAATCTTTACTAAGCCATGAAATCCTCATCTTTAAAACAGGAATAATATGTAGTTATATTAATTTTTGAGTTATTGTGAAGACAATATAAATGAGATAAAATAATTAAAAGATTTAGCATGTTGCTTGGCAATGTTGAGCTAAAAAAAGCAATGAAAAACAGTCAATCTTAAGATTTCTTTCACCCACAGACCTCAAAGAACTAAGGTTTAGAAGGAAAGGAAACATGGCTGTGAAGAGGATATGTTTTGTTCAAAGAAACCATATGATAGGAACTGCTGGGTACACACGTGTGAGAACTCTTTACTAAGGAATAAAAGACAAAAAGAACAGATGCTGATAAAATTGTGGCAACATTTTAGACCTGTGGAGAAGTGGCTGATGGTTTCTTTGTGTGATCACAAAAGATGATGCAGCTTGAAAGTTAGTAGTGGTAATGAAATCTCACTTATTTAGCCCAAGCTTTTGGCAAATTATCGCTTGATCACAGGGTAATTTTTCAGAAGGTTCAGGAAAAAAGACATGGCTACTCTAGGACTAATTATAACCAATGTGAAGGAACCAGTTGGTGAAAGGGGAATAACAGAAACTTTGGAAAAAAATCTAAAGATGTCACGTTATATTTTGGGATTTCAATTATGGTCAAGGAATGGAATAATTGACCAGAGGAGAGGTTAATCTTGGACTCTAAGTAAACAGTTCTTAACACGTTTGGAGAAAGGCAGGACAATCCATTGATTTGAGAATGTAGAAGGGAAGACAGCCCAAGAGAAACAATGATTCTCAAGAGGTGATTTGAGCTGGACACAAGCAGGGTTTATGACAAGAATTGTCTGACATTTGGAAGGAAAAATCCCTAAGGATAATAGAATATTTATTTTTTTCCTTTTGTTTTGGAGGTACTAAAAGCACATGGAAGAAGTATATTTGTGTTAGACTACGTAATTGAGTTACTTGAGCTTCGTATTTATCAAAGTGCTCTTCAGCTTAGGGGGGAATTAACCAAGTAACTTGGTTAAGTGGTAGTTGAAGCCCAAGACTGGTGAGAAGAGGTAGTAAGAAGGCACTCATTGACTGTAAATTTGTTCAGTTTTCCCAGTCCTAGCAACTTAAATGCCGGGTTTTAAAATTATATATGTATGTGTTTAAATTTTTTATATTTATTATAAGACAATTCAAATAGAAAAGTACACAGACTAATGTAACAGGCATCCATGTATTCATTGTCAAGATTGAACATACGTTAACATTTTGCCTTGTTTTGCATATTTTTTTAAAAGATTTTAAAAAATCAGAGATTTTTGTAAAGACATCCCTCATTCTTTCATTTCGTGATTTGCTTTTTTAAACTTAATGCTGTTTTTGAGATTTATCTGTGTTAATCCAATAGCTCAAGTGCTTTCATTTAAACTGCTGTATAGTATTCCAATGTATGAGTAAATCAGTTATTATTTATTCTCCCAACAACTTCAGCTTTTTGTATTATTAACAGGGCTGAAATGAATATCCTTGTATATTTCTCTTTACACCCATAAGTGAGTTTCCTTAGCGTAGAAATCTAGGAGTGAAATTTTTTAATTTCTAAGATGAAGATTTATATATTTTCTGTTTGGGTTATTTCTAAATTTCGTGTAGTTTTTGTTGCTATTGTGAATATCTTCTAAAGATTACATTTTTAGATTGGTAAAAGAGGAGTAATAGGAATTTTGGAATAATATTGATTTCTGTTTATTAATCTTGTATCCAACAACTTTTCTGAAATCATTTCTAATAGTTGGTCTAAAAGTTCTTTTGGCTTTTGTATGTGATCATGATCTGTAAGTAATTTTTATTTCTTATTTTCATGTATGTTTTTCTTGTGCTGGCTAGTATAAAAAACTCTGGTACAGTGTCTAATAGAAGCAGCAGTAGAGGCATCCTTGTTTTGTCCCTGATTTTAATGAGAATGCTTCTTAAATTTAACCATTTGGTAAGATGTTGGCTATTAGTTCTAAGTATATTTCTTTCATCAGGTTAAGAAAGTCCTCTTTTATTTTACCAAAACTTTATATGATGAATGAGTATTGAAACTTAGCAAAAAAATTTTGGGATCTGTTTGACCATATGCTTTTTTTTTTTTCCTCCTTTAATTTAATGTGCAGAAAGCAGTTAACATAGCAGGCCTGAGATTGCTATATTTAGAAGGACCTGGTTGCAAGGATGGCCCTTGGCAGATGCTTGAGAACTTGGCTTCTGAAATATTCCCTAACTGGTATAGATGTTTCACTGTGCCTGGGCTGTTTGTACATTGTGATTTATGAAGAGCATTTGCTTTCTTTCTGGGAGTCTAGAATTTTGGTAGTTGAGAATGCCTGTTACCAGTCCCCACTAAAAATTCTAATCTCTGATTCTCAAATGGACTTTCCTAGGCTACATTTCTCTTCCTAGAGAGAGAAGCACGCACAAGTGTGTCTCTTCCTGACTGGGAGGGGAAAGCATAGGAAACCTGTATATAGATTTCTCCAGACCCCAACTATGTCTTTTTCCTTTATTGAGCTGTCTAGGTCTGTATTCTTACTGTGTCACTATAATAAATCTTAGCAGTGATTACAACTGCCTGTGTCCTCTGAGTGCTTCTGCTGATCTCAGGGACCCCTGCAATGCTTAACAATGTAATGGATTACACTAATAGATATTCTGTTAAACTGTTCTCACATTCTTGGGATGAATCCTGTTTGGTTATGATGATTTTTTTAATTGCTTGATTTAGTTTGCTAATTTTCTGCTGACATTTTATGTCTATATATATATTTTTTAATATTTAACTTTTTATTTATTTACTTTTTTTTACCCACAAAGCCCCAGTACATAGTTGTATGTCATAGTTGCACATCCTTCTAGTTGCTGTATGTGGGACGCGGCCTCAGCATGGCCGGAGAAGCAGTGCGTTGGTGCGCGCCCGGGATGCGAACCCGGGCCGCCAGCAGCGGAGCGCGCGCACTTAACCGCCAAGCCACGGGGCGGCCCTGTGTTTATATTTATTAGTGAGAATTGCCTATAATTTTCCTTTTTTTCACTTTCCTTCGCTAGTTTTAATATCATGGTCATATTGATCTCAGCAGGTTTTATAGATCCATCTTAGAAAACCACTTGAGTTTGAAAAAGGAGAATAAGGAGGGAAGAATTACCCTACCCTATATTAAAGCTTACTGTATAGCTATAGTAATAAATACTCTTGTTTTTCTTGATTTCTGATTTATGTTTTTATATTATTGTTTTATTTGGAAATAGCTATTTTATTTCCAATATTCTATTGTCTGTATTTCCGGTGAATGTATTCCAGTTGTTTGTTATGACTATTGACTTTGGCTTTCATTGGATTGTTATTTTAGATTGCAAACTCATCTTTTGCAAGGCTTGCCTTCTCAAATTGTTATACCTATTTTACTGTTACTTCACATTTTTAGCTGTTCATTCTGGGAAGATTTTTAGTTTATCTTAGTCTTCTATATTATTGAAACTGGAAATCAAACCCCATGTTATTTGCTTATATGCTGTTGATTTTAGAGGAACCTAGAGAATGGAAGAGATATATTGGAAAAGTAAGATTGGCAAATGTTTTGGTTTTTAGAAATATGATTTAAGAAATGAGTTTTGTTATAAGCTGGACATCATTTCTTGATCTAAATCCTAGAATAGATTATCAAATTGATGATTTATGTGAATTTTTATACCTTTACCCACATAATGGTGTTTTATAGTTAGATTTTAGAGAAATGAGGAACATGGAATTATCCAAGGAGGTGTTTTGAAAAATGAAAGCATTACCTGTTATTTTATGCTTTTAAAATTAATAGAACTATCAAAACTGATGGAAGGTTTAAATTGTAATGAGATACATTATAACTGGGTAGAAAGATTGGCAGTCAAAACCCCTGATTTATAACTCTCACAGTGGCTCATTGAATAACCAGTTCTTTCTGTATTTGTGGGTATTTTTCATTGATAAAATGTGGTCAGTTGGACTCTGTTCTCTTGGTTAATTATAGGAATCATAATAATACCATTATTATTATTATTATTATTATTATTACTTTTTAGCTCTTCTGAAAAGGAAACAGCTTTAGAGACCGTTTGTTCATGGTATAATAAGTTGATTAAGGATACTTTTCTTGCGTTCTGAATACATTTCTACCTTGAAGCAGCTATGTGAAATAATTTTCATGAATAAACTGATATTCTGGGTAAAACTAGTTTAATAGAATAAATTATTTAGTAGGACCTATTAATGATCTTTCTCCCTCATTATAATTATGTAATTTACTGTTTTCAGAATATAATACTAAGGTCCTAGAGATACTTGCAATTGATTTTATGTTGGGCTTTTCCTCGGAAGCTGGTATTCTTTGTAATATCTGTACTTGATTAGGTCTCTTCACATAAAGAAAGTATCCTTTTTTCATAGTGATAATGATTAGGGTTATAGTTGAGGTACCTTGATAATCTTCAGTTTTCCACCTTCCAACCAGTTCACTTATGAACTGCTTTTAGTTATAGTGTGAACAGTATATGCAATGCAATATTAGATTAAGTACAGCAATTTAGGACATACATGATTATGTTACATAATCATGTAACCCACATCTAAGTAAACAGACATACAAAATGCATACAGGGTTTTGTCTCTATGTATGTCTGTTACATTTATATTTTATCCACAACATAAAGCAGGCAATTGAGACTTGACCACATAGTAATGAGTACAGTAAAAATAATTTCATGTTCTCAGAAAAATATGAGTATCCCATATATGTATTTTGTCTTTAATAATGTACTGTAATGACAAAAAACAAAACAAAAACTTCTGTGTTTTACATGTCTACATTTTAGAGGAAGGAAACAGTGATCAAAAGTGTTAATGGAGAAATTTGTTACTTGGAAGATGAAAGAACAGAATCCTGGCTGTATAATTTGATGTGGACAGAAGAGTCTCATTTTGTTTTATTTCCTTCCTTAGATGTTTTGTAAATGACAATAATAAAAAACAGAATTATGATGACAGCTGCTGACATTATTCACGGCTATGAAACTGGTTCAGTGGTACCACTGACATCATAAAAATTCCTCTTAGCTACAGGTTTTATATAAATAATATGTGTAACTTTTATAAATATAGCTTATTTGATTTGATTCTGTTTTGCCATACTTATGTGTCATAAAAGAAGGGTTTGGGAATCTCTTATAAATTTATTCCTAATGATACATGGTAAAATCTTTTTATCACTTTGCTTACTGTTGTCTAAAACTGTCAAAACTTTTAGATTTGTCATGAAATCAATGGTATAGCAAGTAGACTAAATTAGTTTTTGCCAGTGTCAGATTGAGCCCTAAACGAATATTGATTTATGTTCTGTAAATCTATTGTCTGTCTTTATAGCTATAGTTTCTGCCAGAAAAATAGAAAGTAACATGCTTTTAAGACTAGATTAATCTTTGAGAAGTTTAACTGAATGAAACTTTTATGAGGCAAATATCACTCTTTCTGAATGAGATTTACATTTAAAGTTTCAAAGTAAAATTGAAGATTTCTGGCTAAGACTTAATTAATCAGGAAGATAGAAGAAACTCCTATGCTTCCTAAGAATTAAATATATAGGCCTTTGTGCAAAATCTCCAAAACAAACACGACTCCTTTTTTAATCTCAGTAGTTCAATTGAATTCTTATATACAACTACATTTTGTCTTGAATTGTAAATTACTGCATAGCTTGTATTTGATTTGATACAGATAGGACTCTTCTTATATTTATTGAAGATTATACTTTTTAATAAGAGAAATCTATGAGTGAGCCATAGTGTATCATGCACATAGATTAGCTGACCATTAATGGTCTTCTGATCAATGAGTAGTTATTAATTTAGCTCAGTTCTAGTTTAGGCTCAGGGAAGTGTTAATGAGTTGAAAGAGTTACGTTATGACGTTTATAAAACTTGAAGGAATCTAGAGGAACAAGATATGAGGTAGTTGAATAACAACTCTATAATCATGCTGGAAAAAAATAGTCTTGTATGTGGTAATACTAAGTACTTTTATTGGCCATTATTCCTATAAATGTTTCAAGAGAGAAATTTTGAACATTCACATAGGCTCTGTGAATCTGAAAGTTTTCTTTCTGGTGACAGAACAGACTGAGTTGTTTTGTTTATTTTTCAAGTGGCAGAGAAAAAAAGGAAAAAAAAAAAAACAAGTTTGTCATTTTTACCCCTTTAGATTTCCTAAGAAAGCATATATGTGTCTGGCTCAAGCATCACCTATCATATAGCTACTTTTTTTGGAAAATCCATTTATCTTGTAACTTTCCTCTTAAAGTTTCTTGACATGAGTAGTGTTTGATACCTAAAACCTATAAATTTCCATATATAGGAATTTTTCTTAACCACATATTGAGAAATGGTAGTATCATGTAATTTATATGATTCTTTAGTTGGACCTAGTTGAAAGGCCCCTGGAAGAAATAATTTGAGAGAGAACAATTATGTTAATGCCTGGTTTCCATTTCAGATGATCAAGTTAAATTAATCAGATAGGTTTTTATTCTTTGAGTTTTTATTATGAAGTAAAATAACTTTATTTAGCATCATCTTGATAAATGCTAATCTTTAGCGGTTTTCTCAACAGAGATTTCCCCACAATTAATTGTTTTTAAAAACTTTAGTTTTTAAATAACTTATATTATTTTTTCTTATTACAAAGATAATATACATCTTCCTCAGTGGTAGAAGATTGTTAAAGCACAAGGACTGTAAAAATCACCTCTAACCCTCTGCCCAGAAGTAACCATCATTAATATTTTAGTTGATATGCTTTCAGTAAATCAATAAATATGTATATTATATATGAATGTATATTTATTTTCAATTATTTTATTGAAATTGTAAAAGTTTATAACATTGTGTAATTTTGGATGTACATTATTATGTATCAGTTTCTATACAGACTGCATCATGCTCACCACCAGTGGTCTAATTTTCCGTCACCTTACATACCTGCCCCTTTACCCTTTTGCCCACTCCCAGTCCCCTTCCCCTCTGGTAACCACTATTCTGTTCTCTTTATCCATGTGTTTGTTTGTCTTTCACATATGAGTGAAATCATGCAGTAGTTGTCTTTCTCTGTCTGGCTTATTTTGCTTAACATCATACCCTCAGGGTCCATCCATGTTGTTGCAAATGGGATGATTTTGTCTTTTTTTATGGCTGAGTAGTATTCTGTTGTATATATGTACCACATCTTCATCCATTCATCTGTAGCAGGGCTCTTGGGTTGCTTCCACGTCTTGGCTATTGTGAATACTGCTGCAGTGAACACAGGGGTGTATAAATCTCTTTGCATTATTGATTTCAAGTTCTTTGGATAAATACCCAGTAGTGGGATAGCTGGGTCATATGGTATTTCTATTTTTAATTTTTTGAGAAGTCTCCGTACTGTTTTCCATAGTGGCTGTACCAGTTTGCCATTCCCACCAGCAACGTATGAGTGTTCCCTTTTCTCCACATCCTCTCCAACATTTGTTATTTTTTGTCTTGGTAATTATATCCATTCTGACAGGTGTAAAGTGGTATCTCATTGTAGTTTTGAGTTGCATTTCCCTAATAATTAGTGATGTTGAACATCTTTTCATGTGTCTGTTGGCCATCTATATATCTTCTTTGGAGAACTGTCTGTTTATATCCTCTGCCCATTTTTTTGATCGGGTTGTTTGGTTTTTTGTTGTTGAGTTGTATGAGTTCTTTATATATTTTGGAAATTAACCCCTTGTCAGATATATGATTTGTGTATTTATTTTTAAATTGGGATCGTATTGTGTATTTAATCAAATCCTGCTTTTATGCTTAATAGTGTCTCAAAATTGTTCCAGGTCATTTAAGATACTTCTACAACATGATTTGTAAAGACTGCAGGGTTTTGCACAGTATGGATCTGCCTTAATTCATTTCAGCAATCCTCTGGTTGGATATTCAAAATGTTTGCAATTCTGTGCTGTCGTAAAGCCATCATCCACTTTAAATTTTCCATTGTCTTGAAAATAAAAAGTGAGGATTGTTCTTTCAAGTTGTTTTTAGATGGCTTGTTTGGTTTGGTCATATGCTATATTTCCAAGTTATCAAACATAGTCATAAGGTGTATGTGGATGCTGTTGGGGGAAGAGGGAGAATGTAGAATCTCCCTCTGCCCTTTCCCTTAAGGTTCTTATGGCTGGCCAAATAATCAACAAGACAGGTTAGCAGGAGAAAATAATACCAAGTTTAATAACATGTATACATGGGAGAAGCTCAGAAATGAGCAACTCGTCCCTCTGTCTAAGCTGCTTGCTTAAGTATTGCAGCTAAAGGCGAGGAGCATGTTGGGGGTGGGTAGTGGCCTGGGACTTCAGAGGGCAGGAGGACAATTCTTTTCAGGGTCATCTATAGATAATGTGGTCAGGGAGAGATAGAGTTTTTTGATAAAAGTGGCTTGGTGCCCCTCCCATTGTAACATCTATTTTACATTATCATTACAGCCATCATGATGGAAGATCTGTTCTAGGAAGGAGCCACCATGTCAAATTCTTTAGGCAGTTAGTGGGGGAGGTCAAATGTCCCTCAGAGAAAACAATCAAGGTAAAGAGATATATTTCAGGGTGGCCAAATCTTGATCTCCCACAATGCTTAGAATCAGGATCAAAGTTTGGTATATATCTTTGAATTCTTTTATTTTTATCAGTTATATTTTGTCTTATGTGTTCATCTTGTTTTCACAACTTGATATTAAACTCCTTAAGCAATCATACCATATATTGTAAAGGTAAAGTGGGTATTTGAATATGGAAGAAACTGGCCCAGGAAAATTTGTAAAGCAGAAAACAATTCTTTCCAGTTTCCTTTTGAGTCTGCCTTTCTGTCTGTCTGTCTCTCTCTCTTCCCATTTACCTCCCTACAGATTCCTGGATGGACTTGAAATAAACATTATTTGTCAGTCCTTCTCACTCTTTCCTGTCCCCCTTTGGGCTCTAAGTGTAGTGTCTACTATAAGGAAAAATCTAGATCATGATGAAACTCAAGAAAGCTGCTACCCAGTAAGCATCTTATTTATGCGTAGATCTTCCTACCTTCCACCTTGAAGAGAACTTGATTTATTTAGTTAAATATTTACTGAGCACTACCTTTCTGGTCTCTGTTTAATGCCTGGGCACATCAAGCTCACTTATGTGTTGACAAGCAACCTGTTTCCTCTGCCTGGAAGATTTCATCCTGTTTGTGTGGCTGATTCCTTATCCTTCAAGTCTCTGCTTAAATGTTACCTGCCTGAGAGGCCTTCTCAGGACCCCCCATTATTTTCTGTCACAGCACCCTGTATTTTCATACTACTGTTTGAATTTGTGGTTACGTATATAGGCATTTACCATATGAATGGCTCACCCATTCCTGCCCTTCAGTTCTGTGAGGGCAGGGAACTTGCTTCTTTTGTTCAACATTCTATGCTTATCTCCATTATTACCTAATGGAAATTTGTAACTTTCAACAGCTATCAAGTAATATGTATTTATGTTGAAAGTATATAAATACTAGGGAAAAGTGACCAAGGGTATGAATCATTCTTTTCTCCAGCTTCCTTTTGAGTGTCACTCCCTCCCCTCACCTCCCATCAACTCCCTAAAGCCTTTGAGCAAAATTCCAAAGTAAACAAACATTTGTTTTCCATTCTATCACCCTTCCACATTAGAAGGCCTTTCAATAAATGTAAATATTCATTGAATGAATAAATGTTGGGTTCTATCAACTATTCATAGCTCTAGCACTCAAGAAGCTTATAGTCGAGTAGGGCAGATACAAATAAGGAATGATGAACTGTGAGTTGTGGTGATCATGGAAGTCTGTCTGTTCCCAGGGATCAGTATCCAGTTTGACATTCATTTTCCCTGCTGTTCTTAGTCGATATACAATGAAGCGAGTTGGCCTACTTTTATTTCTGTCCTTGCTACTTGTATTGAACACCTACTAATCTGAGACATCTTCCCCAAGCACATATTTCTGTTCTCCCATTAAATCTGATAATACATGACTAGTACTCCAAGCAGTTTCCTGGGCATGTTGTTATTTGGTTCTTACAGATTCTTTTGTTTAAATAGCTTGTAAAACCCGTTGTTGTTTAATTCTTGGAGAAGTTAGAGCTCAGTACTTATGCTATTATTTCTGTGACGGTGGGCTTCTCTTCCAAGCTCTATATGACTTCTTGTGAATTCTGTATTAGCCTGTGTTCCTTAAAAAGAATGATGCTTTTACGGATTTCTTGACCTATCCTTTCTAGGATGGGCACCCTGGCGAGGATTATTTCTTTGCAAGCAATTTGAAACAGATTATACTAGGTTTACCCTGCTGTTTAACAGAATGCAGATTTTCTCTTTTGAAAGATCTAGGTCACTGACATTTCAGACCCAAAATGAAATATAAATTGTTAAAGTTGATTTTTGGTCTTCAGTATCTACAGAATGTCCCAGACTAGGGATGACTAGAAGCTGCTTTAGACTGGTGAAAACCACCCAAATCTGTCTACATTGTTATCAGCACCTATAAGAGATGAAGTGACATAGATTATGGGCTAATTATAATAGCTGCTTACAATTTGCATAGTGCTTTATAGGTTTAGTAAATTTTACAAAATTTTTAGTGAAAAATTTTCATCTAATATTTATTTCATCTGCATTGAGTCTTAAAAGGCCTTATGGTTTGAAGTACTGAAAAGGGTGGCTGGAGTGTAGCTTGTCAGTCGGAGAGTTGTAGGAGATTATTTTGGAGAGGAAGGCAGCAGCCAATCATTTAGGAATTATGTTAGCTAATTCTAGACTTTCCCTGCTGCCTAAAGTCTAGCCAAGAACTGACTTTACCATCTCCAGATTCTCTCCCCCTGCTCTTTTGCAATTGAGCAATCAATTGTATTGTATGCTTGGACTTTCCAATAAGTAAGTGCTATGCTAGCTAGTCTCCAAAGATGACCCTCAATGAAACATGCTTCCTGATACTCAGACCCTTCCACATTGGGTCTGTACTAGCCCTGTGACTCATTTTAACCAATATGATGCAGCTATGGTGCTATGCCTGTTGCAGGGCTAAACCTTAAGGCAGCTTGATAGCTTCTGTTTTTGTATTTTTGGGAACAATGAGCTACCATGGAAAATGTCTGGCTACCCTATTGGAGTGACTGTATTGAAAGACCACCTGGAGAGGGAGCAGCACTGAGAGTACATGGAAGAAGAGAGAGGCCCCACCACCCTGGTTTCCCAGCTGAGCCCACCCTTTCCCACAAAGGCACTAGAAACATAAGTGAAGCTATCTTGGACATTCCAGCTCCAGCCACCAAATGACAACAGTCTCATAAGAGACTATTAGACCAATAGAAAAAAAAAAATATCTAGATGTACCTCAAGAAGATGACTTCTTGACTTCTCCAAGAATCATGAGAAATAAAAAAATGCATGTTGTTTTAAGGCACTAAGTTTTAGAGTGCTTTGTTACATAGTAATAGATAAATAGCACAAGTGGCTAGGGGACCTCTTGAGTGGTCACTTTCCAGTTCTGCAGAAATTATAAAACTAATTCAACAAGAGACATATCTAGGAATTCTGCTCTTGATCACAGAGTCTGGTACAGCAGACAGACTTGTAAATAGACAGTCATAGCATAAGTGCCACCTTTCATTTTGCGGTTGCTTTTGCATTCAAACAGTATCGTAGTGAGTTTTCCCTATCAGGGAAACCTTTCTTTTTTTTCATTATAGTATTTCAAAATGTGTGTGTATTGTAGTTTACTTAACAGTGCCCACTAATGATGGACATTTACATTCTTTTATATCTAAATTTTCTGTATTGCAAATAATGATACACAAATGTGAATGTATTTAGGAAAATTTAAACTTGCCCTCTAAAGTGGCTTTACCAATTTATGGTCCTACCATCCTGACCATACATTCTTTGGTAGCTATTCATAAGGTTGAGAATGGCCATCTTTAGTATTCAAGTAGGGAAGCGAGGAGCATGCTCTATAAGAAGTGATACATATTAGCCGCAAACTTGAGTTCTGAAGCTAGTGAAAATGACTTTAGAAAATTTCTGATTTGTCCAATGGTTTAATAAGGGAAAGGAAAAGCTCCACCACAGTCTCCGACATCTCAGCTTCATTTGCCATTGCTGATTCTTTCCTCAGAGGAAGCCAGTGGGGAATAAACTGTATCACAAATATGAAACTAGTGTTTATTAAATTATAGAAGTTAGTTGACGTTAAATCTCTTAGTAAGAGCGCATCAATAAAGAGGATAACAAAGACTGGTGGAAGGAGCATAGACTTTAGAATCATACAGACCTGGGTTTAAATCCTAGCTATGCCACTTCATTGTAGTAGTTGATAATTATCTACAAATTGGGGTCAGAACTATCTACTTCATAGTGTGGTTAGGTTTTAAAAAGTGCCAAAAATTTGATATGTAAATAAATATTATTTTTCTCTTCCTTCTTGCTGTATACATATAGGAAGTATATAAACTTGTTACTGATTTTTTACTGTTACTTTGTTCATAAAAGTAAAGCATGTAATATGACCTCTTATAGTTTCATTAATTTTAAGAACCAGTTTGGAATATGTTGCAAAGTGAGTGAGAATATAATTCTTTAAAGACTACACGAAATATTACTACCTGTGGTATTTTGCACCTCTTATCTTATTTGAATTTTGGGAGCAGGAATAGAAGTTAATACTTTCATTTTGTAGATGTGGGTCCAAAAATGACACAGTTTGAAAATGGAGTGCTAGGGTTCGAACCCAGGTCTTCTGGCTCCTAGTCTAGCACTCTTTCCTTTAGGTCACGTTGCCTGATGTTCTTTGGTTCTCTTGTGACTAATTCTTGGTCTCTTTCTGTGTTGCAGCATATTTGTCTAAAGTTCCACTAGAGCTAACAAAATCTTTATCCCTGCTTTGTGCAAGTAGTTCTATGCTAAGCACTTATTGTTGCCTTATCCATTTTCGCTTAGAGTATCTCAGGTGAAAAGGAATTTATTATTTGGAAGAAGGCTAAGCTGATAGTATTTTTATGTTACAATGATCTTGAAACTTTTTGTATGAAGTTACTATTTTCATTTCTGAAATAACATGACCATGTAGTTGTGATGAGAGTTGCTGAGTTGAGGAAGATACAGAGTATTGGTGGGGAAGATTTTTAGTTCTGTGAGAGAGAGAATAATTGGTGGACGTGTTTGGCCTCCTTGTAGGAATACCATCATAATATGTATAATGGGAAAGAAGACAATGAAATAGACAAGCTACTGTGTAATGCTTTGATCCCCAATTTTGCTTTATACTATGAATTGGTTTAGAAAGAAAGAGGGGATTTTGATACATGAATAATGTTGATGTTTAAAATTATACTTTCTAAGACAAAATCACATTCCAATTGGAGGACCTTGGAAATTATCTTGAATTCTCTGTGGTTTTGAAGGGTCATTGAATTATTTAATTTCTGAAACCAACAGTGGATTGGTATATAAGAGGACTCTACCGACGGCAACTCTTGAAGTTCTTTTGTTACTGTTAATTCTTTTATCGCTGCTTCTTAAAATTAAAGCACACATGCACACCTATGCTTGAAACTTAAAGTATTAAATTATAGGCTCCAGAGAAATACCTCCTTGTATGTAACTGTTATTTTTCATAATATTTTTTAGATTGAGAGATGTGAAGAAAATAGAAAAAGTAGTTTATTTCCCATTCGAGGCACTATTCTTACTATAATTTTCTCTCTTTGTAATAATCAAAATACAAGAAATGCAGAACATGGAGGTTCTTTCAGGAAAGGCTTAATTATTTTTTAGCATGTTTAGATGGCAGATTGTGGACCTTTCTTAAAAAAAAAATTTTTAGTTGTTTTTCTCTAAAAAAACACGATTAGTCTCTAGCCTAGTCCATTTCTTATCCTGTTAGTTGTGAATGGTTTCTGTTACGCACAAGAATATATCAAATGTGAAGGTGACATTACCGGTCTTTTTTTACTTTGTTTAGATTTTTTGAAGATTTGCTTTTTGTAGAGCAGTTTTAGGTTCACAGCAATCTTAAGAGGAAGGTACAGAGATTTTCCATATACCTCCTGCCCCAACACATGCAAAGCCTCCTCCATTATCAACATCCCCCACTACAGTGGTAGATTTGGTACGATTGATGAACCGACACTGACACATCACAATCAGCCAAAGTCCGTAGTTTACCTCTGAGTTCACTCTTGATGTTGTACATTCTATGGACTTGGACAAATGTATAATGACATTTATCCATCATTATAGTATCATACAGAGTAGTTTCACTGCCCTAAAAATCCTCTGTGTTCTACCTTTTCATCCCTTCTTCCCCGCTAACCTTGGACAACCAATTATCTTTTTATTGTCTCCATAGTTTTACCTTTTCCAGAATGTCATATAGGTGGAATCATACAGTATGTAGCCTTTTCAGATTGGCTTCTTTTACTTAGATATCTGCTCTTAAGCTTCCTCCATATCTTTTCATGGATCGATAGCTCCTTTCTTTCTTGAACTGAATAATATTCCGTTGTCTGAATGTACATTTATCCATTCACCTACTGAAGGACATCTTAGTTGCTTCCAAGTTTTAGCAGTTGTGAACAAAGCTGCTATAAACATCCATGTCCAGGCTTTTGTGTGGACATAATTTTTCAACTCCTTTGAGTAATTATCAAGGAGTACAATTCCTGGGTTGTATGGTAATATTATGTTGTTTTGTAAGACACTGCCAAACTGTCTTCCAAAGTGGCTGTACCATTTTGCATTCCCACCAGCAGTGAGAGTTCCTGTTTCTCTACATTCTCACCTGCATTTAGTGTTCTCAGTGTTTCAAATTTTGGCCATTCTAATAGGTGTTTAGTGGTACCTCATTGTTGCTTTAATTTGTATTTCTCTGGTGACATATGATGTGAAATATCTTTTCAGATGCTTATTTGCCATCTGTGTATCTTCTTTGAAGTTTTTAATTTTAATGAAGTCCAGCTTATCAACAGTTTCTTTCATGGATTGTGCCTTAGGTGTTACATCTAAAAAGTTGTCACCATACCCAAGTTCGTTTAGTCTTTTACTATGTTATCTTCTAGGAGTTTTATAGTTTTGCATTTTACATTTAGATCTGTGATCTATTTTGAGTTAATTTTTGTGAAGGGTATAAGGTCCGTGTCTAGATGCATTTTTTTGCATGTGGATGTCCAGGTGTTGCAGCACCGTTTGTTGAAAAGACTATCTTTGCTCCATAGTATTGTCTCTACTCCTTTGTCAAAGATCAGTTGACAGGGCTGGCCTGGTGGCATAACAGTTAAGTGTGTCCTTCGCTGCAGCGGCCCGGGTTTCGGATCCTGGGCGCGCACTGACGCACCACTTGTCAAGCCATGCTGTGGTGGCATCCCATATAAAGTGGAGGAAGATGGGCATGGATGTTAGCCCAGGGCCAGTCTTCCTCAGCAAAAAGAGGAGGATTGGCGACAGATGTTAGCTCAGGGCTAATCTTCCTCACCAAAAAAAAAAAAAAAAAAAAAATCAGTTGACTCTTTTTATAGGCATACCTGGGAGATATTGTGGGTTCAGTTCCAGACCATTTCAATAAAGCTAATATCACAATAAAGCCAGTCACGAATTTCCATATGAAAGTTATATTTATACTATACTGTAGTTTATTAAGTGTGCAATAGCATTATGTCTAAAAAAACAATATACATACCTTAATTAAGAAATGCTTTATTGCTAAAAATGCTAACCATCATTGACGTGAGCCTTTAGCTAGTCTTCTTGCTTGTGGAGAGTCTTGTAAAAAACACAGTGTCAGGGGCTGGCCCAGTGGCATAGTGGTTAAGTTCATGTGCTCTGCTTTGGCGGCCTGGGGTTTGCAGGTTTGGATCCTGGGCGCGGACCTACACACTGCTCTTCAAGCCATGCTGTGGTGGCATCCCACGTAGAAAATAGAGGAAGATGGGTACAGTTGTTAGCTCAGGGACCATCTTCCTCACCAAGAAAAAAAAAAGAAAGAAAAAAAAACCACAATATCAGCAAAGTACAATAAAGCAAAGTGCAATATAACGAGGTATACCTGTATGTGGTCCATTTCTGTGTTCTCTGTGCTACTCTGTTGATTTATTTGTCTGTTCTTTTGCCGATATCACACTGTCTTGATTATTGTAGCTTTATAATAAGCCTTGAAGTTGGGTAGTGTCAGTCCTCCCATTTTGCTCTTCTTTAATGTTGTGTTGGCTATTCTGGTTCTTTTGCGTCTCCGTATAAACTTTAGAACCAATTTGTTAATACCACAAAATAACTTACTGAGATTTTGACTGGGATTGCATTGAATCTATAGATCAAGTTGGGAAATACTGACATCTTGATAATATTGAGTCTTCTATCCATGAACAGAATATCTCTCCATTTATTTAGTTTTTTTATTTCGTTCATCAGAGTTTTTAGTTTTACTCATATAAATCTTGTACATATTGTGTTAGATTTATACCAATTTTATGTTTTGGGGTGCTGATGTAAATAATATTGTGTGGTTAATTTCAAATTCCACTTGTTCATTGCTGGTATACAGGAAAGTGATTGACTTGCATGTATTAACCTTGTACTCTGCAACCTTGCTGTAATTGCTTATTAGTTCCAGGAGTTTTTTTGGTCCATTCTTTCATATTTTCTACATAGATGATCATGTCATCTGCAAATAAAGACAGTTTTATTTCTTTCTTCACAATCTGTATATCTTTTATTTCCTTTTTCTTGTCTTAATAGCTGGTACTTCCAGCATCATGTTGATGATCATTGCCATTTTTTGTCCTCCTTTCTGTGAGGTCTATGTTAAAACTTTCTCCATTATATTTGTTCTGCAGCTCACCAAAGCTCATCGACAAGGACACATGGTGAAAGTAGATTGGCTGGACAGATTGACATTTAGAGAAATAGAAATGATAAATGAGGTGGGTTGTATCCTTCTTTTTTATTTCAGAATATTTTCTCCAGATTTCTAAATTAAGAATTTTTTAGAAGTATTGTTTGTTGCCAGTTATCTCACGAATGTGGGAATGTTGAGGATAACCTGTAGTTGTGAGTTCTATGTTAATAAGTGGGACACTTGGGATATCTGCCGTTCTTATGTTTTAATGTTATGCCAAACCATGAAGTAGGTAGTGAATATTGTAAGTGTGCTAAATATCATATAAGTGAAGCCTGTGTTAAGCTTGATGCCTCACTTGTGTTTTCTCTCTCTCTTCATATGGCTGCTTATGTTCAAATTCAAATCAGTATTGGATAAATCTATCAACACAATGCTATCTCTTCACTTCAGTTACCTTAAGTCATCATTAACAATTCCTCTCCCTAATTAAGATACTACGTGTCTTATGTTCTACATGTGGGACTCTGCACACTTAATAAAGTTACATGGTTCAAGTAATGTATTTGTTTCTTGATCTTGTGTATTGGTCAAGAATATGTTTAATTAAAAGATGGCTTCAATGCAACTCTTTCCAAAAGTTAGAACAAAATTTTTTTTTCTTTTTTGTATATTTGTACTGAAATACTAGATGTTTGGCCTAACATTCTATGTCTAGAGAGTGGAAATAACAATTATATTAATCATATTAGGAGAGAGGAATATCAATTTTGTGATATGCTTAGCTTATAGTGATCTCCACAGGACACAACTAACAATTTATATTCTCTGAACAGTTTTCAGCAGGTGGAAAGAGAGAGATTTTTAATTTTACAGTGAACGCTTATGAAAGTTAAATTCTAGCATTGTTTATTTTTTAAAAACAAATTAATGGTGTTAATAACATTTATATTCAGTATGAACACTGGGCATCTTTTCTAAATTTATTCATAATGCACTTTCATATACTGAAACTGAAAGAAAAGTTTACTATTTTGAATTTTTATGGTAGTCACACACCAAAAACAAAAAAAGTTTAATAAAAATGCTTAACTTATATAGAAAATGTAATGTTAGGGCTTACTTTGCTCAGACTTTCTCATCCTCCCTACCCCCACTCTTTAAAAGATAGGAGACCATTACCATTACCATAAACGACTATAGTATGCTTCATTAGGCTGAACAATTTAAGTGACCTCTTTACACCTTTATGATTTTATACATACAGACTTAAAGCCATTTTAAAAACTGTTTTGGGTCAAGACTAATCACTCTTTAGAAAAACTTCATTTTATTTTCACTTTATTATTAACATAGTATTTGCTTTGTTTTAAGAGGACACATTTATACACACAATCAACATTTTTTTATGTTGGGGAAGAAGTAACTATTCCCCAGTAAACGTATAGTATATTGATAAAAATTTACAAATGACTGCAAGTCATCTTCAGACCATTTATAAATTGTGAAAAACTTGTAAAATTTGTATTTATTAAGCTCAAATGGACTCTGTCCTTAGTTACATACTTCTACTTTTGTTTTTTGTGATACTTATATTAATTCCTATAGTTAGATTAGTTGTATCGTTTAAAGGTGAACTGTTCTTTGCTTAAAATTCTTAGAAGTACAAAACATCTTTATTTTTGAAATAAAATAGTTCTTATGCAAATGTATATAAAATACCTTCAAGATTTTATATAATAAAATCTAAACTACTGTATAAACCAAAAATGTCATTAAGTTTGAGGAGGGAGTTATAAGTGAATAGTAGACACTACTGGATAAAATAGTAGTGCTGTATGTAATAAAATAGCAGTACTGTATAAAATAGTGCATTTATAATAATGAAATAAAAATTTGTTACATTTTAAGTTATACTTGATAGATTTATGTATTATCTAATGGGGATACACAATGATCCTTTAGAAGAATGTTGAAGATGATCATTTTTCATAAAAATCTTTTTTTTCTTTTGTTAGAGTGAAAAACGAAGTTCTAATTTCATGTACTTGATGGTTGAGTTTCGATGTGTCAAGAGTGATGATAAGGAATATGGCATTGTTTATTATGAAAAGGTATTTGCCTTGGAACTGTTTATAGTCTCTAAAGTAGAGGGGAGGGGAAACGTTAAAAAAAATTACTGTTGTTCCTGCTGCGATGAATTATGTGGTTGCAGGATAGCAGCAGACAGCTGTCAGCAGCAGCTGTTTATGTATACACAAATCAAATCATAGCTACAACAAGATTACAAAAGCCGATCATTCATGTAATGTAGTTCTGGGTTACAGAATTAAATAAATGTGGAAGAGATTAAAACCTTTTTGATTAATTGTTCTGCACATTGGCAAGTAGGACATTAAAGCAATAGCTTTGTTAACAATTAGTATTCATTTGAAAAATAAAAAGAGGGAATCATATTTTTTAAGTGGTAAGATATTGAAAGTTAAGTGTATGTTTGTTATTTGAGTATATAATGTGTTGGAATGTATATGTAACCTTAATATAAATATGCTTATGAAAGTCTTCATAAATGTGCATTTATTTATATAATATGTGCAGAATTAAGAAAACCAGTGTTATCAGTAGGCTGAGTGATAACAAGTATGCAGTTATGGATTAGCTCTGATCTCTTCATTATACAAAATAAAGTAGTTAGTTGTATATTTCATATTTAGCTACTTGAAAAATATCTGTGCCTTAAATGCTTGTTGAAGGGTCTTCATTTAAGTACTACAGAAATAATTGTATATGTATTTCCAAACCACATAAACCAAGTACATTCTATTACTGTGGAAATACTTAGACAAATGTTTAAATCAGTGTGAATGAGGACAGACTGATACATGGCATAATAGCATAATATTTCTTCTAGCATATAGCTAAGCTTATATGCAGTATATTTGTTCATTAGAAGCAGCACTGTTAAATTACCTTTTCACTTCAGTGTTATTTATTAAAGCTGTCATGAGTGATTTTTTGAAATACATGTATTTTTATAGCTATAAATTACTATTTGCAAGATGTTTTCAAAATCGATGTTTAGGATTTGTATAGTTAATTCATAATCATTTTTCTGGTATTTTTCAAGTTAATACTCATATTTTTTCCCTTTGGCTTGTACCTCTTCCCTTTAGTAAAAGTTTAGGAAAAGCTAACTTGTCTCAGCTTTTTATTTTATACATGAAACTCCTTGGGAAAAAAAGAAGATAGGAAGATAGACTATTTAGATTATTTATTAATTCATTAGAAAAACTATGTTAAAAAGAAGGGGAAATGCAGGTGAGTGAAATTATTTTGTCACCAACACATTTTAATAAAATCACATTTTACATTTTATAGTATATGTAATTTCATTAAAAGCAATATTTCCTGCCCATATGGAGTTTATATTGCAAAAACATGCTAATGGAGATGGTACTTTCAAGTATTGGAGATTTTTTGAAAGACCGCTTTGATAATAGATGAAATAATAACAGAATAGAAATTAGAAGAATTTCAAGTATTTTTGAAAGGTTCTTGACCCCTTTCTACTGCTTCTTGAAAATTGCCCATAAATTAATGCCTGTCTACCTACCCTGTCATATTTCCACTTAGCGTAAAGATTGCTGGGCCAGTGTATTGAATCTAATGGAAATAGACTTTCTTGTCACCTGTCTTTTGTGACAGATAGCCTTAGTGAAGATTACTTGTCACAGTTGGGCTGATAAATGTGTTTTCTGGTGTTGTGACTGAGAACCAGCCTGTTAAACAAGGGCTATGGGGAATTTGTGGTTTTCTGTAAGACTCAATTACTGAACCAAAGTCAAGTCACAATACTTCTCCTCTTTCAGTCTTTCCTGATTTTGTTGCACGTATCTAAAATTGAATATGTACTAGCATTTGGAAATTGACAGGAAAACTTGATCCTAGGTGTACAATTGTGAGGAAATGAATTTTAACCTTAATTAGTTTGCCTTTTCCAGTGTGTATGCAGTGACATTTATTATGCTGAATTACCTTTCTTGCTTGAATTGGATAAAAATAAAAGCTAACATTCTTCAAAAATGATAATACCAACAAAATAAGACAGTTTTATTTCTTAAGAATTGATGGATTGATGCTTGGTATTCAAGTTTGCATTGTGTTGAGTAGGTGTCCCCTGAGAAGCAATGCTGTTGAGTCTCTAGTTGTGTGTAAATTTGAGTAACATTAACCCCACACATAAAATTCTACTTCTCTGAACGGAACTCAATTGTGTTAGTTTGAAAAGTTACCAACATCTGCTTAGTAGTTTTTGCAAATGATGCAACACATCCATTGTGTCGTATTTTAATTATACTCTGTGGTTTCTTGTTTTAAGTTTGAAAATTAGGACATGTTATTTTTGACCTTCTGCCACTGTAAACAAAGTTAAAAAAAAATTCAACAAAAACAATCTACTAATTTTTAGACCTCATATGTCTAAAAACAGTAATACAAATTTTTATTGTCAGATTTTATTTTTCTCAAAATATTTTATCAGCAACAAAAGATAAAAAATGGATATGTATTTTAAAATATAGTTGAAAGAAGATGATTTTTTTAAAGAGAGGAATGATGTTCATTAAATAGAATTAAAATACATTGGAGTGTACATCATCATGTATTGTTCCTTACTATTGATTAAATTTTATATATTTATTTTTCTAACTTAATACGATGTAATCCAGGATGGTGATGAGTCATCTCCAATTTTAACAAGCTTTGAGATAGTGAAAGTTCCTGACCCTCAGATGTCTATGGTGAGTTATTGTCAAATTTCTTATGAAAGTGCTTTTCTCCAGAGTGATTATTACTTAGATCTACATCATACACTTTCTTTTTAAAAAGTGTATCTGTAACTACCTAAAAAGTATATATCTGTAACCACCTCATAAATCCACTTTAGCTGTCTGGAATTGGGTTCAGAGGGAATTTTTACAAGAAATATTAACACCTAAAAATAAAATCAGGATAGTACAGTGTTGGGGAACCATTTTATTTGAATTATTGAAAGAACTAGAAAATGTAGTCTTGAAGTGAGGACTTGGGGAAACAGGTTTTTTAAAGATTGTCATTGTACAGAAGGGGAATTTGTTTGTACCAGGAGGTAACACTAGGATCAGTGGATGAAAATTTTAGGAAGACTGATTTTGTTGGAAAAAATGGAAGATTGTTGTCACTACTAGGACTATTCAATTTGGATGATGGTGACTTGGATGATTTTGAGATACCTACCTACTGAATTTTTGAGAAGATAGCTCTCTCAGGGATGCGAAAGAGGAAGAATTCTTACTTTCCAACAGAGGTTTAATTAGATGACTTTAGATTTAGAAAGTTCCAGGCAAAAAATCCTTTTAGCAGCACAATAGCTACTGTGATATTCACACGTATAACTCATTTACATCACTTTGAACCATTTTATTCTTATTTTATAGATTTCTAATTAGGTTAGTTACCTCCCTAATTAGACCAAAGTAGATTAAAAGTAGCACATTGGAAGATGAAAACATGATGACCAAGGTAAATACAGGTCATTAAAGCAGGAAGTAATGGCTGATGGCCTAACATCAAAGGAAGAGATGGGGGGAAAAAGAGAATACAAAGTTAGATCACTTGGGAATCTTTTAGAAACAAACTTCCTAAATACTTCCATAGTCCCTATGCATAGCATGATGAAATTGAGTTAATATATCTACAGTTGACACTGAATTTTCATTATAAAATCAAATTATATTTTGCTTTCTGGATATTTGCGACATACGAATGGACGTACTTTATGGTTACCTTCAAAATGGCCTAGAGTAAACAAGTTTTGTCATACTGGGACCATAGATGTCACTTTTGTGTAACTCCCACCAAATTGTCAGGTAGATGAGATATCTGTATATTTAGTGTGTTCTTTTCTAAACAAAATGCTCATCAACAATTATAGTTTTAACATTATGGATGCTGTAATTTAAAAAAACAAAAAGGAACTAGGACCTCTGATAAATTTTAGTTTTAAATGCAGCAAGCAAGCATAAAACAAAAGATTTAAAAAAAGCAAACTACCCTCCTCACCTACTATGTTCAGAAATTCAGTTCAGTTTGTAGCCACAATTATTTACTAAATAGAGGAATATATTTTAATAAAGAAACTTTGAGTGCCACTGAGCTGGTATACCAATGTATCAGACAATAAAACAGACTGTAAAACTTCTATAATTACAAGTGTATTACTAGCATACATACATGTACAAATTGACTGGTAGAATAGAATAAAAAGCCCAGAAATAGATCCAAGTACATATGGAAGTTAGTATATGATAAAGGTGGCACTTCATCCCTGGAACATAGTGCTAGGGAACTGATTAGCTATTTGAAAAAGATAAAATTAAATCAGATCCATACCTAACACCATACGTAAAGAAAAACGCCAAATGGATCAGGGATTTTAAGGTAAAGATATGAAACATTACTAGTACTTTACTCTCAGTATAGGGAAAGACTTTCTAAGGATGACTCAAAATCCAGAGGCAGTAAAAGAAATGATTGATAAATTTGACTACATTAAAAAAATGGCATGGCAAAAACGCCATAACAGAGTCAGTCAAAAGACGATTGACAAACTGGGAGAAACTATTTGTGACCTACATCTCAAAGGGCTGAATATCTAATATATAAAGACTCTTAAACACTAAGGAACAAAGGACCAAAAACCTAATTGACAAGTAGGAGAAAGACATGAACAGATAATTCACACATGCAAAAATAAATAAAAAGTCTCATAAGCAGTATGTTCAAAACCAAGGATTTTGGTCATAGGTAAAATAGTCAACACCAAATATGTGTGTTCAAGCCTTACAGTCATTGTCTCTGCCTTAGTTACTACTGTCAGTTGAACTGCTAAGATGATAGTACTGTGCTATCACAAGGTCACTAGTAGCTCACAGGAAGAGGGAAAGCTTTAGTTTGGATTGTGAGGGAAGATTTTAGAGTGAAGGTGATATTTGAGTGGATAGAGGATATAAGTATGTGGAGAATGAGGGGTAGATGTTTTAAGAACCTGGAATGGCATATGCATATTATGGCACTAGTGAAGCATAAGGCATGCTTAGTTTCCCTATCTCAAAATGGTGATATATTTGTAAGAGATAAATAGGAGATTAAAGTAACAAGAATAAAATGTTAAGTACAGTCATGTGCCTCATAATGATGTTTCAGTCAATGATGGACCACATGTACAATGGTGATCCCATGAGATTAGTACCATATAGCCTAGGTGTATGGTAGGCTATCCCATCTAGGTTTGTGTAAGTACACTCTATGATGTTCACACAATGACGAAATTGCTTTACACCGCATTTCTCAGAACGTGTCCCCATCCGTAAGCAATGCATGACTTTACTCTAAAATGGTCTTAAGTAACTATTTACTTTCCTATTTCTAACTTGCTATTGAAACTTCCTTTGCTGAAGTTTACACTGTTGATTAATATTTTTAAATAATTTATAGGAGAATTTAGTTGAGAGTAAACACCACAAGCTTGCCCGGAGTTTGAGAAGTGGACCGTCTGACCACGATCTCAAACCTAATGCTGCTACAAGAGATCAACTAAATGTAAGAGAATTCATAAAATATTAATATAAAACTAATTAAATGGGTATTTTGGTTGCAACTGATATGATGCCACTTCGCTTAAAGTGATTTAGATGCATGTTTTTTCCAGGTTAATGAACCCTATATAATTTTATCAGTTTCACACTTGTGTAGTTTTATTATCGTTTTGGGGCTTTCAGTAAATATATTAGCCCTGTAG
Organism: Diceros bicornis minor; assembly: GCF_020826845.1. Taxonomy (NCBI): domain Eukaryota; kingdom Metazoa; phylum Chordata; class Mammalia; order Perissodactyla; family Rhinocerotidae; genus Diceros; species Diceros bicornis. The sequence continues at coordinate 35,499,647 of NC_080755.1, forward strand.
ACAGAGCTACAAATAGTAGCATATACTTTCATGATATGACTTTCTTAGAAGCTGACCCTAAGGTACACTGCCTGTGAGAGGACTTGATGTACACACATGCTTTGGTGTGTACGTTAACGAGAGAAATGTTTATTGTTTGTTTGTTTTTTTCCTTTTTGTGTGTGGGGGAGGAGGCTTTTATTATTTTGGTTTGTTTTGTTTTTGGTTGAATTAGATTAGCTCTGTAGTTATATACTTTTCTTTGGAGTGTGACTTTTTGATCTCGTCTTTTTCTCCCCCTTACACTCTGATAATTAATCCTTTTGAACTGATAAGTAGGGCAAATTTAAGTCTTACTCAGCTGCGTGTACATTCTCCTTGCTTCTATAATGGTTCTATTATAGAAATATTTAAATAAATGAAAAAGAAATGTATAGGAAGAATATATTTGACAAAAGTAGTTCTTTTTTTTCTTCCTTGTAGATTATTGTGAGCTATCCACCAACCAAGCAACTTACATATGAAGAACAAGATCTTGTTTGGAAGTTTAGATACTATCTTACTAATCAAGAAAAAGTGAGTTTCTTGAATATTTTCATATATCAAATTTATCTATAAACTTTGTTGCTAATAAACAAGATAAGGTAAAACTTTCATGGAAATATAGAGTTATTGTCAAATTAAAAAAAGTTATAGAACAATATATATGATACTCCATTTTTTAAAAATTACAAAAATGTACACACAAAGACACATGTGCCAGTTTGTTGATGCATAGACAATGTCGGAATGGGTTAAGTCGGAGAGACTTGGGTTCAGTTTCAGGCACTATAACTTATTCTCCCTAGGTAAGGTGAGGCAAATTGCTTTGAAGCTTGGTTTCCTCATTATTCTAATGATGACAACCCTCCTTCACAGGTGAGATAATACAGGTGAATAAGCTGGCCGAGTACCTGGTATATGGTAGGTGCAGAGTAAATGTTGATTCACTTCTATCTTCATTTTTCTTACCTCTTTGAACCTAGGTGACTAGCAAACTAATTGTTAAAAGAAATGTAGGATTCTGGAGGAGATATGGCTAGAGAGTATGAGAAATGTAATTTGAAATGTGTAAACTGAGTTGGTGGAGAGGCATCCAGCTCAGCATGCAAGATAGAGGCTAGCTCAGAAGTAGACATTTGCTTTCCATAATGAAACATGCAGGAGGTAAAGTTCTGGAGAAAGAAAGTTGTGAGGAAGTAGTGAGCACTAGATTTGTGTCTGGAGGCTTGGTTTTGAGTCTTGCTGTTGCCACTAAGAAGCTTTTTGACTGCAGGCAAATTATCTCACCTGTCTAAGCTTTAGTTTCCTCATATTTAGTAGGAGTGATTAAATGATAGTGAGCTTTATGTCTCTTCTAGTTCTTAAAATAGTCTGCAAATTCTTAGAACATAGGTTCAAGGACTAACCTTTAAGGTATAGTAAAAATAACCAGTATCTATTAAACAGCCACTGTGTGCCATGGATCTTTTAAATCCCACAACAACCCCATAATGTAGGTATTATTGTTACTGTTCTACAAATGAGAAGACTTGAGTCTTAGAGATTAAGGAACCTTTGCAGAATCACAAAGCTTGTAAATGCTGCCTCTTGTTATGCTCACATTTGTGAATTAGAAGAGAAGGTAGTCAGTGAAGCCACAGAAGAGAGGATTATAGAGAAAATATTCACATCATTATGCACATGCTTCAGCAGGAATTCTGAAATGCATTGGGGACAAAACAGAGAAGCATCAGGAAAATTAATATCTGCCAGAAAGCTATGATATGATTATGTGAGAATGAATGAATATGTTTTACAATCTTATGAGATGGTCTTTTAGCTACTTTAACTTGTTTTTCTGAAACAAACGTATTTCCTTTAGTTTCTAAAGTAGAGATAAAAATCCAGTTGCAGCTCATCTTAACTCTTCAACTTTTCCTCTTTATCTTTAATTCTTTGTAGATGAATCATATTCATTCTCCTTTATATCCATAACAAAAATGAGAGAAGGATTTTAAATTTACTATAGCTTTGAGTGTGATTTTCTTCATCACTGCAAAAAAGGAATTATTCATCAATAGAAACACAGGTTTGTGATTTTGTGTTTTATAAAAAGATCAAGTTAGTACATGATACTTGTTAAATGAAGAATAACCTTGGTCACAGAAATTGCGTCTTGAATGCAGCACGGTGTTGTCTAAAATACACGACAAGATATTGAATTAAACCTGTTAGAATGTATAGGTTCAGGAAGCATAGAATAGATTTACAGAGCAGAACTGCCTAGATAGAAAGGCTTGCAAGAAAAATTGTTTGTTTAAACAAGTAGTCACTTCCCACTGAAATTCAATTACTTCTAGATATGTGCAAAAGAAATAAAATGCTCAAGTGATATAAAGTGTGTGCCAAGTTTCATTTAACTAGTTGATTTCAAGTTTTCGAAAGGTGGGTGATGAAACTTCAATTCTCAGGACATATTATAGGATTCTGATGATCACTAGAGTAGAGTGAACAATATTTTTTAATGTTCAAGAAGCACTTTTCAGTAAACCAAATATATATTGGCCTTGAAGTGACCAGAGGAATTATTTACACAGGCACATTTGTATCTTTGTAGTAATTTAAAATGGGTTTTGTAGAAAACAAATACTCCTGTACCCGTGTCCCTTAATTTATTTACTACAAAGAAATTTTTTCAGTGTCGGTTTCTCAGGAACTGTGATTTAGGTTATTTGGCATTTGGGCCCCGAGGCTGAAAAGATTTTCTAGAGAGAAAGCAGTGCTCAGAAAACAAATTGGTGGAAACCGGTTCTTACAAATTTATACTTCTTATTTATTTTTTAATTAAATTGCATCTTTCCACCTGTTTTTTCCCTAAATGACCTGTCTTAAGTATTTTGGATGAAAACCCTCTAGTCTGGACTTGATGTTACACCTAAAAAGTTCACAGTAATAACTTTTTCCAACAAAACTAGTTAAATTTTGAAGTATTTTTAAATTTGTGGTCCATAGCATGTAGGAAATGACTCATTTTTGTGGAACACAAAATCTGATTATTGTAACTTTTCAACACTAGCTTTTACCATGGTAAATGGTCTTCCTTCTTGTAAAAATGTTAATTAAAAGTAACTTATATTAACTTAATGCCTTTCCATTGTGTTTGGGGGGAAAAAAGCAGTAGGAAGAGTCATATATGGTAAGGGGAATAGTGATGTACTGAATGTCCTTACGAGGCTGCTTCTGAAGTAGCTGCTGAGACAGTGACATCAGAACAGTAATCATATTTGTGCCTCTTGACAAGAAGTTGATGGTGAACCATAGCAGAAATGCATTCAGTTCAGCAAGCATTTGTTATCAACTACTGGCATAGCATTATCCAAGACTCTGGGCTTTGAGATGTCATTTCTCTGTCTTCATATAAATTTAAGACTGTTTTAGGAAAGGATATTTGTACACAATCAAAATGGAGACATATAGGATAGTAATTGATTAAGGATTACTCTCAGTAAACATTTAGGTAATTACGATGAGTAATAGAAGTGTGGGGTAGAACAAGATGAGTATGCTATGATATGAAGGCGGATTCACAGAGCAAAGATTGGTATTAAAGTTTGAGTAAGCTTTAATGGTATTTTTTATTTGATGATCATTTTTCATGGGGAAGGATAGCATGAGTAAGGCAAAGTGTTAGGTTCAGAGACAGAAGAGTTTGTAGAATGGTTATGAAGTAGAAAAGATGGAATCAGTTTATGATGTGCCTTGAATTCTATGCCTGGGAGTTGGATTTCACTGGCAATAAGAAACCATTAAAGCAACAGAATGTGTCTTAACAGGTGATGTTTTAAGATGAACCAGGGTGGATTGAAGCAGAACTGAGAATGAAACAAGAGACATAATTATGAGGCTCATGTACTGATCTTGAGAGCGCTATTGGAGAGCAAAAGGAGAGAAGAATGTATAAATGATTTGGAGACAACTCCCAGGATTAGGCCTGAGTGCTTAAAATAAGGAAATGTGGCAAGTGGAAGGTGCAGGGTGAGGAGATATTTTCATTTTGAATGTTTTGAATTGAAAGTATTAGAGGAACAACTGTGACATTGTGATATAGTAAGAAATACATTTTCGGTCTTTGTCCCTGGTTCCTGGCACAGAGTTTCTAAAACCCTAGAAATTTCCTGAGTACTAGGAATGAGAGGAATGTCTTTTGTTATTCACAGTAAGTACCTTTCAATCTTACCTGAGTTTATGCTAATAAGGTGAAATTTGGAGGATGGGGCTGACTGCCAGAGAAACCAGCCATGTGATTGGAGAGTTGGAACTTTCAACCCCACCCTCTGACCTTCTGGAAAGGGGTTAGGGATTGAGTTAAGGGCCACTGGCCAGTAATTTAATGAATCCTGCCTATTTAATGGAACCTTCATAAAAACCTGTAATGATGAGGTTCGTAGAGCATCTGGGTTGGTGAATACATCTATGTGACAGGATAGTGGCAGACCCCAAACTGTATGGGGACAGAAGCTCTTGTGCTTGGGATCCTTCCAGACCTTGCCCGATGTACCTCTTCACCTGCTTATTCATTTGTATCCTTTATAATAAACCAGGAATAATAAGCAAAGTATTTCTCTGAGTTCTGTTAGCCATTATAGCAAATGATCAAACCTGAGAAGGGTGTTGTGGAAACCTCTGATTTGTAGCCAAGTCAGACAGAAGTGTGGGCAACCTGGGGACCCGGCATTTGCAAGTGGCATCTGAAATGGGAAGGAGTCTAGTGAGACTGACCCCTTAACCTATGGAATTTACACTAACTCCAGGTAGGTAGTGTCAGAATTGAATTAAATTGTAGGACACCCAATTGATGTCCACAGAGAATTAGAGAATTGATTGGTGATGGAAAACCCACACATTTGGTGTCAGAAGTGTCTTGAGTAGAGGAATAAGTTTTCCGTTAGCAACAAAGTAAAAATTTCCAATAATTGAGTTGTTAGAAATTAAAATTAGAAGTATATGTGATAAATAGTTTTTTCATCTCTGAAGTGATTGTCATTGTGATTCTAAAAATAGGAGATAACAGTGAAGTGATCCTAAGATCAGAGGGAGGTCAACAAAATATTTATTGCTCGTAATATAAAACATGGTAATAAATGCAGGTAATGTTAACATTTGACATTGGACTCAACATCAGAAATAGAATAACAATAATGATATGGGATAATAAAATAATTAACATTTATCAAGTATTTATTATATACAAGATACTAAACATTTACATTCAATAATTTATTTAATCTTTACTGCAGCCTTATGAGATGAGTCACTTAAAAGTTAAATAATGCGCTCCAAGCGACTCAGTTAATAATTGATGGAGCTGGGAATTAGGATTTGACCCCAGACACCCTGGCTCTAAAGTCTGTACTTGCCAGTTATCTGTGGAAGCTCTAGGGATAAAATTGTACTTGAATCCTGTGCCTTTACATAGATCAATACAGCATCTTTAAAGGACCTGAGATTAAGTATCATTATTTTTATTGCTGTCTTCAAATTCTTACACTTCTCATTCCCCTTCTTCTTGTTTCCTTCTTCATTCTACTATCTCCTTGTTTACCTTTATAACATGTAGCATTATAAAGTTGTGAAATTCTTTGTACAGTGCCTTAAGTTCCTTGGCAGCAGTGTACTCTATAAATCTTATTGGTAATTCCGAGAATCTGGGAGTTAGATTGTTTCAGTTATTGAATTGAGTACATCGGCATGCTGCAAGATTTGCTTATAATAAGTACATACTTGCACGTTTCTATTAAGACTGCTAGTGCACTGTGAAATGGAAAAGCTTTCTCTGTAGTTATTTAAGAAGTATTGCTTTGTTTCCACATTCAATCTAGAAATACATTTTAGAAGTAAAAAATAGATGCATAGAATAAGTTAGTAGGCCAATCTGTGTTCTTGTATGGAGAGGGAGCACTGTGCCAAATGCTGTGCACGAGATGCAGAAGAAATGGATAGCTATCCTTGGGGAATGCAGGAGGGAAGTGATCTAGGGGTGATTCACAGGTCTGACAAGGCTCCCTGCTTGTGGAACAGCCAACCACATCCTTCAAGGTCGTTGGAACAGGGAGCACTACCAGCCATTTATCATGGCCCTTTTTATTATTATTATTATTATTTTTTTTTTTTTTTTGGTGAGGAAGATTGGCCCTGAGCTAACACCTATTGCCCATCTTCCTCTATTTTATATGTGGGATGCCGCCACAGCATGACTTGATGAGTGGTGTAGGTCTGCGCCCAGGATCCGAACCTGCGAACCCTGTTCCGCCAAAACAGAGCACGCTGAACTTAACCACTGCGCCACTGGGTATCATGGCCCTTTTTAGAGCTGAGTGAAATAGTCGATGACTTTTAAATTATCAGTCAACAGACTCCAGTTATAGAGATAAGAATGCCCACAAAAGCATTTGGCAGTTAAAAGAGTACCATTTAAGTGAAGGTAGTAAGATTGAGTCAACTACTAAAGAGCTGAAAGTTGCTGAAAACTTCCTGGAAAAGTTGAGTTTTTGACAAGCTGGCCTTAAAGAAGATGACACTACTGTTTTGGTGAAGAACATAAGGAAGGTTTGTAGACAGGAATTAGACAGTTATGTATAAAATAGGTTAACCTGGTTGAAGCGTAGAAGGGCAATAAGAGTTAGCTTAATGAGAGTTAGAGGTTTGGATTGTGGTGAGAGGTATTAATGGAATATTTTGAGAGAGAAGCAAAGGTTTTGTTATGTTTGTTTGTTTTTTGGTTTTTGGGTTTTTTTCCCCAATCTAGAGTGACCCTATCATCTAACTGGAAATCACACTATGACATTATGGCAGTCATCTTCAAATATTGGAAAGGCTGTCCATGTGGTGCTGGGTTATATTTACTCTCATTCTCTCCAGACGGTGAAACTGACCAATGGGAAGAAGTTACATGAAGACACTTGTGTCTTTCGGTTCATTATAGTTAAAAAACAACAGAAATGGCTTCACTGTCTATAAATATAATCGGTACTTTGGAAATTAGTCACTAGAATTACTTAAGTAAATATTGGGTCTCTTTATGGCAGGGATGTTATAAGGTAAATTTCTGCTGACAGTGGGAGGTTTGTGCTAAAATCATTTCCAACTTGAGCTTCTGAGAGTTTGTGTGAAATTATTAGAAGAGAAACTGGTATTGAGGCTCCTAGCTAGAAGGCTATGCCAGACTCCAGGTGTGTGGTGTAGTGAGAATCACTCTGAGGAGAAATACAGAAAATGTTGCTAGGAAATAATTTACAAGAATTGGGAATGGATTGAGGAGATCAGTGTTGGTGGAGTAATGGCTCCAAGGGGCATGGGCTTAGTTCATTAGGAGATGGCAGTGCCTTAATGGTAGGGAAGAACTCTCTGGTGGAAGATGCACAGGCTGTGAGTTAGTGGACCTGGATTCTAGGTCTAGCTTGCCAACCACTTTGAAGTGATGGGCAAGGCACTTAACTTCACTGAGGTTATATAAAATTTGAGCATTGGACTAAGTAATGTCCATAGTTTTCTTAATTTAGTAAAATCAAGAAGTTAAGGGATGGGCATGAAGGTTTATTTTATGTCATACTAGCCAGTAATTGTTTTGTTGTCCAAGTGGACATTTTCTTGACAACTTGATTAGTTGACTAATGAAAAGATTTTAGTTTAGCAGAGCAGGAATTTCAAATTATAAAGTTATCTTTGTTCAAGTGATGAATTCATAGAGGAAGACAAAGAAGAAAATGTCTTGAGTTCAGCCAGTAAAGTGTTACCAGTAGGGAGATCTGGCAATAGAGATTGCTTTTTATGAAAAATAGGTATGTAGCTTTCTTAAAAGAGCGTTTATTACATATGCAACCATGAGTGATGTGAATCTACTTACCTGACAGTCTTGTGAAAACTTAAGTATGCTACCAATCTGCAGAAGTGAGGTTCCAGAAAGATGCTACAAACAACCAGCTCAATCATAGAATATTTGCTACTGCTTCTGTATATATCTGTTTTTATGCTTGTTTCTATGAGTTTTTGTTTGAAAGTCTGTCTTTTTAAATAGTTACTTCTCTGTGTAAGAGAGACATACGTATTGAATTTAGTTTGAGTCCTCATGTGGGAGCCTCTAGGAAACCCAGTGACCCTAGGGAGGTGATCAAGAGTGGGGTTAGTGGTAGGGATTCTGTGTTTTCTTGGCTTCAGACTCGTTCATTCTTTGGCTGCAGTATTTTATGTCACCTGTCGATGTTGTAAAATGAAGCTTGTCTCTAAGGCATCTCAGCTTCATGAGACATCTCTAAACTATTTCCATGTCTTGAGGCATGCAGTGTTTTAACATAACAAAAGCAAAATGAAGAAAAGCCAAAACAAAAAATTCGTAGTGCTCTGAAACATGTTTGGCCTGAAAAATGTGGAATTACAGGGAACATGCTTTTTTTTCCTCTCCTGTAGTGTTTTTCTAGGATCATATATATAACTTTGTTTAGTGTTTATGGAAGGAGTCTACTGCTGCCTCTCTGGCTCTGCCATCAGCACCAAGTGGAGCTCTGCCTAGTCACCCTTGACCTTCCCTACCCAAGAGCAATAGGCTCTTGTTTCTAATTTTAAAATCTTTTCTGATTTTAGGCTTTGACAAAATTCTTGAAATGTGTTAATTGGGATCTACCTCAGGAGGCCAAACAGGCATTGGAACTTCTGGGAAAATGGAAGCCAATGGATGTAGAAGATTCCTTGGAGCTGTTATCCTCCCATTACACCAATCCAACAGTGAGGCGTTATGCTGTTGCCCGGTTGCGACAGGCAGATGATGAGGTACATTATTATTCGTTACTCCTCCTCAACGGGGTACATTTTAAACTAGAGACTGGTTGTAGACTCTGTGTGTGTGTGTGTATATGTGTGACAGAGAGAGAGAGATTTTTAGAAGGGAAGAGGATATACTAGATGTGTTTTCAGAAATAAAATTAAAATATTCCTCCAAGGACTCCCTCTGTGAAATGAAAATTTACTTCCTGATCTGTTACGTGATAGGACAGTCTCTCCCAGGACATTGACCTGGCAGCAGAGCTTGCACTGCTCTGTCTGGAAAAAGGAATTCTAATGAAAAATGGTTTAATGCAGCACCGGCTAGGGAATAATTCAGATCCCCTCTATCAGTCAGTATACAACAAGCCACATTTAATTGTAGCCTTGAAAAGCCCTTGGGGCCTTTAAAGCATAGAAATGCATGGTCATCTTATTCTCCCTCAAACCCCCTTAACCCTTCAGCTGCTGACGGTTATGTGTATCTGTAGATTTTCTGAAGGTGGTTTTGAATCCTCTGGAAAGCAAAGACTGCAAATCTTATGCTGGCTATTTATATACATATGGAGTCACCACGGAAGGAGGAACACTCTGTTGACACAAATCATTGCTGGACTTTGAATTTTAGTAATTCCCAATGAGGCAGACTAATCCAGCAAAATTTTTTACTTATTAATTATTATAGAGTGAATGTGTTCTCAACCTAATAGTTTATGCTAGCCTGTAGGGCTTATGGGATATGAGATAACTCTACTCAAGCCTCAATATATATATATATAGGAATGCTGATCCCATAGAACAACTTTTTTTTTTTTTTAATTTTTTTTAGGAAGATTGGCCCTGAGCTAACATCTGTTGCCAATCTTCCTCTTTTTCTTTTTTCTCCCCAAAGCCCCAGTAGATAGTTGTGTACCATAGTTGCAGAGTTGTAACTCTTCTATGTGGGATGCCACCTCAGCATGGCTTGATGACCGGTGAGTAGGCTAACCCTGGGCTGCCAAAGCAGGGCATGAGGAAGATTGGCCCTGAGCTAACATCTGTTGCCAATCTTCCTCTTTTCCTTGAGGAAGATGTGCCCTGAGCTAACATCTGTGCCAGTCTTCCTCTATTTTGTATGTGGGTCGCTGCCACAGCATGGCTGCCGAGGAGTGGTGTAGGTCCACTCCCCAGAACCAAACCCAGGCCGCCAAAGTGGAGCGTGCTGAATTTAACCACTAGGCCATGGGGCCGGCCCCTCAGAGACCTTTTTTTTAAAAATAAAAAGTCATTTTGAATTCATAGTGGTATCTGCATTTCAAGAAGCAAAATGCAGCATTTTAAGGTTGATAGTGCGTGTGTACATTTAATTATAATAAAATTTAAACACTAAAGTAAAAAGTGTAGTGAATGCTCACATATAATTTACCCATCTTCAGCAGCTGCCAACTCATAGCCAATTTTGTTTCATCTATAACACCACTTACTTTCTCCTCCCTATCCCCTACCTGCCACTAGATTATTTTGAGGCAAATATCAGATCTGAATAGGATGTTTTTCACTCTCCTGTCAAAAAAGCAGTTCTAAGCATTGTGAATATCTTTGCCTTTCCCGTTGTCTTTGCTTTATCACAAGTAAAAAATTTATTACAATATTTATTTGAAATATTGAAATATTTATTTTGATATTTGTTAGAAATGTCACTTAAGTCATTAATTCTCTGTCTATGTTTGACATGAGTCATAGAGTTTATATAAAGGCCTCTGGGCTGTAGTTGAGACAGCCCCTGGATGTGAGTTGAGAATTTAAATTGAAAAATTGTAAATCATCATTTTTGATTTGACTTGACTTCCTTTACAAGCTTAGAGCCTAGCTATTTGATTATCTCTGGAGTTATGTGTTCATGCAGATGAACTATTTCTAGACCATTTTATAATTTTTGTTATGAGATAGAGGATAATGATAGAAACATTGTGTGCATTCTAAACTTGAAAATATGGTTCAACTATTGTTATGTTTTTTGAGATTTTAGAGATATAGCATAAATAATATGGTGGTTATCTCTTGATTTCCCTTTCTCTGAACTTAATTCAGTAATGAATTGTATTTACTCAGCTGAAAAAAACAAAGCTCTTTTAATTCTTTACTACTGGTTCTTCAGGTGTACATTAAGATCTGAATTTTGTCTTTTCTCTGACTCTGTGTGCCTTTATATATGTCTTTGTGAACACTGTATATTATTCTCACCTCAGTTTCTTATCCAAAAAAATAGTGATAATAGCTGCTTATGTCGCTTTATAGTTATGAAGAAAAAATTATGTGGGGCAAAGTTTTGAAAACTACTTATACACGTATGCAGAAAGATTGCACATTTATATTATGTAAATTTCATACTAAAATTATTCATATACATTTCATTCGTAATTAGTTTAAAATATCCCTTGTTTCTGCTTTGTCTGTGGAATACAGTATTTATGGTTTTATAAACTTCAAATTTTTTTGGTATTAGAATCATATAATCATAGCATCAAAAGATACATCATGTGACTATGTCTAAACATCCACATCTTGGATAACTGGAAAACTTGAATGAAAAATTCTGTGTTTTATGTTTGTACAGTTAGTCTAATTTCTTGAATATGCCATAGTCTCTCCAGTAGCCATGCCCTTATATGTGTTACTTCATCAGCCTGGAGGAGTATTCATCCTGTTCATCCTTCAGGCTCTAGCCCAGACCTCATCACTTCTGGGAAACCTCTCTTAACCATCCCACCAAGCAAGCGACATTTTTGTTTGCTTGTTTCCTGCTCCCACAGCATTCGTTTTATTCCTTTGCTGTAATATTCATCTTTTTTTTTTCTGATCTCCTTTGCTTTTTAATTATGAAGGAAATAATAATATAGAAAGTAATACTCCTTATGACAGGCCCACTCCTCCCACCATTTCTTATCTCCAGAAGGGTAGCCACTTATAAATCCTGTCATATATTCTCTATGCAAATTGCAAGTGTATATATGCATGTACAGTATATATACTTCTCACTTTTCAAAAATGAACACAATTAGCATATTTATTTGTGTTCTATACTATATGTGTTCTATACTATATGTAACTTGCCAACTTAGCAGTGTATCTTGGACATTTTCTCATTAGCAACACATATATTTGGTGTCCATAAAGTCTGGAAACATAGGCAAATGAATGTCCATAATGATGTCAAGACGTTTAATCTGTAAAAGAAGAATGCTATGTTTCTAGACTTTATGGACACCTGTAGTTCTACCTTACTGTTTTTAAACAGCAGCATATTTTACTGCAGGTTTGTTTTATAACTTGTTTAATCAGTCCATCTCTTTTGATGGGCAGTTAGGTTGTTTACAGTCTTCTGCTATAACTGTATTTTAGTGAACAGACTTGTGTATATGTTTTTTTCCATATTCTTTTTTTTTTTTTTTGAGGAAGATCGGCCCTGAGCTAACATCTGCCAGTCCTCCTCTTTTTGCTGAGGAAGACTGGCCCTGGGCTAACATCCATGCCCATCTTCCTCCACTTTATATGGGACGCCGCCACAGGATGGCTTGCCAAGCGGTGCGTTGGTGTGCGCCAGGGATCCGAACCATCGAACCCCGGGCCGCTGCAGTGGAGTGCGCGCACTTAACCACTTGCGCCACTGGGCTGGCCCCTTTTTTCCATATTCTTGAATAATAGCTTGCATTGAAATTACTGGGCCAAAAGATATATGCCTTTTACATTTTGCTGATAATCCTCTGCAAGTTTTCTCTTTTAGTGCTTGTATCATACTTTAAAAAAAATTACAGTAGCTTTTATAATACCTTTAAATATATGATTCATCAACTCTTCTCCCTTCTTTTTTTTGTTACAATTTTTTAAATAATTATTGTACATTTATTCTTCCCATGAATTTTAGAATAATTTTGTCACTTTTTTAAAACTTCACCAGAATCTTAAGTGGAATTACATTACACTTATATATTACATTAGGGAAAAATTAACATCTTTATGATATTAAATCTTCTCTTCTAGAGATATATGATTTTTTTATTCATTCAAGTCTCGAATTTATAAAAATCTTATACATTTCTAAAAATTAGTTTTATTCTCTGATAATTATTGTTACTATTATCAACTAACTCAACTCTTTTGTTTCTTTTTGTTAGTTAAATGTGGAAAACTTTTTTTGTGTTTTTGTTTTAATATATAGTTTTTATCTAGTCACTTTAGTGATTTCTCTTATTAGTTCTAATAGATGTTAGGTAGATATTTTGCAGGTTTAGCATCGGGCTATCTGAAAAACATCAGTATATAATATATACTGTATATGAAATCTATGCTGATAGATTTCCTAATGTTATACTGGCCCTACATCTATAAAATAAATCTTACTAAATCTTTTAATATCTTTGTGAATTTGATTTGCTAATATTCTATTTAGGGATTTTTTTAAAGTCATATTTCTTACTGCTGTGTGGCTCAAAAGGAGAGAGAGATGCCCCATTAGAATTTAAGGAGGAAGTGACATTTGAGATAGACATTGAAAGAAGAGCAGAATTTTCACAGTTGGACATGAGTTTACATTCCAAGCGGAGAGAGCAATATGAGCAAAGGCAAGGAGATTGAAAAGTACAAGAAAAATAGCAAGTATTTCAACTTTAACAGGAGTGTAGGATATATATAGGTGTATGGGAGACAAAATCAGAACTCATGTCTTCTGTAACTGTAAATGCCTATATGAAGAGTTACTCTTAATTTGGTAAGAAATGAGAAGTCAGGGAGTGATTTTGACATGGGACTTTGGATTTGCACTCTGCAGCATTAGAATTATCTTGTTCTTGAGAAAAATGGTGATCACTATCTAGATAATATTTTATAACTCTTGGGAAATTTTTACTGAATCGCCTGCGATAGAAACCTGATTTTTCTTTTGTTCTATGCTTAGGTCCTTCATGCTTGGAGGAATTTTGTATTTTTCAAGATGTGATTATATAATGAGCAAATAGACTTTGTATTTACTATTGATGGTAATTCATTTTCATACAAATGAAGGAAAGTATAGTTTGAATATAGAATACTAGATGACCAACAAATCAGATGGTGATGAGTGACTTAAAAAGAGGAAAGTTTTCCTCTAAATTTCCCCTTCCTGGGGAATTTAATAACAATGCAGCCTTTTGATTTCATGTGGTTAGTCTTTTTGGTAATTGGGAAAACACAACCGGTGATAGATTCAGCAGCACTTCTTTTTTTTTTTTTTTAAGTTTTATTTATTTATTTTTTCCCCCAAAGCCCCAGTAGATAGTTGCATGTCACAGCTGCACATCCTTCTAGTTGCTGCATGTGGGACGCGGCCTCAGCATGGCCAGAGAAGCTGCGCGGCGGTGCACGCCCGGGATCCGAACCCAGGTCGCCAGCACCGGAGCTCGCGCACCCAACCGCCAAGCCACCGGGCCGGCCCTCAGCAGCACTTCTGAAGCATGCCTCTGTAATGAAGGCTAGCAGTGAAATCGGATAGCTTACACCTCCCAAGAAGGATACTTGTCATTACATAGTTAGATCAGTTTTCTGTTATGCAATACACTTTTTTCCTTAGAAAAAGCATGTAAGTATACCTATAGCGATTGGAGCTGCAAATCTCAAGTAAAATAATAGAAAATCAGATACTTGTTGCTCCAAATAAAAAATGGTTTTTAGAAACAACACTGTAGAGGTGCTTGGATACAGTCACTTAATTTTCCTGGTCACTGACATTGACATATTTGAATAAGAGTAAACCAGTTAACCTTACATTTAATTTTTTTGTGAAAAAATCATATTTATTGCTGAAATCATGTGTATTAATTACTCTGTCAGTATTTGGATAATGACAAAAATATTGACTATGTCAATGTAAGAAAAAAATTATGAAGAAAATATATTATGGTATTAGCTAAGGGAAAATAGGTTGTTGTAGTCTCTGTCCTCATGGAGTTTATAATGTAGTGGAAAAGACATAGAGTAAATATGCAAGTAATTACAAATGCTATAGGTGTTACAAATAAGAAAGGAAAGGGTGGGCCATGAAATTTTTACCGGGAATTTGATCTGGTTTCTGGGCTTAATGAGGAGAGAGACTGAATTGAATCGGTAGATGCGAAGTCTCAGAATGAGCTAATTATGAGTTTTGAGGGACTAACTAGGTGATTGGCAATTAGAATTGGAAAATAATAGATACTTTTTTAATATTTTTGAGTTTTGTGAGTTTCTTCAGTTTGTAATTATTTTTAAAAGTAAAATTTTTGGAGTGTTTTTAATAGTCGTTGGGAAGGGTTAAGAACTACATTTATAGAGTAAGACGGGAAACGTTTCCATCCTAAACATTAAACCTAAAGATCCTTTAAGGGAAAACTCAAAAAAGTTAAAGGTACTTTTTTAACACTTTTTAAGTCCTAATTATCCCATTAAATGTCAATAGAACTATGGGAAATTTAGGCTTAGGAATTTGTTTTCTTCAAGCCATTATTGGTAGTTGGCAGGAAAGTAAGCATTTCGCTTAACCAAGAGTATTAAAATTAAAATGTTTGTTTTATAGGATTTTCTATTTAAGAAGCAACCCAAATTCTCTAAAACCTGAGCTTTCAATGACAACAAAAAAGAACACAAGATTTTTAAAAATCCTAACCAGAAAAAGTTATAAAACAGAAATTCTTTGAAAACTTGAAAATTTGGAGTTTCTTATGTAATCTTAGATATAAAATGCTGATATCTGATCTATTGTTGAAAAAAGAATCCTCCCCCAATTTCTTACTTTTATATGAACCATCTTGAGCCTTTTTTTTGTTTTTGTTTTTTGCTTTGCTTTTGGGTACTACATTTACTGGCCACCTACTCTGTGCCAGGCACTATTCTGTGACTTGCTTTTGTTAGCTGATTTAATCCTCATGACTCATCTCTAAGGTTTATATGATTATGTCCGTTTTACAGATGAGGACCCCGTGAGGTACCAACAGGTTAAGTAACCTAGTAACCTGCCAAAGGTAACACAGCTGATGAGTGGTAGATAAAAGTAAATTGTTAGCTTGGTATTTAGGAATAAATTATGTGTATAATTATATTTCATGTTTTTCTAATATTGGCTTATTTTTTGTTTATTTTCCAGGATTTGTTGATGTACCTATTACAGCTGGTCCAGGCTCTCAAATATGAAAATTTTGATGACATAAAGAATGGATTAGAACCTACCAAGAAGGATAGTCAGGGTTCAGTGTCAGAGAGTGTGTCAAATTCTGGAATAAATTCTGCAGAAATAGAAAGGTATGGATATCCAGGGAGGACTTACTTTCAAATCTGATAGTTTCTCCCATTTTCAAACTTCTTCCTTTCCTTTTTTCCCAGATGTACCAAACCCTAGTTGGTACTTAGTTTGAAGTTTTACCACTGAATAAGGCAGGTACACTCACAGAACACAAATTACTATCTTACAGGGCAGCGTTTTGCAGGCTATTAGAATACTTGAGTTAAAATCCTGACTCTGTGTGAGTTACATACTCTCTGTGTGGCCCCAGTTTCTCATTTTAAAAATGGGGGTACAGCAATAGTAACTGATATTTAAGGGTTGTTGAAAGATCAAATGAGTTAATACACGTAAAGCATTTAGAAAAGCGTCTGACACATGGTGCTTAGTAAGTGTTAGATACTATTACTGTGGATGCAGAAATAAAATGAAGGACAGGGCGTGTTAGTGGGCTCAAATATTTTATTATAAAGTTGTATTTTTATTGGCTGCTTTTCACCTCTTTAGTAGTTATACTAAAAAATATAGCATGTTACTTGAATTAAAAGTCAGCTGTTAACAATCATAGCAATTAAGAACTCCCACCTCTGTAGCAGACATTGTGAGGTGGTCCACATATATTAACTCATTACAGTAATCCTCTGAGACGGGTATGCATATCCCTAGTTTAGAGATAAAGGACTTAACAAGAAGTTAAGTAAATTGCCAAAAGTCTTGTATCTTGCAAATGGTAGAGTTGATTCCAAAGCCCATGTTTTTCTACTTTGCCATTTTGCTTTTCATAAAAATCTTAAAATTGGGATAAATAGGAACCTTTGGGTAAGAAATCTGAGGTTCAGTGATTATAAAATTTGTTTTGTGAAGGTCATGAGATTTGTTAATGACAGAATGAGGTCTAGAATTCAGATTTCCTGAATCAGTCCAATTATTTCAGTTATCAGTGAGCTCAAGATATATTTCTGAATTTTGTTTTATGATTATGATAATGCTGTTTTTTATCTTCAGTGTTTCATTTGGAGAAGAACTGAAAAACAGGAAAAACCACTGTTTCTTCCCTAGGCTGCTTTATATTTTTCTATTTTTAAGAGAAGAGACCCCTTGCATTTTCTCCCACTGTACACCGGAGGCCTTCAGTCTCTAATCATGCTTATTTACCTTCCTTCTTGCTTATGTCACCTAGAATGTTTTATTAGAAGTCTAAGATTTCATGACAGGATGTATACTGTAACCCAATGTTTCTCAAATTATGGTCTGCTGGTCACTAATTTTTGTGTGTTTTTTTAAAAAGATAACAAAGAGGTGAGCGTGGTCTTGTGGCCAAATATATTTGGGTTTAAAGCGAAATGGGTTTTTTTTTTAAACTACAGTATTTATCAAAACCTTTAATATGCAAACTCGCACTGAAAAATCTCCAAGAGGCTATTACCCATTTTCTTTGATTATGGAGCCTCTTTTTCCAGAACATAATGTGACTCTGGTGTGCACAGAACACACTTTAGGAAGTGATGCTTTAACCAGACACAATTGGGACCATCTATGCTAAAAAAAAATGTGTATCTTCTCTTATAGACAGAATATTTTACATATCAGTGATACTTATTATTATCTTTTCAGCTCCCAAATTATAACCAGTCCCCTTCCTCCAGTGTCTTCCCCTCCTCCTGCCTCTAAAACAAAAGAAGGTTCAGATGGTGAAAATCTGGAGGTGAGTACAAAGCTTTTCAAGTTTCCTATAGGAGAGATCTCAGCAGATAAACATTTTATGTTGGTCTTTTAAACGTTGATTTTGATTAATAAACTAAATATTACAACTTTATTAAATAACTTGTTTTATGATGCATGTTTATGACTTTTCCTCTCAGCAAAAAGTGCCAGATTATCCTCAATTCAACGCATTTTATTGGTGCTTTGGGCATATAAATGGATTCATATGCAATGTGAAAATAAACTGGGCTTAAATATTTTATTAAGGGAATGGGAATATTTATTGTTAACGTATTTATGAACATTACTGTAATTGTCGGTGTGATTACATTGTAGAAATATATGACTTTGATGCTAGGGATAATACACTAAGCAGCTGTTTTTAACTCTTACTGAAAAATTGTCAAGTCCTGTTAGATAAGTAGACTAATTTTTAAGGTAAAACAGGCCTGTTTGGCTAGTGCTACTCTGAAAAGTACGTTTAGAAGTGTATTGCAGAAGCTGATCTAGTATGTATTGTTGAATTTCTCCCCAACACTTCTAATTTGCAAAGAATCTTTCACACCCCTGATGTCGAAAGCTTGTAATACATGCTTTGATATTAGAAAGTTCAGTTGATTTTTCTAATGTTGTATATATATTGCTTTTAGTCAAATTTTAGGAGTTAATGTTGATGACTGAATGACTCTTGTTTTCACTATTGACTGTTAGCCAAAGTTTGAATGCTTGCCTACCTCTTAACATAATAGAAAATAATGAAAAAAGATTTTAAATTACAGGATCATAGAATCCTTAGGGGAGCCTTTTAAGGAACCATTCAGCTCCAGTTGAATTATTTTACCCTTTCAAAGTTAAGATACTGATTTATTGATTCAGTAATTCATTCATTCACACATATTTTTTGAGCTTTTATTGTGTACCAAAAGCTATTCTAGATGCTGGGGATGATGCAGCCGAGAACAAAACAGTCAAAATCTTAGTGTTCCTGGAGCTTACGTTCTAGTTTTTGGGTGGGTGATAGTAATATTTATGTATAGTAGAAGAGATAAAGATCTCTATTTTCTGTGGAGAAAACTGAATTAGAGAAGGATGATAGGGAGTGTTGGGGTAGGATTAGGTGGTTGCAATTTTGAAAAGATTGGTCAAGGAAGGCCCTCCTGGAAAAGTGGCATCTTTGTAAAGATGAAGCAAGTGAGGGAACAACCATATAGTGATTTGGAGGAAGAGCATTTCGGGCAGAAGGAACAGCAGATATAGAGACCCTAAGACCAGAGCTTAGGTGTGTTTTTTGGGGAACAACAGAGGCTATTATTCCTGGCTGGGGAGTGAGCAAAAGAAAGCATGGTGGAAGATTAGGTCAGAGAGAGAGCAGAAGATCAGTCTTGTAGGGCCTTGAAGGTCATGATATTGAATAACTTTTGCTTGGAAGCTATTGAAATAATCCATGTAGGAGGCTTGAGCCAGGGTAGTTTATGTTGAATATTGTGTGAAGTGATTAGATTCTCAAAGTTATGTTCGGAATATAGTTTTACGCACTACATATCACTCAAAACTTGAGGCTAAAAATATTTCTGTTATTTCTGTTATTTATATATTTCTGTTATTTCTCTTGTGACTGATGAACCCGTCTGTTGTTACTCAATGATTATGCCATTTTACCTTTTTCTCAGCTGAATAGTTCTTTAAAGGGTTCAGGTAATCCAAGCTATCCCAGAAACCAGTGGGAATCATCTTGAGTGATGTTTCCTCCCCTTCCTTTGCCCCCTGTAGAGTAATAATACTGTGCAAGCAGTCATTACCCTTAGGATATCCCTAAACAATTAAATGTCTAGGAATATCAAGCTGAGATCCAACCATGCTGAATTCCCTCTCTTCTTATCACTGCTTGAGATAGCAACATCCTATCTCTTCCCTGACACCTAAGGAGTGTCTTGTTTTCTTCCTCTTTCCTTTCCTTGTTTTTCTTAGAGTTTTAGGAAACCACCATGTATGCCTGGCCAAATGTTAGAAAGAAGATAGAAACTCAGTTAATCTCATTGCCCAAATGTGGTCATTTTTCATGAGTTCCATGGGTTCTTGAAAAGAAGGTATATTCCCCAGTTGTTGGGTAAAGCATTGTACATGTGTCACTAGAGCAAGCTTATTAATTGTGTTGTTGAAATCTTATGTACCCTTGCCTGATGCTGGATCTGTGACAGAATTAGGGTAGAATTCCCCCTGTATACTGATGGAATTATCAGTTTCTTCTTGTATTTCTGTTGATGTTTGCTTGAAATATTTTGAAGCTCTTTTATTAGGTGTATTCATGTAAATTGAATCTTTTATCACTGTTTAGTAACCGTCTTTATATCTAATCGTGTTTTTGCCTTAAAGTCTATTTTGTCTGATTAATAGAGCTTTGTCTTGATTAGTATGCACTAGTGTAGCTTTCAGTCCTTTCCTTTCAATATTTTTGTAGCCTTTTATTTTAGGTTTATCTCTTGAAGATAACATATAGCTAGATTTTGTTTTTTAATCCAGTTTAGCACTCTGTCTTTTAACTGGAACTTTTACCCCATTTGTTTTTATTGTGATCAGAGCTATATTTGGATTTATTTCACCATCTTATGTGGTACTTTCTATTCTTTCTTATTTTTTTCTTGTCTTTTTTTTTTTTGTTCCTTGCCTGTATTTGGCTGGATCCCCCTCCCCATCCTCTATCTCCACCCCCAGCTTGGAGGTTATATTGTCCATATCAGTTCTTTCAATGGTTATACTAAATACTTTAACATCTTTCCTTAACTTTGTCTAGCATAATCAATATTACCCTCCTCCAAAACAAGTATACTTCTTGTATGTAATTTTTATCCAGTGATTTAGTTCTGTCTTGTTTAACCCCCAAATTAGAAAATATTATTGTATACAATCAGTAACTCTTTAAAGGTACTTAGGTCTCTGTTTCCCTATTCACCATTTCTTCTTCTACCTCTGACCTTCAGTATGAGATCATTTTCTTTTTGCCTAAAGCACATTTTTCTCTTCTAATTGTTTTTAAATTTTAAAATATTGCTTATACAAACTGAGTGTAAAAATTTATAGGATGTGTCACCTGTTTCACAAGTGTTTTTAAATTTAATTCTTCCCGGGCCAGCCCCGTGGCTTAGCGATTGGGTGCGCGCGCTCTGCTGCTGGCGGCCTGGGTGCGGATCCTGGACGCGCACTGACGCACCGCTTCTCTGGCCATGCTGACGCCGCGTCCCACATACAGCAATTAGAAGGATGTGCAACTGTGACATACACCTATCTACTGGGGCTTTGGGGAAAAAAAAAAAGGAGGAGGATTGGCAATAGATGTTAGTTCAGAGCCGATCTTCCTCAGCAAAAAGAGGAGGATTAGCATGGATGTTAGCTCAGGGCTGATCTTCCTCAAAAACAAAAAACCTTAAATTTAATTCTTCCCTATTTATGCTCTGTAAATAATTTTTTAATGAAAGCATAGTGTCAAATGAAACACATGCGTTTTCTATTTAAATATATACTTTAGTATGTAAAAGTATACTGTCCTCATATAGTCAAAGATAAGCTTTAGGCCTGGATTCTACCTGTTAAACTTATTTAACATTACGTTTGGCATTTGGCATTACATTATGGCTTTCTGATTGAGGAGTTTCCTTATTGGGTTTTTAAATGTTGCACATTTAAAATGTAGTGCTAAGATTTTAGCTCTAGAATTGGAGATAAGATTCTTGCCACCACTGAAAGCAGTGAGGTATCTGCTATGTGGTAACAGTCTTGTATTACTCTAGCTTACTTTCTTAAATGCCCCTATTGCATTGAAACTTCAAATCCATTGATCTCTACCCTTTTATTTGTTCATCGGCCCCCTTCAATATTTAGTTTTCTCTGAATATAGCTTTTATCCCAAGGCTCATAATTTTAATCATTCTTTTATTAGTACCGTCAGTTCTCCTGGCAAAATCTCACCCCTTGATAAGCCTAATTAATTACCTAATTTCTCTGTGCCTGAATATTGCAGAAGAAAAGCACATGGCCTAGCCTATTGGTATCATTATAAATTCACGATCACACACATCAGCTGGGCACTCAGCACTGTCTGCCATCTTACATTTCTCTAGGTGGGTTGTTCTCCCTGCTCTGCAGTGACTCTCATACCTTTTCTTCTCTGTTCTTCATGCCCTGCCTCCCAATCTTCAAGTGACAGATGTACCCCATACTTAATGGAAACAAATAGAAGCCCTTAGGTAAGAATGGTCTCAATTTCCCATCACCTGGTTTACAGACATGAATCCCTTCCCTTCCTTTCTTTCTGTTTTCTTTTCAAATTTTTTTTAATTTATTTTATTTTTTTCCCCCAAAGCCTAGACAGTTGTATGTCATAGCTGCACATCCTTCTAGATGCTGTATGTGGGACGCGGCTTCAGCATGGCCGGACAAGCAGTGTGTTGGTGCGCGCCCGGGATCCGAACCCGGGCCGCCAGCAGCGGAGCGCGCACACTTAACTGCTAAGCCACGGGGCCGGCCCTTTCTGTTTTCTTACACAGAAGAAATATAACTCCCATCAAAGATATGATCGCTTCTTTTCCTGGTAGAAATATTCAAGTATGTGTTAGTATCTCCCATCTTAAAAATTCAAAAGTGAAAAAGACAAGACAAAACAAAAACTCTCCCTTGACACCACATCCCTTGAAATAGCACCATATTTTCTCACTTCTCTTCATGATCAAGCTTCTCTAAGGAGTTGTTTGTACATTCTGACGCCCTCTTTCCTTTCTTTCCAGTCTTTAATCCACATCATTCTGGCTTTGCTTCCCATCATTATATTAAAACTTACTTTGCTAAAGTAGTAATACTAATGACTTTAATGTGTGGTTGCACTTACTTTTCAGTTCCTCTCAGCAGCATTCAGCAAAGTAAATGACTCCCTTCTTGAAAAACTAGCTCTTCTCATGGTTTAGATGATCCCATACCTCTCTTGTTTTCTCTTCACCTCTCTGGCTATTCCTTCTCAGTTTCCTTCATCAGCACTTTCTCTGCTGCTTGACATCTTAATGTTCCTCAGGGTCCTCTTCTGTTCTCAATTTATACTCTTGCCCTAGGCTGTACTGATAAACTCAAATTTATATTTCTAGTGCATTTCTCTCATCTGAGTTTTAGATTCATATATCCAAATACCTACTTAATCTCCATTGTATATCTGACAGGCATTTCAAATTTAATATTTCAAAATACAACTCTCTCTCTCCACACTAGCCTCACTTGGAATTTCCATCTGTAATGTAACAAATCAACCCATTTGTTAAATCCATAAATTTGGGAGTTACTGTCAATTTTTTTTCATTCCTACTTCCTCTCCCTCAGCAAGTCCTATTAATTCTTCCAAAGTAGTTTTAGAATCTCTACACTTCTCTCCATTTCTACTCTCACCGTTCACTCTTCTAGACTATTTTAATAGCATCTTAACTGATCTCAGGTCTATACTTTTCAGAGAAACTGGAGTCATTTTCATAAAATGTAAATCAAATCATCTCACTCTCCTGCTTAAGACTTTTAAATATCCTTTGCTTTAAAAATAAAATCCATACTCAATATTGTGACTTAAAGGTCTTGCACAGTTTGACCTTTGCCTACCTTTTCAGCCTCCTTTACTTTAGTGTTCACTATACTTTAGCTACATTGGGCCTTTTTAAAATTCCTTAAACAGTCAAGTTCATGGCCTTTATACGTAGTGTCATTTTGGTCTTGCCTAAATATCACATCCTCATTGCTGCCTTTTCTGACCTCCCAATCTAAATTATTTCTATAGCTCTTTCTTGAATGTCTCTCTCCTCTACTAAATGTTAAGCTTACAGTAGGACAAGGAAATCTGGGAACCATGGTGTCCTTAGCCTCTCATATGCTGCCTGGTTTAGAATAAATATTGGATGAAGAGATGGAAGGATTGACAGATGCATGAAAATCTGATCTGTGACAGAAGTTATATAGATGAAAACTCATAGGCAAATGTAGACTCTCTTATTTCCCCCTTGTTATTAACAGATGGTAATATAATGTATATACATGTCTTTTAATTCTTTCAGCAAGATCTCTGTACCTTCTTGATATCAAGAGCCTGCAAAAACTCAACTCTGGCTAATTATTTATACTGGTATGTGAAATAATTTTGTTTATTTTCTTGTCACTCTTTAGGACTATTTTTTTTCCCACACTGTAAACACAAAGGCAGTTTAAAATAAGGTCTGATCAGTCATCAAAAGCCTCAATGCAGTATTTATATGTAGCTGTATTCCTTTACAACTGTTCTAATGAAAATGCTTATTTGCACCACTGTTTCTGTTTCAGTCACTTTCCAGGATCTAAGATAAAACTGGGTAAGGTCATGGGTTTTTTCAGTTTGATATCTGTTTGCTTTTATGCTATTTAAGTAGTGTAAATATGATACGTCACACTCCTTCAGGAATGTGTATTTTCGTAGTATTTACCAAAACATTTGAATTATACAAAAATAGAAAGTTGGAATTTGAAGTTATTTATCTCATAGATGAGGAAACTAAGGCAGAGGCATGATATAACTGAACTTGGTAAAACCTGAACTAGGATTAGATCATTTATCTTGTACTTTACTATTTACAGAGTGCTTTCAGTGACCTTTTCTCATTTGTCTCTGTGAAGTTAAACAGGGCAAGCATAAATGTTTCTGTTTTACGTGAGAACAGGTTTTCTGAGTGAGTTGAAGGAAAGAAAGAGAGAAACTAAGGCACAGAGAAGCTATCTGACTTCCTGAGACACAATATGAAGCATGGCTCCCTTTATCTGTCATAGAATTCTCGAGTGTAAAGGATGAGTAGCTTAAGCCATAACGAGAAATATTTTGGTTCAGTAAAGAAAGCACTAGGATTAAACACTAGACAAGAGAGCCTTCTGCAGTTTTACAGAGCAAACAAAGGACAGAGCCAGCTGGGTAAACCCTCCCTAAAGTCTTCTATATGTTTGACAGAACATGTTAAACTTCTTGACGTACTGATATTTTTTAATGGGAGAAATGATCTTTGATCTAATCTTACGGCTCAATTTACTGTGTTTACTTAAACAGTACAAATTAATAGATGTCCATTCTGAAAGCTCATTATTTTCGAAGAATACTGTGGCTTTCCATGAAGAAATTCAACAAAAGATTACCTTGTTTTACACTGAGTTTAGAAAAACTGTCCTGTAGGTCAAATCGAGCCTTACCTTCGTTCTCCCACTCTCCAAACATAATGTTGTTCTAGATACTGCCCCTGTAGCCAAGAAATAGGACACAAAATCAGAGGGCTCTTTTAACAAACACAGGTGTTCATTAGTTACATAAACAATAAATAATTGTTTAGTTTTAGTCTTTACGCTTTTCTTTACATTGAAGAGAAACCGCTATCAACAATCTTAACTGTCATTTTTTTCTCCCCCTTTGAAACCTGTGATTTGTTTTCCCTGTTAGCCTTAGTGGTGGGAAGAAAAGTAGTTCCTTGCTTTTACTTTAGCAGTTTACTATAATATTCATAAAACTACATTTCCCTCACATTAAATTTCAGTGTGTCTTTGAAAATATACCCACAAAATTTTTTGGCTAGTTGTTAATCACCATTTTTACTTTGAAAATTTTGCTTGGAAATTCTCATATTGCCAAATAGCTATTTCCTTTTAATGTAACCTCTTGCTTCCTAATGTTCTACATATTCAAATCTGAATTCTTTAGTGTATGTCTATTCACTGGTGGTATGGAAAACTATTTCCTCATGAAAATCTAAGTAAATATTTAAAAGGAAATAAAGAAAAAATATATGGGGCATGTTGCTGAGTTTTTGAGCAAGTACTTATAAGCTTCTTAGGTATTTTAAAATTAAGATTTCATATATTTTTAAATCATATGCTAAGAATTACTTTATAGGTACTTTTATTTCATTGCAATATTCATGGAAAGTTTTCTCTGGCTCAGAATTTATGGTCTAGAGTAGTCAATATTATAAGAGCCGTGTGTACATATATTGATTATGTGGTGTTTTAAAATTACGTATGTTTTTTGACTACCAGATTTCATTGTAAAATCTGAATTAGTTATGATAGAATCTTTGATCTCTTATTTCAAGTAGGAAGAGTTTTTAAACCATGCTGAAAGCAGCTGAACAGTAGGAAACCTATTAGGTGAGCAATTTCCAACAAGGTAACAGTGTCTGTTCAGAAAGAGCACTTTGTTTTCTCCATAGATAATAAACGAAGTGCAACCCCAGTCCCCAATCTTATAAGCATTCCATCAAATTTAGATTTGATTTGTGTTTTTCCACTATATCTGATTCACTGAAGCAATAGTGTGTATGTTCATTCTCTGAGAGGTAATTGTTTTTCCCATATTTACAGTTTACGTATTACATATTCACAAATACTCATGGGGCAAACAAGCTATTGATGTGGACTTCTGACTTTGGTAGACACTGCTTTTGTGATTGTAGGATGCAAATGTGGGTAATAATTTCAAATAATTGGTTTAAAATGATCATTCTCTTCCTTTGAACATGGACTGAATAGTATAAAAATATTAATCAAGTGTAACTGGCCGGCCTCGTGGCTTAGCGGTTAAGTGCGCGCGCTCCGCTGCTGGCGGCCCGGGTTTGGATCCTGGGCGCGCACCGACGCACCGCTTCTCCAGCCATGCTGAGGCCGCGTCCCACATGCAGCAACTGGAAGGATGTGCGACTGTGACATACAACTATCTACTGGGGCTTTGGGGGAAAAAAATAAATAAATAAATAAATAATCAAGTGTAACAATTTAAATGCCTCTCACTGTTAACCTTACTCTATTATAACAAATATATTACAATATAAATTTTAATTGTGCTATTTCCTTTTGAACATTTTGAATTTCCTTTTTTATTTGTTCCCTTTCCAGTGATTTAAACGGGATTCCTGCTATAGCCTAATCCTTGGGGGCCTATAGTTGTGCAGAGAATCCTTTTAAAATGAATAGTGTCAACCTTTTAAGCCACAGCGGGGAGTTATAGTCTCAATCTGTAAAGTGTTGGGCATCAGGATCTATAAATCATTCCAGTTTTTTATTTTTATAGCTATTCCAGTATGTTGAAATTGAAAGTAAACTTTGGTGCTTTGCCATGTTTTACTATAACTCTTAAGACCTTTCAAGGTAATAAAGGTTATTTACCCACAAAATGAAATTGCCGGGAAACAGGTAGCCCACTGATGTCATCTTACAATGGGTACCTGGGCAGGTTTGTCTGCATTTCTACTTGAAGATGACAGGTTGCAAGGGAATACCTTAGAGTGCTTTGTTGAATCTAGCTTACTGCTGTGAACAAAGAATTCAGAAATGATTCAGATCTAGGTGTTCCAGTCTTGCTCTAAATTTGTTCTTCACATTTAGAGATGATGCTGTCATTTTTATTTTAGATGGACTTTCTCTTTGCAGCAGAACTTTGGCTTGAATGATTTTGAGAGGTGTTTGATACTTGACCTTTATCATGAGCATCAACATATATCCTCAATCACAGGAAATGGCTGGGCCATTGTGTTTACTTGGGGGTCAGGGAGACCGGAAGAGAGCAGTGGAGCCTATATATGGTGGTCATCTGTATTGCTCATTTGGAAGTGAGTTTGCTACGTAAACACACAGGAAAAGACAATGGATATGCTAAGGTGATGGAGACAGTCAAGGACTTTAAAGGGTAGAAGGCTATGGATTAGATTTGAATAGGACTATATTGACAGTTTTATAGTTTAGAATCACTGTCTGTTTGACATTCTTAGGTGGTGTCCTGAAATGACCAAATATCCTGGAATGCCATGAATAGGAAATAGGAGTTTATCTTAACTGTTCTTAGCTTATTCATCTAGGACAGAGCTGTCCAATGAAACTTCCTGCGGTGATGGAAATAATCTACAATCCTGTACACATGGCTACTGAGCACTTGAAATGTGGATAATGTGACTGAGAAACTGAATTTTTAATTTTAATTAATTTTATTTTAAATAGTCATATGTGTCCTGTGGCTCTAGAAGGCTTTCTTGATTCAAGTTTCAAGAATACTTTCTTGAATTTTTGGTTTAGAACTCTTATTGTGAGTGGATATAGTGTCATGGTTCAGTTCCTCATACCACTTCACGGAAAATTCTAGGTTGTAGAACTCTGGGAATGTCTAGAACACCTGTTATTATTATGGTAAAGCATTGCACTGGGAAGTTGGGAGAGGAAGGCTTTTACTTTTATCATCTTTTAAAATGTTTCTGTGTATAAGACTATATGGGGTATGTCAGGGCCTACTGAAAATTTTTAGGGTATGGCATCTGGCATCAGTTTCTTTATAACCTATGAAGGGAGCTAGGAGTTTAACAGGTGAAACAGTGACAAGCAAGGTAATATTATCGACACAAGTTGTGTGAGAGGCTATGTCTATTCTAGAAAGTCAGAGAAGGAAGAAATTGTTAAGGTGTGTGAAGGCAAATAATAAGTGGCTGTGACTTGAAATTTGTGAAACACTATCAGTTAAGGAGGTTGAAAAGTTTCATGTGGTTTTTAAAAATAAAACAGTGTGAGAGTAAGCTTAGTAGAATAGAAAGAATTCTGGCCTAGGAGCCCAAAATCGTGGATTCTGATCTCAGCTCTACCAGCAACTAATTGTGCCACCATGGGCAAGACACAGCCTCTGTTTTACTTTGGTTAAACAAGCAGGTTGCTCTAGATCTGTATTTTTTAAACTACACCTCATGATCCATTGAAATCAATTTAAAAGTTCACAATCTAGTATTTATTTTCTACATAAAAATGAAATAGAACAGAATAGCAATTATTAACATATTGTTCATGGAATATTGCTACGTGAAACTTGTTTTCAGTTTTAAGCGTTTGTGTGCACAGATGTGGCTGTGTACCAAGTTGTGATATAAAACCTGTTTGTTATTATGGCTTGTTCCCATCAGAAAAGTTAGAAACACTGGATTAGATGACCTTTAAGATCTAATCCAGATCATTGCTTATATGATTTTGTAATTGTATAAATGGTTTAGGTTTAAGAAAACATTTATAATTTCTCGAACTCTCTAAAACCACAGTTTTATGATAGAAAGAAAAATTGAAGATTATATATGAATATTTAAGAAATGGGGAAATTGGATGGGAAAGAAAAAATCAATTTAAAATTTTATTCATCTTTCAGAAGTATGTTACTGAGAGGAGTAGCTTCAGAGTGGTTTTCAGAATGAGAGCATTATTTAATATTAAAAGTATTGTATTACATAGATTATGAACATGTTGTTCTGGAGTTCCTTGGTAGATACATGAGCTTAGATGATTTCTGAGGATGTTAATGTTCTATGTACCTCATAAAGTATTAGGAGAAAATGCTTGTTCTGATGCCAAAATTTTTAGAAAATCTAGGATACTGTACAAATTAAGGCATTACTATTATCAATTTACCTTTTATAGATGGTTGTATATGTTGTTCCTTAGTTTTCCACTTTAAAATGATTAATATATGATATTGTAAAATTACAAAATTATTATTACAAAATAAATGATGATAAAATGTGTTTCATTACTTCCATTTAATTATTTTTGCAAATGTGAATTAATCTGTTTTAATGGAAAAGTATGTTTACAAAATGAATCTGGGTTTCGTTTCACATTCATATGACTTAACATATTTTTTAGGTATGTGATAGTGGAATGTGAAGATCAGGATACTCAGCAGAGAGATCCAAAGACCCATGAGATGTACTTGAATGTAATGAGACGGTTCAGCCAAGCATTACTGAAGGTAACCATTAGGGAGCTTGGCAAGCACAGTGCATGGGTCAAATCTGGTCTATTGCTTGTTTTGGTATGTCCTATGAGCTAAGAATGGCTTTTATATTTTTAAATAGTTGAAAAAAATCAAAAGAAGAATAATATTTTGTGATATGTGAAATTCAAATTTCAGTTTTCATAATTTTATTGAAACATAGTCATACTCATTTGTTTTTATATTGCTTTTTTGCACTATAATAGGAGTTGAATAGTTGGAATGAAAGCAGTATGGCCAATAAGGCCTAAAGTATTTATTCTGGGCCCTTTATAAAAAGTTTGTTGACCCCTGATTTAATGAAATAAATCTATACATGAAACAAAAAAACCAAAGCTTTGCTTTTTCATTTCCCTCTGTGTTTTCTATTTTTCTTATCAAAACTAGGAGGTACCTTTCCAGAATTCTGGCAATGGTCATATTGTAGATAATGGTCATATTGCAGATTCTTCCTATATAACTTACATTTTTGCTTCTTAAACAGTTTCTAGAGATATGTAAAGCCGTTTTCCCCCTGGTGTTCTTGTGATTCTTAAAGCAATGTCACAGTTCAGCCAGCAGAGGATGCACGGGTAATGAAAAGAAAACTCACAACATTAATCTGTGATTTGCTACAGAAATATTTTACTTCATAGCATCTTTTATCTGCTTTTTCATGTTCCGTGTTCTTAAAAATTTAAATCACATCTTATTGAACTCTTTGAGACTAAACTTTTATGTAGTTCTCAGAGCTCAGAGCTTCTCTACATCAAACTGATTGGCAAATAAGCAGTTGGTCCTCTCTTCTGATCTCAGTTCTATCACTGACAGCCTTTGTCATCCTGTGAAGAAATTTCAGTTTCTCTGAGCTTGAATTTCCTCATCTTCAAAATGAGGATGATAATATTTGCCCAGCTGCCCTTTGCATAATTGGGAAGATGAAATGAGAAGATGTATTTTACAATGTTTTATGAATAGGAACTCACTACATAAGACTTTATAAAAGGCATTTAGCTTCTATGACTTATATTTGACTAAGCAAGCATGTATTATGTTGCTATTTGAGTACTTTCCTTTTCTTTTAAGTAGATTTTTAGTTTCTTGAAGGTAATATTGTTTCTGCCATATGCCCAGCACATTTATGAAGACATCATAGGCTTCCAGATAGTTACTAAATCAATGAGTGAATGCATTTTGGATGAGTGAATTCTATCTTATCACGTGATTGTATGTGAAAAAAAGTGCTATTTTTGATAGACTATAGCATTCGCTGAAGGCCCAGATAATTTTCAACTGTGGAAGAGTTGGTGGCGTTGAACTAAGTTAGCAGGTTTCTCATTATCTCTGAATCAAGATAATTAATTTTTTTCAATTTCACTTTGTATTGAAGTTTGCAGTTATTAGAAGAATAAAGATCACCCATGCTATTAAAGAAACCCTGATCATTATGCTACATAGAACTAATTTTCCTTTCCTTGAATCCCTTCAGGGTGATAAGTCTGTCAGAGTTATGCGTTCTTTGCTGGCTGCCCAACAGACATTTGTAGATCGGCTGGTACATCTAATGAAGGCAGTGCAGCGTGAAAGCGGAAATCGCAAGAAAAAGGTAAACCTATGTGCTTTGCTTTCTGTTTATGACTAATAATGCCTTGCTATCATAAGATACTGAGTTTTAGTACTGTCTCTTTGGGCTGATATATTTTATGAAATTCTTATCATGTAATTATAGTAATAAGAACACTTAAAAGTACTGATTATGTGCGAGATCCTGTTTTTTGAGTTTACGTATAGTGATTTAATCTTCATAATAACCCTATAAGTTAGGTCCTATTATTATACCAATTGTAAGGAAAAGTAGGGATAGAAGGTTAAGGAATTTGTCCAGTGTCCTCAGCTAGTAAGTGTTGGGATTGGGAATGGTACCCAGGCATTCTGGGTCCATATTTTTATCTATAATGCTTTATTGACTCCTATTTTAGAATCTTAGCATCCTAGAATATAGTCTATTTGACATGGAAAGGACCGCTAGAGATCATTTGGACTAGAATTCTTATGAGAAAATAAAGGTCTAGAGTGACTTGTCCAAGGTTGCAGAACAAGTTTAGTAACAACACTGGCTTTGTATCTGTTCTAATGACTAGTACATTGACCTTTCTCTCAACAGTGAGGCCTCTGCTTGATGAGAACAGATGAGTACCTATCTGTTCTTCATGTCATTTTTCCTGATCCATAGCCTAAAGGATATGAAGGATTTACTTGCTATCTTCTCTTTACCTAATCCCATCATAGGCAGATCGTTCTTAGCGACATTTGTAAAACAGCACAACACATTTGACTGTTGTTCTACAAACTTGGGAGAGGAAAGTGGAGAGAGGAGACGGTGAAAAATGGATTCAGGAGTTCAGAGGCAGGGGATCAGTCTAAAGAGAACTGCTAGCAGAGATGTGTGCAAGGAATGATATTTGCAAGGTTAGGGAGGAGAAAATAGGCTGAAGGGAAACATATTTTTATTGAGTTGGAGCTTTCTCTGTTGTTGAGAAGAATCACAAACCGTGGTTAAATAACTAAATCCCTAGTGCCATTCCTCGTGGAGCCCATCTCCCCAGAGGGGCCTGTGTGAGAAGCAGTGTGATCCCAAATGCCCACTAGCAGAGGGAGTGTGTGTTCCTGTGACTGTCAGTTTGGGGCATATATTTAAAGGGCAGTTTCTTTTTACGTGACATGCTCTTCTATTCACCACACATGAGCCTCTGGCTACACCTCAGCTTTAGCTCTTCTGGAGAATGACTATCTATCTGAAGCAGCACTTAGAGCCCCCCCCAAGATAAATTTTGTTTTTGCCATAGAGCATATATTTTAAGTCAGACAATCCCAAATATAGTCTCAACATTGGCTAAAAATCTTTTTAGACAATTTTTTATGATATGGTAAAAGACAAATGATGTTATTTACATAGATTTACTAGAAACAAGGCCCGGCACCATGGAGAAATGCCAAGATGGCTCTCTTCTATCGTTATTTGTCTTACTACTAGTAGTAATGAAATGACTACTGCTAATTATTTAAAATTGTATGTAGCACTTTTCCAGCCCCCATAAGGAAGTTGGGAGAGACATTGGTGAGTACACAGTGTTAGGTAGGTGGCAAGGTAATCAGTGAGTTACATGTCAGATGATTAAACCAAATGATAATATTGTTGCTATCTTCTTTCTCATGTCGACCTCTAGTTTAGGAAAAATTCTCTTAGAAGAGATCTCTGAGTTTAGATATTTGAGTTCTAATAAAAATGTGTTTTTCATCGACATTTTTAAAAAAGTAAAGCTTTCATTTTGCATGTTGAGTCTCTTTTCATTTTGTGATTCTTTAGGTCATATTATTCATTTATTTGTTCTTTAAAAATGTATTGCATGCCTATTGTGTGCCAAGAACTTTTCTAGGTTCTGCGAATACAACAATGAATATGAAAATTCCTACCCTTGTGAAGCTTATATTCCTGTTGGAGGAGAAAGTAAACAAAATGAATAAGTAAAGTGTATGGTATACTAGATATAGTGTTGTGTACTCTGGAGAAAAATAAAGCAGGAAAGGGATGTTGGTTCACAAACTGGCCCCCACACTTGGAGGGGAAGGAGAGACCGGAGAGGCAGGCCACTCCAGATTGGTAGGTGGCAGTTTTAATAATCACGGGAATGTACTTAGGAGGCTTGTCTTGGGTGGTCACGAGACAAGCAGATCTCTGCACCCATCCACCAAATCTTAAAAGTTTATGTAGAGGCCATAACTCGGTTCAGTCACGTATACCATCCAAATGGTCTCAACAATACATTGCTCTCTCAAGGCTGCTTCTTTGAAACCAGCTCCTGCTGTGGCAATGGTGGGGAGAGCATACATTGCAAGTACAGGGGAAGGGGTGAGGAGCCTCCGATTGCCCACGTCCAGTTCTCTGGTCAACTGGTGGTCACATCCTCTTGATGGCTTCCTTCAACAACAGGAATAGGGAATAGGAAGGGCTGGGTTCGAGTAGTAAGGCAGTGTTTCACTTCTCAATAGAATGGTCAGGGAAAGCCTCACTGTGAAGTTGACATTTGGACAGAGACCTGAAGCAGATGAGGGAGCAAATCATGTGAATATCTAGAGAAGACTTCCAGCCAGAGGAACAGCAAGTACGAGGGCCCTGGTGTGTGAGCATGTGTGACATGTTTGAGAAATAGGAAGAAGCCCAGTGTATTGGGAGCAGAAGGAGTATGGCGGAAAGTAGTAGGAGATGGGGACAGAGATAATAAGGAAACAGTTGGAGTATATCCTTGTAAGCCATTATAAGGACTTTGATTTAAACAGTGAGTAAGAGTGGAAGCTAATGGAGGTTTTGAATGGAAGAGTTACATGACTTTCATTTTAGCAGCAGCACTCTCGTTGTTTTTGATAGGACTATAAGAGGCAAAGGTTGAAGAAGAGGGGCAGTCAGGAAGCTATTGCAAGAATCAAGATGAGAAATGATTATTGCAAGAATCAAGATAAGAAATGATGGTGGCTTTGGCCCCTGGGCTTACAGTGGTGGAGATGGTGAGAAGTGGCTCGATTTCTCACCCTTCTCTTATTATCTGCTTTCTGTTTATTTTATTACTTATTAGAACATCAACTAGAAATTTATTGTGATAGGATAACTTGAAATTCAAATTACTTGACATTACTTCATACTAGTATATCTGATCATACATTCGGTTAGGGAGTAGATTTACTGATTTTTGTAAGGGACGTGTAGAAATTCATACTGGTTTTCAGTTGACCTTAACTTGAACTTTTCATCATTCAGAAGGAGATTTGGAGTATTACTGAAAGTAAAGAATTTAATTTGATATCTTTGTGGTCCTTGAAACATATTATTTTTTTGAACTTTCATCTCGTTGATTCCAGAGTTCTCTCCTTTGATGCATACTTCTTCTCAGCAGCGTTACAGTTGAAGGGCTTTGTGCTGCTGAGATTGGCAAGTCAAGTTTTCTCCCTTTAAGAACAAGCTCACCTGTTTAATGACTGCAAAACTTTCACAGCTTTCAGAGGGAATAGATTGTTCTTTTGAAATTTAGTAGAAGGCCTTGGCCCACTGTAGATGCTGCTAAATGACGAAGCTTTTCACCATGACTTGAATTTCTCAGTTTCTGAAGTTGTGGCGAAATGCAGTATGTATGTCAGCTGTAGGAAAAAAAATGTTGATATCTGAGGAAAAGTTTGATCAGACAGAGTCAATGAACAGTAAAAGGTAGGGTCCAAGTTCCTCCAAGTGAATTGAGTTTACTTTTTAAACCCAAAACATACCGTGGAGCAGCATAATGCAATTCTCACTTAGTATTTGGTCATGAAAAATTATGCTTCGAATGAAATTATAATTTCTTTTTGTGGCTTTACAAATGCTTTGAAAACAGAAATTGAGTCTTAAAGTCCAGCTTGAGAATATTTCCAATTCTCAGCTGCAGCAAGGGAAATGTATTCCCTAACCTTGAGCAAGTCCAGCTTTTCATAGTCAAGAGATTGCTCCTTTAAATTGTTCTGCTGCTATTGTCAGGTGGAGTGTAAGTGCTGGTCTCTCACATATACTATCTCCTTTATGTTACTTTGCATATTCCTTTATGGTGCTTTGCAAATATTTGAAAGTTAACAGAATCAGTCTTTACGTCTTTACCGTGTATTTTATAAACCACTTTTCCATTTTAACCTAATTCTTTCTAACTTGTTCTCCCAGAATGAAAGACTACAGGCATTGCTTGGTGATAATGAAAAGATGAACTTGGCAGATGTGGAACTTATCCCATTGCCTTTAGAACCCCAGGTGAAAATTAGAGGAATAATCCCAGAAACAGCCACATTATTTAAGGTAATTGTGATGGGTCTTTAATGTATATGATTTGAACCTAATTCTTTAAAGCTAGAACAGAGACGCTACCTTCGAAAACTATTACATTGCAAGTAATATCTATAACTTTATTTGATTTAGTAAATACTGGATAAAAAGGTACTTTTTACTTATCAGTATGTTTTGATATAAGATCTTCTTGTATTACCAATAGGCATTTTTATATGAAATGTGTAAAATATTTTTATATCTCTGGGTTGTTTTTTAATCTTTAATTCTTTAAACTATTTATTAATCAGAGCCACACCTGCTTTTTTCCAAGTAAGCTTTCTTTTTAACAAAGTTAAATTGCAAACTTATATTTTATATTCAGTTCATAAGTTCACATGGTTAGGTATGAGTCCTAGTTAACCTTTTTAACATTTCTCAATCTGCTATCTGTTCTTATGACTTAAATTTTTTCTCATATTTTCAAGTAGTAATTCTTTTATTCCTTAATAGCATGCCAGGCTTTCTTTTGGCCACCTCTTGGATAGATAGAAATGGCTGGTGGCTGCTGCCTTCTGTAATTGGGCCAAAGGACTGAGCATCACTACTTGTTGAACCATCATTATCTGCCCGGCATCATAATGAAAGGTCACTGTGTTTTAGGTTTTGTGATTCCAGGGTGGAGGTCATAAGTTGCATTGGGATATTACTTTGCATCAGATAAGAAAGGACTCATAGAACAACAGCTTAGGTATATAAAAAGAGATGTGATTATAGGAAGAAATAGTTCAGATTTTTTAAGGGTATGATTAAAGGCAACGTATGGCAGCCCAGCTTACACAACTGAAACATAAGTTTCATAAAGCAGTACTTAAACTTACTGCGTGTTATGGACTCTGATAGTTTCCATTCTTTTAAAAACTATTCTGTTGCATTAATTTTTAAATGTTGCTTGCTACCTATTTAATTGGTTTTAAAACTCATTAATGGATTATAACCTGCAATTTGAAAAGTACTGATACAGGAGATAAAATGTGCAAATATTTCTTAGTTCGTGCTTACAGTCCACTGGAGGCTGAAATATAAAGAGCTACGCCCAAGATGGTATACGTGTAACAACTGATGTTCCCTTGGGCTGGAACTCCCAAATAAGACCAGCTTCTAATACTCTCATTCCCTAAGGACTAATCAAGAGCAGTGAATCAAAAAGATAGTTTTATCACTTTTTTCTAACAGGATGAAAAAGAATATCTAAGAGATAGAGCAGGAGTTGTAAGAGTGAGGTATAAGAATGTATATCTTATACTATTGTTAGGTGGATTCTGGACCCATTTTTTTCCTTAATTATATAATTTTATAATTGTGTCTTATATACACAAAGTAGATGGTCAATAAAATATCATGAGACATCTCATTTGATCCTAATATCCAGTCCTGATTTTTTTCTTCCAGCCCTTAAGTATTTGGACATTCTTAAAATTTCTGAGTTGGAGTTTAGGATTAAACTCCAACTCAGTTTAGGACTGGAGTTTAGGACATTTACTACATAACTCTACCATAGTAATTCTTAATCATTTTTGTGTCATGAATGCCTTTGAGAGTCCAATGAAAGTGATGGATTATACACTTGGTATAGTTACCATATGGTTGCCCACACGCTGAAATTTCTGCTTGGGAAATATCCCTTGAAATTTCTTGCAAGAGAATCCATGGATTCTTGTCCTTTTATGAACTTCTTAGAACTAAAAAGATTATGGAACCAGTTTTTGGTATTTTTAAACAGTATTTTGTAGACCTTAGCTGAATAGCTGAAGCTAGATCTTCATGGAGAGTGAGCCCGTTAAGGTACTGGGAATAGTGCCAGTTGCCCTGTGGTTGTCATCTGCTTGCTTTAGATTTCAGATAGAATCTAAATTTCAGAATCAGATCTGAATCGGAAAAGGGAAATTACAACAAAGATCCTCTTGCCTATCATTTATCTTTAGGAAAATCACTTCCAGTATTCCTCTTGAGCTTTTGTGAACTAGAGCACAAGATAATTGATAAAGTGTATTTTTGCCTGGGGTGATAAAAGGATAGTCCAAATTTAAGATACAGTTCAGAGTTGCAGTCCACTAGAGGTTATAAGTTCTAAACATGTATTCTTTGAAGAATTTTTGATGCCTTTTTCCCCAACATTTTATAGGATCATTTTCAAATATACAACAAAGTTGAAAGAATTTTACAGTAAACTACTGTTTTCCTACCACTTTGATTCTGTTAACGTTTTTCTGCGTTTGCTTTGTCACATGTCTGTTCATCCGTCTGTGTGATACTTTTTGTTCCATTATTTCTCATGGCCTTTGTAAATTAAGATTATCATCATTTGTTTTCTTTATTTGTCAGACTCATTTCTTTTATTTAGATTATTATAAATTTCTCCACATTTCCATCTTGTATAATTTCTTCTCAGTCATCAAGACCAATAGAGCGTCTCTCACAGGACAGTTTTCTGACCTTTTATCCCCAAAGTAGTCGTCTCAGTGTGCTACTCCATGTGAGGTTTTGTTTCTGAAGAGAATTTAATTTCATTTTTTGTTGATTTAAACATTTACCTAGGGCCGGCCCCATGGCTTAGCGGTTAAGTAAGCACGCTCCACTGCTGGCGGCCCGGGTTCGGATCCCGGGCGCGTACCAACGCACTGCTTCTCCAGCCATGCTGAGGCCGTGTCCCACGTACAGCAACTAGAAGGACGTGCAACTATGACATACAACTATCTACTGGGGCTTTGGAGGAAAAAAATAAATAAATAAAATTATAAAAAAAAAAAAAACATTTATCTAAACTAAATCCAAGATTTCATCTAGTTAAAGATTCTGGGGAAAACATATAGTTATTCCAGAATAAAAGATACAGATATTTGAGATCTCCCTTCCTTTTATAAAAGAGGAATTTGAGTCTCAGAGCTGCACGACTAGTCATATACCTGCCGTTGGTAACCAGGGCTCTTGACTTTTATCTGGTGCATTTTTCTGCTGCACTGTTTCACCTCTTTTGCTCCAGTATGCCTCCAATAATAAAATAATGGTGGTGCGCATATGTAGAATGTCTGCTCTGTTATCAGGCATGGTGCCAGACTCTTGACCTCTACAATTTCTGATTGCTTTAGCAACTCTGCAGAGGAGGTGTTATCTTCATTTTACAGGTGAGGAAACAGGTTAAAGAATATGCGCAGGATCATTCAGCACGTATCTGGCAGAGCTTGGATTCATACCCATGCTGACTCCAGAGCTGTGCTCTTTATACCATGTAGTCTTCTGACTATTAGCCAGCTCACTGTTCTCTCCCAGGTAGCCGAATGCATCTTGCTGCCAACCCATCTTGTTTGTTTCGGTCCTGTTTATCTGTTTGTTTACCTTACATGTCAGCATTTCCTTCTCTCTATTGTAAATCTTCATGCATTAATTTACATCCAAATTTGAAAACTATATTTTTTATTTCCAGAGTGCTCTTATGCCTGCACAGTTGTTCTTTAAGACAGAAGATGGAGGCAAATATCCAGTTATATTTAAGCATGGAGACGATTTACGCCAAGATCAACTTATTCTTCAAATCATTTCACTCATGGACAAGGTGCCTATAACCTTATGTCAGTGGGGAACATTATTTCATTTTAGAAAACTATGGTTTAATGCATATGCTAGGTATGGACATGGAAGTGTTTGTAACATTCAAGTACAATCTAGAAAGCTCAGCAATCTCCACTTGACCTTGAACAAATTTGGCTGCTGTTGTACAGAATGGCTCTTGTGATGAGTATAAAATGAAACTGCATGTGTTCCTTTGTATAAAAACTTTTTTCCCAGTCAAGATCTCTCCATGTTGGATTTAATAATTTCCTTCCTCTTAGTCAACTAGATCTTCTTGTTTTTAAAATCTCATTCCTGTCCCTGGGTTTTAAAGGATCATATTTGCTCTCATTTTCTTTTTTCTGAGTTCTGTAATACTTTATGACAAGAAAAAACTGCATAAATGAGTAGGAAGAACCCTACTATTCATTGAAAACTACTGACAGTGATTTAGAATAAGATAAAAAATTTGGCATACCATCAAGTAAGTGCTTAATAAATTTATTTTGATGATGAAAGTTAATTAATTTAGTTAAACCTAATTTAGGTTTAACCTCCTAAATCTCTTATATTAAACTGCTATAGTACTTGCCTGCAAAATTGTTTCATAACAATGTTTACATTTGGTTAATATATTTTATCTTTTGATCAAAAGCTGCTACGGAAAGAAAATCTGGATTTGAAGTTGACACCCTATAAAGTATTAGCCACTAGTACAAAACATGGTAAGTTTATTTTATACCATGATTGTTTATTTCAATGTCCAATGAGTATACTTTTCCTTTTCTAATCGAAAGGTGTTGAGAATGTTAGAGACTGAACTCATTTGAGGCGCTGAAGACCGATTGGGCCAGCCTGCCTCCCTCACTCCCTCCCTCCATTCCTTCCTCGTCAAATCATTAAACAGCATATTTGGAAGAAAAATTAACACCTTTGTGATGTATTTTTTTGCATTCAAAACTGGTTATAATTCACAGTAGTTTCTTACATGGTGATCTGTGTCCTTAATCATCATTTGAAAGTTACTATGACCAGAGTGGCTTTGTGCTGTGCTCTGTTTATAAAAGCCACTCGACAAATGACGTTGCCTTATTAATTAATTTTTTATGTAGATCTGTAGCATCTAAGTCTTTTTGAGATTGAGTAACCTCTGGAAGTTTGGTGGAAGATTCCCTAGAAATGCTTGCCTAATGCCTATTGTGAATTCCACAGTCTTGTTACTTTTAGAGCTTCTTACCCTTAGCTATGTTGGAGAAACAAAAGTATCTCTTTTAGGTTTCCTACCCTTCCCCTGGCCACTCCCAAATCTTTTTGATGGTTTAATTCCTCTTCTCATTTTCCTTTCAGAATGATCTTGTTAAAAGTGCAAATATGCTCTTTGACTATCCTGCGTACCTGATTTACTAGCTTTTATTTGCTCTTGGGACAAAGACAAAAGCCTTAGCTTAGTTTACAAGTTCCAGCATGGTGTGACATCCCTTCTGCACCTGTCTCTCAAGCCTCTCTTTTGCCCCTCTCTGCCTTGTTTCCTAGGCGTTAGCCGCACCAGCCACCTTCCAATTTCTCAAGTGCTCTTTCAAGCCTTAAGGCCGTCTCATATGCTGTGATCATTGTCTTTAACATCCTTCCTTCCACAACTTTACCTATTAACTTTCATTATCCTTCAAAACATGGCTCAAATGTCAGATGCCCTCTGATCTCTTGTAATTTAGGTCTCCCTACACAATTTCCTTTCAGAGTACCCTTTCATTTGTAGTATTTATCCCAATACAACTTGTAGGCTTGCACGATCTATGATGGCAGGGTCAAGGCTCTATTTTTTACCTGGCAAAGTTCTTGCTACATAGTAGAAAAACAATTTCAGATTACTTAAAGTGATTTTAAATTTGGAATATTTTTAATTGATATATGCTATAAAACTACAGAAAAAAGAAATTTTTATGCCCAGTTTAAGAAGCTTAGTCTATTACTTTGTATTCTTTGTGTACAGTAATAGTAATTGGCCTAGAGAAACATGCAGACTAAATCAGCTTAATTTTTTAAAAAGTTTCCTTGTTCCTATGACATAAATGCCAGTATAAACTTAATATAGTGTTTACAGACCTCTTTAAGTTGTTCAAGTATCTAGTGTATACATTTGTAAATGAAGGTTATTCGTAGCAGAACCTTTATTTTTATTGCTTAACCAAATGTGGAAATTAATAAAAAGAAACCTTAAGTAAATTGGAGTCAGGAAGGCCTGTAGGGGGAGTTCTCATGCCCTATCGTACATTGTCAATCACACCAACCAGGAAGAGACATAGGCATAGGCTTGCATCTTGGACTGGAAGTAAAACTACTTTACTACTGAAGGAAGATTTCTTTCCCCACCTGGCAACAGCCCAGCCAATGAGAAACGCTGCAGCTCACCCAATGAGAAGCCGTTGCCACCCTGAACTGTGCCGCTGCCCCCACCCCACTGCTCAACTTCATTTAGAATAGCCTTTCCCTATTTCCCCTTTTTCTCCATAAAAGCAGCTCCCTTCTTTTGTTTTCTGGATTTGCCTATGGTTTACCATAGCTTGCACATCCCGAATTGCAATTCTTTTGGCTATTCCCAAATAAACTCGTTTTGAGGATAAAATAACAGGTGAATTTGCTTTTAAGTTGACATAACAATAGCTATGGGCCGGCCCGTGGCTTAGCAGTTAAGTGTACACGCTCCGCTACTGGCGGCCCGGGTTCGGATCCCAGGCACGCACCAACGCACCACTTCTCCGGCCATGCTGAGGCCGCGTCCCACATACAGCAACTAGAAGGATGTGCAACTATGACATACAACTATCTACTAGGGCTTTGGGGAAAAAAGAGGAGGGGGGTTGGCAATAGATGTTAGCTCAGAGCTGGTCTTCCTCAGCAAAAAGAGGAGGATTAGCATGGATGTTAGCTCAGGGCTGATCTTCCTCATGCACACACACACAAAAAAAAAAAAAAAAAAAAAAAACAATAGCTATGCTTAATGCAATGCATATATTTCTGTGTAGGCTTCATGCAGTTTATTCAGTCAGTTCCTGTTGCTGAAGTTCTTGATACAGAAGGAAGCATTCAGGTACAGTATCTATTTTAAAGATTTATACAGTTCATGAATATATTCTTATATATTGTTATAAAAAGTATATAGAATTAAAAATGAAAGTCTCCTTTTCTCACCCTTCTTCCTTCAAGTTTTATTCCTTTCCTCAGAAGTAAACAGTGCTAATAGCTGGAAATTCCTCCATGTTAGTATATATAGATGCTCAATTCCTTAAACAGTGCCTAGCACGTAATAGATCAGGAATTAATTGGTGAAAAAATTAAAAATTTGTTAAATTTTATGGTTATATACCAAAGTATGAAAGCATTATAATATATTTGACCATTAATGAACATTTTGATTATTTCCAGTTTTTGTTGTTATTCAGAAAAGTGCTACAGTGATATTCTCGCTCATACATGTTTTGCACAGTTATTTTTTTGATACTCCTTTCCTCCCCCCTCAACCTTATTGCTCTCCTTTAATAAAAGGAAAAGTGAGTAGTTCCTGGGACTAAGCCATGTAAATCTTTGGAATTTTTTGACATTTTAAATACACAGATTAGTTCTTATTGCATCTTAATGGTTTATTTTTGTTACCTCTTAGATATAATTTTTCTTTTTCCCTATATAAGAAAAATGTATGTAATTCACACAGAAAAATTGATATGCCTGAGATGAAAGATAATGCAGAGAAGGGGCTTGATAGAGGATATTTGCTACAGTGTGTTTTTGTCTTTCCCAGTTTAGAGTGTCCCAGTAATTCAGTATGGAATTTAGATTTGCAGGCAAGCATCACTCTGATTTCTTGGCAAAGCAAGTCGTTATTCTGGTCTTAGGTTTGGGGTGCAGTCCTGTGCAGTGGTTAAAAGCTGAGGCTCAGAACACCAGCCTGCCTGGGGTTGAAGTCTGGCTATGCAGCTTCCTAGCTTTGTAACAACGTTGAGTCACTGCTTAACCCTTGGTGCAGAAAAGAGTTAATCTAGCAGGCCTGAGGCTACTGTCTTGAGAAAGGCCTGCTTATAGGTTAGCCTTTGGCTGCTTTCTGGGAACTTGGCTTTCAATGTTTTTCTAACTGATAAGGGTGTTTCACTGTGCCAATACTGCACAAATAATGTGATTTATAGCGAATAACCTGCTTTCCTTTTAGAATTTTGATAATTGCTAGAGAGAGAGTACCTATAAGACCAGCCCCCAATAAAAGCCTTGGGTGCTGAGTCACTAATGGGCTTCCCTGGACAGAAACCTTGCACCACATCACTCCTTTTTTTTTTTTTCCACTGTTGAAGAAAAGTAGTAAGTATGCTTGGTGTATCCCCTCACAGAAGAGAGCAAGGAGGCTTCTGCATGGATTTCTCCATACGTTGCCAGTGTATTTTTCCCATGATGATCCTGTCTTGTATTCTTTTGCTGTAATAAACCTTAATTGTGGTACAACTGTATGTTGAGTCTGACTCCATCAAACAAATTAAAGCAGCCTGAGGCCTTGGGGACCCCCTAAAATACCCTTCAAGCCTCAGTTTTTGTATCTGTATTATTTGTGTAATAATTAACAGTACCTAGCTCTAGGATTGTTCTGACGATAACATGAAATGTATGTAGAGCTTTAACATAGGTCCTAACTGAAGTAATTGTTTAATAAAGTTATCAATTATTATGTTACTCTGCAATTATGATTTTTGTAAAATAAAAACAATGATAGTTTGTATATTGATTCTTGGTTCCATGTCAATTTGTATAAATAGTTAGCTGGGTCATAGGTTATTCTCATCTTCAACTTTAGTAGATAGTAGTTAAAAATTGTTTTCCAAAATAGTTTCACCTCTTGTGTTTCTTACTGCTACACATCTTTGCCTAATCTTGGTATTGTCAGACTTCTAAATTTTGGTATTTTATTGTGGCTTTAGTTTGCATTTCCGTGATTACCCTCAAGGTTGAGCATTTAAAAATATATGTATAGTTGGGGCTGGCCCCATGGCACAGTGGTTAAGGTTCAGTGCACTCCGCTTCAGCAGCCCAGGTTCATGGATTTGGATCCCGGGCATGGACCTACACCACTCATCAGCCATGCTGTGGCAGCAACCCATATACAAAATAGAGGAAGATTGGCACAGATGTTAGCTCAGGACTAATCTTCTTCAAGCAAAAAAAGAGGAAGCAACATACTTTGCCCATCCCATTGGGTTGTTTATCTTTTTCTTGTTGATTTATAGGAGTTATTTGTATATAGATATTTTTTAGATATATTATTTAGATATATTTTTTATATTTATATTGTATAGATATATTATATTAGATATATGTATAGATATAGATCCTTTGTCAAACTTACAGGGTGTTCATAAAAGTTAAAAATGTAGGATAAACTTATTTTTTTTTAACAGTATGTTAGTTGCTTTTTCAAATAATATACTCTGTGTGTTTTTCTGTAACAACTAAATGTAAGGGAATAGGTCCAGTTGGTAATCGGAAAAAAAAATAACTACACGTTTTCCCCCATTGTTTCCAGACTCTTTGGACACTCTAGTGTATTTGT
This sequence comes from Diceros bicornis minor, assembly GCF_020826845.1. Taxonomy (NCBI): domain Eukaryota; kingdom Metazoa; phylum Chordata; class Mammalia; order Perissodactyla; family Rhinocerotidae; genus Diceros; species Diceros bicornis. The sequence goes on from NC_080755.1 coordinate 35,544,264, forward strand.
TGTGCCCCTATAATTCTTTTGTTCAGTTCGCATTTTTCTTATCTTCATCTCTCTATCAATTTCTGAATTCTGAGACTTCTTAGCACTTGCATGATAATTATTTACAAATTTTGGATGTAGTTCCGTTGAACTTGTTAATGGTAACAGCATTTCAGTAGCTATACTTAAAAGGTGATTTTAAAAACTCTTGTTCATTTTCAGGGGAATGTATGATACCAAAAAATCCCTCATGTTCACTTTCAGGAGAAAGATGAAACAAAGTGATATATTAAGTATAGAAATATAGCAGTAAATTTATTTTATTTTATTTATGTTTTCCCCATGGTACAGAAGTAGCGTATGTTTTGTCTTAGCAGTCTGTAAGCATAGTACTAAGACTGATTCCTGAAGAGTATGCTTCCTAAAATCCACATTTTATAATTATTGACTAAGTTTTTAGACCAGACCCCTGTTGGTCATTATTTACAATATTGAAATGCCTAAGGATTGTATTGAATTTGTAAACATGTAAGTAATATCTTTTCAGAACTTTTTTAGAAAATACGCACCAAGTGAGAATGGGCCAAATGGGATCAGTGCTGAGGTTATGGACACTTATGTTAAAAGCTGTGGTAAGTTTTTCAAGCTATTACTTCCCATCAATATGTTTGAATAAAGGAATGCAGGCTGTCCTGATAATGCCATATTCATACACATTTAGAACATGTTAAGACTTTGTCTTAGTCCATTCAGGCTGCTATAACAAAATACCAGACACTGGGTAGCTTATAAACAACAGAAATTTATTTCTTACTGTTCTGGAGGCTGGAATCTGAGATCAGGGTACCAGCGTGGTCACGTGAGGGCCTTCTTTGGGTCAAAGACTGCTTGTTGTATCTTCATGTGATAGAAAAGGCTAGGGAGCTCTGTGGGCTCTCTTTTATAAGAGCACTAGTCCAATTCATGAGAGCTCCATCCTCGTGACCTAAGCACTTCCCAAAGATCTCACCTCCTAATATCAACACATTAGTATTAGGATTCCAACATGTGGATTTTGGGGGGGACACAAACATTCGGACCATAGCAGACTTAAATGCTCTATGAGAAGATTAAAAGATATAAAGTGTTGATAAAAGAAGTCACGAATGTTTTGACATAATAGTAGTAATGAGGTATAAATCTATTTAGTCTTTAATAGATGTATCTTTGCAATCACTTAACTATTTTATAACTACAAGTTATCTCTTCTTGGAAGCTGATAATTCTCCCCTAGATTTTCCCTCTGTTTGAGTAACTGCAATTAAGTAGACTGTGGGCAAAGTCTCAGTCAGCAATAATTATGTTTTCGATAAATCTCAAGAGCTAGGATAACAGTGTTGTGTTACGAGGGTTCCCCTCATGGTATTTTAGATTAATTCTTATGGTCCCTTCCTGGAAATAAGTAAGTAGCAGCATGCCATAAGGATTAATTCATATATTTCAACCATTTATGCCAGTCCTCATGAAGTTTATATTCTAGAGGATTATTTTTTATTTTCTTAAAAAGATTTTTTTTTAATAACTGCATTGTTTAATTGAAAGTTAATTATAGGAGTTGACACTAGAACTGAGCCCTGAATGATTTCTGGTATGTAATATGTTATTCCTGTTTTATATAAATATTATATTTATTTATGTTTATATCTATATTTATACCTGTACCTAAGTAATCAAAGCTGGGGGAAGCAAGTAGAGGGCTTTCTAGACATATAACAATTGTATTTAAACTTTCATATCATCTTATGGTTTATAAATTGCTTTCTTATACATACCTTTTTCTTTGTTTTTCACAATGCTCCTGTGAGATAGTGTTCTAGATTATTTTAGAACCCATAATTTATTCCCAAATTTATACTTGCTGATATCTTTTTGGCTGAGAAGTATAAAGAAAATGTAATATTCTTAGGAACTTTAAAAACATGGAAATAAAATGTATATGTATTAGAATCCTTTATGGTTTTAATTCTTATTTTACTGGAGGAAAATAACATGTGTTATATACGTAACTGTGTTTGCCCATAAAAATGATCACATACAGTGTATTTAAATTTAAAGACAAAAAACGTTGATTGAAACATTCCAGAGAAAATGTTTCCCTTCTCTTACTGCTGCTTGCTCTCCCACTCTGTATTTCTCTCTCCTTCTCCCCTCCCCCCTCTCCCTCCCTCTTTGCTTTCCTACCTTTCCTCCTTTTTTCTTCTGTCCTGTTTTTTCAGACCTTCAAGTCTGTGTTTTTTATGATGTGAAAAAATTACAAATCATCTAAAGACTGGACTAGGCTGGACATCTAATATAGACCACTCACATGACTGGTAGTTTATACTGTCTTTCATCAAGGCTTGTCGATCAAGTCACCTATGCATGGCCTCTCTGTGGCTTGGGCTTCTCAGAGCTGGGTTCCAGGAGGAAGTATTTTAAGATGCAGGAAGTAGAACTGTTGGTTTTTGAAGGCCTGGACTGGAAAGCTGGTAGTTTGTCAGTTCTGTCATATTGCGTTGATCAAAGCAGTCACAGAGCCTGCCTGGATTCAAGAAGAGAGGATATAGTTCCCACCTTGAATGAAAAGCCTAACATTCCTACCTTGAATGTTAAAGAATGTGTGGCCATCTTTAATCCACCACACCTAGTTCTCAGTATCTTATTACATGACATATTTTGCATGACCTCAAATACTTATCTTGTGTCTTTTTACTTAACTTTCAGATAATTACTGTAAACTTTTTTATATCATAAATCTATTTAATAAAGGAATGTTAACTTTTTCTACTTGAAATATACATACACACACACACACCCTATAAATGTTGACTAAAATTTGAAAACCCTGCTCACTTAGTAAAATTACTGGAAGAGTATTATGGATATATGCTAAAGGTAATAGTGTTGTGCCTTTTCTATAATGTTCCATTTTTTTCCCCAAGAGCTGATGAAAATATGAGTGGCTTTTTCATGTAAAAAAAATAGCCATTTAAATTATACCTATTGGACAGTTAAATTCAAATTAGATCTTGTTCCTCTTTTTTCCCAACATTAATACATTTAATCATTCCCTCATAACTGATTTGATGGCAAGCCTTCTCTTCATCTTATTTGAATAGCCTTCTGTTTTCTATTTATTTTACTATGTTACAACATTATCTTTTGGGTTTCAGTGAGGTTGGTAGCATTCCAGGTAATGTTGGAGGCTGAAAGCCATAGCTTGAATTTTTCATTAGAGGATTCAATGCTTAATAAGTTGCTACTTTGTACTAGAATCTGATTGTTGGACATTATCATATAGATGTGTGTATAACTTTCATTTCAGAAAGTAATGTTTTAGGTTTTTGGCAGCGTGTAAGAAGAAAGCGATAATAGTTATGGTGACATTTTTTCCAGGTTATGCAAAGTGTCAAGTCTATATCATGCAAGTAAATAGGAGAACACTGATTTTTCTCACACACACGTCTTTACTAAGTAAAGGGAAGTAGTATCGTTTAGTTGTCTATATTTCTCTGTATTTTACTTTATTTTATTTATTTTTTTTTAAACTTCATTTATTTATTTTTCCCCCTGAAGCCCCAGTAGATAGTTGTATGTCATAGCTGCACATCCTTCTAGTTACTGTATGTGGGACGCGGCCTCAGCATGGCCGGAGAAGCGGTGCGTCGGTGCGCACCCAGGATCCAAACCCGGGCCGCCAGTAGGGGAGCACGAGCACTTAACCGCTAAGCCATGGGGCTGGCCCTGTATTTTACTTTAAATCAAAGTTGTTTTATAAAACCAATTTCAGGATGTTGTGCATCTCACATGGGGTCAAAATACTAATAAACAGCAGCCTTTTGACAAGATTATCTCGGACAGGTATAGTCTTTCCGTTGTAGTTAAAGAATAACTTCAGTTTCCCTAAAGATCCTCTAATCTACTCTGTAAATATGTAAATGAATGGGTGTGGCTGTGTTCCAATAAACTTTATTTATAAAATATAAAAACAGAGGGGGACCGGGTTTGGCCATCAAACTGTATTTGCTCACCCTTTATGTAAACGACCCTTGAGTCCCCCAGTGGACCGCTAAATGTGTTAGCAATTGCGTTCAGCTGCAGTTAACATAATCTAGCTAGAGTGGCTTACCCACATAAGAATTAGTTCCTTTTTTGTAAGAAGCCCAGATGTAAGCCATTGCTCTTGTTGTTTTAGCTTCTTAAGGATATTAGGGTCACCAAGGTCTCTGTGATTCTTTTGGTCCCAAATCACTCCTGTATCTGCAGTCATTGTGTTTGCAGTCTAACCAGGGAGGAGAAAAAACCTTAACGGCTCACCTCCCAGCCCAGTTGGTCTCCTTTTTAAAAATGCTTATCACAAAACTACATTTGTTTACATTTCATTGGACATGCCTACCTGCAAATGAGGCTGGGAAATGTAGTCTTTCACCTAGGCACGGTCTTGCCCCATAAATCCTGCTTTTGTTTTGTTTTAAGAAAGAAGCATAGATAGGATATTTTGTAGGCAAACTAGTAGTCCCTGTCACACTACAGACTATATTTTGAGAATAAGTGATTTGTTAAGTCAACTGTAACTGATTTGTAACAGTTAAGTGAAAATTATTAGTAGAATAGTAATATGATTAGAAGCAGTTTTTTGAATAATAGTATGCTATCTTTCATTCATTCTCTACATATAGATATATTTTGAAATATATGTAATATATAATTTTCTCTATAATTAGAATATGGTTAATTATGCTCAACAAATATACTTGAGCTTAAATATCTTGTTGAGTGTTGCACTTATCAAAATAGCCACTTTGGGGGCCGGCCTGGTGGTGTAGTGGCTAAGTTCTCGCACTCAGCTTCCTCAGCCCGGGTTCAGATCCGTGGTGCGGACCTACCCACCACTTATCAAGCCATGCTGTGGCAGGCGTTCCACGTATAAAATGGACAAGGATGGGCACAAATGTTAGCTCAGGGCCAATCTTCCTCAGCAAAAAGAGGAAGATTGGCACTAGATGTTAGCTCAAGGTTAACCTTCCTCATCCTAAAAAAAAAAAAATAGCCCCTTTGGGGAAGAGGAGTTACACAGTGCAAAAATGGCATGAGCGAGGACTTTAGAGTCAAACTTAGGTTCAAATCCCAGCCCAATGACCTTAGACAATCCTTTTCCTAATGTCTGAGGTTTTTCACTTGGAGGATGGTTATAAGACTTAACTGGCATCATTAAAAGGATTAGAAATGATGAATGTAATGTGCCTAGCTAAGAGCCTACCTTTCAATAAATTGTAACTGTCATTACTATTAATTAATAATTAAAGATTAATCCAATGATGATGTCATTGTTTAAGTCACTTTTGGACTTCCAGAATGGCCTTCAGAACCTAAGTCAAATGAACCTTAATATTTATTGAATTTGTGCATGATTAATTTGGTCATTAACAGGTGGTCCGATTTTTTTCCTACATATTGGCTGAAATAAACATGTTTTTGTAAATACTAGTATAGTCATATGTATGTTTGCAAGTTGTATTTGTTGTCAGGTTACTAATGGGAGAAATAGAGTGGAAAAAAATAAGCTTCAAAAAGGTGTTATTTGCTTAATTTTGTTTGAGCATTTTCAACACATGCCAGGTTTCCAGACTTTTTGAAGAGAAAGATAAAAGAGAATAAAGCTAGAGCCAATGACTCTGCCCCAAGCCCTGCTCATGTAATTTTTCTTAATAATTTAGATTATGCTGTGAACTTCATAAATGCCTTAACACTGAAGTGAATTCATTTGTTTTTCTGTCTGCTGGCACTTCAAGAGTGTTTCTCTAAAGATTTTCTTTTTAAACCCTGCATTTTCTTTTGTTATCTCTTAGACAACAGGGTTGTATTCATTATGTGTATTTCTGTCGACACTTTTTTCACTGTCATCTTTAACATGTGTCCAATTTGAAATGAGAAATGGTAGACAATTAAGGTTCCTGAAACCTGATTTAACTTATGATACAAGTGACTTTTATAATTTGACAACACTCTACAGGATATGTTTTCTGCTGCAAATGGTAATCTATTTTTAGTTTCATGTGATAAACTCTTCATAGAGTCAAAGAAGATTACACATTTAATTTGAGAATTTAGGTGAGAAATCAAAAAGTAATAATCAAATTGAAATTAAAGTAGCACAAAATGCTTTTATATTCAATTGTATGTATAACCTGGTTTGCGTGTGTTTTTCACAATTCTTTGTTTCTGAACTGTCGTTGCAGCTGGTTATTGTGTGATTACATATATACTTGGAGTTGGAGACAGGCACCTGGATAACCTTTTGCTCACAAAAACAGGTAACAAACAGTGGCTACTAGCAGATAAACATTTTATATGCCAGTGATTTTTACCCTGGAAGCTGTTTAGTAACAAAATAAGTTGCATAAGTGAAGAGAAATCATAGGCTCTTACAAGTCCCTTTATATGGTACCTTTGAAGGACATCTAGGGGAACTCTCATCCCCTATAAGAATCACTTCAGTAGTAATCCTACAGATGGTTATAGCCTTGCTTCTTAAAATGCCTCCTTTGATGGAAAGACCATAATGTATGCAGGCAGTCCAGTCTCTTGCTGTACAGCTCTAGTTAAAATGTTGGAATGTTCTTTCTCTTATGAAACTACACGTAACTCACATTAACCCCTATCTTCCTTTGCTTTTCCCCTCGGAGTTCCGTGGGATAATCATTCACATCCCCCTTCTTCCTGATAACTCTTTGGCCCCATGGCTTTAAACACTATCTCTGTGCAAACAACTTCCAAACTTATAGCTTTCTACTTCAATCCATTTCATCAGCTTCAAACTAAAAGATCTAGCCACTGAAATCCTAATTATATAACCAGTTGTAAAAGTTGTTTTCTTTCTCCACTACTTGCCTAATACCTGCTCCTCACCTTGTTTTCCCATCTCAGTGAATAGCAACGTCATCCACCCCGTTGTTTAAGCCCGAGACTTAGGAGTCGTTTTTAATTCTACTCTTGGCCTCATCTCACATAGTGAACCTGTCAGCAAATCTCATCTACTCCGCACCTCCAAAATAGATCATGAAGTTACCCATTTTCTTCATTTCCACTGCTCTGACCCCATTTGAAGCTACCAACATCTTTTGTCCAAACTGAATAAAAATCTGACCTCTACTATGGCCGTGGTGCCTTACCCATACTGACCAGTTTGAGTGTCTAAATGTCAAACCACTCCTGCCTCAGGCAAGTGCCCTTGTTGTTTCCTCTTCCTGGCAAGCTCTTCTCTCGCATCTTTGCCAGTCTGACGTTGGTTATTAAGTCTGAGTTTGAATGGCATCTCTTTAGAGAAACCTGTTCTAACTCTCTGATCTGAAATGACATATACCTGCCACCCTACCCCCTCCATTACTCTCTATTTATTATTCTGTTTTGTTTCCTTTATTGCACTTCTCACTAGCTGAAGTTATCTTTTTTATGTAATTCACCAAATGTTTATTGAGCACCTACAATGTGCCAAGTATTGTTCTAGGTGCTGGGGATGCCAAAACGAGCAGAGCAGACAGAAATCCTGGCCCTCATTCTTGTCATCATCTGCTCCCATTCAGGATGCAGGTTCTGTGAGAGCAGGGACCCTGCCCACCCAGTTTGCCACCACCTAGCTAAAGTGTTTGATAAATCAGTGTTGAATTAATGAATGAATAAATATTTCTGCTCTTCTATGTAGCTTTTTCTTTCCTGGGCTAAATACTCCAAGTTTCTTCAGCATTTCACAGAAAATAAATTTTAAAGTACTCTTAAAATAGTCTCTCAGGTAAGGACATTTTCTGTTTTGTTAGTATTCCTCCAAATTGTGATACCAAGAATTTAACATAATACATGGAGTGGAGTCTGACTAATTATTAACATAATAACCCTATTAATTCACATAATATGGAATTTCATATATTCAATTTTAAATTATTAGTGTAAAAAATTATCTGTGGTAGAATTTGCACGTGAGACCCATGTCTGTGTCAAGGCCAGGCAGTCCCTTTGATAACCAAGACCAAAGGAATGTAATCATAGTGTCATGGAGGTTCTTGCCAAATTTGCTAATTTAGCAAAGGATATTTATAAAACATTATGGTGTATTTGCAAAGAATTATAATTTGGTTGAATCTTTTAACCACATTTCTTTTTATGTTGTAATCATTTTATAACCACAATGGAATTCTTTAATGTGTAGAGTAGCATTACATCTATAATGTTATATTCACAGATCTTACTTGTCTCTTCTTTTGAAAATTGATAAATAATAGACCTTTTTCTGTTGGACTTTGAGAACTGCTGTGTCGTGTGTGTGTGTGTGTGTGTGTGTGTGTGTGTGTATGTGTGTGTCTGTGTGTGCTGAAGGGAATATTTTAAGGGTACGATTTGGGAAGAGGAGTCTACCTAATATACTTCTTTGGCTCAGGTCACAGTTATTTGTTTTCTGGAAATTTAATTATAAAATTTCTGAAACAGAAGGTTTTAAGCTTCTCATCACCAGTTTTCCACTAGAGGGTGCTCCAAATTTGCCTTTACAAAACAAAAACCTTAAAATGTGCTAGATGAGAGGCACATTCTCTTTAATTTAAAACAGCATTTCTTTGAGTCGTTTTTTCGTAACTGCTGTTTAGTTATTTTATCCCTTTACAGGCATACCTCAGAGATATTGCAGGTTCGGTTCCAGACCGCTGTAATAAAGTGAATATTGCAATAAAGTGAGTCACATGAATTTTTTGTTTCCCAGCGCATATAGAAGTTATATTTACACTATACTGTAGTCTGTTAAGTGTGCAATAGCGTTATGTCTGAAAAGACAATATACATACCTTAATTAAAAAATACTTTATTGCTAAAAAATGCTAACCATCATCTGAGCCTTCAGCAAATCATAATCGTTTTGCTGATGGAGAGTCTTGTAAAAAACGCGGTTATCTGCAAAGTACAATAAAGCAAAGTGCAATAAGACGAGGTATGCCTATATATCATACATTTTAAGTCTTCTTCACTAAGATAAATGTTTTCAATTTTCAGGTTTAGTTTGAATGAAAATAGATTATACATATAAAGAAGCAGCAATTATGTCAAGAAAAATGGAAGTATAATGAATTTCTCAACTTCTAAAAATTTATAATGATTTATTTAAAAATGTTTTGTGTCTATAGTCATTTTTTACTAACAGTCCATATTTCAAAGCAGTTTCAAGATATATTAATTACATATATGTTGTAATTAGACTTTGTATAGTTTAAACAACTATTATATATTTAAAGTGAATTTTGAATGTGGTTCATTGCAGGGAATACATTTCAGTGCGTGTAGTTAAAAATGTCTCAAACATCATGAAACATCTTCTCTTGTATATTTTGGATCTATTATGCCTTCAACACAGACTGTAACATATTAAAAATTTAGAAGTTTAGATTCTCTTATGTAACTCTTTAATCTCTTAGTGTTGATGGAGCATTTTTTTAACTTCTCCCATTCTTCAAAATAAAATACTTTTTGTCTTCTGTTCTTCTCATCTGCCAGCTTGGCCAGGTTTAGTCTATGACTCTGCTCTGGGTGAAAGTGGTTTGGAATTGTAATCAGAGTTCTACTGATTCATCTGTTTCCGGTTCCCTGGTATGAGAGATGGAACAGAGAGGAAGGGAGACACCCAGAATTCATTTCCCTGGGGTCTTGGGGATTTGCCCCCAACACGCTGTTCCACTTGTAAATACAGATGAGACAGAAAAGGTCAGACTGAGAGCTTTAAGGAGTGTGTGGAGGAAAATGTTTCACTGCATATAGAGAATTTCAAAATCTATACAATGGTAGTGTGCAAAAATGCAAAATGTAAGTCTCAATTACAGATTTCCCAGAAAACTTTTTGCCTGTGCTTTATTTGGTTGTGCATACTTGCAGCTTAAGGTTTCCTCAGCTTGTACAGCAGAGGGCGTTGTGTATCCGTCATAAATGTAAAAGTCTGGAAATTCCTTTGTCAGTGTATTGTCAGATGGTCAATTATAACATGGTTTTCTTGAAGCAAATTTGAGGGGAATGATGTTTCACTTATTATGTGAATTAATGCATTAATATAGCATTATTTAGGCAAGAAATTACAAAATTTAAGCTGTGGTATGGGGTTAGAAAAAATGAATTTTTTCAGAGTCGGTGTTCTTTGAGGAAGCTTTAAGAAGTTTATTCAGGGTAATTCAGTTGTGACAGGACTCAAATGACACATGATTTGGGTTTATCTCACCTCTTTGGAGAAAGTTTTTGTTTTGTTTTGTTTTTATTTTTGAGAATTTGAGGAAAAAAGAGGAACAGTGTGAGTGAAAAGCTTGTTTGTTTTTTATGGTATAAAAACTTTATAATGGAATTAACATATAAAATTAATATGTAAATAACCTGAAGACATTCCCAAATGAAAGCAAGAAGCTGGGTGTCTGTAGTAAAGGGAAAGTTCCTTGTAGGTCCTACAGATGGCCCTTTTAATCTAGAGTTATCTATTTATAGAGTGAGAGGAGTGGTGGCTTTTTTTTCTGTGTTGGCACTTCACAGTGCCAAGTGAGCCTTTTGTCAGAAAGCTCAAATTAAAGGAAAATAGTCATTCTTATTGTTATCCAAATTGGATTTTTTTTTTTTTTTCTGCTGAGGACGATTCGCCCTGAGCTAACGTCTATTGCCAATCTTCCTCTTTTTGTATGTGAGCCACCACCACAGCATGGCCACTGATAGAGGAGTGGTGTAGGTCTGTGCCGGGAACCAAACATGGGCCACTGAAGTGGAGCGTGCCGAAATTAACCACTAGGCCACCAGGGCTGGCCCAGATATTTTTTTTAAAATACATCTCCTATCCTGATCTTTGTTATCATTCTTTAATTTTATGTGAAATTGATTCCTTTTTCAGTTTGGAGGAACAGTCTCACATAGAAGTTAATATGTCCAGCTCTAAAGTCAAATTCTTTGGGTTAAATTGCCCCTCCACCATTGGGTGACTTTGGGTAAGTCATCTAATATATCTATGACTCTGTCTCTTCTTCTGAATGTGTAAATGATAATAGAACCTCTCTCCTGGTGGTGTTGTGAGGGTTGATGAGATAGTATGGTAGAGTTTTGTTTGGTACTGAGCACATAATAAATATGCCTTCTGGACTAGCTAGCTGTTATGATTTTGTTCGTTTGTTTTACCACCAGGAAATAAGAATGCCTCCCTTTTTTGGCTTATGTTATTTGGAATAATAATTTTAGAGATAAGAAAATAAGTAATATATTTTTAAAATTCCTTTTTCCCACCACAAAAGCCAAACTCCTTTAAGTTACTGCCTTCTAAATTCTGAGTGGCTCTTTTTTTTCCTAGTATAGGAAGGTTTATAAAAGAGAAGCAATCAATTTGATCATTGATTTAATCTTATCCTTTCTGTGCTTTAAGGTAAACCTTGATATTTAAAAAATAAATATGTTTATTTGTTTTATTTTTTCTCAGAGCATAATACAGTTGTTCATAATTTTCAAAATCTTTTTATATAGGAAGAACTTAGTTACTATTCAAATGGTGGTGCTTTCTCAGCTAGTTGTATTTAAATTATTCAGTTTGGTATATTAAATATACTGTAAAATCTAAAACTAGAGACTTATTTTCTTAATGTGCTTGTTTATTCTCTGGGACATGAGAGAAAGGGATATAAACAGTTTTATGCATTTAAAAGGTACCCGGTAATTGGTTTTAAAATGAATAAATGAACTAGATTTTTTCATGTCATTTTTATCCATCTTTAGGGTTTCCAGAAGAATCTGTTTCCTGTCTAAACTTTTATTGTTACTATAGACTGTGGACATACTACTATTTACCAGTTTGATTGGTTTTTCTAAGTTGATGTATGCAGAAGAGAACCAGGCATATAAGACCTTCTCTTTTCATCCATAAATACTTTTTTAGTCTTTATTAATCATTACTTAAGATGTTTAAATAATGAGAAGGACTTGTCTTGACGTGAATAGTTTTCTTTTTAAACATTTTTTAAAATATGATCTTTTCGAAGTTTCTTGAATATTCTATATCAGGAAGTCAGTCTTCTTATGTTTACTGAAACCTATCATAAGGAAAATGTTAATGGTTGCTGTAAGGGTGCTTTTTTTTTTTTAAGTTTGTTTTGGAAAGACATTGTTTCTTCTCATTAGAAGTAATAAAAAATGATCAAGTGCTATACTTTGTGTACCTAAGGAGCTAGAAATGACTTCATAGAGAAAGTGACTTAGACTGGGTCATGAAGAATGTGTTGGGTTTTATGAGATGCAAAGGGAGAAAAGCACACATTCCAGTAAAATGCCCAGAAGCTGAATGAAATAAGCAATGCCTTTGCAGGTAATCTATAGGCTGGTTAGATTAATTTGAGGTCAGATTGTGGAGAGAAATTAGTCTACTTCCTTTTGGATCACCTTTTATATGGAAAAGCTTAATTCAGTCATTGAAGTAAAGCTGTAGTTTAGGATATTAAACTTTTTTATGTAAATTTCCTTATCAGGTGATGTATTCCTTAATGCTGGGTAGACACTGTGTTTGTTTTGCTTTGCAATGAATAATTTGGGGGAAAGTTAAATTTAATGTACTTGAACGCATTCAAAGTTCCACCATAGACTAGCAACCATGAACTAGATTATTAAAAAATTAATACATTTTCATAGTGACCCCTTAAACAAAAATTGTGTCAAATTTTAAGGTAATGGGGTTGTACAATACAGGGAAACTGTAACCATTAGTCTTGAATATGAAGTGTTTTTTGGTTTTTGGTTTTTTTTTTTTTTTTTTTTTTTGGTGAGGAAGATTAGCTTTGAGCTAACATCTGTTGCCAGTCCTCCTCTTTTTGCTGAGGAAGATGTGCCCTGGGCTAACATCCGTACCAGTCTTCCTCTACTTTATATGTAGGACGCCTGCCACAGCATGGCTTGATAAGTGATGTGTAGGTCTGTGCCTGGGATCTGAACCTGCGAACCCCTGGCCGCCAAAGCAGAGTGCAGGAACTTAACCACTACACCACTGGGCCAGCCCCTTGAATATGAGTTTTAATTCATTTAAATGAATCATCTTGGTATTGTCCCCTTCACAGTGACCTAACTGAAGTTCAGAGTTGTATTAGTCAGTATAAAGTAAACAGAAGTCGTCAAGCTTTGGCCTGTATCAGAATCACCTGGAGAGCGAGTTAAAATACAGATCACTGGGCCCCAGGCTCGGAGTTTCTGATTCATTAGGTAAAGTAGGGCCTGAGAATTTGTTTTCATAGCAAAAAAACTATCCCTAATTATCTGAAAAGGTTATTAAAGTTCTCCTCTCTTTTAAAAATCCATATCTGTTTACAGGCTGGATTCTCTTCTTTTGCTTCAATTGAAATGACATATCATAATAGATTGAAAGAAGCACATGTGAGAATCCAGCTGTCTCCTATTAAGCCAGATGTTAAAGAGATTTGCAAAATATAAGGCAGTGCCACTCCTCTCACTGTATTATTTTTGTTTTGGAAAACAGTTATTATTCATAAAAAACAAGTTATGGTAAAATGTTACTGACTTATTATTTTTAATTTTTTTTTTTCCCCCAAAGCCCCAGTAGATAGTTGTATGTCATAGTTGCACATCCTTCTAGTTGCTGTATGTGGGATGCGGCCTCAGCATGGCCAGACAAGCGGTGCATGGGTGCAGGCCTGGGATCCGAACCTGGGCCGCCAGCAGCGGAGCGCACACACCCAACCGCTAAGCCACGGGGCCGGCCCTGACTTATTATTTTTAAATTAATTAATTAATATTTTTAACAAGTTGCAGTTTTAATTTCAAACTCAGTAAATATCAATAGAGGTAGCCCAGGTAAGGCTTTTCTGGGGTCCTCAATAATTTTTAAGAGCATAAAATGGTCCTGAGACCAAAATGTTTTAGAATTGCTCTTTGAAGGCCATTGTTTTTCATCTTAAAGGGTTACTGTTCTGCTTTACACAGTAAAACAGTTCTCTAGAAGAAAAGAATATTTCAGGGAAAAATACTTATTGGTTTTAATGACTATAGGAAAAATGAAAATATATAACATTTAAAAATTTGTTTTTCTTGAATGGAAATAGACTGTACAATCAAGATATATTGTCTAAGTAGACATGGTTTGCCCCCTTTTCATCAGTTGGCTTAATTTTGTCCCTATTCATAAGAAGCCATCTTAACAGTTGACTGTGAAATTATAATAAATAATATGAAACATTTAGCAGATAATTGGAATGTCTATACTAACCTGTACTTACGTATGTCTTATTGTTCTTTGTTACTCAAAAACTATTACTGAAAAATATTTCATCATTGCTATGCTTTTAACTCTAAGTGAAAATACCTCTAAGTAAGTATATCGTAAGGGTTTAACTAATAAATATTGGGAGCAATGGGAGTGTAGGTATAGGGAGCATTTTTAGTTACAAAAATACAGGTTCCATCACATCAGTCAGTAGTTGTTTGCCACCTTCTTTGTTTCTAGGTTTCGTGGTAGGGAAACAGGAAAGATATAACATTCACGTTAAAATAAAGGTACTTTGTGGGAAAAGAGTAAAAGGTCAGGTGGTATACAAAAAAAATGAGAGTGGGAAACTTACTGTGGAGTAGAGTGGCAGGGAGGAATTTTTGAATTTGGGAATTATATAGGATTTTCAAAAAAAATAGAGTTTGGATGATAGAGAACAGAAGGAGAGAGTCATATAAGTGGAGTAAGCAGAGTAGTGAAAAATGCAGTAAGTGTAACTTTGAGATTGGTCACATGTAATTATTAGACAGGCAAAATGGAAATTAAAAAAAACTCTACTATTAAATACTATTAATTTCAGCAGTATCTATTCTCTTCAATCCAAGAACTACAAATGTCTTGAACTACAATTTTAGAAATAAGTTCATGTCACTTATGCAAATAACAGGAAAATTTAATTAGCACCTCTAATTCCCTTTGTATTGCAAGCCAGGGACAGAAGGAGGTAATTACAGTCAATATTAGGTTTGTTTTATGTACACTTTACCTCTTGACTAGGTAATAGAGTTGAATACGTCCACACTCCCTGAATTTCTTAATTAAAATTTTTTTTAAATTTCATGAAGTGCATTTTAAAAATCCCTTACAAGTTTCATTTACAGATATTAACTTTAAAAGAGCTATTCCCTTTGGTATGTATGAGGATGAATTTTCTTAAAATATTAATAGCCCCTTTTCAAAATATATGACTCTTTGAACTTGCAAAGCATAATAATGGTTTCCTTGTTAGATATTGAATCTTTTATGCCTTATAATTAAGCAGTAATCCTGTTCTTTTCGAGTTTTCTTACAAGGATAGAAATACACTCTTCATTTGCAAGCTATGATGCATAGCTGACATTGGAATTCCAGTAATGCCTGTAATGAAATGAAGAAAAGTGGGGCTAGGTTTCCTATTAAAAGCATGAAGCCCATTAAATAAACCATTTGTGATGGCTGATGCCATTTGAAACTACGATAGCATGATTTATTAAGGGTGGCGGTTTTGAATCAAAGATGGGTTAGGTAGGTCATCTGCTCAATTGCTGAGTATAATTAGGAATTATATTGGTATCAAAACAAAACATTATTTAAATAATTAAATAAAACCAAGGAAAGTTTATCTGTACCTATAATATTGTAAGATTCTCATCTCTTTACTTCTTGAAGGGTAGAATGGTGTTTGTCTAATAAGGTAGAAAATAAAGAATAAAGCACAAAATGAAGTGCTTAGCTTTTTTGAACAGAGTACATATTTAGTTATAGGCAGTGAAATCCTTAACAGAAGTTAATCATGGAAAATTCAATGATAGCATATTCCCTTGAACCTTAAGGGATTAGGAGATGATGCCTTCCCAGTAAGTACCACAATTATCAAATTCCTTATTCTAAAACTAGTTTCTCGTCTTTTTGGAATCATGAACTTCCCTTTGAATTTGGTGAAGTCTGTGGATTTCCCCAAAATTGATTTCATTGTGTTTAGAGACCCCTGAAGCTCATTTTGAGATTCTGAAAAGATGTTTTTCAATCGTGAGTAATACACAGAACTGTTTTCAATAGAAATGAAAAATATACATTTTATAATCTTAAATATGTGCAACATAAACCCTGATATTAATTTCTTGTGCATCTACTCTCACTATAAAATAAAAACAGATTTATAAATTAAATCGTGTTACAAACTAGCAAAATTAAATCTAACAACACTAATGTGACAGACAATATTGAAACTAAATTGTCACTTGCAGTGTGAATATGGTACAGATAGAATAGTGTAAGTTTGAGTTCAAAGTGCTGTTAATGTCATATCCCATGTGAATATTCTTATTCTTAGCTTGAACTACTTCATAACCTCCATTTGTTCAGGCTGCTGTCATGTAATTTCAAGATGTAACGAATTCTGCTTCTGTTAGTCTTAGCCTGCAATGATTAAAGTAGCCTTACTGTTTGATACCAAACAGTCAAGAACCCCGAAATCACAGGACAGTACTAAGTAGTAAGGTAGCATCCAGATGATCCAGACTTGGCCTCTATTAATTCTATTATAGATCATCATGGAAATGAAGACACAAAATTTTTAAAACTACTTCCCACAAGAACTGTCAGGTTTCTAGAAGAAAATTTTTTGTATCAACAATGTTATTAAAAGTTGTCTAAGGGAGCCGGCCCAGTAGCTTAGTGGTTAAGTTCCCGTACTCCTCTTCTGGCGGCCCCGGGTTCACAGGTTTGGATCCCGGGCGCAGACCTATGCACACCACTTGTCAAGCCACGCTGTGGCAGGCATCCCACATAAAGTGGAGGAAGATGGGCACAGATGTTAGCCCAGGGCCAGTCTTCCTCAGCAAAAAAGAGGAGGATTGGCAACAGGCGTTAGCTCCGGGCTAATCTTCCTCAAAAAAAAAAAAGTTATCTAAGCTGTAAATGCGAAATTGAGATGTCATTGGTTAAATAAATGCAAAATAGCCACATTGAGTGCTCCTGTATGCTAGATATTATCCTAGGTTTCCGGACTATAACAAAAAAAAATAAAACAAGATTCTTGATTATAAGACTCTTAATGATTCCTTAAGATTTTAGTGTGGGAGAGAAAGATAAGTGAACAAGTAATTTCAATATACACTTAGTGAAGGTGTTTTGATAGAAATAGTTGAGATAGGAGCCTCATTAATAACTGCTTACCAAATGCATGCTGATTTGGGTAACCCTAGTGTGAGCTAGAGGAACCGTTTAGCTAAGCTGTTACTGCCTTTGTTATTTTGGGGGCGGGGCGCAAAACCATTTTTCAATTCTCTGTACTTGCTGGTCCCTTGCTATCTATGTCTAATTGTAGTTCCTTCTCATCTCATCTCCCCCATTTGTCATTTACTGTACTAGATACATCCATTAAAAAAAAAAATTCCTATGAGACTTTCATGAGTTCTCCAATTTGAGCAGAACATTTAAGCTTGGTATAAGCTTAAAAACAGAAAAAGACCAGGAGATGATTTGGGTAAATGGAAAACCGGTTTTCAGTGCAGTAATTACCTTGATAACGGCTCCTTTTTCTACAGCCCGGTGAGGACAGTGTTGCAGCCTTTGGATAGTTGTTACTATTTCATATCTGAGCAACTGTTGTCTCTTTATATATGAATCCCATGCCCCAAATTTAGTGAACTTCTGTCAACTCCAGATAATTTAATTTGCATTGCAGTTTTCTTTACTGTTGTGTGAAAATAGTGCCAGTATCTATCTTGAATTTTATTTAAATTTAATGTCATTATTAAATTTAGCCTAAAATTCAGACTTTTTTGTTACCTGGCCTTGGCAGGTTTGAAGTTCTTTCTCATTTTCAAAGTTTCATAAGATTTCCAACTTAATGTATTATTTCATTTTTCTTTGTAAGAAAGATGCCTTGAAGAGTTGCAAAAAGTAAGATTGCTTATCCCTTTATTTAATTTTAATAATTCCTGGCAGTTGTGATCTCAGGTATAAGGGACATATAAATATCAAATCAGTATATTTTAAACATCTTTAGAAGGGTAGTTATTAATATTTAGTTTTGAACAAGCTTCAATATTTAAATTTTTTTTTAAAAAGTGGTATCTGAAGTATTTAAGATAAATTTTTATAAGCACCTTTAAGAGACCAGGTCATCAGATATTGAATAGCTTGAATTAGTTTTGTGTTCAAACTGAAATGATATTTGCCTCTGACTTAAGGACATACCTTCTAAAATGGGACAAGGCTGTAAAATTATTCTTAACTTAAATGAGGTTTTTTTGTAATTTTTCTTGACACATTCATCTATAATTTAGTTGGGAATAATAATAATGACAGCTAACATTTAGAGTGTTTGCTGTGTACCAGGTACTGTGTTAAATATTAGATGTATTATTTCTTTTAATTCTACCTTATGAGGTAATTATCAGTATTAACCTCTTTTGCAGTTTAGAAAGTGAGGCTTAGAAAGCTTAAGCAACTTTGTCAGGGTCACATACCCGATCAAGTGAGACATGAAGGTGTCAGGTGTACCCTGGGGCAGTTGTACTACAGACTCAGCATGCCTGTCAGCACAACACTGTTAACTTGTGTCTTCAGAGCCATAACCAGTCCATTCTGTGCCCATCATTGCTGTATATTTCCAACAGTGATCTAATGGTGGAATATAGAGTTTACCAATAACAATAATAATGCTCAGAGAAAGAGGTCGAGTGAAGGGTATAGCTAACATCTTAATGGATAAAGTCAATGTATAAAAATATTTGGCAAGGTGGCAAAAGTGTGCAAAAACTCAATACATATTCCTCAAGAAGGAAAGCTTTTGGCTGGTGCCTTTGAGAGGGAAAAAAAAAAAGTCTAAGCTTCCCAAACACATGATGGAGGATAGGCCACATAATCAAATCATAATGTATTACAAGACAAATAAGAGTGGGCAGGTTGCACTAGGGGGATATTGGATTGGCTTTTTAAATGAATTCATTCCTTCATTCAACAATGAGTGCCTACTGTGTGCCAGAAACTATTCAGAGGCTGGGGATACAGCAATACACAAAATAGGCATAAATCCCTGCCTTGGTGGAGCTGAGATTGTAAGATCCATGGGGTTACTTTTTGTGTTAAAATGTATGCCTACTTTATACTTGCCTATAAATCACAAAATACTTTATGAATTCTATGGTGAACCATTCTCTAACATAAATGATCACGTTCTTATATATCTGGTCTATGAGTTCAGATGTCTGCTCTAGGATTTGTCTTCACGGGCACTGCAGCTGTGTTCAGCTCTTGGCAGATGTAAATTGCTGGCTTGGTTTCTTAGTTTGCAGCTGAGTGACATGGATTAGTGGGAAATGGTTCAAATGAAGCTAAAAATTTAGTTTGAAATTGGGAGTTTTTTGGGGCAGGGGGGAGAAGAGTGATAAGTTAAAGGAAAGATTCATCTCAGGAATACTTAAGAGAAACGGTCTTCCACTATATGAAGGGCAGTTTGTTTAAACTTTAGAATGAAAAACTTGCTACAACATACTAATTTCTGTTAATATCTTAAAAAGTTGTCCAGGCTTTAGCTGTCTTTGATTCTGGAGATCTAAAAGTAGGATTTAAATTTTTAAATTATTATTACTGTGGGATGATTTTACACATATTTTCATCTGACTGAATGTGAGTCGAAACAAAAATATGCTCTGAAAGCTACTCCCAAGCCTGGGGTTAGAAAATCAAATAATGTAATACACTTCATCATGAACTAGTATTCTTTATGAAGAGACACTGCTTTACCAATTGTATGACATAACCCCTTCCCAGTTCTTTAAGATAATCTGGAAACAAATGAGTTTCTTATCAACATCCAGGCAAACTCTTCCACATAGACTTTGGATATATTTTGGGTCGGGATCCGAAGCCTCTTCCTCCTCCCATGAAGCTGAATAAAGAAATGGTGGAAGGAATGGGTGGCACCCAGAGTGAGCAGTACCAGGAGTTCCGGAAACAGTGTTACACAGCTTTTCTCCACCTTCGAAGGTAAGTTGATTTGCTTGACATGGAGAATTTTGGTAAATTCCTTTCATAGAGCAAGAAAAGGAGTTGCTAAATTTATATGTTCTTTAGCATCACTCTCCTTCAAAATGACACAGGCAACAATATTTCTTAATGTATTTTTTTTTTTATATAATTTTTATTTATTTATTTTTTCCCCCAAAGCCCCAGTAGATAGTTGTATGTCATAGCTGCACATCCTTCTAGTTGCTGTACGTGGGACGCGGCCTCAGCATGGCTGGAGAAGCGGTGCGTCGGTGCACGCCCGGGATCCAAACCCCGGGCCGCCAGTAGCGGAGCGCCAGCACTTCACTGCTAAGCTACGGGGCCGGCCCTTGATGTCTATTTTGATTAACAGTCTGATATTAAAAGAAGAAGAATTTCTTGTTTTCCCACTAATTATCTGGTTGCTAAATCCCACCAAAAGGGAAGCTGGCATTACATAAGATTAGGCAAACATGAAGCCTTCAAAAGCAGAGGGTTGAAATCATTTTAATAAAATATGCTCTGTGTTCTTTGACAGTGCTGGGATAGAGAAAAGGTTAAGAAGCTTCCTACTACTCAGATCTCCCTGAAGCCAGTCTTGAAGGATTATAATCACCACGTTGGGTTTTTTTCCTTCTCCCTAGCTGACTTCCCACTTCTTTATCAAAGAGTGAAGCGTTTAGCTTATTTAGAGTGATATTAATCCAATCATTTTTATTCTTTAGCACGTTTATCAACCTTAGTTTTGGTTGCTGTTCAGGTGCATTCAGAAGTTTGTTAAATGATTGAAGAATAAAAGTTACATACGATTTTGTCTCTCTTTAGCACCTCATCCATCATTCTGCTAAAAAAAGTGTTGATTTTTCTCTATCCTTTCTGTTTTCTCCAATGCCACTATATCTCTGCTTCCTTCATCCTAATTTACTTAGGACTGAACATCATATATCATCAGGAAAAAAATAAATCAAAAGTCATGTTTGTTAAATTCATGACACAACTCTGATGCTTAGTCAAAAATGGCAGGATCATTTGACTCTAATTCTGTTTTCAACCTAACTGTGAAAAATGAATATTCTTAGTCCAGCAGAAAAGCCCAGCTCAGGAGACGTACCTGTGTGCTCTTCCAGGTGACAATATAACCGATAGACAGTGAGTTGCCTATGCATGTGTGCTCTGTCTTGTCTGTTTTGTAACCTCAGTTAATCATAAGTGGTTAGAACATAGACACTCAATATATGTATGTTGAACCTTCAGTATTTTTATGAAAACCCCCAGAATTTCTGCTTCACATGTAGGATGAAGCCATAATCCCAGGTGATGTTAATGTTACTGGTCCCAGGAGAATGGCCGTCATATATTAATCAGGTTTCATCTTTGCAGTGACTCAAGAGGCCTTCATTGTTAACTCGGTCTCTACCATGTGTCATAAACTGTAACGTGCATTTTACAAACAGCCACGTTGTTTACCCTTTGGGTAGCAGAATGACTCAGTTTTACGTTCCAGAAATGCTAAAGGAATACTGAGAACGTCAGTGCTCTTTTGATTTGCCTGGTGATGCAGAAGCACTTCCAGAGAGATGAGAGTTCCACTTTAATATCTGGGATTTTTAATTTAAAATAGTCAAAGCCTATGGAAAACTAAATGGAACCATGGTGATCTCAGTGAGGAGGCAGACAAGATGATATGAAATGATAACTAGAGAAATGTCAATGGTGCTCTATCTTACTGAAAGCAGAAGGAAAACAGTGTGCTTTATAAACTGTCATTGATAATGGATTAGTAGCAATTCAGTAGAATGAGAAAACAGAGGCAAGTTATTAATGTGGAGCCAAAGTTAACTTTCCTCGCTCCTAAGAAAAATCAGAAACAGATTAATCTATATAATTTTATATTGAGTCTTGATGAAGATTGTTTTATTTTTTATTTTTATTTATTTATTTATTTTGGTGAGGAAGATTTGCCCTGAGCTAACATCCGTTGGCAATCTTCCTCTTTTTTTGCTTGAGGAAGATTAGCCCTGAGCTAACATCTGTGCCAGTCTTCCTCTATTTTGTATGTCGGATGCCTCCACAGCAGGGCTGATGAGTGGAGTAGGTCCGCACCTGGAAGCCGAACCGGTGAACCCGGGCTGCCAAAGCGGAGCGCGTGGAACTTTAACCACTCAGCCATGGGGCTGGCCCCCCTTTTATTTTTTAAAATTGCACTGTACTTCACTTAACATTAGTTGGACCCTAATATTTTGATCAACATTTATTTTTTAATGTTGCATTTTAGAATATGGTTCAGTTAGTAAAATTCCCTATAGGACACAATAGTTAACTGATAGTCAAAAACTTGTTTCAAGCTAAGGTTATTTGACACATTTATTATTAAGGTTTATTATTAAGGTAGGTATGACTAGCCATCTTCTTTTCATGGTTATTGTTGATTTCTGATCAATTTCTGCAACAAAAAGCCATTGAATAACAGTGGACCACATAAACAGAGCAGTCCCTTTGGAACTCAGTTATGAATGGTTACAGTTGTGCAGATGTCAGAACACATTTTATGGTGGTGTGATTTTCCTGTAACAAAACATAGTATCGTCTCTTTTATTAATCGATACCTATTACACCAGTAATTAATTGGTAAATTTATTTTTTGGATACTCTCTCATGGCAACAGTAGCAATGGTAAAACATTTTAAATCTTAATATTCAAGGAAAACATAATTCCTTCTCTTAATCCATGTTTATGCCAAACACCTTGCTCTAGACACTGATGATACAAAGATGGCCTAAATTTTTCAATAAAAATACTGAAATTAGGAATGCATTTAACTGTATCAAGCAAAGTTCTTACATTGTGTCAGAGGATGTTTGCCTAGTCACCCAATAGCAGTGAATTTATTGATCACACTACTTTTTATCATTAACTTCATTGTTTTGCCTCCTTAAAGTGGTACACTTATTAAATAAACCTTTTTTTTAGGATTATACTCTAATCATTGTTGCATGCAAAATAGATAGATTGTAGGGGAAATAGATCTCTGAAACCCTGTAAGAACCTCACTTGATGTAGTTAAATGCATCTCTATTTTTAGTATTAAAGGTTTTTACTGAAAAATTTAGACCATCTTTGTGTAACCAGTGGGTAGCAGGGTGGTTGGCATAAACATGGGTAGAGAAAGAGCACGTTTTCCTAGAACACTGTACTCAACCCACTCCTTTTACAAAATCTAAATTATATCATATCCATCCTTACATCTTTGTCTAAACTTGGTTTTGCACACTTTTCCCACCTTATCATTATTTTTTTAACCTTAGCCTTATCTTCTCTTTTGATAATGGTTTTAAAGATTTCTAGTAACCTTGAAATCTGTTTTTCTGAGTAGGATATTGAATGACTAATATACTTTGTGTTTTGGGTTGCTTGTTCTGTCTTAAATGGAAAATGGCAACAGATGTAAAGATTAATACAGTTAAAGTTGGGACAGATTAGCCACAAAGTAATTGGATGTTTAAGCTTCTTATAGAATATTCCATTTTATATTTATTTACATTGTGTTTCCCTTTGCTGTAATAATAGAAGCATGAATGGTTAAATTTAAACCAGCAGATAATCCAGAAAGCATCAATATTAGCCTTTTAAGAAAGAAACACACATTATGCGTCCATAAAGGCAGACATTTTAACATAGTTCCTGGCTGCCCATTAGAATCACCTGGGGAACTTTGGTGGGGGGCAGTTCTGAGCCCCATCAGATTTACTTGGGCTGGTGAATCTCCCCAGGTGAATCTAATGGGCAGCCAGTTTTGAGAATCTCTGAAATATCCCTTTGAAAATTGAGCCTTATATTTCCCTCCCTGTGTTACCCTGTGAACTACCCTGTGGTATATTCCTGAGATTCCTCTATGACAAAATTGAGAGAAACTGTATAATCAACAAAGCAGAGTATGAATAATTGAGCGTTCATTGAAGGAGCATATTTTTTTCATAACATAATACATAGGAGCTGGCTGTACTCAGCTGAGACTACGGTCCTTGCAGCCCTCTCAAGTGGATCATCTTCTTTATTTCCATGTCTTACATACCATAGAGTTTAGAGAAGGGCTTGGTGCCTCTCTTGCTCCCTATTACCACTTCCAAACCATTTCTTTCCTTGCCTTCTTAAAGAACAAAAGCATAGACACACACACCATGAGATCATGCCATCATCTGCCTACCACCCCATCACTCTCATTCATTGGAAACTTTCATTTTCTTCGTCTTCATGACTACTGCTGTGACTTCAACATCCACGTGAATGGTCCCGCCATGACCTGGCCTCTCAGGACCATGTCCTCCTCATCTAGAGCCAGCCTTGGCCACTCCTTCTTATCAATACCAGTAAATTTACCCCTCCAAAATCTCTATCCCAAGCTTCCGCTCTCTGACCAACACTTATCCTTACAGCTCGTTTTGGATGTGCCCTGTTCCTACAAGTCTTCAACCTCATTGGTGCTTCTAGTCTCATCATCCTACCACTACATATAATCTACCTCATATTCTCACTTTTCTCCTTTCCCCACTGAATTTTATGGCCCTAAACTGTCATCACTCTTACTGCCCCTCCCTCTAAACTTGCTCTTATGCATTTTTATCCAGTCCTGTAACCTCCCCTGCTGAAACTCCAACTCTAATCAGAACTGTCTGTCTGCCTATTTCATGTGTATACTTCAACAGCTGTATGTTACTGATGAAAATCCAACAATGATGGTTTTAAGTCAGTCGTTCTCAGCTGAGAGCTATTTTGCACTCCCTCTCCCCGCAAAGCACATTTGGCAATGTCTAGAGACAATTTTGGTTGTCATAACTGGGCGAGTGCCACTGGCATCTAGTGGGGAGAGGTCAGGGATATTGCTGAACATTGTACTGCTACCCTATTTCTTGACTCTCCTTCACAGCACATCTACTTTAAGAAGTTCTCTTCTCCGTCACCACTTACTTGCTTCCTCTTCCTCCTTCAGCCTTCTCCAGTAACGCTTCCAGTACTACTCTGCTATTGAAATTAATTTTATCAAGATAAACAGTCACCTGTACCAAATCCAGTGGCTACTTTTTCTTCTTAGCAGCTTTGACACGGTTGACCACGTCTTCGTTCCTAAAAACCTTTCTTAGATTTGGTGTAACCCACAACCCTGTTTTCTTGTTGCGTTACTGGCCACTCCTGCTTCTTTGCTGATTTCTTCCCTCTTCTGTCTGACCTTCGCATATTGAACTATCTAGAAGTTCCGTTATTAGTATAGAGGATATAGTTTTGCATCTGTTTTCCCCTAAATTCTCTCCTTCGGCATTTTCATCCAGACCTGTGACTTTAAATAGCATCCAAATGCTGATGGCTTCAAACTAATTCCATCAGCCCTGATATCCCCTCTGAGATATATCTAACTACCTATTCAACATCTCAACTAAGAATCTAGTGAGCATCTCAAACTCAGTGTGTTTAAAGTGGAATTCTTGATTCCCTGCCCCAAATCCTGTTTCTCCTTCATTCACTCTTTCTTATTTTGATAAATTACCATAGTTCCCCATTACTTAGGGTAAATTGTTGGTGATATTCAGTTCCTCTTTCCTCTCTCCCTCACTCCATTGAAACCATCAGCAAGAGTCATCTGCTCCATCTTCAAAATATAGTCTGATAACCTCCATATTGTTTCTTTTTCACCTGGACATCTGTGAAATAGTTTCCCTACCTCCATTCTTATTCCCCACAAGATGGTCAGTGTAAGCTTTGAAAAATGCATATCTAAGTGTGTCACTCCACTCTTTAAACTCAGTTGCTTCCCAGTGCACTTAGAATAAAGTCATACCTCCTTAAGATGACTCCTCTCTGCACCCCATCAGTCTTTGACCCATCTCCCTGTTTTTTCATTATTTTTTAAAGCTTTATCAGTCAACCAGGTATGAAATTATCTGCTTTATCAGTTTATTGTGTGAGTTCCCACCCTCTTCCAGAATGTAAGCTTCATGAATGTAGGGACCTTGTTTGTTCAGTTCAACTCTATATCCTCAGTGCCTAGAACAGTGTATAAAGTGAGCACTCAGTAAATATTTGTGGGTTGAATGAATAAAATTATTATATGAGTAAAAGTGGAATGACATCTGTGATGTGCTTTTTATCAGTTCCCACAAAGAAATCAGTAACTTGAAGCTAGGTTAAAGCTGTTTAGCTATGATCATATGTTTTTTTTTAAGCATATAAGTGAGATAGGGCCTAACCTGATTTGAAGACTATGTCAAGGTGAAAGTTGTCATTATGGGCCCTCTTGATCTTCATGGGCAGTATAAAATACAAAAATAATGATAAAATAGGTAATTTGAGGTTCATATGGATAGTCATTTTTGTCTACAAGTTCTATTATCATTATAGTTCAAGCATGAAATAGTTTTTATGTAACATGTTGTGCCTTTTTATATTTGGAAGGGTAGATGGCTGGAATAAAGATTCTGCACCACCTAAACCCTGACCTCTACTCCCCGAGAAGAAAATGCAAGGCCCTTGTGTTGACACTTTTACTGAGAGCAGCTAAAAACCTTCCTTGCCTAAAACCAAAGTTTCCTTTACTCACATCCATCCTCAAAGTCAAACCTGAATCTCCTTTTATCACTACAGTGCTAAGGGGCCCCCAGAGCATAACTTCCAAGGGGAGAGTGTTCTGGAGCAGGAGGTGGTTTTGCCCAGTATACACTTATTTACACCTTTCCCCATAAGCCTCCATCTCTGGAAATGAGCATCTGGAATAGGAACATTCTCCTTGTTTGGAAGAATAGGGAGAGTTTGAGGATTGGTGAGGATGAACCTTCAGTTTCTATAGGGGCCAGCTTACTCCAAAGTTAATATTATGTAGATATCTTGCCTGTTTTTAATGCAGTAGAGTACTAGCTGTTTTTTCCTTCATTTAGGATTACTTATATCCAGACCAGTCACTGTAGTTCCTGAAATGGTGATTAGTATCCCGGGAGGATACTCATGAATGACTAGTGGGATGATAGTATTTCCCTTTCATTCATTTAGCCATCACGTACTGAGGTAGTCTTAAAATAGCAGATCTTGTCATCATTTAGCAAAGGTAGATCTTCATCACTTAGTAAAATGCTAATTAGATATAAAGTGGATTCTCCTTAGACCTCTTCTAAAAAGAATATTCGTACTAAAGAATGAAAAGAATATCATTATTAGATCGTTACTCCAAAAATTTGTTCCATAGTGTGGGACCTAAAAATGGCATTATATCAACACCCCAGAATAAGATATTTTCAAGCCTTGCTTTTCACTGAGACAGTGAGACAGTGATGAATAGTTGCACATTCTGTTTTTCATAGGAGTAATAGTAATCATTATAAAGATCCGAGTACCGCTACTTCTAGGAGTGTTCTTGCCATGAGAAAGAGCTACAAAATTCTAACACATTGCTATTTTTTTTTCTTTCCCACTCTCCTTTAGGTATTCTAATCTGATTTTGAACTTGTTTTCCTTGATGGTAGATGCCAACATTCCAGATATTGCTCTTGAACCAGATAAAACTGTGAAAAAGGTAATTTTTATACATCCTTAGATACCACAGTCTACTTTGCATATATAAAAGACGTTAGAGTTTTAACAACCCATTTCCCCTTGTCATCCCGGCCCCAAGACTCTTAAGTAACGTAAATTAAGAAAGAGATCTTGGGCTGGCACCGTGGCACAGTGATTAAGTGCGCGCACTCCGCTGCTGGCGGCCTGGGTTCAGATCCCAGGTGCGCACCGATGCACCGCTTGTCAGGCCATGCTGTGGAGGCGTCCCACATAAAGTGGAGGAAGACTGGCACGGATGTTAGCTCAGGGCCAACCTTCCTCAGCAAAAAGAGGTGGATTGGCATGGATGTTAGCTCAGGGCTGATCTTCCTCACAAAGAAAAAAAAAGAGAGATCTTGTATGTCATTTTTTTCACATTCCAGAATACAACAGCCTCTCAAGTCCTCTGCAGCCAGTTCGCTCCCCTTTCCTGTTCATACCTGCATTCACATGAATTCGCTTTATTTAGAGAGAAAGCTTACTACCACAGCCCTCGCTCTTTGTCCTGAAAAGTTTAGCTCTTCTCTAATATTCCTAAAAGAATATGTGATTCCTGGCACTCCCAGGGTAAGTATGCTAAGGATCAAAAACAAAATATCGTGGTAGCATATAGAAGAAAACAGGCATTCTGTATCCTTCCTGTCCACACCCTTCTTACAGGGGTTTCTTTCTGTGTCGGGAAAGTAGAGACCTGCTTTTTAAACTCAGTCTGCAAAGACAAGAACAAGGGACAGTCGTCATGTGGGCGAACAGTGATTCAGAACTATCTTACCTTGAGTTGCAGCAAGAGATGAGAGAAAGGGTAACAGATTTGAAGATTTTTGTCCAAATTAATTTGACTCTCTGATTCATTGAGGGGGAGGGGAGTGTATGTAAAGCACTTTATTCCCCCAAAGATAACATAAGATGATCTTAAATATCAATGTGATTGTCAATATTCAACTTGAAAGAAAGATAATATAGCTTTTTAACTTGTAGAAGTATAAAATTACTGAAAGGCAGTAGCAGTCTCAGAGATAAGATCGCTCTGGGTGGTTGAAAATAATTGACACCAAAAGCCCTAAGTTCTGATGTAACTGACTCTGAACATTATTAGAAGATCTCTCTGTTGATTGAACATTGTCCTGCTCCATTTGGCCTGCTATAACAACATACCAGAGACTAGGTTGCTTACAAACAACAGAAATTTATTTCTCATGGTTCTGGAGGCTGGAAGTCCAAGACTGGGGTGCCAGCATGATAGGTGAGAGCACTCTTCAGGTCAAACACTTCTTGTTATATCTTCATATGGTGGAAGGGGCTAGAGAGCTGTTTGGGGTCACTTTTATAACAGCACTAATCCCAGTCATGAGGGCTCCACCCTCATGACCTAAGCACCTCCCAAGGGCTCCACTTCCTAATACCATCACATTGGGCATTAGTATTTCAACATGGATTTTGGGAGGACACAAATATTCAGACCACTGCAAACATGAATGAGGCTAATCTCTTTTACCTAAATTTATAAGTCTTTGACAAGCAGTGAGAGGGAGTTAATGTAAATATTTTATTGTCTAACCATTTAAGAAAATTAGGCTCTTAGGATTTCACTTATTATTTTATCCACAAGCACTGTTTCAACAAAAATCTTCCCCCACCACCCATAGGAAATAGACTACTTATCACACTAGTTTTTGGCATGGCTTATTTTTTGTCATTTTATTTATTTATTTTATTGACTAAAGCTCATCCATCAAGAAATATAATTGGTTGATGAAAATTTCTTTAGCTGTAATTGATGGCTGCACCAGATTTCAAATGTTATTGCCTTTTTTTTTTTTTTTCTTCGCATTGCTGTATTCAGGGTCTGTTTTGCTGTTTATTTTACACCCATTTATCTCTGTCCTCTGTTCACTCTTCCCTAACTTCACTTGTGCTCAGAAGTCATTTATGAAAGTTCTAACAGCATTTGTCAAATGGAGTCTCCCAATGTCTTCTGCCAATTAAATTATGTTGCTCTTGTTCTTATTAGATCTTTTGTTCCAACTCTGTTTCTCCTTTAGAAAATCATGATTTTATTGTTTAAGAATGTCCTTTTGTTACCATCTATCTTTATGGCACTGTCTTTTAAAATACAAAGCAATTCATTTATGAAGGAAAAAAAAGCATGTACATTAGTCATTTTTCTTTAGACTAGTACTCCCTAGCTGTTTATTCTAGTTTCAATTAAGTGAACTTTGAAAAAAAGGAATTTTACCATGTTTTTGCCCAAAAGGGTATTTCATAAAAGGTTTCTTTGCTTTCTGCTGTTTTATCAAGAATGGGAAGTAGCCAATTGCAACATAAACTTGACATTAAAATCATAATAATATTGGAAAGTTATGCTGGAATAGGCTAAAATTTGTGTTTCACATTGCTTGGCTTTTTTAAGAAGTAGAAATAGGTTTTTATACTCAGACGAAATAATGATTGCTGGCATTACTTCAAAGTCTTACTACTTGAAAAATTTTTTTATCAGCCTTATGAATGGAAGCCAGCTAGAGAAACCGAGTAGAACATTTGAGGCTGAAGTCTTCACAGAAGTACAGATTATCCAAAGTGCAGCAATATTTTCCTGTCTCTATAACTTATTTTAGTATATGTCAATTTCATTTTAATTTTTTTGAAACTGATTACTTATATATGAAATACATGACATTTTTGTTAATCAGATTTGATTAATTCTTAGAAAACACAGTTGCCCAAAAATGTGAGATGGGGTCACAATTTAAAACATATAATCATTAATCACAAACATCAGTTGAATACCTGGTATTAGTAGGTTACTGTGGTACTTGTTGCTTGGTGCTATAAGAAGCTTGATCAAACTGTTTTAATTCTTTGGTAATTTAGAGCAAGACTATCCAAGCAGCCTAATGAAAATAGTACATGTTGATAAAAGCAAAGTGTTATGGTGCTAATATAATTAAAGCATAGCGAAAAGACTAATTTCTAACAATGTGCAAACAGATCGTATTAGTTTTTTTCTTAATAAATTTTTATATGAAATATTTAAATCATAAAAAATATGGATGCTTATGTAACAAACACCCATTAACCACCACTTGTATTTAATAAATGTTAACATTTTGCCCTATTTGCTTTAAGTCCTCTTTTATTAATGAATCAAAATACTACAGTTAGTGTTGAATTGCACTCATCTGCATTCCTCTGTTCTAAGGGTAATCTTCTCCTGCAGTTTGAGTATATCCTTCCCATGAATATTTTTTATACTTCATTCATTCACTCAATATTCATTGAGCTATTTACTGTGTCTCAATCACTATCTCATTGTTTGAGTTGTAGTGATAAACAATACAAAATTTCCTGCACTCGTGGAGCTTTAAGATAAAGTAAGTAGTGTAAAATATATAGCATATTAATAGTGATCAGTATGATACAGAAAAAAAAAAAAAAGTAAGAGGGAAATGAAATGTTGGGTTGATAGTGGTGTTGGCAATTTTGGATTTGGTGACCAGGAAAGGCCTCACCGAGGTGTGTGTGAGCTGTTGTTGAATAAATTAAAAAGATATTTTATAAACCTGCGGTATAGAAATAAGACTTCTTACTCAGCTTCTGTAGAATGCACTAGTGAATGAACGAAAGGTAAAATATTTGAGATAAAAAGTATATGCATTCTCCAGGAAATCATTAACTTTGCTACTAGGGAGAGCGTGTTGGAAGAAAACAATTGTCTAACTTCAAGGAGTTTTAAATCTTCGTAGCCTTTGGAAACACCGCGAATCTCTATTCAGAAAATAAGTAAAGAGAAGGTAGAACTAGTAATGGATAAACTTGTCCACTTGACACTCAGTGCTTTTTCATTTGTGTTTTCCTTTAAATCAGTGTAATAAAAAAGAAACCTTTTAAACCATGGTAACAAGTTTGTTCAAAGTAATTTAATGAGATAATACTGTTTTGTGTTGAAGACGGATGTATTCCTCCTCTAAAATGATTTTTTACTAAACTTCAAAACAAGGAAATTATGTATAGTACAAGCAGCTACAAATTATCTGAAGATCTATTTCAAATGACTTTTAAAATTAAATTGCCTTTTGTGCCTATAAGATTAATAAAGATACAAGCTGTAATATCTACTATCATGGAAATTTGACCATGTAGATTTTTTTTCTTAAATAGTATTCATGAGTCTTATTACAAACAATTATTTACAACATTGATTCTCTTTTATCAGTAGTTGGCTGGGAGTTCAGTTTTCATCATTTTTCTTTTTAATTACTCTTTATTTTAAATTCTGGTTTTTATTCAAATAAGAGATTTTTAATTCTGTTGCAACTCAAGTAATCAAATTAACTCAGCAAGAAAATAATATTTATAGATTAAAACTCTTCCTTGCACCCTGATGAATGAAAATTATTCCTTTGTTATAATTACTTTTGTGCTTAAATTATTAATACAAGAGTACAAGGAAAAACATTTTTTTTATGATTCTAATGCTTTGAGGAAGAAGAATTTAATAGAGGATGTCTGCTTTTATTATTTTAATAAAAGTTACTATTATTTCAGAGATGCTAAACACTAAATTATGTTAAGCAAAAGCCTTCTTTCTATGTTAAATTTGTCTTGTAATGGTTGTATTTTTATTAGCTCCCCTAACCTTTCCCAGAGTTTGGTCTGACCTCGGAGTAGAGTAACAGATCACAGGAGGAATGAGGTTTCTTATCCTTTTACATATTTAGATAATTCCTAATTATGGCTCCCAAAAGAGCCATCTGACATGTGGAATTATCTGTCATTGCCAGAAGTGTGAAATCTAAAAAGAAAAGTATCAGTCATCCAAGATTTATCAGAAGAGCAGATCTGTAATAGCCAGGGCTCTTGTGTCTTAAGGATAGTTGTCTTTCAGATCACCATGTTAAATCCTCAGGGACAGATTAGAAGAATAAGTTTTTAAATTAGTCTTCAAATATAAGAAAACATATTGCTCACTTGTTATTTCTATGAGATTATCATTAAATGTTCACATTAAATTTGTGACTGGAAATGTGCTAAAATTTAAATAGAAAAATAAGATATTGAGTTTCCAGTTTTTTAATGTATCCAAAATGAGATTTGTGAAGTTAGTGGGCAGAAAAAAATTGATATGACAGATCTCCATTTTGAAAGCAGGGAAGTCAGATGATTTGATTCTGTCCTTGGTAGAAGATATGACCTTTCAATTGGATATCAGCAGTGGTAATTCATTGACATACCAAGAACTCAATAACCTTTAGAACACTGCTCTAATTGCCTAAGGTAGGCATCACAACTGCCCGTTGATCACAGTGGATGCCTCTGGTGTGAAATGCCCATGGTTTTCTTTAAAAGCTGTGCTGTCAGGGACATGTTTTTAGTCAATCTTCTTTTAGACATGAAGTGTCAGGCTACAATGGAAATGTTGTCTCTAGTTGAAAGATACCAAGTGTATGGGCTGGCCTGGTGGTGTAGTGGTTAAGTTTGCGCACTCTGCTTTGGCAGCCCAGCGTTCACGGGTTCGGATCCTGGGCGCAGACCTATGCACCGCTCATCAGCCATGCTGTGGCAGCATCCCAAATACAAAAAATAGGGGAAGATTGGCACAGATGTTAGCTCAGGGACAATCTTCCTCAAGCAAAAAGAGGAAGATTGGCAACAGATGTTAGCTCAGGGCCAATCTTCCTTACCAAAAAAAGAAAAAAAAAAGAAAAAGAAAAAGATACCAAGTGTGAAAAGGGTATCTGAAAAAGGGATTTGGATAACTCAGAGATTTTCCGCTACAGTTATGCGCTGCATAACGATGTTTCAGTCAACGACGGACCACATGTACAACAGCAGTCCCATAATTTAGTACCATATAGCTTAAGTGTGTGGTAGGCTATACCATCTAGGTTTGTGTAAGTACACTCTATGATGTTTTGCACAATGATAAAATTGCCTGAGGATACATTTCTCAGAACATATCCTCATCGTTAAGCGACACATGACTGTACTTGCTAATATGGTCTAATTGAGTAGCAAGTATGTTTATCATTAATTACAACCTCTCTAGAATCATTTCTAAAATCAACGAATGATAGAGTCTGCAGAATGTACAGATTTTGCCTATTACATCTTCTTGTGAGAAATATTTATCCACTTTTTTCCTTAAAGTTCTTCTAATGTATCTCATTAATTCTTACATCACCATTTGATTATGGACGGAAAACTGAATTGAGCAGGCAGATAACTTAGTGGACAATAAACCTGATAATCCAAGGGAATAAATAATTACCTCCCCAGCACAATTTGAGAGGTTACACTGCCCTTCAATGTTAGACAAGGAAACTTAGGCTGCTTTTTGGTAAGTAAATAAAGATGTCAATTTTTATAGGCTAGTTACAATACAAATTTTGCCAGATTAAACCTGTCTTATAGTCCGATATCAAAATGCTGCAAACATGTGTACAATCAATCCTCTTTATTATTAGCAAAGAGGATGCTAATTGAGACTGTCTTTAGAAGATTCTAACTTTTCAAGATGAAATAATGCCTTATACTCCTCCGTATAATCATTTTTAGTCATAAAAATTTTATTTTCATGTCACCAATATTTTATGCTTTTAAAGATAAGATATCCAAGCATCAAGTGATAATGTTAAGTTTGAAGTTCTTATTCTAAATTGTTTTCTCTGTAGTTAAGGATAGCAATAAGGAAAAATTTCTAAAATAAAAGAACAAACAGTAGTTTGTGGTAGCTTTAAAAAGATAAGTCTATAAATAAAAGGGTTCATTTTTGCTTGTAAGTCAAATTTCAATAAAATTTTTATAAAATGGATAAAATGAATTTTTCTTCCAGTTGATAAATACGGTTTGATTTATTTATTTTTATTTATTTTTTTTTTTTGTGAGGAAGATTGGCCTTGGGCTAACATCCATGCCCATCTTCCTCTACTTTATATGGGACGCCACCTCAGCATGGCTTGACAAGCGATGCGTCGGTGCACACCCGGGATCTGAACCTGTGAACCCCGGGCTGCTGCATCGGGGCACGTACACTCAACTGCTATGCCACCAGGCCGGCCCCTAAATGAAGGTTTTAAAAGGACAGAGTAACAACCACTAATTTTTACCATTGATGCATCTGGGAATTAAAAAGCAAAAACGAAGAAAGTTGATCTCCAAGAGATCATTCTATGTTTAAAAATAAGATTGATTGGTTTAAAAATAGGAACTGAAAAATTGAGACTATATTTTATTTTCCCTCATTTAGTGCCATCTGCCTAAGGCTAGGGTATATATTTATCACCTTCGAAAGTTTTTACCAATTCTAGAACTTGTTTCATCATGGACACATATAGCAAGTGATATTTTGGTTGGTTGCTGCCCAGCTTCCAGTTGATTTCAAGCGTAATGGGAACTAACTGTCATGTGGCTGATATAAAAGCCTATAAAATTTATAATCTACTATTTGAAATATAGTATCCAAATGAAGAAAGGTATTAGTCCTACCATATTCTATACCATTTCTATACTACTATGTTAAACTTTCAGATGAATACAGACACACCAGAGTCAGGTCGTGTAAATGCTGAAGAAAAGATGGAAGGAGTGTCTAGTGAAGGTGTTATCAGGATATTTAAAAGTTTGGCAACTATGGCACGTGGAGAACAAAAAAAACACCCCAGAGAAGTTTAATCAAAGAAAGAGAAGATATAGAAGGACCAACACAAAAAAAGGTGTAAACTTATATGAGTAACTCTGAAAAGTAAAACTAAAATGAAGGAATACGTGCTTTAGCTCACGAGAACTTTTAGGTAATTTACAGAGCTGTAATGGTAAAATGGGCTCCTCAAAATGAGTTAATTGCCCACTGCTGAAATTTTATTAGTGGCTGAATGACTAGCTTTCAGAGAAGCTATTTTGTTTTCTGTGAATGGTTGATGGCTGAAACGGTTCCAGTATGATGCAAGATTGCAAGTGGATCATTAGTACTGAAGGCGGTGATTTCATTTAGAAGTTGAAGAAATAGAAACTGAATATTAGGTTGTTTCCTTCGATCTTCTGCTATATCTCCATCGTACTAAGCATTAGAGTACCCTGTTTCAAAGACAGAGAACACTGATCCAGATAATTTTAAAATATGGTAAAAATAAAGAATATTATTCAGAGGCAGTGGGGAATAATAAAAAACAGGCATAAACACAAAGGGTATCTACCTTTGAAAGATGAACTCCAAAGGCTGAGATTTACAAGTTTGCAACCTTTTGTGTAAAGGCACTCTCCAGATTGTTTTGGGTGCAGCCATACTGATGAGGTGTAAAAGGACAGAGTTTGGAGCTGGTAGGATAGCCACAAAGTTAGGGGAGAAATTCTGGAAAGGTGATAATCAGAGGTAGTGAGTCCCCTTCCCCCAATTTGCATGTAAAATTTTCCCAAATCCTGACTGAAAATGTAAATATGTAGGCCCAGTGATCCCAGGGGAGAGGGAAGCAGCAGCCAGAAGCTTAAAGAACTGAGCAGAGTTTACAGTTGTTCATCACAGGAAGGACAGATTTTGGATTTGATTTCAGCCAGTTGGCTTCCTGCTAGAATGATTCTTCACAAGAACATAACAAAATTCAGAGTCTATAACATATTCAAAATGTCTAGTATCTAATAAAAAATCACTAGATTTGTGAAGAAACAGAAAAATGTGACCCACAGTCAATGAAAAAGAGCAGTCAGTAGAAACACCCTGAGATGACCCAGATGTCACAATTAAAGGACTGGAAAGAAACTGTTATAAGTATGTTCAGGGCTTAAGGGAAAATAAATACATAATGACTGAACAGAGAGGGATCTCAACAGAGAAATGAAAACTAGGAAGGAAAAGAACAAAATGAAAATTCCAGACTGAAAGTATAATATCTAAAATGAAACATTAGTTGGATGGCTTTAAAAATATATTGGATTATGGCATTAGAAGGAATCAGTGAACGTAAAGATAAATCAATAGAAATTGTATAATCTGAAGAACAGGAGAATGTAGCTTGAAGAAAATGATAGAACCTTAAGGATTTAGGGGACAATAACAAGTAGCCTAAAATAAGTGGGTATACATGATACCAACCAACCATTTATATTGTTAACCTTCTTTGTTATAAAAGAGAAGGTTTTCATATTTGGTAAATAACATTTTTAATATACCAATTACATATCTTCTGTTTGTAATTCAAGTACTTACAAAAGTGCAAGTTTTGATAAATTGAAGTTTTGATTCTCCTGCCCTGTAGTTCTTTGATGTCCTTAAAAAATAGTTTCAAAATTGTTAGACATGATCTAAGCAGAAGTCAAGGAATCTCAAGGATTAAACTCAAGGAACATGTGTCATTAACTGGGATCCAGAAATGGAAGAGTTAGTTCATTGAAAATATACCCTTAGGTCTCCCTCTACCAAATTGTCCTTCACTTTTTATATCTAGCTCTCTTTTACTTCTCCTGTCCTGAGGCTGCAGAGCTATCGGATCATCTGGTATAGCTTCAGTTTGAGAGTCTAGTGAAATACTGCACGTAAGGTGCTTTTGCACAGTGTTTTGCACAAAGTAATCATTCAATAACATTGGCTTTTATTTTTTAGGGAACCATTCTCATATATATATCTACTAAGTTTTCTAGTACTTATTGCTATTGAGGATCAACTGTATCTTTAAATATGAAATTTAAAAAATTCCTCTGTCTTTAAAAGTTGTAGACCAACTGAAATAGTTCTTTGTAGAAGTACAGAGAACTCCTATAGGAAAGGAAACATTTTAGAAGATCTACTTTAGTTTATTTTGCCAGGGAATGACATAGTTCTTACTGTGTAGGCAGTGAAGGTGGGGGAGAATATTAATATAATCTCACCTTGCTACATCCATTTCATAATGAATAACAGGGATAAAGTGAAGGAGATTGTTAATAAATATGTCACAATTTAAATCTTATATAGTAGTTCTAGCTTTGAAATACAAAAAAAAAGCAGACCTTTGAGTTAAAAGAACAATTTTTGTCTGTTTTTAAATTCGCAAGGCCTAACAGAATCATATTTTCTATTTACTTTAACTTTTCTTTCTTAAAAAGTATTTACAACTTAGAAGGATAGGGTGATATAAAGAGCATAAAACAGTAAACTTCCACACTCAAGAGAACAGTATTCAGAATTTCTTATAAGTTATGAATCATTTCTTTGGCATAGAAATAGCTCATTATATATTGTAATAATATTTATATCCATTTGATTCTGTCTCTTCAAAGTATATCTGTTTTTTTTTCATTCAAAAGACTAACAGACTATGACCTTGTAGGTTCAGGATAAATTCCGTCTAGACCTGTCCGATGAAGAGGCAGTGCATTACATGCAGAGTCTGATTGATGAAAGTGTCCACGCTCTGTTTGCTGCAGTGGTAGAACAGATTCACAAATTTGCCCAGGTAAGTTCTCTGAGGGCAGCGCACTTATCTCAGCTTCTCCATGTTCTACCCCAGAGTCCTCGGAGAGCCACACTTTGCTCCTGCCAGTGACATATTTTTTGGTTGTTGGTCAAGACTTTTTGACATCTCACCAGCCAGCTGATGTGAACGTGCTTAATGCATTATTTACTCTAAAACATCGTACTTAAATTTTCTTAGTAATGACTAAATTTTGGAGCGTCAGCATAGGTGTGTTTGTCCTTTGCAGTCAGTGGTGATTGTAAACCCTTCTTGAGAATGATCTGGGGTTTAGCAGAGGCCTTAGCAAGTGAGACTTAGACACTTGTTGGGTTTTGGTAAGTGGTGAAGTGCTAGGAAAGGAGTTTAGAAGCTGAGAAAAGCAGTGAATACCACACACTGAAAAGGTCTATCCGTAGACTTACTGTTAGCAGAAACTTTCATACAAATGTTTGAGGGAAGACCTTTTCACACTAGCCTATGATGATAAACCTCAGATTTAAAACCTGTTTTAATTTTGAATTTCATAATGAGGATGATTATGAGAATGGTTGGCAAACAGAAAAATTAGGCTGTTTTCTTCTCCCACACTCTCACATACTTCTCCTTTTGAACTCCTTTCTGACTTTATATATTCAATTAATAATAATTTTTAAAAATTATTGAAGTCATATTGGCTTATAACATTGTGCAAATGTCAGGTGTACATTATTGTATATCATTTTCTGTATAAACTGCATCGTGTTCACCACCAATAGTCTAATTTTTATCAGTCACCGTACGTATGTGTCCCTTTACCCCTTTCGCCCTCCCTCCACCCCCTTCCCCTCTGGTAAGCACTAATCGTTCTCCTTATCCATGTGTTTATCTTCCACATATGAGTGAAATCATATGGTGTTTGTCTTTCTCTATCTGACATAGTTCACTTAGCCTAATACCCTCAAGGACCATCCATGTTGTCACAAATGGCAAGATTTTGTCTTTTTTTATGGCTGAGTAATAATCACGCAAGCGCAAAGCCTGTCTTCTTTGACTTCTCCTTCACCCAGTATCCAGAATGTCATCAAGCCTTAACTATTTCTTTAATTATCCTTTTCTGTCGTTTTCTCAATACTAACATTTTAATCCAGTTGTTCTTCACTTTACCATACTTTAGATAACTAAAACCCTTCATAACTGTTCTCTCTCTTTTAGTCTTTTTCTTCTTGCAGCATTATTATCTTTATTCTGCTGAATATTCCAATCAGATATATTTTCACAAAATAATGTTTTACCTTGTCTTTTTTTAATTTAAATATGTACAGTGTTTCTCTATTGCCTAACAGTGACGTCCAATCTCTAGCAACTCAAGGCCTTCCAGGATGTTGTGTTTTCAGCCACTTTCCAAGCTGTTCCCCTAATACTCTCTTTCTCTGTATATTTTTGTTCTCTTCTATCTCTATGGCTGTTTTGTTAATGCCATTTCTTCAGCCCAGAATATTCATCTTCTTAATAATGAATCTTCTGTAAACTTCTGTTTGCCAAAATCCAACCTATCCTTTAAGATCTATTCTTAATGCCACTCTGATTCATCTTCCTCTGAATATCTGTAGTACTTTGGACTTTTATTGTGAGTTGCACTTATATTTTGCTTTCTATTATAGATACTTGGATACTTCCCTTAAACTCTTAAAATGCAGACTTCTTGAAGGCTGCGCTGTATCTGTCAGTCACCTAGTAGCACAATGCCTTATATACTTAAAAAATATCTAATGACATAAAGGAATTTCTTCCTGTAAATGTTAGCTTAGACTCTTTGTCTTGCTTAACAGAAAAAGTTTCTTCTCCTTGAACACCAATCTGGGTCATATTTCATTACAAGTGCCAACTCAATGTCTCCTTCACATGTCATTAAAATCCTAACCAGTCACTTCTCAAGAGGGTAAACTGTGACGCAGATGATAAGTAAGTGACTTGTTGAAGTCACCCAGCTAGCTAATGGTAGATCTGGCTCTACATATGGCACAGGAGATATTTGAGAGTTATAGGGAAAAAAACCCCAGAGAGGTATAATGGCTTAGCCAACTTCATATGTCTAACAAAGGACAAAACCAAGACATGAACCCGAATCTTTTGACTCCCACGTCCAAAGTTGTTTCCTAGCTTATCATATTTAGGTCTTCTTTATCCTAAGAAATTAATTTCTTTATCCTAAGAAATTAACTTGAGGGGCTGGCCCCATGGCTTAGCGGTTAAGTGCACGTGCTCTGCTGCTGGTGGCCCGGGTTCGGATCCCAGGCGCGCACCGACTCACTGCTTCTCCCGCCATGCTGAGGCCGCGTCCCACATACAGCAACTAGAAGGACGTGCAGCTATGACATACAACTATCTACTGGGGCTTTGGGGGAAAAAATAAATAAATAAATAAAATTATTTAAAAAAAAAAAGAAATTAACTTGAAAATGCTCCTGCTATTTTATTTATTTATTTATTTATTTTTGTGAGGAAGATCAGCCCTGAGCTAACATCCATCCTAATCCTCCTCTTTTTGCTGAGGAAGACCAGCTCTGAGCTAACATCTATTGCCAATCCTCCTCCTTTTTTTTTTTTCCCCCCAAAGCCCCAGTAGATAGTTGTATGTCATAGTTGCACATCCTGCTAGTTGCTGTATGTGGGACGCGGCCTCAGCATGGCCGGGCAAGTGGTGCGTGGGTGCGCGCCCGGGATCCGAACCCGGGCCGCCAGTAGCGGAGCGTGCACACTTAACTGCTAAGCCACGGGGCCGGCCCCTCATGTTGTTTTATTAAGGTTCCTTAAATATATCACCTGTGCTCATGCTATTGTGCAATGGAAACAATATCAAAATAAGAGTAACCTAAAGATGTTAAATTTCATTGGAACTTGCTTAGGCATTAAAGAGTACAAGAAATAGTAAATAAGGGCTTAACTTACACAAGTCTTGAAATTATAAAATTATAGAAGCTTAGCTATTTCTTAACTAATCTCTGAAGAAGTTTCTCTTTGGAACTCACGTCTACATATACATTTTCTAAGTATTGATACTAATAGATCACATGCGCACTCAAATTCTGATGACGAACATCTGTTTTTTTGTCACTCAGCGTTTATTATAAGGATGCATATTGCTAATTGATTTATGCTAATATTAGTGCATTCCTATTAGTCACTATGGATTATAGAACCCAATTTTTTAAAAGTGGAGGTATATCGATACATGTTAACAAAAGTTATAGTTGTTTCAGCATAAAAGGAATTATAATCTAAAAGATGACTAAAAAATTGCCAGATACAACTATTATATTGAAATGCTGAAAAGCCCTATTTTCTTCCATCGTGCCTTTCCCGAGGAAGGGTAGAGATTCAACACTGCAATATTTGTTGCCTAGCAACACCCACCTATTAGTGGTACAAATTTTCCACTGGAAGACACTTTTATTTGGGTCATTGTCTTTGAAATTGCATCATCAGAACTCTTCTGCCCACCGAAATGGTTTTTAAAGGGCTTTCTAGTCTTGTCTGCACAGAAGGTAGAGGTCAGTTAGTTTGGGTCCCTTACTCCTCTAAAACTAGGTCTTTCAATGGTCATCTCTCCCATTGAAGTCCATTTCTTTCCAGTTTCTGCTTTTTCCTGTCTCTCTCTCTCTTCACTGATTGATGGTAGAAGTCTGGAGAATGGGGTGTGGTTTCCATTAATCTTAATACATATTAAATCTAATTAAATGAATCTTAGTAGACTAACTGAGGTTAAAGATGTATTTTTTGCAGACTGAGCATAAATAAGAAAGAACAGATTGGGTTCATAAAGCTTACCTAAGTTCCGGCTCAAGATACTAAGAACACGTCACTGCTATTCATTTGGCAAGAGTCCTTACTTAGCCCCTGTGGTGTTCAAGGAGGAAAAGCTAAGGTCCAGGCAGAGGGGCACGTGAATGACATTAATGTGTACTCACATCTTATGCACCTTCAACTTAAGAGAATTCAACTATCTATCTATCGATCTATCTATCGATCTATCTCTCTCTCTCTGTACACACACACACACACACACACACATACACACATACATACATACTTGGGAGGATTAAAAAAACAATAAAAGGGGGGAAATGGTGTGGTTATTATGCCTGATATTTCCCCTGAAGAGTGTATGTCCTCTAATAAATGTGACAGGGGTACCCTCAGAAGAGTTTCAGATCCCAAGTGCCTCCCGTAACATAATATCTTACTATGCTGAATGTAATTACAATACTGAAGTGTCTTGGTTTTTTGTACATCATGGCCTCTAAATGCAAGCCATCTGCCCCATCTGCTGCTCAAACAAAGAAACAGGTTTTTTGCATCAGTACTAGAGGAAAAGCTTCCTGTTTTGGACTTTTTGAGAGATGACTATTTCTAATGTCTTCTGAAGGGCTTTTCTTGAGTAATTTTGTTTATGTTCCTGTTTTACCTTTATGTGCTGACCTGAGCACCTAAACCCACTGTAGGATGTTTCCACTGTAACTGTTCTACCCTCTCATCTACTTTGAGAAAGCATAGATGCAAAGGATGCCCGAAGGAGAAGAGAACAGAGCATCCATTCTAAGTTTACATTGTATGGGCTTTATTTTACCAGTAGGAATAAAGAACAGCAGTGTAACATATTTCATTGAAGAAAACAAAAAGTATTGAATTCTCTGGCCAAATAGAAATTTTTCTGCTCTAAAACCAAGTGTTTTTTAGTTTAGTAACTAATGTTCTTAAGAGTTAGATGATTCCCTGACTAGTAGCTTAAATAAATAACTAACGTAACACAAGTATGTCATACAGAACTCTTTTGTATCATTTTTTGTCCCAGATCTATTCCCAATTTATTTGAATTATCCTAGGAGGAATAAAAACAACAAAGAAACAACAATACTAGTGATAACAAGAGCCTATTGAACACTTAAATATGCCAGCGACTGTGTAAAATGCTTTGCCTGCATCACCTCGTTTAATCCTCACACCTGTGAAGTAGGGGCATCACCAGGCCTGTTTTAAGGATGAGCAAACTGAGGCTTAGATACGTTAAATAACCTGCCCAAGCTCTCAAGGTTAATAGGTGACGAAGTCCAGATTCAAACCAAAACCTGTAGAAATAGACAATAGTTTCTAATGTTTTTCTCCATATACATCTAAGCTTAATTTATTAGATAAGAATAGATTTTTTTGTGACTGGCAAGTTTTTAAAAATAGACATAAATTTGAAAAATTATCTTTTAACTTTTCTCTCCTCAATCTTTCATCTGAGCATCAAAAGAAAAAAAAAATACAGCTGTGCAAACAGCCAATAAGAGTATGATATAAAAAGGAGTCATTGGGAACAGTTAATCTGAGATAAATATGATAAATACGGGATAACATTTATTTTGCACATTGGCCAAAAACCAGTCTTGGATTTGATTGACCCACACGTGCTCTCTTGTTGCACTGTAATCAGCACCGCTGGACAACTACCCATTAAAACCCATGATGTTTAACAAACATAATAAAGGCACTTGCTATGTTACACGTGTTGCAAGGTCTTAAGATTAGTTAATTATTGTAATAGCAACAGTCAGCAGAATGCCCCATCATTTTCAGCTAAAATGCCCTGCCATTTATTTTTCATCCGTACAAATTTAATTTCCTTATCTTCTCTGAGGAAAGTTTTCAAACACTTGAATGTAATCATGATGAGATTTGCCCCTTTGCTTCATTAACTGCTTTTAGTAAGGTTCGTTGTTAAACTAACTTGTTTTCCTGTCCTTCTGGGTTATATCAAACCCTTTCGTATAAATTCTGCAAATGTACAGGGAGTTGAATATTTTGGGACTGGCTCTGCTACATAGTATTACTGATTTTTTTTCCATAGACACAGACACTTTGAAGTATTTAGGAAATATATGAGAGACCTTCTGTGCAGTAGCAGCATTTTTCTCATACACACACATACATACACACACACACGTGTGTGTGGTTTTTAATTGTTTCCAGGATATTTAGACTTCCTAACATGTCAATGAGGACCCTTCACAATTTGGCTTTAACCTGAATTTTCGGCTTCCATCATCTTCTACCAGCCTTCAAAAAGAACTTTCTTCATAGCTCTGAATGATCTACCCCCATGATGATTCCTCATACCCAATACCTGCCCTCTCAAAACCATAACCTTTGTCTTTGTCTGGAATGAGTTCCCCACCCATTTGCCCAACTTCTAGGGGGTGGTGTGTGTGTGTGCGTGCAATGACTGCCTCTATACGTAAGCATTTTGTCTTCAGGCATTTTATTGTAAGTAACTTGGGATCTCCCACAGAACCTGAACCATTCCTGGCACATAGTAGGTACCAAATAAATGTATATGATTTTACATAGTGCCAAGGACCCTGTGAAAAGTTTATTTTTATTTCCTCTGATATTGCCTTTAAGAAAACATTAAAACTATGTCTTAAATTTTAAATTATGTTCCTTTTATTAACGTTAAAAATATATCTTACTGGGGCTGGCCTGGTGGCGTAGCAGTTGGATTTGTGCGCTCTGCTTCGGTGGTCTGAGGTGCACAGGTTCAAATCCTGGGCACGATCCAACACACCGCTTGTCAAGCCATGCCGTGGCGGCGTCCCATATAAAGTAGAGGTGGATGGACATGGGTGTTAGCCCAGAGCCA
Organism: Diceros bicornis minor; assembly: GCF_020826845.1. Classification (NCBI taxonomy): domain Eukaryota; kingdom Metazoa; phylum Chordata; class Mammalia; order Perissodactyla; family Rhinocerotidae; genus Diceros; species Diceros bicornis. Next base: position 35,588,936 of record NC_080755.1, read on the forward strand.
ATCTTCCTCAGCAAAAAGAGGAGGATTGGCATTGGATGTTAGCTCAGGGCTAATCTTCCTCACACACATACACACACACACACACACACACACACACACTATATATATATATCTTATATTATTTCTAGAATTGCCACTCTGTCTAAGATTAAAATCAGTCAGCATCTTTCACTATTTTACACGTATACACGCATGTGCACACAAAAACCAAACACATTTGTCATCAAGATTTTTTTCCTTCACGTTTTCTTTCGGTGTAATAATGAGGTGAAGTTCATAGAAACAAAGTTTTGTTGCACATAAACAGCATTCTTAACTCCTTCAAGATAATGCCAGCAATATATTTGATTGAACAAAAGGGTACATGAGGTACGGATGGCTCAATGTATATTCACCCAAACAAAATGATCAGAGTTGTCCTTACCGAGAGAGTGGGTGATGGACAGCATCTGTACATGTTAAAGACAACCATCTACTGTCGTAGATTATTTTTGCATTAAATTGTCCTCAAAAGGAATAGGTAGCAGGGATGGCCTGGTGGCGTAGTGGTTAAGTATGCGCACTCCGCTTCAGCAGCTGGGGGTTTGCAGGTTCAGATCCTGGGTGCAGACCTATCCACTACTTATCAAGCCATGCTGTGGCAGGCGTCCCATATCAAGTAGAGGAAGATGGGCATGAATGTTAGCCCAGGGCCAATCTTCCTCAGCAAAAAGAGGAGGATTGTCAACGGATGTTAGCTCAGGGCTAATCTTCCTCACCAAAAAAAAAAAGAAAAGAAAAGAAAAAAAAGTAATAGGTAGCATTCTATCAGTTTCACTGAATGCTAAATTTAAGAGATAATAATAATGAAGAAAGGGTAGTGTCACCGATATTTCTTTGTAAGCCCTATGTCAGATAATTTTGAGGGTGCCTAGCATAAAATAGGTGCCAAAAATGTCGATTTCTTTTATTTCTACTTGATATTTTAATATTGAACACTGTTAATGTGTTGGTCCCAAAACAACTCTTGACATGTGCCTCTCTTATTATTTCAAGACCACTTCCTTTGATTTTATTCCAGGCCATTTCTGGAATGAAATGGCTGCACTCTGTGGAATAAACTACAGATTTTCACAGTCTGTCTAAAAATGTCACACCAATATGTAGGCATACTACTCAAAATATGAATCATCTGTCACTGCAGAGTTCAGTGGGATTCTTGCCTTCCTGGTGCCAGATTTGTCTGCCATATAATAATTGGTCATCTTGAGCTTACAGTCAGCAAACATTCCCTCCCCTAAATATTTTCTCATATAAACTGATTTTTAAGCCAAGTCTCAGGAATTCTATACATTTTGGTTAATTGAAATCCTCTTCATGGCTTTTAGTAATTTTTTCACTTTTTTTAATAGAAGAATTATGTGTTCATCTCTTTCTAAGCATTTTTTGTAACTATCACTCTGTTGTTTACCTTTCTTTGTGAACAGTGAAGCTAATTATTTTCTACTTGTTTCTTTATTTGTTCTTAATTTTTGTAGTACTGGAGAAAATGAAACTGGGTTTGGCCCATCAAGATGTTTAGCTCCGTAAGGAAACTACTTTAGAAGCAACCTGTGTATAAGGAAGACTTCAGAGTGACAAGCAAGGAAGAGAACATTTAATCTTCAAGATGCCATCTCTCCTAAATGTTCCATGGTGCCTGAATTCCCTTTCCTTGGATGTCATTGCTTAAATATGGTCTTGAAGGGTTTGTTTTGAAATATTGTATATATTTATTTTCAAATGTACACATTGTTAATAAGCTAAGAAGTGAGAAGCTTATTCCAGGATCATGTACATATTATGAGAGTTCTGGAGGAATTTTATGTTGAAATAGTAAAACATTTAGTCTAAGTTTGAAACGCCTTTTTTCCCTCATCTTTACATCAAGAGTAGTTACATGAATTTGGATTAACTATCTCAGTTTAGAAGGTTTTTTGTTTTGTCTCTCTCTCTTTCCTTCCTTCCCCCCTCCCTCCAGATTTTTTTTTTTTTTTGGCCTAATCTACGATACTTAAAGTTTTACATATTATGTCTCATTCTTTTATAGTTAGGGAATTGTATATACTTCAAAGAAGACAGTCATTTTCTGTTACTTATAAATATTGTTTGTCTATTTTTTTTTTTGAAAACTATAGTTCACAGTTCTCCTAGGTTGTAAGTACATAAAGCAGGATATAAAAATGTAGCTACTGGATAACTGGCCAACAGGTAATATGACAGAAGCTTTTACTATTGAGCCTAAGATATTTTTACATAAACATGTAAGAATAAATTGCCTTTCTGCAATAAATTCTTTTTTGATGCAAACTTAGCTTTCAAAAGCTTTTTGAAATAGCTCTGCTAAACCAGTTAATGTAATGTATCCTTTCTGATCTAAGCAAAATTATTTTTTGTTTTTTAAAACTATAAGTCCCACTAATCCATCTAGCTTTTTTGCCTCATGGAACTTTGGGAAATAGGAATGCACACAAATGGGAAAAGCAACATAATAATCTTTGCAAATTAATGTGTTGCATAGTCATGTGACTTTGTTTTAGAAGATAAACAATATCTCCTTCTTTGGTTGCTGAATAAATATTAAATATCAAATGACAGAAAAGATTAAGAAGGTTAAATTAAGGCACAGTTTCAGAGAACGCCATTAATTATAATGTTTATTTGTCACCAAATTCACATCTGTGAGCTTGCCTCTTTAGAGTGGGGTCACCAGCTGGAAAGCAAGCATATAATTAAGAGATCCTAGAGGCGTATGGAATGTGATTTGTATAAAACATACATGCAGATTAGAAAAATGGTAAAAATGAAAAGACCTTTCCAAATCATCATAAGAGAGTTTATGCCCAAACTCATTGGCAAGCTCCATCCTCTATCTTGCTTTTTCTTTGCTTCACGTAGTTACATCATTTTTTGTTGCCTAGAAGTTTTTAATCTATCTGCATTCTCTATCTTTTAGTCCTGTTTCTACTGGCACCTTCTCCAAAAAGTTTTCTCAACATGGCCCTGTTGAAAGTGACCTCTCCAACCTTCTGAACTCTTGTAATTCTTTATATATAGCTTTTTAATTGGCATTTAGTGAAGTGGGGTATTTTTGTTATATTTGCATCTCCTATTTCAGAGGTTGGCAAGCTTTTTCTGTAAAGGGCCAAGATAGTAAATATCTTCAGCTTTAGAAACCATATGATCTTGGTCACAGCGACTCAACTCTGCTGTTATAGTAAAACAGCAGCCATAGACAACATGTAAACAAATGGGCAGGGCCAGATTTGACCCTCCAGCCATAATTTGCTGATCCCTGTTTGAATTAACTCGAAGGCAAAACTGTATCACCTTAATCATCTTTTTACACTTTGCGTAGATAGTAGCATGCTTATAGTAGAGCTCTATAAATAATTTTTGGACTAATATAAAATTCTATAAGGGCAAACACTGACAACTAGTAAGGAGAGTTGATCATGAGTGACCTTGTCTTCAGTGCGAACTTGATAAGAATTATGAAGGAGATAAAGCTTTCTAGGAAGAAAGACAGGTATTGAGTGAGGAAGGAGCATCTCTGAGGATGGACAGTGGCTGTGGTTTTGCTGAACATATTTTGGTGGTGGGAGGTGAGCCTATATTAGAAAGAAAGTGATTCATCGGTCTCAATTTCTATTGCTCAAAGCAACCTCTTAGCTCCTACTGTTTTCCCCAAATTCCATTGTATTATTGTCCAGAGCTCTGTCTTTACAGTGTAGTCTGTATGTTTCTTTATTGTCATTGCCATCCAGATCCTTTGGCAATTTCTATAGTGTTTCAAGCACAGTGTTTGCTTTGAGTTTGAGAAGAGTATTTTTGAGGACACAGTGCTTTAATTAAAAAGTGTGAGTACCATGGTTATGTACTGTAAGTATTCAGAGTGAGATTTCTGAGTGAGGGAGAGAAAATGTGCATAATAGTCACTGAGAGTGGGGCTCTGGGAAAGAAAGAAGTCAAGTGTGGTTCACATTCCTAAGTAAAGGGTAAAGGGTTGATACAACCTGATTTTTGCTATTCTTCATATCCTAGGGTTAGATGCTTCCCAGCTCATTTGTATTAGAGTTTTCAGCTGGGTATATATTGTAGTAATAGCAGTCAACATTATAAGGACTTACTACTACATGTCAGCACTATGCTAACTGCTTCGTATGCCTCATCTCACTATTCTTTATAAGAGTCCCATGAAGTAGAGTTATCCTCCTATTTTCCAGAAGTTTAAGGCAGTTGAATCATCTGCCCAAGGTTAGGCTGCAAGTGAGAGCAGAGTTGGGATTTGAAGTTGAGTTTCTCAGATTCCAGTGATCACAGTCTTGACCATCAAATTCTCCCGCCTTCATTTCTCTCTGAGGCGACGGTGATAGTACGGACTGCGAGAGTGCGCGCGTGTGTGTATGTGGTCTGTTAGACTTGAATCCCCATAAACAAAGCCTATTCTTTTTCTTTTTTTTTTTTTTCGTCATGAACAGAATTACCACAGGTACAGGCAGTAGTCAACAAAGTAAATTAAATTTCTAAGAAACAGTCATGTCATCATGCCACATATTATACTTGCCTTGGGATGGGAAATAAATCGTTCAGTAAAAACATACAGGCAAAATAAATCTTAACCATGCAGCTGTTAACCTACAATCATGCTGTACTTTATATCCTTGCACATAGATCTAACATTGCAATTTTTAAAAAATAAACCAGATTGAGACTCTTAGCAGGATTTTTTTTTGCAAATAAATTTCAAAAACAACATGGACTTTCTATAATTAAATACAGAAAATATACTGGTTTGCCAAAATGAGTAATTTAATATATTAACAATTCACCATAAAGAATGCATACTACCTGGATGGTCATGGAACAGAAAAGGGATATTAGCTAAAAACTAAAGAAATCTAAATAAAGTATGGACTAGTTTTTAAAAAAATGGAATGAGTAGCCAAGCCTCAGAAGGTGGTGAACATCCCAGCTGAGTGACCACTTAGAGAAGCTGAACTCCTGCATAGGAAGGAGATTTTCAACCTGAATTCGTTCCTCAGTTTTCTCTTGTCTTTCTAGACCTTGACATATTTTTAAAAATTCAAGGCAGTTACTTTGTAGAAAATTCCACAGTTTGAGTTTGTCTAATTTTCCTCGAGGTTTATTCATTTTTGGTAAGAATACTACAGAAATAACGGTGTTTTCTTCTCGGGGCATCTTATTGGAAGACACATGGTGTCAATTTGTCATATTCCTGGTGGTGGTAACTTTTATTACTTGGTTAAGATGGTGTTTTCCAGCTGTCTCCATTCTGAAGTTAATGAATTTGTATTTAATACTTATAAATTACTAGACGATTCATGTATTTTATGAGATACTTTGAAACTATGTAAATATCCTGTTCGTTACACACTTGTACCCACCAATTTTAGCGTAGACTGATGATTCTTACCTGAATTAATTATTATTATGGTGAAAGCCAAACAGTGATTTTTTTTTTTTTGATTCTGTTATTCCTTCTACACTTAGTGTTCTACCGTAAGGTACAGCTCTCCTTTCTCCATTAATTATGTATTCATCTATTTCTATTAGCAAGGCCTCTGTGGATTCCTGTTTTATTTTATTATACAATGCATTCCTATTGCCACTTATCTTGATGGTAAAATTACCCAAGAACTGACCTGTGTTCAAGTTGGTGCCTGTGTCCCCTGACATGGCCCCAGTATTCTTTGAACCTTTCCTTACTTTGGGCACAAGATGTTCCAGGCTCATCTTGTACTTTCTCTGCCCCAGCCCCAGAGTCAGCCATTCCTCTAAGGAGTCCTGGTTCATTTCTGGTCTGATTTTACCAGATAACTCCCCAAATAAGATGTGTGACTTTTCTAAAATAGAAGGTAATATAGCATCCTGATATTGCCATTCTAAAACTCTGGAATCTAAATGGGGGATATGGATATATATATAAGCTCAAAATAGGTAGAGTAACCCATATCTGAATGAAGCACAGAATTTAGAATTTACCTGTTTCTTCACTTCTTCTCAGCTTTAGATCATCAGCACCACTATCTGCTTTGAGACCATCAGAACTAATCTTATGTCCTTTATCTCTGTTTTGTTAGTCACCACAAGAAACCCAGACCTCCCTAAGTCATCCCTCATACTCTGGCCCTTCATTCCCATACAGCTTTGTACCACCCCCATCTCCCAAACCTCCGCACTTCCTTGGACCATCATCAACAGAATCTGTGGGTGTCCAAGTTTCCTTTCTGTGCTGTAAAGCTGGGTACTACACACATTTTTTTTTTTTTTTTCTATTCTCTCTTTTTAGAGGAAAACAGCAAGTAAAACCAAGCAAGTTAGTTCAGGAATTCAGTCAAGTCAACTAAAAAAAAATCTCACAGTATATCCTAAAGTCTATATACCTTTAGCCCATTCTCTTGACACACCACTAAAAATGACATGTTCATAATCAATGATCCTTTGCAAGATTACCAGTCATCAAAGAAAACCAATGCTGTTTAGTTAACTATACCTAATATTGAATGGTTAGTACAATGGTTAGCTCAATAAGGGTTTTAAAAATGAGTAAAAGAATGGTTAATCCTCAGTTAACAAGAACATTAATTAGAACTTCCTGCAGCAACTTTAATTTTAGTTTCAATAAGTTGGCTTCTTGATCAAACATTCTCTTTTAAATCTAATAAAGAAATCTGAGTTTGCTATTTAAAAAGTTCAACATAAACTTGTAATACAAAACTGCAATTTCACTCCTAGATATCACAAGAGAAATGAAAGCATGTCCACATAAAGACTTGTACACAAATCTCCCTTAGCATGACTCATAGTAACCCAAAGAATGGAACAACTCAAATGTCCCTCAACTGGTGAATGGTAAACAAAATGTGATACATTCATACAATTGGATACTATTTACTATTTGGCAATAAAAAAAAGAGCAAACTACTTATACTGCAACAATATGGATGAACCTCAAAAATATGCTAAGAGAAAGAAGCCAGACACAAAAGGCCACATATTGTTAAGCTTCCATTTCCAGAAAAGGGAAATCTTCATTGGCAGAAAGATCAGAGGTTGCCAGGGGCTGGGGGTAAAAACGGGAATTGACCAGAAAGGGACACTGAGGGAACTTTATGCAATGATGGGAATGTTCTAAAACTGGATTTTAGTGATGGCTGGGCAACTCTATATTACTAAAAATCGTAGAATTATGTTTTATGACATGAAGATTGTACCTCAGTAAAGCTGGTTTTAAGAAAAGAGATCCGAAGCAACTCATTGTCTGAGGCAAGGAAACACTAGATTTCTAACTCACATAAGGCGTGCAGATGTGGAGAAGTAGGAGGACTCCACGCGGCAGCCCAGTCCCAAGCGAATTCCACTCAAGCTGCAGCCTCCACCGTGTGCCTGGTCTTACCTGGGCTTCGCCTGGATCTCCACCTTCGCCCGCACTGTAGTCGCCCGCACTCCAAGCCCCTGGCAGACGCCACCTCCTGCAGCTCTGCTTTCCCGAGTCACGGGAAACTGACACCGTGCATATTTTCAGGCCTGTGGCAGGGCTGATGGTAAGGACGGACCAGCCCAGGCCGCTGCAGAGGAGCAACAGGAGCCTGCGAAGGGATGGAGGACCTTGAGGTCCCAGGCACACGGCCGCAGACACCCACAGACGCCGAGTGCGTTAACAGTCGGCCGGGACTCCCTACATGATGACAAGTCCAGTTTGGTAAGGAGACTTAGATGTTGAAGGACAGTATGGTGCTGAAGTGTGTACATTGTTTGAGACCTGGAATCTTCAATTCACAAAACGCTTGTGATAAGAAAATAGAGCATGAAGCAGAAATCAAACGAGGCAAAGCCCAGCGTATAAGCAGACGCCTCCAAATTTTTGAGCAGCTCTCTTGAGGCCTTTCTCCCGGGGCATTGGGTGACAAAATACCACCTCCTTGACCATAAGGAGAAGAATAACCTCTTGTGAACATGGCACTCCCTTCAAAAAGGTAACCTTCCTCCTTTCAGTCCTTTTTTATGCAGCAGGTGTGGGTGGTGAGTTGGTAGTGGTGGTACCAGTTCTGATAAATTGATGCTTATTAAGTTATGAGAGGAGAAAGCCAGATTGGTATTGTGAGACTATTGTAACTGTTTTTCTTGGTTCAGATGAGGAATTAGTCTCCCATCCCAAAATATACACTAGGAATGCCCAGGGGTTCCAGTCCCTTTCATGGGGTTACTGTTTCAGTAGCTACCATCCGCTGCCAGGTGGAGCTTGTAGCTTGTCTTTCCTTAGGAGAAGAAGCCATGTACACATTCTGACACAGAACCAGCAGAATTAGCCCTCAAATATCTGGTGGGCATGTGTATAAGCACCTAACTATAAGCGTCTCTCTGAATCCCAAGTCTGCTTAGAACTCAAATGTTATTAATGTTCTCAAACGTCATTACACTTCCCTATGAGACCATTAATATCCCAATCCACTTCAACTAAATGACTCACTTCTGACCTACCCACTCACAGGACTGGTAATCATACCAGAATGTCAGTGGTGAGCCCTTCAGACATCAGTGCCTTCCTGTTTAGTCTGTCACTGAATGCAATTCCCAGAAAGTGCAATTAATAGCATCATGGCCAGATATTTCTTCATATCATCTCCTCCTACCTCCCTGACTGCACTTAGTCTCATTTGTGGACTTTTTTCTCCTCTGATCAACCTTTAAGTGTTGAACCACCACCATGCTTGTGGCTGGGACCCTTTGTTATTTCTATTTACCCTCTCACAGGTGATCTCATCCAGTCCTAAGGAGTTAAATGCCATTTACATGCTGATGACCAGGGCCAGCTTCCCAGACATGCTATCTGTGCACATTCAGAAAGGCCCTGAGCTTAATTTAATGCTCTGCTGTCACTGTGTTAAAAGCCTTACTAAGTTTATCTTTGAGTTAGTGTTTCTAAGTGAAGTGTGATGGGACAGTGGAGCATGTGCAGAGGCAGAGGAGATATATACATTTTATTTATTGGGGTATAACTGATGTATAACATTATGTAACTTTAAGGTGTACAATGTGTTGGTTTGGTACATTTATGTTTTGTGATATGATTACTGCAGTAGCCTTAGCTAACACCTTTTTCATGTCACATATTTATCATTTTTTTATGAATACATTTATTTGTTTATTTTTGAGTGTGAGTCCACAGCTTTTGTCAGGTAGTTTCAAGAATTGTGACTTCAACAAAACAAAAGAATGATTGCTGTAAATGCAGTATTTGAAAAATCAGTGGTTGGTTAATCAAGACATAAAATTTAACTAAAAGGAGATGGAGTCAGGTCATTTCCAAAATAGAGTTCTGCGTATCAGTCTTTCTCAAATGTTAAAAGCTTAGAATATTCATGTTTAATTTATTCCCTAGTTTTTACTATTTAAGTTGTTTGCAGACCAAACTTTAAGCATACTGTTTTATTTTTTTTCTTGTTTGTTTTGTTTTTTACAGGTTTTTTTTATTGCGGTAACATTGGTTTATAACATTATATAAATTTCAGGTGTACATCATTATACTTCTATTTCTACATAGATTACATCTCGTTCACCACGCAAATACTAATTACAATCCATCACCACACACATGTGCCTAATCACCCCTTTTGCCCTCCTCCCTCTCCCTTCCCCTCTGGTAACCACCAATCCAATCTCTGTCTCTATGTGTTTGTTTGTTGTTGTTTTTATCTTCTACTTATAAGTGAGATCATATGGTATTTGACTTTCTCCCTCTGACTTATTTCACTTAACATAATACCCTCAATGTCCATCCATGTTGTCTCAAATGGCTGGATTTCATTGTTTCTTATGGCTGAGTAGTATTCCATTGTGTATATATACCACATCTTCTTGATCCATTCATCTCTTGATGGGCACTTAGGTTGCTTCCAAGTCTTGGCTATCGTGAATAATGCTGCAGTGAACACAGAGGTGCATATATCTTTACACATTTGTGTTTTCATGTTCTTTGGATATCATTTCTTTTTTGTGTTGAGAACAGTTAAGATTTAGTCTCTTAGTAACATTGAAATTTATAATACAGTATTGTTGACTATACTCACTATGTTGTGCATTAGATCTCCAGAACTTATTTGTCTACTAGTTATAAGTTTGTACCCTTAAACATCTCCCCAATTCCCCAAACCCTGCCCCCTGGTAACTACCATTCTACTCTATGTTTTTGCAAGCTCAGTTTTTTTAGATTCCACACATAAGTGATATCATACAGTATTTGTCCTTCTCTGTCTGACTTATCTCACTTAGCATAATGCTTTAAAGTCCATTGATGTTGTTGCAAAGGCAGGATTTCCTTCTTTCTCATGGCTGAATAATATTCCATTGTATGTATACCACATCTTCTTTATCATTCATCTGTTGACAGACACTTAGGTTGTTTCCATATCTTGGCTATTGTGAGTAATGCTGCAGTGAACATGGGTTTGCAGATATCTCTTTGAGATACTGATTTCAATTCCTTCAGATAAATACCAGGGAGTGGGATTCCTGGATCATGTGGTAGTTCAATTTATAATTTTTTGAGGAACCGCCATACTATTTTCCATAATGGCTGCACCAATTTACGTTCCCACTAACAGGATTCCCTTTACTTCACATCCTCACCAACATTTATCATTTCTTGTCTTTTTGACAAAAGCCATCCTAACAGGTATGAGGTAATATCTCAATGTGGTTTTGATTCATCTGTACCTCTTTTAATTTCACATACTCCTGAGCTGAGTCATTGTCTCCTAGGACCAACAGCTGCACTTGAAAGCACTCGCTGTTTCAACTACTCACCTTGTATTGATCCTAGGTCACCAGCCTAGACTTTTGACTCACTCAAGGATATTTTACTTTGAGGTCCTTACTATCCTCCTTGTCATCGAGCTTTTAGGAGGCTCCTACCCCCATCCCGTAATACTCCTTTATCTCTGAATCTCAGAGAGAAGGAGTTGCAACAAGGTGCCTTTTTTCTACCTCCAAGTCTTTTGGGATCCTCATGCAAATTGCTCCATCTGCTCTCCCAAAGTCTGCAAGCAGAGACAGGGCTAGGGAGAAGATGCCAACTTCCCTAAATCAACCCAAAAGTCCCCTCCCTTCTTTTCCACAGGACACTTGCCTTCCTGGTGTACATCAGTGTAGCACAGGGGCTATGAACAGAGGTGCCAGAGCCAGAGTGCCTGCGTTCCAACTCCAGGTTTGCTCACATCTTACCTGGGTGACACTGAGGAAGTTTCTTATCTATACTGTAATTTCCTCTTCTAGAGTAAAAAGATAGCCCACTGAAAGGGAGAAAATATTTGCAAATCATATATTTGATGATGATCTTGTATATAGAATACAGAAAGAACACTTACAATTCAACAATAAAAAGACAACTCAATAAATGGGCAAAGGATCTGAATAGACGTTTCTCAAAAGAAAATATCCAAATGGCCAATAAGGACATGAAAAGATGCTCAACATTATTAGTTACTGAGGAGATGCCACTTCATACCCACTAGGATAGCTATAATCTAAAAGACAGACAGTAACAATTGTTGATGAGGATGTGGAAAGATTGGAACCCTCATACAGTGCTGCTGATGGGATTGTAAAATGGCTCTGGCTGCTTTGGAAAACAGTTTAGTAGCTCTTCAAACTCTTAAACATAGAGTTACTGTATGACCTGGCAATTCTACTCCTAGATATATTCCAGAGAAATGAAAACATATCCACACAAAAACTTGTACACAAATGTTCATACCAGCATTATTTATGATAGCCAAAAAGTAGAAACAGGCCAGATACCCACAAACTGATGAATGGTTAAACCATTGTGGTATATAATATAATGGAAATTATTCATCAATAAAAAAGAATGAAGTTCTGATACATGCTACAACATGGGTGAATCTTGACAACATGCTAAGTAAAAGAAGCCAGCCACAAAAGACCACATATTGTATGGTTCCATTTACATGAAATATTCAGAATAGGCAAATCTATAGAGACAGAAAATGGATTAGTGTTTGCTGAGGAATGGGAGGAGGAGGGAATGGAAGTGAGTGCTAGTGGGTATGAGATTTTTGGGGGGGGGATGATGAAAACATTCCAAAATTAGGTAGTGGTCATGGTTGCACAACTCTGTGAGTATTACTGTATGTGAATTACATTTCAATAACACTGTTACAAAAAAACTGTTGAGATCACCTAGGGGGCAAGTGTTAAAAAAAAAGGCAACAGAGGGTACATAAGACCGACATGTGAGGAATTTCTATGTTTAGAGGTTGGGTAGGGGAGGAGGAGCAGGCATAGGAGACTGAGATGGAATGGCCAAAGAAGCAGGAAGAATACATGACTGTGTGGTGACAAAAGCCAATTAGAAGAATGTCTCAAAAACAAAGCAGTGGTCAAGAGGAATGGTACTAAGAGACTAGTAAGTTAAATACAAGAAAATGGCCATTGTATTTGGTAAAATAGCATTACCTTTATCTCCTATTAGATTGCAGGTTCTTTGAAGGCAGGTTGATAAGATCATCAACTTGTGTGGAACAGTAGAGACAGAGCAGGCTGGAGTGGGTTGTAGAGTGAATGGTAGGTGAAGGACTGGAGACAATAATTGTAGACAACTCTTCTGACTACTGAAGGAACAGATAAATGAGGAGACAGATAGAGGAGTATATTGAGTGAAGGGATGATTTTTTTAACATAAGAGATAATGGAGTCATAAGATGAGGGTGCTGATTCAAAAGAAGGAAGACTGATAATACAAAGGGATCTGTATGTAAAGAAATCCCCGAGAAGGTGAGAAGGCATATATTCCCAGAGACAAGTGGAGAAATTTGTTTTAGATGGAAAGAGAGTGCTATTTCCATTGTAAGAGCAGGGGGAAGATATAGAAGGTTGATAAATTTGAGGGAGTTTTAATTTGAATTTTCAATTTTTCAGTCTAATAGTAGGTTATTAGTTGAGACTGATGGAGGAGGAAAGGTGTAATAGCCATTCTAACAGGTGTGAGATGATATTTCATTGTGGTTTTGATTTGCATTTCCCTGGTAATTAGTGATGTTGAGCACTTTTCATGTACCTGTTGGCCATTTGAATATCTTCTTTGGAAAAATGTCTATTCAGGTCCTTTGCCCATTTTTAAAAACAGATTATTCGTTTTTTTGCTATTGAATTGTATGAGTTCTTTATATATTTTGGATATTAATCCCTTATCAAATATGTGGTTTGCAAATATTTTCTCCCATTCCATAGATTGCCATTTCATTTTCTTGATCATTTCTTTTGCTCTGCAAAAGCATTTTAGTTTGATGTAGTCCCACTTTGCTTTTCTTGCTTGTGCTTTTGGTTATATACAAAAAATCATTGCCAAGATCAATGTCAAGGAGCTTTTTCCTTATGTTTTCTTCTAGGAGTTTTATAGTTTCAGGTCTTATATTTAAGTCTTTAATCCATTTCAAGTTAATTTTTGTAAGTGGTGTAAGATAGGAGTCCAGTTTCATTCTTTTTGCATATGAATATCCAGTTTTCTCAGCATCATTTATTGAAGAGACTATCTTTTCCCCATTGAGTATTCTTGGCTTTCTTGTCAAATATTAGTTGACTGTATATGCTTGGATTTATTGCTAGGCTCTCTATTGTTCTATGTGTCTGTTTTTATGCTAATACCATACTATTTTGATTACTATAGCTTTGTAAAATAGTTTTAAATTAGAAAGTGTAATGCCTCCAGCTTTGTTCCTTCTCAAGATTGCTTTAGCTATTCAGAGATTTTTTGTGGTTCTATACGAATTTTAGGATTGTTTTTTCTATTTCTAGAAAAATTCCATTGGAATTTTAATAGAGATTAGATTGAATCTATAGATGGCTTTGAGTAGCATGGATATTTTAACAATATTAACTCTTTGATCCATGAACACTGGATATTTTTCCATTTATTTGCGTCTTCATCAATTTCTTTCATTAACGTCTTGTAGTTTTCAGAGTAGAGATCTTTCCCCTCCATGGTTAAATTTATTCCTAAGTATTTTATTGTTTTTCATGTGATTGTAAATGACATTCTTTATTTCTTTTCCAGATATTTTATTAGTTCATAGAGACACAACTGATTACTGTATGTTGATTTTTGTACTCTGCAACTTTACTGAATTTATTAGTTCTAACAGTTTTTTTGTGGAATCTTTAAGATTTTCTAGATATAAGATTATGTCATCTGCAAATAGAGACAATTTTACTTCTTCTTTTTTGATTTGGATGCCTTTAATTTCTTTTTCTTGCCTGATTGCTCTGGCTAGGTCAGTTATCTCAGTAAATAATTGTCAGTGTTGATTGCCCATTTCAAGATTATGATAATGAATAAGGTGAAGACAGTTGGGTCATATATCTTTTTCTAACAATCTTCAGCTACAAGTATGGAAGGGTCAATTGTTGAGAGTTGTCCAAAGCTTAGGTTTGGTCCCATGAATGTGAAGAAGGTAGAGCAGAGTAAGAGAATTCAGGATTTTTAAGGGAGTGCTTGAATTGATGAGGCATGTCATCTAAGCTCCACAAAGAGGGATGTGAAGATAGGAGAGTGGGTATTGTGATAGTGGTGGAGACAGTGCTTTGGAGGTCTCCAGGAGATTTAAAATGTAGTGAGCATGACTGAGCAGGTGACCTAGAAGGGTAAGTGGTAATAGTCGGAATGGGACGTTTGAAGCCAAAATTTTAAAGATAATGGAATTTCTGGTATTGACATTGTCTATGCAGGATGGAGCAGTGTGGCTGATAGCTAACAAAGAGTTGAGGAAAAAAAAGATAAAAATTATTCAATTGAGAGGCTTGGGCATTGGGTGGATCATCTATGGGCATATAGAAGACAGTGAGAATCATGGTCCCCTAAGCTACTTATGCTGATGGGCTGCTTTCTCAAAATCTACTTTATGGTGACACCTTAATGTGCCTGAACAGAGAGCAACTTGCAACATCTTTGTCTAAAGAAAATTAGTGTCACCTATTTGCCCACTGGAAATATTTTTGGGTGGTCATATCTAAGTGTGTACCAAGGATCTTTGTGTAATCTCATTTAAAACTTAGAGAATCTTGAAAGCTTTCTTTGTGGGATGGTTTTAATAATCCCCACCTAAGAAAGAACACTTTATTATTCTGTGGTCCTCTCTAGTTCTGTATTTTTCCAATTCGTTCATTTGTTCGTTTGACAAATTTTTAGTCCTTGCATGCTCTGTGTCAGGAATATGCTAGCACAAAAGTTCAAGTGAACAAGATATGCACAGGGCTGGCCCTTACAGAGCTCCTAGTGTGGTAAACTATACAGCAGTGTACAGTATGTGATAAATTATTATATATCATATGCGTAATTCTCCTGTGTTGGTTAAGTTTGTAGTTTGTGCATCAATAAACATTTTATGACTCACCATTAGAAACTGAAGATAATTAAAGTTTTTTGTAGTGTTGACATCACCACACCTGCCCAGATTCATTATACATATTACTTCTGTAGTTATTATCTTCTCATTGTTTGGTTTGATTTGTTTGATTTCTTTGCCTTCCAGAATTTGACATTTTACTGGAAGACAGTGAACTAAGAATGTCTTGGAGTGATAAAACACATAATGGTCTTGTCCTAGGATAGATGTCACTAAAGTTTGCAGGACTTAAGGATTTCCAAAATCTAGTGTCAGGAACTCATTGCTGGAAGCTACTTTCCCTGATTCCAAATGAGGGTCATTTGTTAAATTTCCAAATTCTCCTCTTGGGATGTACAAGTTGCTTAGGAAAAGGAGACAAGGTTCTTTCAGCTTGGCATGTGGGACAGCCTGAAAGCTGCCTTTGATGATCAAAAATTCCTTCATCTTTGTAGCCATTTTAAATTCTGTTTTAGCCCTCCCACAGTTCAAATGTTCAACCAGGGTAGCTGGTGTTTTTCAGTATTTCAGTCAATCAAATAGCTCTGCCCAAGGTCCCAGCCAACCAATTTCTTGGCACATATGGAATTGAGCTTAGCAATGAAATGCCAACTTGTTCTTTATTCAACTTCTCTAATGATCTGATTTTGCAACACCACTCCTGCCCAGTCTAGTAAAAGGGAAATGAGTTGCAAACGTTTGCACACATATTACTCTTGTTCCTATACCCTAATTTTCCTTCGAACTTCAAAAAAAGTTCATATTATGCTTTGTGAGGGATTTTATGATAGGGAGGACAACCTTCTCACGCTCCTCATTCTTACTATTTTCCTGAAGTTAACTTACACAGATTTATTTCCCACTTCTACATATTTCTGCTTAGTTCAAAATATTTAATGGTGATTAAAAATGAATGTTGCCATTGAAATGTATCATGTTACTATAGCATTTCCACAGATCTTTATATAGAATTTATCTTCACCTTATCAGTGGGATTTTAAATTTTTAAAAATCACAAGCAGCTTAGATCTTGAGAATAAAGTAAATAGCAGGGTAAATAGTTTTTCTCATATTGCTTATAACTATGAATCTTCAACTTCTTTACATGTGAACTGAGGTTAGCACCATTTTCCATGGAAAGCAGGGTAGAATGCTCATGGTTAGGGAAAATATTTAAAAAAGCACTATATTCTTTTTTTATAAAACTTTATAAAATGGCAGTGATTTGAAAAATCAAGCATATGAATCTTTATAACCTGTAATTTCAATGCCTGAAATCATAAAATGCTTAGAAATCATAGAATCCTAATTCTTTATTTTATGGAAGAAACTGAGGCCCAGAAAGATGAAGTGAGTGCTCTGAATCACAGGGGAATTTGTGTGGGACTAAGACACTGTGTTGACTTCCCAGTTCCTGAACTGGGTCCTGCTCCCCTTGGTTAGGCACCTACAAGACCTTCCCTGTGCTAGTTGGCTCACTGATGATGGATGAGATTCCATTTGCTCATCTATAAAAAGGAAGGAGTTGAATTAAAACTCTATGATTCCACCTGGCTAGAAAACAAGTTGATTGTAGTCTCTAAATTTCGATAAGAAGGAATGTAAGTGGCAGGAGAAGAATGTGTTAAATGGGACTGTTTGGCACCATCTGAAATTTCAGTCATGTTTTTCTCTTCAAAGAATAATACAAAAAATTCTTTACATTTTTTAACCATTCTCTGTAGTTCTAGGGGGCCTTTCAGTTACGGTATACAGCATCCCCAGCAACAGAAGTGGCTATGTGACTCACGCCTTCCTAATCATAGAGCTCAGGCATGTTGTATACATATGGGATTTTATGTGCAGTCACTGGGAGAGACCGTTAAGAACTCTTTGATCTGGGGTTACTAGCTGCGATGATGTAAGCCTGGAGCTATTTGTGGATCTATAGTACCAACCTCCCAGCCCCAACCACAGCCCCCAAACACCTGACATAAAGGAAATCTGACAGGGAGAGGAAAGAAAAATGACAAAAGAGTGAGAGAAAGAGTATGAAAAAGAGAGAGAATCATTTGAACCCCTGGATTTATCTATGCCTGAAGTGTCTTCCTGGTCTTCCCAATTACACGAAGCAATACATTACTCCTTTTTGGCTTAAGCTATTTTAAATTGGTTTTCTATCACCTTTATGTGAAAGACTCCTGACTAATGCAATTACCTATACCCAATAGGGAAATTGAAACTAGGTCAGGTAAAAAGCCTCAAAATAAATCCCAATGATAGTGGGTAATATTGGATGTGATCCTTACTTATTTTTATTTACTTATTTATTTACTGAGGACTTTCCATATACAAAGCACTCTAACTAAGGGGAGTTAAACTGAGAACAGGAGAAAAATGAAGCAACAGAGCAAGTCAGAACATGGTGAGGCCAACATACCAACCTCCAGACACATGGTCTGTGGAAGGGAAATCAATATCAACTGAAAATCTGGGGAAGGCCTTCTAGACAAGGTGAGGACCCACTGGGATACTGAAGTTCCAAGTTATTTGGGCTGAAAGCAATTTGGTTGAGATGAATATTTAGTTTAAACAACAATAAAAAAAGAATAACTCTTTGGCAAGGATTTTCTAGTATTGGTAGCTGTGATGCACCATGGGGTACTTTGGTAAGTTTTTAAGTGGCTTTAAGCATTTTCTTTCTACTCAGAATTTGTGTTTTTTTCTTTTTTGTTTTTAAATAGATTTTTCTTAGTGTTTTTATAATGGGGAAAAGTTGGTATGATATATTTTTCAACAACTGATGGATTAGTTAAATAAGTTAAAGTGGATTACAAAACATAGTGGATGCATAATCCACTTTCAAAGAAAGTAATACACGTACATAGAGAAGGAGCTAAAAGGAAATATACACCAGTGTATTATCAGCGGATGACTCTGGGTGGGTGAGTATCATGGATATTCTTTATATTATTTTGCCTGTCTGCATCTTCTGATATTTTTGTAATGAGCATGCATGACTTTTGTCATAAGAAAATAAGAGAAACATAAGCCTTAAGAAATATAAGAACACAACCAACACAGCAGGTAGGAAGGGCTGGTTTAATGGAGGGTGAAGGGCCATCTTGATAGGAAGTAGAAGTGGTACAAGCAAAGATCTGGGACTGGGGGAAAGGCATCTTGTACTGGGGTTTAGGAGGAAGGAGAAGCGAAGAATAGGGCTTTTTCTGTTGTACTTGCTTTGGGTCATCAGTATTTGAAATAGTAAAATGAATTTTATTTTGAAAAGAAATTTTAAATGAGTAAATATCAGTTAAAAGGGACCTCCTTGGTCTGAGAAAGAAAATTATTGAAAAGCCAAATTAAAATATATATATTATATATTATAATATATACAGCTACTTTTTAAAGCCTATTTCCCCATCTGTGGTTGATGGGGACTTCGAATATGTTGACAAGGGGTTAGTGCACTTGTGGTGGGGGGAGATATGATGACCTCATCAAGTCTACAAGAAAAGGTCAGAAGCTGAGGTGGACGTTACCCCTTGCATGGAGGCCACTGCCTTTGTCAACTTGCTCTTGACTTTGAGAGAAATGCAAAACACAGTGACAATTTGAAACAAACCACTTAGAATGAGACAATGTGAAAAACAGAAGCAACAATGAAAGGGGAGGAGGAACTGCCAGGGATTCATTAGGACAACAGATATCAATTGCCATGTCTCTAGGAACTTGAAAAATTACTTGAGTTACTACAGAGGAAGCGCTTCTCTTTGAATATGACTGATGGAAGGGATCAAAAACCAAGAGTTAGCAGGGCTTTGTGAATCTAAATAAGCTACTTAATGTTGCTGAATGCAGAAAAAAAAAACTAGATAGCTCACTTCTTGGAAGGTTCAAATAGACAAAAAAGACAAATTAGCTGCGACAACTTTCTGTGGACTGAATCAGAACAAGGTAACAGTGACGGGAAGAATTGAAGTCTTGACAATAAGCTTCTCTGTGGAAGGTTTAAAAAAGCAGGAAAACTGAAAGCTTAAAACATTGGAACAGCCTTTCAACGACTATCCCTTGGAACTGGTGATTATGTAAACCTTGTTCTAAAATCTATGAATTATCAATCAGTGGCAAGTTTCATAAAGGGTTTACTTTGGGGAAGCTTCTCTAATTGTGGGTTAGGAAGAACACAGGAGTGCTTAGTTGTAAAGAAAACAGAATTTGAGATTCAAAAGTTTTAAGTGAAGAGTCTAGGATATTACATTACTAATTGAGAAGCTATTAAAAATTTCTTAGCAGTACATAACATGATCAGAGCAAAGCCCTTCTAAGTTAGTGAGTTAACAAGGTTGGAATCCATGTAACTCTCTGGTGGGACTCCAGACCCTCCTTCCTCCAGCTGCTGCTCACTTTCTAAGACTCAAACTTAAGTCCAGGACCTTGCACTTGTGCCCACTGTTGGAAGAGAATGCATGCCCCACTCAAGTAACCTCTTCAGACATTGTTATCTGCGACACTGGTTTCGTTAAGGGACACCTGTATTCGGGCCCCACTTGGTACAGTCTAGTGGATCAGGTTCTCAGCTGGCTGCCCAGGGATCTGGTCCCTGAATTTTGTTCCATAACAAAAGACCTGCACACTGCTGACAAGAATGCTCTTGCTTGAATGTGCGTTGTCATACTCTGAGTACTTGTCCAAGTCAAACTGCTGTTGTTTGCTGGCTATCAGGGGATTATTCAGGCCCAGGTAGCAGAGCTTCCTGTTTCTCTTTTTTCTAAAGTAGATCAGGAGTTTCCCCTGTGGTATTTCAGAGAAATACCTTACCATATCCTCGCTGGGAGATGAGGAAACCACTTGTTCCTTTCTCAGTCTCTTCTCTGCCCATCATGGCTCAAGGGACAAAGTTTTGGAGTCACAGCTTTCATTGTCCTTCTCCCCATGGTGCGTGGTTCAAACCTCCCGTCTCGTTGTGTGTACCTATAACCAGTGCAGTCTGCAGCACCCTCAGGCAGAGAAGCCCCATCAGGACACTCTCTATAAGAAGTTTGCCCTTTCTTGCCCACCAGAATTTTAAATCTGGTGCTTAGGTGTGGACCAAACAGCTAACATCCTTGTAGAACAACACTAGAGAGATTCCCTAATTCAGTCAAAAGATTTATTGAGAATGACTGAATGTACACTCATATAGAAAACTACCTATATCCTACCATGCATAGTTTATATATAAGAAATTATAAAGGGTGCTTAGTGGAAGGAGTGATAACTCATAACAGATATGGCTGATGGAACAATTTCTGATCTGTTGAGATTATTTTCCTTTGTAGCCCATGATGCTTTTATCATACTATTTATGGCTCCAGGGACTGGTACCCTTGCTAAAAATACAACCCTTAAGTGCTGATTCTCTCAGTTCATTTCTGGGAAGGTTTTGCTCCGTTCACTGTGCTTTGCAGAATGCTGGCTGTGATGGTGGGGTGGAGCACATTTCTTTCTCCCCCTCCGTCTCTTCATCCCTCCGTCCCGCCTAGATCCTTCCCTACCGCTCTCCCCAACTCAAATGTTCTGCAGGTGTGTTATCTTTGCTATGATAGTCACCCTCTGGTAGTCTGATGTAGGCAAGAACCCTCTAGCTGGGGAAGGGGATGGTCAGGGGATCATTATCATTATCTCTCCACACCTCTCCTATTCCATCTTGCTAATGTAGGTTTCTGACTCTTCAAAGGGAGATGGAGAAGGAGGGGGTTAAGGGGGCCTGGAAAGTCAGTACTTGAATGGTACTTCCCTGAGACAGCTTCGTGTTGTTCGGGTCCAGTAGGTGTTTAAGGCTGTCTCTTTCTCATGTGCATGCATTAGTGGGCTTCTCAGAGGCCTCCATTAGGGTCTACACTCCCAGTGACTTCTTCTAGACGACTTCCTTGCCCTCTGCCCTTCTTTTGGCAGTTTACTTCAAAGACATTCCATCTGCTGGAAACCATCATTCTTCCTGGGAGTTTTCTTGCATGTGATTCAACATGGCTCCATGCCAGCTTTCTCTCCTGTGTGGACCGATCTGCTCCGTGAGAAACTCTTATGCGTTCTTTGCTCCAACAAAGAAGTGACTCTCTTTCACTCTTCCTCCAAAGTCATACGCTGGCCATCTCTTGTCCTCTGAATTTCTTAGACTGGAGTCGGACACCAGTCCACTGAGCACTCTCCTTACTGCAGGGGATCCATAGAGTTTTTACTTGTAGTCTCTTCTCCTTCACACTTAGTCATAGGGTTGGACCACAGGAGAAGCTGGACCACAGGAGAAGCAGAGTTGGAAACGCAGCTGGACTCAGAATCTCTTCTTCCTTTTAATCCTGAGTAAATGTCCTTGAACTAAGTCTTTCTTCTCTCCTCTTTTCCTTAGACTGTAGTTCTCATGAGCAGGCCACTCCAAAGACCCTCTAGACATGCAAAATGAGGATAATAATAGTTCCTACTTCATAGGGTTGTGTGAAGGTTAAATGAATTAATGCGTGTAAAGCACTTACAACAGATCCTGGCACGTAGTAATTGCCATGTAAGTATCAGCTATTATCATAATTACAATGCCATGTGGATGAACCCTCTAGCTCATCCCTCTAGTTCTGTGGGCTAGAGGCGGTGGCGGAGGTAGAGGTGGGAGAAGCAAAGAGGATTAGTCTTGAACAGGAGACTTGGGACTCCAAGTGTGGGACTTAAGTACTTTAGGTTTATTAACTGGACAGGAAGTAGCTAATTAGAAACAGTATTTTTGAGATTTCTTTGAATGAGGCTTCATGAAGAGGAAATGTTGACTAGCCAGATGGTGAAATATTAAAATTATGCATTCGGCTGGATTGGAAGAAACAGTTGATGGGATGTACTGCTTTGTTAAATATATACAGTAATTAATCCTTTACTCAGTGAACTAGGTAAACTTTTAAAATCCCAGTTTATGCCTCAAACAATGGCTGAATGATTTGGCTGAGATTTCAAAGGGCTTCTGAAGCCCAATAGGAATTAAGGTGCCAACTCATTAGCCCACTGGCAGTCGATATCCACCTGTCAGCAGTGGAGTTATTGTCCATTTTAGGCATTGAGTTGCTATTGTGTTCGTGTCCTTAGGCTCCTGACAGGTGCAAAATATGCACACCCCACACTGCCTTTAGTGAGAGCTCAATAAATGTGCATTGAACGTTGAACATTCACTGGCCTACCTGGGTGCACTCACTCATTCAACAAAAATCCTACCATGTTTTAGGAGTCCTATGTTTTCCAAATTTTACAAAATTAGCACATTCTTTACAATCGAATAAAATACCCTTTCAACCTGAACTAATAAGAACTGTGATCAATGTCCACCTGCTCTGATTGTTCTTTCTACCGATTTGCGTGCCTGGGTTCTCATCAGCTTCCGCTGGCCTCCCTGTTTGCCAGTTTCAGGAGCCTTTGTGACCAGCTCAGGCTTTACATGCTCTTTCAGATCCTGCTGGCTGTGTCTCCTCTTTCCCAGTAGCCGCATGTAAAACACGAGAGGTTCTGCACGTTTTAATTTAGCCACATTGATTCCATTGATGTCTTGTCAGATACTCTGGAGCCCATGGCCTCATCAGCCACACAGGACAGATCAGAGATGGGCCCTCTAGTCTTTTGACCCTGATTATTCTTTCTTTTTATTCTGACTTTCTCTTGGTATTATGGAATTATGCGAGGAGGGAAAGCCTGGGGGAGGGAGGGAGGAAGGAAACATGGAGGAGAGAGTGGGAGGTCAGAGCTCACAAAAACACAAGAACAAAAGAACTGCAAATTGACACCTCTCTCCACAGGCACCTTCCTTTCAGAAAGTCAATGTGGAACCATCCATTATCTCCCAGGGCCTCCCAGCTCAGGGCTGGCTTGGGCCAAGTGAGAGCTGCTGAGGCAGTCACTTGTCAGATCCTTCCCAGGACCACCTCTGTGCAGTCATCCTGCCTTCCCCGGGTGGGGCCTCCCACTGCCTTCGGGGGCTTCACATCCCAATTATTTGTTAAGGAGACAAAAAGGAGTAGTTGACGGATCCCATGGTTGGAGAGTAGGAGGCAGCCCTGAGCTGCTGCTGCGGGGGTGGGCTCTTGCTTGGCAAATGTTCGACCAGGTTTATTTTGTTGTTTTTATTTTGTTGGGATGTCTTTTAATGTTGTTATTGAACACATGCGGAGATGATAGGTGCCCTAATTGCATTTCCAGAGTCCTTTTTGACAATCCTGATAATCTATTGGTTTTTAAAATTCAAGTCTTGGCATTGGAGATTCCTCCAATATTTGAGTCTGGTTTATACGTGAAGGTGGGTTGGGGTTGGGGAGTCTGTGAATAATATATGCAATTTGTAACCATCTGTGGAGCTGAAAGTAAAATAGATTGTGTGTGTGTGTATAAAATCTCTATTTGCATCCTGTATTTGGAATTTAGAGTTTTAAGTGAAGGTTGGTGCCTTTATCTGACCTGTCAACATTATAGATGATACTGTATATTTATAAAGATATTTGCATATCTTTTATCAGATGGATGCTCTTGGTTGATTTGATGTTCCAGCTTCTATTTGAAAAATAAATTATTTGAAATGAAGCTGAAAAGCTCAGGGGATTTGACTCACTGCCAGTCCTAGGTTCCTCTTGCACTTGGGATGTGTGACCTTTTGGGGTCAAGCCTGGATGTAGGCAAGTTAGTGAAATAGGAGCCCTCCTTCCTCTTTCTCTTTTGTTATCACCCATCGGCAAGCCTACAGTCTATCCTAATCCCCAAAGGTTTATTCTGGGCTCTGCTGTCCACTAGTTATCATTTAAAATGCACTTCCTTTCTATTGAATTTGAAGTAGACATTCTTGAAGATATAAAGTATCTAAGATTAAAAAAAATAGAGTTCTTTAAGAATTTCCACAATAAAAGCAAACCTGGTTGAAAAAAATGCTTTTGCATATATTATCTCATTCTGATTTTTCTTTCTAAGTTACAGAAACCCTATCTCATAGGAAGGACAGATTTTATTATGTATATTTCAGATGATGATAAAACATTTCCGTCAGATGATAAAACTGACATTCAGAGAGGTAGGGGATTTAAAGCTACAGTAAGCCTCAGTCCCAGGATGTGAGAATTCATTTCATCTCACGTGAAGTGCTTTTTCCTCCTATGATACGGCACTGCCTCTCTTCTCTAATGATGGGGTTTCAGGCAGTAGGACACAAAAGGGAGATAGATCTTTGATAGAGAAGCTTTCCCTGCACTTCAGGATGACCCTCTGTTCTACCTCATCTCGAAGAATAATATCGTAGAGCAGAACCTACTTGGAGTCAGACATAATTTAGTTCCTAATCCAGTTCTGCAACACGCTAGCTGTGTGATCTTTGCAAACTATTTAATGCCTCTGAGCCCCAGTTTCACATTCTATAAAATAGAAAAACATTGAGGAATTATTGTAAGAACTGGAGATGGGCATATAATATTCCTGGCTTACAGTGAATAACCAAGACTTGCTATTTCTGATTATTAACACCTCACACTGACTTTCCCATTTTTTTTTTTTTTGTGAGGAAGACTGGCGCTGAGCTAACATCCATTGCCAATCCTCCTCTTTTTTGCTGAAGATTAGCCTGAGCTAACATCTGTGCCCATTTTCCTCTATTTTGTATGTGGGATGCTGCCACAGCATGGCTTGATGAGCAGCATGTAGGTTGGTGCCCAGGATCTGAACCTGTGAACCCCCAGGCTGCCAAAGTGGAGCGTGCGTACTTAACCACTGTGCCGCTGGGCTGGCCCTGGAATTCCCTTTTGTAGGATGAGGAAAGCTCAATAAGAGGACAGTTGAGGGTATATGTACAAGTATTTACACACAAATTGACTTGGGGTTAAAAAAAGAAAACTGGTCTAATTAAGATAAGCAATGATTTTTCTATTATCAAATACAGTTAATTCGGTCAAGTTTTAAGTGGAGATAGAGTCCCATTTTTAAGTTCTCAGACTTGGCTGCCTAATATGCCCATCTAGAGGGCTCATTTTGGGGATTAGAAAACAAACTCGAAGCAATGATGTCAAGAACTGTGAAGGGCCTGAGATTTTTATCCTACTTGCAAGCTAACAAGGTAGTGGGCCACAGTTTCAAGGGCACTAGCAGAAGACACGAGTCCCCTGAGTTAGAGACAAAGGAATTTATTGCTCACGGCACAGCAAGGAGCATGAGCTTCATGCTCATGTCAATTCCCTTTCTCTATCAAGTTCTGAAGCACAAGGCGCAGTCCCTGGAAATGCTGCATACGTAGTGGTTTGTATCACAGCTGAGAAACCCCAAACTTAGGAAACCCCATTATTTTATAATGGGCTACAAGCAAACCTTTCCCACCTTTGCCTCAGAGGTAATCATTATCTTTATTATACTGGGCAGCAAACAAACCTGCCCTTGGCTATGGAGGGAGAGATCTTCTAAGGCTATTTGCTACACAGACATCCTTAAAAATGTAGTCCAGAACAAAGAGTCAGTGCCTCTGCTTACAAGATATACAGAAGCAAGAAAGACCCATAGAGAATTGTCTCCCCATAAATGACATATACATTCATTGTTGATATAATAATATCCACTAAGAGCCTACTATATATTAGGCACTGTTTGTTTTTCAGTGGAGTCAGTGACAAAGTCAGTAAATTGCTTTGAGTCTATGTTCTTTCATAACATCCTCCAGAGTTTCTCTCCTTTGAAAACACTGATAGATTTTCCGGATAGAACGCCTTCTCCCTTACCAGTAAACTGGCCAGACTTTATATTTTTCAAGGTTACCCCCTCCCCAACTATTTAAAATATTTGTTATTGATCACTTACTGTGTGCCGGGCACTGCTGATGCTTTTCATGAGTTAAGTCCTGTTGCTTCCATTCTACAGATGAAGAAACTGAAGCCCAAGTGTTAAGGCGGCTTAACGAGGGTCACATGGGTGATTAGTGGCAGGGATTGGACCAAAAGACCTTCTGTTCTTTACACTCTCACAAAAAAAGAAAGAAAAGCCAAGTGTCTGATGCAGCTCTTCCTTGAAATATACTTGGAAGGGAGAGGATTGGGTGCATATGGAATGGGGAACTGAGAAGCAGGGGCAGAAAAACTGGGAAAAAATTCTCTTCACATTTTATAGTCACCATTTAAGTCACTATATACACAAAGGGTGCTTGGGGAAAGCTGTAAAATAATTAACAGCGCATGGGAGGAACATTTATATTTCAATTGTCTACGTTTAAGAAACACTCTGCATATCGGCTCAAGGCTTAGGAGCGTGGTCTTGAATATGAATGAGAGAGGAGGAAACAAAGGAGGCCCAGAGGCAAGAGAAGGTGATTAGAGGGGCTCAGACAGGGCACATCCATTGCTGTAGAATCCCAGGTATGACCTTGTTGCCGAGCTGGTAGAAGTCCAAGTCTGGTTTTGTCTAGTTTCTCACTGAGAGTGGGATCCCCTTCATGGCCTCCTCTGAGGTTTACCCATGATTGCATCAGATCTGGGCCCATCATTTTCCTCCCTGATTGGCTTGTGTGGGCCACATGCAATATAAAGGTTATTGAGCTCTGACGAGTCATGTCATAAGTTCTCAGATGCACTAATTAGGTTAATTTGTGCCACAATCCTAGAAGGAGAGAAAACTAATAGTTTTCAGCCAAACTTATCTAAATTCATGGGACCGTGAGGACTCAGCTTTCTGTTAGAGCAAAAATTAACTTTCATCTTTCAAGTGAAGCTATGAACTAATAATACAGACCCTGAGGCTTTGCGTTTCTTCGTATTTTTTACCCCAATAGCTAAAAAGGTAAACAGATCAGGCAGTGTTATCCCCAGTCTTATTCATGAGACCGCAGATGCAGAGTTAAATGACGTCCCTGAAACCATCCAGCTCATTGCTGGTAAAACTGAAATCAGAAACGAAGTCTTTCCACTGGGTGGCGCTGCCCACTAGCTAGAGGCTTGAGGCTGCCACTGCTAGCTGTTCACAGCGCTTCTTAGTATACAAGCCTGAAAGAGTTTTTTCCCCTTAAACAAAAGAAAGCCTCATTATGTGTTCTAGGGTCTTCCTTCACTTCTCTCTGCTCAACCATAATTTAGTGTGTTTCGTATCAAGGTGTGGATCTGAACACGATATTCCTGGAATGGCTGCACTTTACATAGAGGACTGACGTTTTGGAGGCAGCATTTATAAAGTAAATTTCTGAAGATTGGATCTTTTTTTTAAAACTTTGATTTACATGATTAAAATTGAGATAGGCATAAAGAAAGAACTCTGACATCCCAGAGAAAATATGGGCTTATAGAAAATGATAAGCAATTAAAATAATACTGCTGAAAGAAAATCATGCCATTTGGGTAAAGTTTTGGTAATAACAACTCAGAATAAGTTGCAAAGAGAAATATTATCTTGAAGCTTTATTCTCTCTGATTTACGGATATCTGAGGAACAATGTAATAGTATTTGGAATTCCAGCTTCTTTTGTTCAGTTAATAGGCTCTTTCTATTCCAAATATTCTTTAAAAAAAAACCTGTTAAGGGGCCAGCCCATGGTGGTCTAGTGGTTAAAGTTTGGAGCTCACTGCTTCAGTGGCCCAGGTTCATTTCCCGGTCACGGAACCACGTGACCCATCTGTCAGTAGACATGTTGTGGCGGCAGTGGCTGGTATAGAAGAACTAGAAGGACTTAGAACTAGGGTATACAACCGTGCACTGAGGCTTTGGGGAGAAAAAAAGAAGAGGAAAATTGGCAACAGATGTTAGCTCAGGGAGACTCCTTCTCTACAAAAAAACACTATTAAGTTTACAAATATAAACAACTATTGTCCATATGCTTGGGTTTAGTCTTTGGTATTGCACTGGTATCTCTTTGTTGATAGTTTGCATTATAAATTTGTCTGTCCTGGTTACTGTTGAGACTTGCTTTCTTAAAAAAAAATCTTATTTTTTTATATTTAGTAGACTGATTTTTAAAAGCAGTTTTAGGTTTATAGAAAAATTACACAGAAAGTACATATCCCCTTCTTACCCCTAGTTTCCCAGATTATTAACATGTTGCATTAGTGTGGTACATTTGTTACAATTGAGGAACATTATTCTCAACTAAAGTCCGTAGTTTACTTAGGATTCACTCTATGTGTGTACGGGTTTCTACGGGTTTTCACAAATGTATAATGTCACGTATCAACCATTATAGCATCATAGAGAATAGTTTCACTGCCCTAAAACTTCCCTGTGCTCCATCTATTCATTCCTCCTTCCCCAGCCCCCAACTCCTGGCAACCACTGATTTTTTTTTTTTTTAATTGTCTCTATAGTTTTGCCTTTTCCAGAATGTCATATAATTGGAGTCATGGTACTTAGCCTTTTCAGACTGACTTCATTCACTTAGCAATATGCGTGTAAGATTCCTCCATGTCTTTTCACGGCTGATAGCTCTTTGTTGTTGTTGTTGTTGTTTTTTAATCACTGAATAATATTCCATTGCATGGATGTACCAGTTTCTTTATCCATTCACCTATTGAAGGACATCTTGATCACTTCCAATTTTTGGCAACTATAAATAAAGTTACTATAATCATTTGTGTGCAAGTTTTTGTATGGACATAAGTTTTCAGATCGTTTGGTAAATTCAGATCAGAGCCCGATTGCTGGATCACATGATAAATGTATGTTTAACTTTGTAAGAAATTGTCAAACTGTTTTCCAAAGTGACTGTACCATTCCCACCAGCAAGGAATGCGAGTTCCTAACGCTCCACATCTTCATCAGCATTTGGTTTTGTCAGTGTTTTGAATTTTAGCTATTCTAATAGGGGTGTAGTGGTATTTCATTTTTGTTTTAATTTGCAATTGAGCATCTTTTCATATTTATTGGCCATCTGCTCTCTTCTCTGGTGAGGTGTCTGTACAGATATTTTGCCCATTTTTTAATTGGATCATTTTCTTACTATTAAGTTTTAAGAGTTCTTTGTATATTTTAGATACATGTCCTTTATCAGATATGTCTTTTTGCAAATATTTTCCCCCAGTCTGTGCTGTCTTTAATTCTCTTTAAAGGACTTGCTTTTTTTAGACCTATTTTAAAGCTATCTTATGCTAACAAGAAAACTTGATTTTTTCTCCTCTTTCCTGTGGCCTCTGCATATATAAGAAGCTTCTGGATTTCAAGGAAGGCTCTGCTTCTAGATAGGGAAAGACAGTTTTCTTTCTAAGCTTCAATTTCCTCATATATAAATACCAAGAAGTTGGATTTCTAAGATTGTGAGTAGTTTGAATGTTCTGAGTCTGTTTGATGACTGTGGATTCTGAGTAGGCAGGAGTTTTTCTGAAGCTTACTTTCTCTACATGGATGTTATTATTGAGGACTTTTGTGATTCCCCACATATATTGATGTCAGAAATGGAGAACTCATTCTTCCTTGGAATGAGTGCTACTCAATACTATCTTAAAATATGTTTATAATTTTGTAAGTTAAATAGAAGAATGACATTGGAATGCTACACACAAACTCAAAAAAAAAAAAAATAATGACAGAACCTGAGTTAGTAAGATTGAAGAAAGAAGAGTGAAGGACAATTAGAACCTCTGGAGTAGTCAGGAGGGTATCCTAGGAAACAGTAGGAATCAGCCTGGAAGATGGTATTTAACATTTAATTGTAGAGAAGAGAAGAAAATGATGCTTTTCTTTTGCCCTACACACCAGGGAATTTGGGGGTGGGCAAACACTCACAAGGACATGTGGAATAAATGAAGAGTCCGAGTCACAAAGAGTATGATCCACCACTGTATTTAGAGTATTTTCTGATCTCAGTTGGCATTGAGTGTGCTCTAGAATGTGGACTTAACTTATCTCTGGAGCTGTTTCCAGTTTCTTCCCTTTGCCTGGGTGGCACCTGCCTCAAACCATGCATCATCACCTGATCCTAGTGCCATCTCCTCTAACAAACCTTCCTGATTCCATCTCAGAAAAAAATAGTTTTTATTTCCTGGAGAGCCGAATGTGCTTTATGTCTTTCCCTGCTTTGATATCTTTTCCTACACATTTCCCCCATGTACGAGGTGCTTGTCCCACAAATAATCAAGCTCTCTCTTGCCTTAGGCCTTTTTTTGTGTGTGTGTGTGAGGAAGATCGACCCTGAGCTAACATCTGCCAATCCTCCTCTTTTTGCTGAGGAAGACTGGCCCTGGTCTAACATCCATGCCCATCTTCCTCCACTTTTTTTTTATATGGGACGCCGCCACAGCATGGCTTGCCAAGCGGTGCCTCCGTGCGTGCCCAGGATCTGAACCGCTGCACCAGAGCGCGCGCACTTAACCAATAACGCCACTGGGCCAGCCCCAGCCTTAGCTTTTACTATAGCTTTTATTTATTTATTTATTTATTTATTTTTCCCCCAAAGCCTCAGTAGATAGTTGTACGTCATAGCTGCACATCCTTCTAGTTGCTGTATGTGGGATGCGGCTTCAGCATGGCCGGAGAAGCAGTGCGTCGGTGCGCACCTGGGATCCGAACCCGGGACGCCAGTAGCGGAGCGCGTGCACTTAACCGCTAAGCCACTATAGCTCTTAACCCTGCCTGTAACTTGTGCTCTTTTCGCAGATTTTTGCAGGCCTACTAACTTTTGTCATTTAGATCTCAGCCAAGTATCACTTCCTGGAGAGCAGTTTCCCTGACCCCTCAATCTCGAGCAGACTCCTTTCCCTGTTTTGCTTCTTTGTCCTCTCCTGCTGTTCTGACTTCTGTTAGAATGATTGAGATTCTCATGTTCCCTTTTTACTTCTACTACTTTTCAAGTTATCCATATGATTTGTATTCTTCTGAGGGTTACTCTTACGTTTTAAACATATATACTTCCCCTTAAAAGATTAAAATTAATCAGTGTCTTTTCTCCTCAGAAACATTTTCCAAAATTTACTCATTTTCTTTTCTTTTTTTAATCCTCAATACGTCTTTATGGTTCCCAGTGTGTTTACCATCTTCTTTGCTTATTGCTTCTGCATTCTACTTCTTCCTCCTGGGTTCAGTTTCTTTCTTGAGGAAGTATATCTCTTGCATAGATATTTCATGAAGGCTTTGTAAATAGTTAACGCTTCCAGTTTTCGTATTTCTGAAAATCTTTTTATTTTGCAGTTTGCTCTTGAATGATCATTTAGTTACCTGTCAAAGTCTGACAGTAATTTCCATATTGCTAGGAAGATGTTAGTCTTTGTCTTCTGGCATCTGTTATTGCTTATAAAAATATATACTATCAGTCTAATTGTCTCTCTTTTTTAGAAAGACAGTCATTTCTTTCTGGTAGCAGTTGGAATTTCTCTTTTTATTTTATATTCTGTAGTTTCACTAGGAAATGTCCAGTATGGATTTATTTTTGTATGTCTTGCCTGGGACCTCTCAAATCTCAGAATTCATATCCTTCATTGATTTCCACGCCAATCTTTATTATTTCCCCCCTGCTTACGTTGTGTTTCAGTTATTCTTATTTTTCTGGTGTCTTAAGGTGGAAGCTAAGGTCATTAATTTGAGGTCTTTGTTTTTTTCTAATATAGGTGGTTGATGGTGTAAATTTCTTTATAAGTTGTAGTTACATCACAAAAATTCGATATATTGCTTTTTCATTTTCATTCAGTTCAAAATACTTTCTAATTTCTCTCTTGATTTCTTCTTTAATCCATGGGTTATTTAGAAATATATCATTTAGTTTACAAATTGGGAGTCTTTCTAGATATCTTTCTGTTATTTATTTCAAATTTAATTATATTCAGGTCAGGGGAAATATTTTTCTTTTTATCACTACTTTTGAGGAAATTTATTTTAATGTACCTTGTTTTAATTTTCTTCATGTTCTTGTTCTTGGGATTTGTTGAGCTTCTGGGATCCATGAGTTTGTAGTTTTCATCAAATTTTGAAAGTTTCAGTAATTTGGTCATCATTCCTTCAAATATTTTCCTGCTCCTCCTCCTAAGGACTCCAATTTTATATGTATTAGATTATTTGAAATTGTCCCACAGCTCGTTGATGCTCTTTTTATTTTTTAATTTTTTTTCCTTGATGTATTTCCTTTTGGAGAATTTCTATTCTGTACCTTCCAGTTCACTAACCTTTTCATCTTCAATGGCTGATCTGCCACTAGATATGTTCTATGTATTTTTTTCTTCTCAGACAATGTAATTTTCAACTTTAGAAGTCTATCTGTCTTTTTTCATATCATCCATATCTCTACTTACTTTCTTTGAACATCTGGAATGCAATTATCTTTTTACAATGTCGGTGATTAAGTCTGCCATTTTATTATTTGTTTTCTGTTTGTTCATTCTGTTTCTTGTTTCCCTGTATACCTTTTCTTGCCTTCTTGTGAGTTACTTGAACTTTCTTCAGATTTTCATTTCATTTATCTCTAGTGTTTTTTAAATATAACATTATATACAGTCATGCATCACTTAATGACAGGGATACATTCTGAGAAATGTGTTGTTAGGCGATTTCGTTGTTGTGCAAACATTATAGAGTGTATTTACACAAACCTAGATGGTGTAGCCTACTATACACCTAGGCTAAATAGCACTAATCTTTTGGGATCACTGTCATATACACAGTCCTTTGGTTTTAAGAAGTTTGATGATATGTCTTAGAATTCTAGTTGTGAATTTCTTTGGCTTTATTCTATGTAGAGTTTACTCCACCTCTTAAGTTAGTACGTTTATGCCTTTGGTGTATTTGGGAAATTTTCAGCCATAATTTTTTTGAATATTTTTTCAGCCCCACACTCTTTCCTCTCCTTCTGTAATGCCAGTGATACAAAGGTTAGATCTTTTGTTGTTGTCCCAGAAGTCCTGAGGCTCTCTTCACTTTTGGTTCCCAATCTCTTTTATCTCTGTTGTTCATTTTGGGTAATTTCTATTGATCTGTCTTCAAGTTCACTGATTCTTTACTCTGTTGTCTCTAATCTACCTTTGAGCCTGTCCAGTGAGAGTTTTTTATTTTGTTTATTGTATTCTACAATTTTTTCTGTGGCTATTTTTTTATATCTTCTGTTTCTTTACTAAAATTTTCTATTTTTCATTTGTTTCAAAAGTGTTCATAATTGCTAATTGAAAACTTTTTGTGACAGCTGCTTTAAAATCCTTGTCAGGGGCCGGCCTGGTGGCGCAATAGGTTAAGTGCGCGCACTCCACTGCGGCGGCCTGGGGTTCACCGGTTCGGATCCTGGGCGCGCACCGACACACCTTGTCAGACCATGCTGTAGCGGCGTCCCATATAAAGTGGAGGAAGATGGGCACGGATGTTAGCCCATGGCCATTCTTCCTCAGCAAAAAAAGACGAGGATTGTCGGCAGATGTTAGCACAGGGCTGATCTTTCTCACACACAAAAAAATCTTTGTCAGATAATTATAACATCTGAGTCATCTCTGTTGGTAGCTATTGATTGTCTTTTTAAATTCAATTTGTGATTGTACTAGTTCTTGGTGTGAAGAGTGGTTTTCAGTTGTATTCTGGACATTTTTGGTATTATGTTGTGAGACTTTGGATCCTATGTAATCTTTTTTGTTTTTTTTAGCAGGCAGTCCCCCTGTTTAGGTACAGTGCTGGGTCCAGGTTGGAAAGTGAATGTTTAGTTCCCAAGTAGGCCCTGGTGACACTAACCTGGCAAAAGAGAAGTGCTGACTCACACTGCCTCATTACGTGTGAGTGGGGTGTGCGTTGAGCTTCTGGTTGGGCCTTGCTGATATCTCCCTGGATAAAATGAAGCCTGAACATGTACCTCCTTGTTGCTGCTGCATGGACATGTAAGCCCAGCTCCTCACTTGGTCCTGCCATCACTACCCAATAGGGAATTGGACTGCCACCACCTTCTTCCACTGGTTGGGGGTTGGATGATCAGCTATCTCCTTGGCCTCACTGAAACTGCAGTGGGGGAAGGAATGTGAGTGGTACTTCCGTCAGCATTTGGATGGAATAGTGTGAGTATTGTTAAAAAGATTTTCTGTTTTGTTAGGCTGATCTTTTCCCTGATTTTTGTCTAAAGAGAGCAAGCTTTTCTTGGAACTTTGTGCCTGTTTGGAGTTCTGGGCTTTGGGCTCCTCCAGCACCCTTTCTGGGATATATGCAAGACAGAAAGAAAACCCAGAGAACTCACTGCCATGTTGTTCCTCAAGTCCCTGCATTCTTCCCACCTTTGAGAGTCTTCCTATGGTTGCTTTTTGTGTTATGTCAGGGTTTTCTAGTTGTTAGATAGCCATTTTAACGTTCTTGTTTGCTAATTGTAATATTTTGTTAGTTATGAATTAGTTTCAGTTAGTTGATTTCTCTCCTCATTAAGGGGTTATATTTTCTATCTTCTATGATTAGATGCCAGACATTGTGAATTTCATTTTTTAGGGTGCTGGATATTTTAGTATTCTTATAAATATTTTTGAACTCTGTTTTAGTACACAGTTAAATTACTTGGAAGTAGTTTTCTCCTTTTGGGTATGACTTTTAAAATTTATCAGGCGGCACAAGAGCAGCATTTGGTCTAGAGCTAATTCTCCACTAATGGAACAGGATTCTTCCGAATATTCTACACATTACTTCATAAGTTATGAGGTTTTCCAGTGTGGCAGATGGGAATGGGTACTATTTCCAGTCCTGTATGATTGCTGGGCACTGTTCTGTCTGCTCTTCTCAGATGGTTTTTTCTCCAGCCTCAGCTAGTTTCCCCACATGCATCCTCATGTGCTGAATACTCAAGGGAATCTCTTCTTTCTGTGCAACTTTCTCTGCCTTGGTACTCTGTCCTGTGGACTCTAGCTGCCATGGTTTTTCCCAGACTCTCAGCTCTATCTCTTCATATCAGGGAGTCCACTGGGCTCCACCTCCCTGTGCTGCTCACTGGACACTCTCTAAGCTAAGACAATCGTGTTTCCTGTCCCTAGGGTACCACCCTCCTTTGTTACTTGATGTCCGTCCCATCTGTTGAAAATTGTTTATACATTGCCTTTTGAAAAGTTATTTCAGGGGAGGGTAAATCTGGTTCCTGTTACTGCATTTTGATCAAAAGCAGAAGTTCATGGGCATCCTTAAAAGGGGAAACAAATCACAAAAAATAAGAAAATGCAGTTTGGGATAGATGTGTGAGGAAATGAGAAAAGCCTACGTTCAGAAAAAGTTAAAGGTATTCATGATAATCTTAAAGAAATACTTATCACCATGCAACCAAAATATGTATTTGTTCTACACCCAGTTCCATCCTAGAATTAATACTTAATGCCAATACTGCTAAAAGATGCAGCTAGAACAATTGTCCATTGTCTATTTTTAGCTTTCTCCAATGGCCAGGGTATATAAACTAACTCTTTTCTCTTATTTCCACTAAATCTCACCTCTTTTCCAAGGACAAGACAGGCTCCTGGAATCTTTCTGAAGCTAAACTTCCTTCCTCTTTCATACAATAATTCCAAGCATCTAACACTCAAAATGATTAATTTTACATTCATAGATGCAGAGAATATTATAATTGGAAGGATGTTTAGAGATCAAAAATCTCTCATTTCAGGGGCTGCCCCATAGCATGGTGGTTAAATTCACATACTCCACTTCAGCGGCCTGGGGTTCACTGGTTCGGATCCTGGGCGAGGACCTATGCACTGCTCATCAAGCCATGCTGTGGCGGCATCCCATATACAAAATGGAGGAAGAGGGCACAGATGTTAGCTCAGAGACAATCTTCCTCAATCAGAAAGGAAGATGGGCAACAGATGTTAGCTCACCAAAAAAAAAAAAAAAATCTCTCATTTTACATACAGAGAAAGGAAACTGAGGTGTAGAGAGAATAGAGCAGTACAGGTGACGATATTAAATACAATACAGTGAAATAGCCAAAAAGAATATTCTTTGTGTGTCATAGTTTGGGAAAGTCAGCCTCATAGAAATCGGATGACTTGGTCAGTGTTATATGAAGTGATAGAGCTGGGGTCATTTGTGTATAAAGTGTGTGTATGTGTGTGTATTTTAATACTTTTTGTCCTTTCTTGAAAATTGAGCTCCTATCTTCTGATGCTCAAACCAGGACTCCTTCTCCTTTAGCCCTGGATTAACTTATATGAGGTAAGAGAACTATCTGACTCATACAATTCTGAGAAATGTTGATATCACAATATTATGACATAGAGGCCAGGATGTGGTCATCTCCATCCTATCTCTGAAATATAAATTATGAACAAGGCATATATAAGAAAGAGGAAAACCTCTGCTCCATTGCAACATTTCACAATTCCCTTCCAGTTTCAACTCTTCAATACACTGCAGCCACCTGTACTATGTGACCTTAGCTCAGAGATAGTTGCACTGGGTGGTTCCTCAGAAATAAAGTGGGGAGTGAGGCTTTTCTAGACTTTTTGGTACCATTATAGGCACTTGGGGCCTCCATCTCATGTGCAACATCTATAGACTTGGCAGATATTGAAATGCATCGATGCTTTATAATTTATATCAACTGTGTTTGGGGTGGCAAAGATGAAAGCTAAACATTCCACAAGAAAAGACTTGCAGGTTATAATTAGGTATCTCTGTTTAATAGATTAAAAAAAAGATTGGCAGGACATGAGAAAAATTACTAATTAAACTGGTTTTGATTCCAGATCCCTGATGTTTGAGCAGGGACTTCAGGACTCTCCTAATTCCCATTGCAACCACCACACTCAATATTTTACCCTGGTCAGGTGTAATGCTATCAGAATAAATGGTTGAAAAAAACAAAAACAGCAAAGAAAATTTTGAATAATGAAATGATCTCTTAGTATGAATTTATGGTTCCTTTGGTTCAAGGACTCAAAGATTGGATATTTGCTTTGGTAATATCCCAAAGAACAACATTCCTAAGATAGCTTCTTAAAGTACTTATAACTTGACTTATATTGGCCATGGGATTTAATCATTGACTCTCTGTGTTATGCTAGGGGCTCAGGCCATGTTGTAGTTGATAACACATGTCATTGAATGGAGGGTTCTTACTGTCATATATGAAGACTGCTCCAAACAATTGATGTTGGCCTTTTAGGTCTGTGGTGTTTGAGCTGTGATGCCTATTCCGAGTGCTCAATGAGATGTAGAGCTCTGATGGCTCTGACATAAGCCAACTGTATGTCCTGGGAGCACCTGGGGCTTCATGTACCTGTGTAGAGGGGAATATTGGCTTTATTTTTTTAAACAATTCAAAACATTTCACCAAAGTTATATATGCAACTATTTTAAAAAATAAAGTAGTTTCAAAATATGCTCCTAATTTCCCTCACCAGAAGCAAACATTTAAGACTCTTAGTTTTTCTTTCTGGCTTTAACATTTTCTAAATAATGTATGTGACAAATTATATTTTTCAAGATGGCCTCAATAAGTTCACCAATTCATGCACTCTTCTTGCAATGCAACATTGGCGCTCCTTCTATTGAGAGGTGGTGTCTGTGTTTTCTCTCCTTGAATCAGAGTGGGCTTGTGACTGTAGTGAAAGTGATACTATGTGACTTCGTGACTAGGTCATAAAAAAGATACAGCTTCCACATGAGCCTCCTGGGACTTTTGGAGCCCTGAGCTACCATGTAAAATGTCTGAGGCCACCGTGTTATAAAGAAATTCATGGCACATAGACAGGCTATGTGTAGGTGTTCCAGCCAACACCCTCAGCTGAGGTCACAGCCAACTGGCAGAATCACCTCCATACGTGTGAGAGATAATAATAAAATGATGGTTAATGTTTTAAACTGCTGAGTTTTGGGGTGATTTGTTTTACATCAAGAAATATCTGAAACATTCATGTACATTGCTATCTTTTGATCCATCGATTTTAAATATTATCCGTTGTCTTTTATGATATTTGACAATTTACCTCTCTTATACCACCAACTCCTTTGTTTCTTCTTTTTCTTCTGATATAATTTATATTATAATTTTTAGTTAAATTAATAATTGTGTTTGTATTCTTATGCCTATAATATTCTCTGTTCCCCTTCTTACTTTTTATTTTGATAAATGATTAAGTAGTAATTATTTTAAGTTTTAATCTGCTTAGTTTTTTTGTACTATAGGGTTTCCCTCTCATTCCAATAGTTTCCAGTATAATTTTCCATAAAAACATAATAATGACAGCCTGGAACAAGCCTATCTGGAATCCAGGTTGGAATAGGTATGTGAAAATTGTGGGGACCTTGCATACCTCAAAGTATATTTTTTAGAACTTGACATTTAAAAAAATCAAAGTTTCTTCACAGCAGCTTTGCCTCAGTTTGGATGGAAATGTTCAGCTTTTCAGCTGCTGTAAGTAAGCACTTTGATAATAGGTACATTTGTGGAAACAAGCTGAACTTGGACAAGAGAAGTAGAAAAAGGAGTGACTAGTCCCTAATAGAGAGCCTGCAGGAAGGATTACTGTTCCCCAGACTAGGGTCTGGGAAACTACATAAACATATTAGTGAGCGTTGTGTATGAAATAAAATTGGAGAAATTGGAACTCTCATACACTGCTGGTGTAATGCAAAATAGTTTAGCTGCTGTGGCACACAGTTTGTTGGTTCCTCAAAAAGTTAAATGTAAAATTACCATATGATGCATCAATTCCACTCTTAGGTATTTACCCCAAAGAATTGAAAACAAGTGTTCAAGTAAATACTTATAGGCAAATATTCATAGCAGCAATATTCACAATAGTCAAAAATTGAAAACAACCAATGTTCATCAGTGGATGAATGGATAAACAAAACATGGTGTATCCTCACAATGCAATATTTTCAGTCATAAAAAAGGAATGAAGTACTGATATATACTATGTAGATGAACCTCTAAACATTAATCTAAGTAAAAGAAGCTAAACACAAAAGGTCACATATTATGTGATTCCATTTATATGAAATATTTGGAATTGGTAAATCCACAAAGACAGAAAGCAGATCAGAGGTTGCCAGGGGCTGGGGGTAGGAGGAATGAGGAGTAATTGCTTAATGGGTATGGGGTTTTATCTTGAGGCGCTAAAAATGTTTTGGGCCTAGATAGTGGTGGTGGTTGCACAACATTGTGCATGTGCTAAATGCCGCTGAATTGTTCACTTTAAAATGGTTAATTTTATGTTATGTGAATTTCAGAAGCTTAATTTGGACAAGAGAAGTAGGAAGAGGAGTGACTGTTCCTAAAAATGAGCCTGTAGGAAGGATTATCACTTTCTAGTTTGGGGACTGGGAAAATACATAAATACATTTGTGAGAATTGTGTCTAAAATAAAGTGAGTATATATATATGACATCTATTTTGACTTTCTAGAAAACTGCTTTCTTAATGCTTTTATATAATGTAATGTTTTAGATACAAAAATGTTCTAGAAAGATGAGTTCTGGCTAGATAAGTTGTTACTGAGCCATGCAAGTATATTTTGTGATAACTTAAAATTCATGATCAAATGAGATAGAATATCTGAGAATAAATAACATTTAAAAATATTAAGGAACTATCCAGGGATTTCTACACCTAAAATAATACCTGCCAAATGATTTTTTTTTAAATCTTATAATTAAAAGCAAAATAGAAGGGATGGAACAAATGACAAAGTGAGTAAGATCCTCATCTTAGAGGGCCTCCCTTTATGCATTTACCTGCAGGAGTGAGGGTTGTTCTTCTAGAAACATAGCATGAGTGAGTGCTTGCCAAGAGGCCCAGCCCAGCCAGCAGCAGAGCCATTATTAAGCTGTAGCCCTAGTGCCTCCCAGTTTTATTTTATTGTTTCTACAATGA
The DNA here is from genome assembly GCF_020826845.1 of Diceros bicornis minor. Taxonomy (NCBI): domain Eukaryota; kingdom Metazoa; phylum Chordata; class Mammalia; order Perissodactyla; family Rhinocerotidae; genus Diceros; species Diceros bicornis. Next base: position 35,629,106 of record NC_080755.1, read on the forward strand.
GAGCGCTATGCAGTTCTTAGGCAACTCTCTTTCCAAGCAATTAAGTCCCCCATCTCCCCATCTCAGAAGCCACAAAAAGGAAGTAAATAAGAAGGGGGAGGCAGCAGCTTGGTGGGGCTTCCAGGTTATTTATTACTTTAATAAATCCGGGCTCCTCCCAGCCCGCCTCAGACTCCTGTTTCTGTCAAGCCTGTGAGGACAAACGATCACTTAATTGTAGGGTTTGTGGGCCAAGGTGGGAGCCAAGTACACTTTATGGTCCAGGAGAGGCTGTAACTAAGACGATGTGATAGTGCCCTGGCCAATACGTCATTAAACAGAAATTAAAAGAAAACATCCAAGTAGCCGCTCTCTAACCTGTATTAACCTCTTAACGGCGGAGTCGGTTGTGCTTGGAGCTGAGGGTAAAGTGGGAGAAGGTTTAGTCAGAGAAGCAGGAGAGCAGAAGGGGCTTTTGCATCATCGTGTGTGTCCTGTCACCTAACCTGCTCCATCCAGATAATGGCTGTCGTGCCTGGGGACTGGAGGCTGCCAAACCCCGGCAACGTGTTCTCATATGTCATCTTACTAGAAACTTTATTACCTCCTTGCAGTATATGGGACACATTACTATTGCTGCATGAGGAGATGGCCAGGGGCCTTGGGACTTGCTCAGGTCACACTGTCAGGTGAAAGCCTGGTGGGGCCTTAACGTGGGCCCCCTCTTCTCAGCTGCTGGGTTTCACTGGGAGCAGAAACCTCTTACCTCAGGGAATCAGTCTCCAACTCCAGCTTGAATTCATTCAGGCAGCGTGCTATTCTCTTATGGATTAGAGCACGATTTCTCCCCTCTGGGTTTAAGAAAGAGAGTAACTGAATAACTTGGAATAACGATCCATCAACTGATCACTTCTAACAGCACAACAAAGAAATCCACAGAGCAAGTGAATGATAAGCGAATGGCAACTTCAACCGGCCTTTACTTTCAGTTCTACAGACCCTCCTATCTCTGCCTGGATCTTCCCACTTTGCTCTTTTAACCTCATCTCTTTTTAAATCTCTTCTTCTATATGCTGCTCTTCGTTTGTGACTTTTCCTGATTCCTGTCTCAACTGTCCCTTCCCTTGTCCTCCTAGCCTTCATTTTTGTCTCTTCCATTCCTGTTCAACAGTTGACTCATGTTTCTCTTTTCCACTCTCTCTTTCATTTCTCCGCCCTTTCCCACCTTTCTCTCCCTTTCTTCCATTCCAACATGCATAAACACGAGATTGAAGGGTAATATATATTTTTAGTACATATTGGTTGTATCGAGTATATTAGTTAGCTCTTAATGAAAAATAGCAAATGTTGAGCATTTTATATTTCTCTAAGGGAAACAGCACCAAATAAATAAAATTCCTTTTTGTATGTAGCTCTTGACTTTTTTTTTCTATGGGGTCAGTAATTCTCAACAGTGATTTCCTACCCCATTATTAGTCTGTTTATAACCTACCCACAAGGATTTTTAGCAAATGGAAAAAAAATTGATTCTCAGCATATTTCTAATCCTGTAAAGATTATCTGCTCAATCCTATAGTTCTCAGATTGAAACTTGATCTTATTTTCTCTTATTCAGTCCATAGCTGAGAGTGTTGTTTTTCTCCTAATAATGCACTTGAGTGGAGAGCTGAATAATTACCCTGTCATCCCAACTCTTCCTTCAGTTTTAATGATGTTTATTTCCACTGTGGCTCTCTACTTATATTCTACCTGTGTTAAGGAAAATGTTCCAAAACTTGGAAATGATACAGAAAGAATCTTGCATACCCTTTCAATGTCATACTAGAGCATTTTATAATAAATCCACCCAACGGTCATCTCACTTTCTGGAGGAAGGTTACTTTGTTTGGCTTATTATTTATTATTTGACTAGGGATCAGATTCTCTAAAATTGAATGGTAAATTGTGGAAGATTTATATGTTGCAAATTATTTCTATTGGGTAAAGATACCTCCGAAGGCTATGGTTTTATTGTCCAGTAGGGCATTACCAGCTTTCAATCAAGGTTTGCAATCTAATTCTTTTTTTCCACTGTCATATATCAGTTTCTCAACTCCGCCTTCAAATGGTCTTTGCTATCTTGCTGTTTCCTTCATTAAAGAGTTAAATACATCTTTGACTCATCTCTCTACTCATATGACAGTTAACTTATTGAAAAATATTCTGATATCTTCAAGTTTAGCTCAATTGACACTTCATGCGGGGACCTTCCTTTATAACTTCTGCAATATCTATCTTGCCTTTCACAGTCTTTGTAATTTATTTAAGTGAATTAATATCTCTTTATTTACAAAAATGTACTATTTTAAAGGTAGAACCTATGTTGTATACTTCTTATCTATCAATGAAAACAAAGACAGTCTCCTTAAATGTTTATTGGATTGGATAGAATTGGACTGAATCTGTCTCAATTGTCTTCTGCTTCAGGCTGTTAACAATAGCTGCATGGAAAAAAAGCTTTAGCTCTCACAGAATATTAGTTTTTGGAGATCTCCATTATATTTACACTGGCTAGTGTTTGTTCTTGTAGCTGTCCATCTCTGGCCCAATTTTGGAGCCTTTCCAGGAGTCTCTCGGTAAGCAGCAAAGCATATTTGAGTCATCTTGCTTAATGCCAGTAAAATGTCACCCAGATTCCACCTTGGAGAATTTGATTAAAGCTAACTGCATTATTTCTTCCTCATCTAGGAGTTTTATCCACACTGGGCTAGGTGCTGCCTGGGAATTACAGAAAACGTAACATTCACCCCTTTCTTTTTTTGTTTTCCTATGTTGAAATTAATGTGTCATTGTGAAGATTCTAAACAGATGGGGAAAGGTCAAGGTTTCTTTGTTGCTAAGTGTGTTTCCATGGCTACAGAAAAATGTGTGCATTATCAGAAAGCATCATTTGTTTGGCTGTGGTGGCTCATTAGAGGAGGGAAGAGCCCCCCTTTGATGGGTCTGGGTGGTTTATTTCTGTTTTACTTTTCATCTTGCTCTGAGAACCGTAGTGATAGGTTGGAAGACAAATAAACCTGGTAGCTGTAGGTGGAGAAAACTCAACAACAGCTCCACACTTCCATAGAAGTAACCCAAACAGTTTCATTGGGACTGCTGAGCCCAAGTTAAAAAGGAGGCAGTGTCCGAACAACCATATATCTGGGTTTTGCTTATCTTAGGGCTCGACGCTTTGTATAGCACCTGCCCTGTCTATTGGTCTGCTTCCTGGTACTTTGCCACCGGTACCTAGGGGAGCCCCGTTTTATTCTAGGTTTCCTGGGAAATGCTGTGTTCCATACCTTTTGCTTTTGTCCTGTCTCACGTGGTTTTGCACTAAGGCATTTCTGAGATTGCAGCAGCGAGCATGTGAAGAGGATTACCTCGGACGAGGAAGTATTAGGACTAAGAGAATTGACCTTGTTGAACCCTAAGGAGGCAGCCTGTAGTGAAAATGCTTGGATACAACGCATGGCAAATTGAAATTTAATTCAAGTAGAATCTAAGAGATTTTGATGTGAGTGAAACATAGCAGTGAGCGTCTCCGAGCAGTAGGGATGCTGGAAGTCAGACCCGTGGCAGGCTGTCTGTCTGGTCGCAAACAGGAGACAGTCAGTGGCTAAAGCTTTCAGGGACATGGCCCACTCCCAGGGAGAGGAGTTGACAAGGCAGGCTTGAAGGGATCTCATCCAAGGGAGACTGAGGTAAAATCAACATTTCAATCCCAGTGAACACATGGAGTGGGCCCTGGTGCCACGGGTGGCATTTCAGACAAAACAACAGCAAAGGTAATTCCAGACTCCGTAACTGCTGGGTCCATGCTGTCCACCTCATCAAAGCACTGCCCAGCTTGATAAGGACTCATTTTAGACCTGTCACAGGTCTGGGGTTTATTTGTCTCTGCGTTTCCAGCATCCAGCACCAGGGCTGTTTCATAGTAGGGTTCAGTGAACATCTGTCAGAGAATGTGTGATCTGGGAGGGCTGCGCCTGAGGGATGAAGGATTTGTGCCTCTTACTTTGAGCAACGTGGAGAGCCAAGAACTGAGAGCTCTGCCACCTCTGTCAGGAGCATGTCCTTGCTCTGTATCTTGGTCTCTCTGAACCATGATAGATGGTTTCTAAGGTGAAATTCTGTTGTGACAAGAGATGCACTGTTCTCCTTTATCTGCCACCAAGACTGGCTGATTTAGGATAATCTTCTCTATTTTCTGGCCTCAGTCTCCTCACTGGTCCATTCAGGGTTGGGAGGGATCAGCCTTCCAGTGCTTAATGGCTCTGATGTTGATCTTTTTAATGTCTGCTGAAGAATAAACAGCAGAAAATTTCCTGGTATTGTTACCGGACACATTACCAGGTTCTTCACCCGCCACACAAGAGGGGCCAAATAAAACTGGAACACCAGGCTTATGGCAAGGAAAGAGTTTTTATTTCGGGTGATGTCAGCTGGGAGACAGGAGCTCTCAAATTTGTCCCGTCTCCCTGAAAGATGGGAGGCAAGGGGTTTTAAATGTTGTGAGGAATGTAGCTGCTTGTAGGGAGGGGGAGCCTGCGGCCTTGCTAGTCAATGCTTTCCTATCAGCCTGTTTGGCCTTGTGAGGCTGCTGGCAGGGAAGAGGATGGCAAGATAAGGGAATCGCAGGTGGGTTTGCTTCAATCATCTCCATCTCCATGGTGGACAGTGGCTTCTGAACTTTAGCTTCTTGATATCAGTTTCTCTGTAACAAAACTCAAGAACTTGTAATTAGCCAGAACTTAGTGTGTAACAATTTATTACCTCCATTTGCCTTGTGGAATTCAGGGCTACAAAGGCTAAACAACCAATATTTACATGTGAACAGACCCTAGAGAAGCAGGGAAGGGGAATGAATGCTTTTTTTGCTTTTTAACTCCATATATGCTGGGTTTAGTGTAGGGGCACTGATATCAGGGCCAGTATCAGCATGAAAATTTTAAAATGAAATAAATCCATCTTAGTTAATACCTTCAATTGATACTGTGAAAGAAGTCCACCGCCATCTGACAGACGAGAAAAATATGTCTGATTCTTCTATTTATCCTGACACTATTTTAGTCAAGGCTATCACCGTTTCAGGCCTGGCTTATTTTTGCAGCCAACTAACCAATCTTCTCTGCCTCTGTTTCTTCTTTACCTTGGTATGTCCAACTCACTTCTGTCAGAATTATTTTTCCTAACACTATTATTTGTCTTCTAGGAAGACTATTCTGTGCCCCACCACCCACAGGGTAAAGAATGAGCGCATTAGCTGTCTACTGAAAGCCATGCACAAGCGATCTTTCTTTTCCATCACCACATAAACATAAAATTGATAGGTTGGGCTCTCTGTTCTCCCCCAAACTGGCCATTTTTCCTCCTTTCATGCTACGTGCTTTACATGCCCTTCTGAACTCATACAAGCTGATTTCCTGGTCTGAGATGTGATCCGCTCCTCCTACGTCGCCTGGCTAACTTGGTATGCACTGATTGACTCACCTGCAGCTTCCGGGGCATGCCTCTTTCGTGGGGTGTACCAAATCCCATTGACCTTGTCTATCTAGAGGGGCAGAACCTATGTCGCATCATCTTGGTTCCCCCACTCAAGGCATACACATCTGATTAAAATGAACTGACTAGAGCTCTCTGATCATGCTGTTTCTCCTTTGAGAATCTTCTTTTCTCTTAAGGCCCTTTTCCAGCCGTGCCTCTCCCAACCCTGCTGCATTGTGTGACTGAGTGAGCTACTTTTTATCTAAAGAACTTGCTTATACATCACCTCTTTTGTGAAACCTCACGTAGCTTTCTCCTCCCGTTCAAGTTCGCTGCCGGTAGTTGGAGGGAAGCAGCCAGGTTACTCACAATTGTGTTCCTAGACCCCAGCCCAGGCTCTCGGTACATGTTTGTGAAATGAATATTATTAATTTTTGCTTCTAAGACACTTTAAATTTTATAAAGTTCTTTTATGTGAACTATCTCTTTTTATAAAACAGGGAGGTTATTGAGGTAGGGCAGGCAATGTTAAACTTTTCTTTAACACATAAGAGATTGAGATTCATACAAAATGAAACCTGACTAAGATCAGAGTTAAAAAGTGGAAGATGTGGGTTTCAAACAATTATGTTTGACTTAAGTGGAATTATTTTTTCACTATTTCCATAGTGAGATAATCACCAGAGTCCCCTCCTCGTGGACTCTAGAAATCCTATCCCTCCACCTGGGATCGCCTCAGGTCTTGAGTATGATGCTTCCATGTCCCTCAAGCCTCTACTGATGTCCCATTTCTCTGTTAGTTGGCAGGCCACTTGTTTGACATATGTGATGAGAAATGGCACTTGTGTAATTCCTAGGTGGTAGAGATTTCATATTTGTTATGCACTTCTTACAAAAACCCTTTGTTCTACCTATTTATTACCTTTTATTAATTTTTGTTTTTGTTTTTTTTAGTGAGGAAGATTGGCCATGAGCTAATATCCATTGCCAGTCTTCCTCTTTTTTTGCTTGAGGAAGAGTGGCCCTGAGCTAACATCTATGCCCATCTTCCTCTGTTTTGTATGTGGGATGCCACCACAGCATGGCTTCATGAGTGGTGTATAGGTCTGCACCCAGGATCTGAACCTGTGTACCCTGGGCTGCTGAAGCAGAGCGTGCAAACTTAACCGCTATGCCACTGGGCCGGCCCCACCTTTTATTAATTTATGTTAAATATTTTGTAAATTCTTCAGTGAGGAGTGTAGGTTTTTAGTCCTCATTTGTATCAACCTGCATCTAAGAGAAGCTGAGCTGAAATTCTTATCTTCTGACTCTGATTCCATGGTATTTCTATCAGACCACACTGTCTAATTAAGGAAGAGAGACAGTTATGGCCTCTTAGACATGAGCAAGTCACATTTTTCATAACACACGTTTAAGAAAAATTCCTTGTATTCTCCACGTTTTAGAAATTTCTTTCTTCTCTCGGGAAACTAACATGTAACCAAACAAACACAGAAATGGAGAATCATCTTTGGCCCAATTTGCTCTTCATAAAACCAGAAAAGCATGATTTTTTACCAGAAAGTGCAATTTTTTTTCATTCTGGTACACAGCTCTATTTCAAAAGTACCTTTCCTTTGCAGGAAGAGTGCTTTAGGTGCAAACACTGTTCTTAGATAAAACCTCGCTCTACCAGGGGCAAAATGACAGGGAGGAAAGGCATTCTTCTGGAAATACTTGCTCTATGTTGTTCTTGAACGTACGTTCTGCCACAGGCAGTGGTTTGTTCTGTGAAGTTAAAGCATTGAAGGAAAGTGGATTTTCTCTACTAACAAAAAAGAGACTATAAAATTTTTGGGGAAAAAAGGCAAAGGGCATTTCAAAGCTATTGAATGTCAGGGAACTAATGGAAGTCACTAGACAGGCTGTGTTAGAAGCAATAGTGTGTGCTGTGGCCAAAATTACTCCATATGTAGATATTTTCTGGATTTGGAAGGTCAGTTTGTTTACATGATTACAAAGGGCCTAACTTTAAACACAGGTTAAGTAAATGGTCACTTACTTGGAGAAGCTTGAGAGATTAGAGAAATCTTAGAATAATAGAATCATTGAATTAAAAGGCTACAAGAAATCTTAGAAGGTATCCTCTAGAATTAGATTTTTCGAACCACTGGTCCTAACTCTTTAGTCAGGCATAGAATCAATTTAATGACAGTATTTTAAAAAATTAGAATAGAACAGAACCAAAATAGCAAAGTGCACCATACATATAAGATTAGATATTGTTTCGTGAAAATTTTGTTTCTACATACACACACATGCAATGTTTGATTTAAAATATATTTATATATTTCTTACAGTGTGTTGTGTCAAAATGTTTAAAAACCACTACCCTAGACCTAAGTTCTATGATAACAGGGAAGTATGTGTTTTTTTCATCACTGAATGTCCTATGTCTACCATGGTGCCTGATCCAAACAAGGTATTTAATAAATACATATTGACTAATCTAGGTCTACCCCTGTTATCTTATAGTCATAACACTGTGGCCCACAAAGGTGAAGTGTGTTGTTTAAAGTCATAAAACTGGTTAGTGACAGAATCAGGAGTTCTTGGTCCTGAGTCATATTTTACAATGCCTTCTACTCTATCCTTCAAAAAAAAGTTTTGGTAGAATTGTCATTGCATTAGCAACTTAAATATTTTCCCCTATAATATGAATCCCCTTTCCAGGGATTTGATCCTTTCTTGATCTCCCCAGTTCTTCCTAGGTCTGCCCACTATATTCATCCCCCTTTGCCTTGGAATAATTGGCCCCGGACTTGGCATCTGTCCTCAGATCATTGGCTATCATCTCATCCCTCAGCTTGTCTAGACTTTTGGTCACAGTTTCCTTCATTTTGGCCCCTGCTCTGTTGTCTTAGATTTCAAGCTCCATAACCAGACATGGTCATCATTAACTCATACTTTTTTTCCATTCGTTTTACTTAGTTGCAATGATGCCACAATTTTGCATTCTGCTTTCTACTTCTAATTTTTGAATGATAAAGTGTTGAATGATGATGAAATGACTATAGGGAGAGGACTCAGAAACAGGGTGGCTTTTGAGAAGACACAAAGCTGAGTAATTTATATGTTAATTGGATTTTGAGTTCAAGGAATCATTATTTCCTTAGAGCAAAGGAAATGCATATTCATTTCAGGCTATAGAAAACCAAACTATGTCAGAGCAGCTTGTGGTGAAATCCAACAATCTTTTTTTCCTGGTTAGTGCTGCTCTCCATGATGGCATGGCTCTGTCTGGAATCCTGCTCGACTCCCTCTCCAGTGCTAAGCAGCTGACAGCTGTGAAGGGAGGAATGGATTCCCATCAGATGGCACAATGGATTAGTGACTTGTGCTGATGGAGTAGTGCACTGTCTGTTTTGTACGTCGGTCTTATTTCAGAGAGTGGTAACTTCTTCCTGTTTTGATAATCAAATAACTCTAAGTCTAGGGCAGAGCAACACAGGCTTCTTAAAGAACAAAGGGTTTTTATTCAAGGATGAAACCAATGTTTCGTACTCAGGTAAGATGACATATTATACTTAAAAAAATGGCAGCAGATTAGAAGTAAGGAGACTTGAGTATAACTCCTGGCTCTATCTCCAAGAACCTGTGGATTTGGGACCAGTCACTTCCTATATTTGAACCTCAGTTTCCACATCTGCAAAAATGAGGAGTTGATAAGACCAATGGTCCTGAGATTTGGGTAAACATCAGAATCATCTGGAGAGTTAAAACAAAAACTGATGTGTGGGCTCCACCTGTAGAGATTCTGATTTAATTCGACTATAGTGGGGTCCAGACTTAGGTAGCAAAACAAAGTTCCCCAGGTGATTGTAATATGCTATAAGGACTCAATGACCTCTAAGGGCCTTTCAAGCTCTGATATATTATGATAATTACAGTGAAACCATGCAGGTGTTAGGCAAAGCACTATTTTAATTGTTGCAGAAATACAACTCAAACCAGAATAAGGAAAAATAAAACGAAGATATTTAATGGCTCCAGGCTTCAGGGCTCCCCAGCTTGAACTTTGTTTCCTTCTGTGGTTTGATCTTATTTTTTCCTTGATGCAGTTTGGCTTCCCATATGTTCTGGGTCCACCTATTTCAGAATCCCCAGGGGGAAAAGGAGCCGCTTTCTCTGATGTCTGTATATCAACTCCAGAGATGGGCTGTCATTGGTCTTGCTTGGATCGTCTGTCCCCTACTTGGTTTATTGGGTTATATGATTGACAGTCCCACTGTAAGGCAGCCATGGAGATATCCTACCCAGACCTCTCTTCTCTAGAACTTGCTGTGGGGAGCATAGCTGATTGACTGCCTCTAGCTTCACACCTTTGGATCATATCAGGCAACATTTTCACTGGGCTGCTCCCAGCCAATGACAGAGCACAATGGGGGTACTCAAACGAGGGCATTCCTGCCTGCTGAAGGATACCTTTAATGGGCTTTAATGAGTTCAGGGACTCCACACTGGCCCACTCCGCACTGGCCTGGCTGAGACTCTCTCAGAACTGCAGTATAGTCTGAGGTCCTTCCTACCCAATTCTTCCTTCCCTTTTGCCTTTTACAGATGTCAAACCTGCATCACCGTCTGAATGTAGGTTCTTGCTGCCTATTTCTACTCTCTCCTTCTTCATCCTTCACAGGTGTTTCCTCCAGTAAATCTCTTCTTTCAAATCCCAACTTGGTGTCTACTTCTTGGAGGACCTGAACTGATTCAGACTAGAACCACATGGAATGGGGATGAGATGATTCACCTAAGGAAGGGATGTCAGGTGTTAAAAAGAAAACACATGCCCACTACAGGCTGCGTCTTTGGGTCTCTGTCCAGTATGGGTCTCTCTATGGAGAGGATACAGAGCAAGTGCCAAGGTACAGAGCAACTAGGCATGTTTCAAGCCCTCTGAGGTCTTCTAGAGGAGGACTGATATTCCTAAGGGCCAGTGAAGCCCCCAGGGATCAAGACAAAGATATTAGGTCTTGGTTTGTTGAAGTTTACTAAAAGGACTTAATCTAGATGCACATCCAGTGTTATTACATGTGTCATTCTGGGCCCTCTACAGACATCAGCCATGGAGACACTTGTCTTACTAACATTGTACTACCCATTTGATGTTTCCAGAGCCATCTTATTTTTTTAATTAAAAAACAAACAGACAAACAAAGAAGTACAGCCTTTATCTTCTTACCATTTGAAATTGATAAAAGCTAATGTTTTGTTATATGTGCTTCATATTTGTTTTTTGGTTGGTGTGTAATGATTCCATTTTTTAAGGGGAACTTTATCAGGACCAAGAAATGCATGATTTTTGGTGGAGAGTAAGTAGAATTCTTCCACTACTCTTCAAGCCTTAGCCTCAAGATATCTACCCTGTGATCTCATTGATTTTCTTGGAGATAATCCATTCTTTCTTTCTTTGGGGAAAATTATTTAAGAGCCTATTATTAACATTTGAGTATTCCTGAGAGAAGTTACTTTTAAATTTGGTCATCTTCTATAAGCTCTTCAGTGTGAGCTACTTACTGGCTCTGATTTCCATCTGGCAGCTTGCTGAGAGCAGGAAGAGGAAGGGACAGTGCAACTTCAGTGAATTTGGGGGTGAGCAGCAGAGATATATGGAGCACAGGATGCTGTCTCCACAGGCTGGCTTTGAGGGCCACAGGAGTCATGGGTGTGAGCTATCAGGAGCCCCTGGCACCTCTGGAGGGGCACTATGAGGTAAGGAAATGGGAGCTTGAAGAAGAAATGGGGGAGGCGGAGGTTTTTTGCTTTATGATTTTTGCCAAGTACCTGGTTTGGACTCTGCATTTGCAGGAAAATGTGCAAGAGGTACAGTGACATCCTGAGCAGAACAGGTGGTCACAACCTCCCCTACTTCTCTCCAGCTAGAAGGAGGCTAATGTCCAGTTCCTGGTGAGGCCCACTCAATTCACCAGGCAGAGCATGATGGTCTGAGGATCTGTGCCAACTCTTCTGCCTGGCCAAGCTGTGAGACCAACTGTTCCTTCTTTTCCAAGCATTGAGCTGCTTATGGACTTTGCTCCTTTGTTTAGGAATTGTATCCAAATCCTTCTCTTCTGGATTTGCTTGATCTCCAAGCCTGAAGTCAAGCCAGCATTGGCTATTATCTATTCTCCCAACCACACACTTCACCATAACAACCACACCACACATTTATGACTTCACTTCTTATTTTCAAGGGGCTTCTACATATTCTACCTGATTCGATACTAGAAACAAACCTCTACATTGGATTGGGCAGGTGTTATCACCTGTTTGGTAGGTGTAGGCCTGAGGTCGAGAGAAGTTAATATAAATTTAGTGTCAGAGCCAGGAGCCCAACTTCACCATCTTCTTCTATAGTCCATTGACACCAGTATGTTACCTGTTGGGAAGAAAATGCACATTCTCACTTCCTATTGGACCAAATTTAAACTCCTACAGGATTTTTATCTTCAGTTCTTTGCTCTCCAGTAGCCAAATGAAGGAAAAGGGGCATTAACATGGTGGGTCCCAAGGCCACTTGAGCAAAAGTAAGAACTTGTAGGAGCAGATGGTCATGTCTGTGATTTGATAGGAGGAACATAAGAGCAGGAATAAGAAACCTGAATTTTCATCTTTTCAGTGAATTAGTTCTATGATACTTATTAAACTCAACCTCTCTGAGCTTTGCTCTCTTGTTAAGCAAGATTAATAACCTGTCATTTGTATCCTATAGAGTTGATAAGACAATCAGATGAAACTATAAAGTAACACTGTATTTAAAATTATAAAGCACAATTCAAATAAAAAAATGTTTTTGGCATTGTTTTTAATTATTTTCACATAGAAGGACTAAAATATCTGTTGGAGGAATAAATGAAGAAAGGAATGAATGATTTGGCTCTTCTGAATACTCTCCATCTTTATGAGCTCTTATATTCTATTAACTTCTCCAGTCCCTCCTTCTTCCCAGTACCTCATTGATTGAGGGTAGATTGTCTTTTCCCCTTTTCCTTTAACTGGATGTCAGTCTGGCAGGCACAACCTTGGTCCCAAAAGTGTGTGGATAGTCACCAACCACTATTCATGATTGTCAATGACGGCCCCTCCTCATGCCCTAAAACACTGAGAGAATACTCTCTGAACCAAATGGCCTCACCTCCCACTCCTGTTCTTCCCGCTCCCTAGCAGTTTCTAAGAAGTTGTCACGAAGTTTGGCCAATAATGAAACTCTTAGACACTACAGGGGAACAGACATTGACTGAAAGAACCTTAGAGCTAAGAAGTCCTGCGAAACCATCTTAACCACTCTCCTAATTTTATGGATGCAACTGCTGAGGTTCACAAAGATGAAAGGCCTACATTGGGCTCACTCAGCTAATTAAGGCAAGAACCACTAAATTCAAGACTCTCAACTTACCAGTGCAGTGGTCTTTCCAATTTATACTTCTATGAGGAGGCTCCAGAAAGAGAAAGCCAAGGGAACTCCTAGGACTGTCTGTACTTGAGGCTTTCCTTAGATAGAAGAGTGAATTTCAAAGGATCTGTCTCTGTTGCTGTCGCCTCCCAATTTTGAAGACCTCTCTTTAAAAACTTCAGCCCATGCAGTGCCCTCCAGTGGTATATCCTGCTGAAGCTAACTATTCTAGGCAGTATTATTTTTCTGATTTAACCTTTAGGGGAGTCAAGATTTAATGCCCATCTTCTTGTTTGTACACTTTTTATGATTTGTTTCATTAGAAGGTGAATTCAGTTGATGACTCACCTGGAGAGCTTATTGAGGAAAATCTTAGAGTGTTGATCCTAACTTTGTTGAGTAATTTGGAAAATAATGGGGAGGGGTGGTCTCATCATTTGAACAAACTAGAGCAGGCTGAGAAAACTTTCAATGGTCATATTTCTTTTTTGGGAGAGGGAGGTCAATGCTTTTTTTTTTAAATTGAGGTATAATTAACATACAACATCGTATTAGTTTTGGGTATATGACATCATGATTCAACATTTGTATACATTGCAAAATGATCACCACAACATATCTAGCCAACATCCATCACCATACCTAGCCACAGAATTTGTTTTTCTTGTGCTGAGAACTCTTAAGATCTATTCTTTTAGCAACTTGCAAATATGTAATACAGTATTATTAACTATAGAAACCACGCTGTACCTTGTATCCCATGATTTATTTATTTTATAACTGGAAGTTTGTACCTTTTGACGCCCTTCACCCATCTGGCCCACCTCACACCCTTCACCTCTGGCAACCACCAATCTGTTCTCTGTATCTATGAACTTTGTTGTTGTTTTTTTTTTTTTTTAGATTCCACATATAAGTGAAATCATATGGTATTTGTCTTTCTCTGTCTGACTTATTTCACTTAGCATAATGCCCTCAAGGTTCATCCATCTTGTTGCAAATGGCAGGATTTCCCCATTTTTTATGGCTGAATAATATTCCATTGTATATATATATATATACCACATTTTCTATATCCATTCATTCATTGATGGATGCTTAGGTCGTTTCCACATCTTGGCTATTGTAAATAATGCTGCAATGAACATGGGGATGGATATATCTTTTCAAATTAGTGTATTAGTTTTCTTTGGATAAATACTCAGAAGTGGAATTGTGGGATCATGTGGTAGTTCTATTTTTAATTTTTTAATTTTTTGAGGAAGCTCCCTGCTGTTTTCCACCAATGCTTGTTATTTCTTGTCTTTTTGTTAATAGGTGTAACGTGAGATCTCATTGTGGGGTTTTTTTGTGTATGTGTGAGGAAGATCAGCCCTGAGCTAGCATCCATGCCAATCCTCTTCTTTTTGCTGAGGAAGACTGGCCCTGAGCTAACATCTATTGCCAATCCTCCTCCTTTTTTTCCCCAAAGCCCCAGTAGATAATTGTATGTCATAGCTGCACATCCTTCTAGTTGCTGTATGTGGGATGCCACCTCGGCATGGCCAGACAAGTGGTGTGTCAGTGTGTGCCCGGGATCCGAACCCGGGCCACCAGTAGCAGAGCGCGTGCACTTAACCGCTAAGCCACGGAGACGGCCCCTCATTGTGGTTTTGATTTGCATTTCCTTGATGATTAGCAATGTTGAACATCGTTTCATGTACCTGTTGACCATCTTCTTTGGAAGAATGTCTATTCAGACCCTCTGCCAGTTTTTTAATTGGATTATCTTTTTGCTATTGAGTTGTATGAGTTCTTGATATATTTTAGATATTAACTCCTTATCAGATATGTGATTTGCAAATATTTTCTCCCATTCACTAGGTTGCCTTTTCATTTTTCGGTAGTTTCCTTTGCTGGACAGAAGCTTTTTAGTTTCATGTAACCCCCCTTTTTTATTTTTGCTTTTGTTGCATTTGCTTTTGGTGTCAAATCCAAAAAAACATCGCGAAGACTGATATCAAGGAGCTTATCAGTGGTCATATTTCTACTTTCCAAGGATTTGAGGTTTTGAGTGTGCTAGTTAGCCCAAGGAACATCCTAAGTTGTTCTTTAGGGAGTTTGGACCTCTAATCTCAATTATACTTATAAAAAGTTTCTGAAAGTACAGGTGTTAAACAGACTATCCCACCCAGAAGTGACCAGGTGTGGTCAAGAGGTCAAGGGCAGTCCTTAGCTCTTTGAGTTCAGGGTGACTTTAGCCAGCATCTTTGACTGGTCATAAAATATTTTTGATTTCTCTTGTGCAACATAATTCCTAGCTTGGTGCAATAAAAAAGTACCCTAACAAGAATATTCAAAGAAGATAAGTGGTCACTTTGGAAATGGGGTGATTTTAGGAGTGCTCAGGAAGACTCCAAGTCATAACCAGATACTACCTTAGTCATGGAAAAGTATAATTACTGAAATTCTTTATGTTTACAGAGTATAATAGAAATTACAATGTGCTTTCATATTTACGATCTCTTTTAAACATTCTTTCTTTCTTGATTTATTCAAAAAATATTTCTTGAGTTCCTATTAAGTCCCTGGCACTGTAGGTAAGAATTGTTATAAACATTTTACAGATCAGCTGAGGGATAGTGGCTCAGCTAAGCAGGGAGGAACCAAAGCTTGGACTCAGGACCTTCTGATTTTAGGTTCAGTGATCTTTCTCATACATGATGTGCTTGGTCTCCTGACTTATGCTGTAGGCTCAATTCCTTCAGAATTACACTGTATACTCACAGCATGAAACAGTCAAATAGATACAAAAGGTCAAACTTTGGATTTGAATATTGCGGAGTAAGCATGTAGCTAGTTGCTGAATTTTTCACTTTTTAACTGTTTGTGTCCATTCTGATTATTCCATGCCCATACCATACTGGTTGGTAAGTATTTGAACATCACCTGGTTATGACTTCATCACATGTCAGGCTATGTTGTCTTTGTTTGTTGTTGTTGTTTTTAATTTAAGAAAACTTTTTAATTATGGTAAAATACACATAACGTGAAATGTACCATCTAAACTATTTTTTAAGTTTACCGTTTAGTGGCATTAATTGTGCTACTGAAGTGGAATTGCTGGATTACGTGGTAATTCTATTTTTAATTTTTTTGAGGAATTACCACACAAGTTTCCATAGTAAGTGCACCATTTTACATTCCCACCAACAGCGCACAAATATTCCCTTTTCTCCACATCCTCACTAACATTTGTTTTCTGCTTTTTTTTTTAATTTTTAAATTTTTAAATTTTTTATCGTTTGCCATCCTAATGGGTATGAGGTGGTATCCCACTGTCATTTTGTGGTCAATTTCTTTTTAAAAACAAAGTAAAAGCTGTGTGATATTAAAAAGTTAAATAATGCATTTCTAAAAGGCTTATAACATCCTTGTCCCTATCCTGTCCATCTTTGCCCCTCAGTCCTGCTCCCCAGAGGCAACCCTTTCCAACTCTTAGTTTTTCTGCTGGTCCTTGAATCCATAATCCTAAATAATATGCTAATACTGTTTTTTTTTAAATCTGTTTCAGTCATTATTATTTTCTAATTATAGCAAACGTTTAGCATTCTTCAACTACTCTCTTCTATTCCACCCATTCTCCCAATATAGTTATGTAAATATGTTTAGTTAGTTCAATATGACTAAGTATTTTTTACTTCTGAGCTATGTATTGTGCATAAATTGTTTCCTTTCTTATATACATTTTTGTTTTTTCCAGATTAAATAATTGCCTCATGTTAAAATTTAGTCAATTTCCTATGTATCTATTGCTAATTCTTCCCATATACTCCAATGGTTTCTTATTATAGGTTTTTATAGAGTCAAACATATCAGACAATCCACAATTTCCATGTTTTTCTGGAGGTGCTCCTCCTGGAGCCCTCTGTTCTCACACTCCTCCGACCTAGATGCATTGTTTTCTTTTTTTCTTTTTTGGTGAGGAAGATCAGCCCAGAGCTAACATCTGCCAATCCTCCTCTTTTTGCTGAGGAAGACTGGCCCTGGGCAAACATCCATGCCCATCTTCCTCCACTTTGTATGGGACACCTGCCACAGCATGGCCTGACAAGCGGTGCGTCAGTGTGCGCCCGGGATCTGAACTGGCGAACCCCAGGCTGCCGCAGCAGAGCGCAAGCACTTAACTGCTTGTGGCACCGGGCTGGCCCCTAGATGCATTGTTTTCTAACAGGCTGTGTTGTCTTTGAACTGAACTAGCTGCTCAGTGTTGAGACTGATGTTGGCCAGAACTCCTCCAGCTCCTTGTTCACTCAGGTATGGTTTATTCATCTTTTGAACCCGTTTTTCAAGTGTACTCTGGGGCCCAACCCTATGCCAGGCTCTGGAGATGTGTCAGAGGGGAAGTGTGGAGAGAGGACTCTACAAACCTCAGTTTCCTCATCTCTTAAATTGGAATAATAAAGTTTATTTCACAGAGTTTTTCTGAGAATCAATTAATATAAGGTTTTTGGAAGCACTTAATAGATGGTAACACATGAGAGAAATAAAGGGCGACGTTATTTTATGCAGGAAAGAGTAAAACAATGATTGCATGTGGCATCCTACGATACATGTAGGCAGGTACACTGATCTCTAAGCTTCTCTTGTGGGAGCTGGGTGCTATTCTTCGTTATATTCTTGGTCCCCTTCACCACGTCTGACACATGATATGTGTTTGAAGAAAGAATAAATTAGTTAAGTAAGAAAATAAGCGAGTCAATGCCAAAGGAAAAGTACAGAAAATTAGTCCTATGGAAGTTCACAGAAGTGAACAGGTTTAATTTAAGGGGGACCTTTCTAAAAATAGAACTACTAACCATGGACTGAATTGTTACAAGATTATCACAAATGGAGGTAAATTTCTTGCCCTAGAAGTGTTCTAGAGAAAGCTAGAGAAACCACCTGTCAGAAATCTTCTGTACTGCATGTAATAAAAATATAGTAATCTAGAACTTGTGTATAATGCCTACATATTTTCAAAGTAATTTTACATTAATCTTTTCATTTGATTCTTACTATGATTACAGTACTGTGAAAATGACTAGGCATTTTCCATGCTAGGCACTGTTCCATATATTTATTAATATATTAATTATTATATTACTATAATACATATAAATTCATTTAAGCCTCACAAAACCTGTGAGGCAAGTCACTATTATTGTTCCTATTAGACAGACAATGAAACTAAGCAGCAAGAAGTGAAATAGCTTCCCTAAGGTCACATACCTTATAAACGGCAGCACCAGGATTTGAATACATGCCATCAAAGCCAGCATCTGTGCGTTCTTAACCATTACACCATGTGGTAGAGAAGCAAACTCTCATACCTGTCTGGCCCTGGCCTGAGATGTACACAAGTCATGTAGGCACACCGGAGAGTGGTTGCCCCATCTAAAGAAGGCAGCTGACCCTCAATTCCAGGCAACTTTTGCCATGCTGGAATGCATGTTCAGTGTTGCCAAATCTTCTGGATTTTATATGGCATCATCTAGTTTTTAAACGTCAATAAGTAAATAGTTGCTTTAATATCTATGTGTGTGTGTGCATACACACACACACGTATATATATGTGTATATACACACACACATATGTATATATGTATGTATATGTTTATTAAAGCAATGTTCACACCAAACAAACCTGTGGGCTGGGTTTGGCTTACATGCTCCACAAGCGTGTGACCTCTAACTTCACTGAAACCTAGGAAAACCCCACCTTTCTGACGCACAAAGAGAAGTTAAATGACTTGCTCAGGTGATAACAGATAGTTGACTCGACATAATGAAGGCCTGGCTTTTATTTCACTATGGTATCCATCCTGTACCGTGTTTACGTAAAGATGAGCTGAAGATAAGAGTATCTGCAGAGGGAGTCCCTCCTCTTCATGTGGAATACATCTCAACAGCCCTGCGGTAGATTAAAATGGCCACAGACTCTTCATTAGTCTTATCACTGAGAGATGGAGTCTAATTCTGCTCCCTTAGTGATTTGCTTGACCAAAAGAATGTGGCAGAAATGATGTTCTGGGACTTCTCGGATTAGTCATCAGAAGCCTTACAGCATCTGCCTGGGTGGGCCTTTTGGTACCCTTGCTCTTGGGATGCTTCCTCTGGAACCTGGCCACCTGCTGTGAGAAGCCCATGCCACATGGAGAGACCAAGTGTCAGCTCTCTGGCCAACAGCCGCAGCTGAGCTCCCAGCCATCAACCAGAATCAACTGCCAGGCATCCAGCCCAGGCTTCAGAGCAGCAAGGGCAGATACCATATTGGATGTGAATCCTCCCTCCTCAGCTGCCCCTGCCCCTCTGCCACCCCAGCTGGTGCTACGTGGTTCAGTGTTCAACTCCCCACTCCAGCCTTACCTAAAGTCCTGACCCGCAGAAGTGTGAGCCAAATAAAATAGTCAGTTTAATCTACTATATTTTGGGGTAGTTTGTTGCACAGCCATAGATAATTAGAACAATACCTTTAAGTAGTTACTCAGGAAAATATGCCAAAGTTACCTCCTCCTCTCCACCCCCTTTACTTTCAAGTTCTCCCATAGAAATTTCATTTACTGCTGGGAACTCACACAAGCCTAGCTGTGCAGAGAAGTCATTTTTGTAGAAGATGACTTGGGAGGTTCCATTTTCATACTGAATGCATTTGTCATTTGGACGCAGCTGACAGGTAGAAACCCTCAGCCAAAAGAAGTGAGTGATATATGGGTGTATGTGCCTGGCCATAGGAGTTATCACCCCAGCTCTGCGGGTCTTTGGAGACAAGCAGAGTTGGGAGGATGAAAGCGGTCTCTGTAATGACTCCAGGCTCTCTTAGGATGCCACCTGGATTCACAGCGTTGATTGGAAGTGACTGTTGTGGGAAAAGAGAGCAAAGCGTGGTCCCAGGGTTGCTGCGTCTGACAGCCTGACACTTGTGGATGTGTCAGACAGCGTGTGTTTGTATCCACCATGGGCGGCCCTTCATCTTCGTCTCACCATAAGCAGTGTGCCAGGGTCTGGGGATATAAAAATGAAGAAATATGCCTCTTTCCTCAAAAAGCTACAGATTAAAAGGACGTATGTATGTATACATACATACATACATACATATATCTCCTTTAAATATATACACATAGATACATATACATGTATATATACACACTCACACATATATACATATATGAGTAAAAACTATAATGAATTTATTACTTGGGCTGAACTTTGTAGAGTATAAACAGGAAATAGCTTTATATTCTCTTACCATTTCCTTCATCATGCTTTATCTCATTTCCCTTCTTTGCCTCTTGATGACATCTTGGGCAGAGTCTATAGCTGTCCAATCCCTTTTACTCCTTTTTGACAATGTAGAGTCCCTTCCAGGCATTCAAAAACCTAATTCTGTCCTTTCTAAAACTTCAAGATGACATCTAATTTAAAGCTTCTCTCCTTCCCTCAGAGGAGGCTAACTCGTGCATTGGTGACCAGGGTGGGGACCAGTGTGGTCTGTTTCTTCTTTCGTCCTTCACCTTCCCTGCTCCTGCTTCATGTTCCTTCAGGGTTAGGGTGGTGGAGGGAGAGATGAGGTCAGGTGTTAGACACTGGAAAGATAAGGGAGGCAACAACTTACATGGCTAATGGTTTGTAAGGCAGGCATCCGTGCCCTCTGCTGTAGCAGGTGTCCAAATGCTACAGGAGGCACGTTGATAGGTTGTTCATGGGACCTGCTATGGAGCATCACCAACCAACCTCCAACATGGGGATTTCTGAGTGCAGTTTCCTAATGCAGGGGCCACATTCTCTAGATGACCCCTGGCAACTGCTTTCTAACCCTTGTCCCTCTGAGGTCCGTCTACAGGCATCCAGCCTTTTGGGGTAGGATCTCATTAAGTTGCCTCCAGCTCAGCCATCCTCTGAGCTGTGTCTTTGGTCCACAGGAAACTCACATGCACTTGTCAGGCCCAATACTGCTCTAAAGCTGCCTGCTGCCCTCTCCTTGCCACCCCGGGCTGCTCTGGCCACTAGGCCGCCAGACTTCTCTGGGTGGGACTCAGGTTCCAGTCTTTCTGTCCACATATGTCTCCTAACTCAAGGTCTCCCAGGAATACTCACTCTCTGCTACACTTGGATCCCCGGCTGCTGTGAGGCCTATGACTCGGTGGCACAGTAATCGTCCACCTGGGGAGTGGGACTCCTGTCTCCCCTTCTGGCAGCCATGGCCAGGATCTATAGATGATGCTCTTCAAGCCTTCCTCTAGCTCCTTGATTGTGAAAAGCCAGGAACTTTCTATTCTTTCACCGAACCTCCTTTCACATTTCTAGTGTTCTTTCACTCAGCCTGGATGGTGTAGGGGTCTTCAGCTTCTCTCTGGAATGTGTGAATACTTATCTATTGTCTTCAGTTTTAGCCCAGACTCTAGGACAATGGGCGATGTCTCATTAAATACCAACTATTCCGAACCATGTTGATAACTGTTAAATGGAGCCAGACACTAACCAAGTTCAAGGGGAGGAAGAGGCAGGAGTGCCTCAGGTGGCCAGGCCTGGGGAGGAGTGAGCTCTAGAAGGACCAGAGGGATTTCATCAGGAAGGACAGCGAGGAGGGAATTCTAGGCAGAGGCATGAGAATAAGCTTGCTGACAGAGAGTTTGGCGAATTCAAAGCACAGCAAGTCTGCAAGTTGAGTCTGTGGGGGAACAGAGGGGAGTCCAGACAGCAGAGGCCACCTGGAGCCAGAGCAGGGGGCAGTGTGGCCACTGAAGGGCTGTAGGTAGGGGGGTGAGGTGACATCATTTCTAGTCAGAGGAGGACTAGGAGAGGAAGCAGGGAGAGTGGTTCAGAGACTGTGCCAGGCCTAGATGAGAGAGAACGAAGGCCTGCTTTAAGGCAGGATAGACATGGAGAGGAGGGCTGATTGGAAAAATGTCTTCAGACAGAGCCTGGTGATTGACTGGCTGTGTGGGACTCAGGGCTATGGGCAGGGGGTAAAACCTTGCCCAGGTCCCCCAGGTAATCCCATTTACCTTCAAAATTTTACCCTCTTACGTCTTCCTTAGATACCCAGTTGTCTTGTATTCTTGAATCTCTTCACCTTCTATGTTCCCCTCCAGAAGATGACAGACACAGGTAAATGGGTGGTAGGGTATGTATTCAGTGGTGGTGGTGCAGTTTCATATGGTGACAGTCTGTTTTTGGCCACCTCAGTAAGACTGAGTGAAGTAGGTGTATGAAAGTGTATTCGGTACATGTGTGTGGTGATAGGTTGTAATTAGTATTTTGGTGGTGAACATGATGTAATCTATGCAGAAATAGAAGTACAATGATGTACACCTGAAATTTTTACAATGTTATAAACCAATAAAAAAAATAATAAAAAATAAAAAATAAATTAAAAAAATAAAGTCAGGAATAAAAAAAAAAAAAAGAAAGTGTTCTATAAAACTCTAACCCGAGAAAATGTAGGGAGCTCTTATTTTTCAGCAGTTATTGTTTGTGCTACTCATTTGGCAATTAATCATGAACTACCTGTGACATTTCTTCTCTTGTTATCTGGAATTGTTATTTAAGTCTATAAATCCGCTTGCCCCATCCCTCGGGGCTCTATTCCTTGGTTTCCAAGGTGACAGCTAGCTAGCAGGTATGCTAAACTGTTAGTTGCTACCGTAGGAGGCAACTCCGAGTAATGCCATGCATTTTAAACCTAGTAATGTTCAGGCTTCTTTAGGAAGAAAAAAAAATATTTCGGATCCAAAGTATTGCCCTAGGTAATTTTAAATTATAACATTAATTGAATAGGTATGTAGACTGCTTGAATGTACCAGATATGTTACGTTACTTTATGTACTTTCATTCAGATTAAATAAGACTCTGAGCTCTCATCCGGCTAGGCCAGCAAGAAATTGAATCTTAGTCTTATTACGGCTCCCCGCATCTTAGCTAACACATCTACTAAAAGTCATGCAAAGGTCTTGGGAGGGTCTTAGGTAGTGACAAAGCATGTAACCCATTGGTCCTACTAGTGATCAATGAGATGGCCTCATCCAAGTTCTCAAGGCGACTTAACGTCTACTTCTCTGCTCTCTCTAAACTATGTTTGGGGCCCAGGAATTGGACCCTAGATCCCTAGGATCCAATTCTCCAAGGTGCACTAAGCAGCCATCTCCCAAGCCCTTTCCTGGGAGGGAGTAGGATATGGATTTCTGTTGCTTGAGGGACCCTCAGAGCTTTACTTCCTCCCAGACTTGGGAAAATCTGCCATCACTTTCTCTACATCTTCCTCTCTCCCTAGCAAGGACCTTTGTCTCCTGCCTTCCTCCTCTGGTGTACTCAGCATATTTCCACAGTAACTGAGGCTTTCACAGAAAGCCCTGTGTCATGTGGTCTTCAAGCATCTTCAGATCTGGCGCCACAAATGCTCCTCATGTGAGAGAACACGGAGTATCTGATTACCCTCTGGAATGGAAGTGGTGGCCAGTGCAGACTGTAAAACACAACCTAACGTCTCAGTACATTCTCCTACCTCTTGTACAATCATAAAAGTAGATAAAAGTGTTTTAATGCCTATGGCTTTTAACACAATAATAAAAATAATAAAGTTTAAACAGAAACAAATATACAACCCAATAAAATTTATATTAGCAATGTTCGTCATATGTGATGATGGTATTTGAAGAAAAATCATCGTTCTGGGCATCAAGTGGCTCTGACTGCCATGGCACGGCCCTTTTGAGGTCAGCATGAGTGTACTATTATGTTTTGTGTGATGATGAATCAGTTTACCCACAGTTTTCTCGTATCAGCTGTTGTGATCACTTTTCATACAATCAGCTGTGATGCTATTTGGACTTCACATTGTGCTAAAATCATTATTTACATAATAAACAAGCTGCACTCTTTTTTTCATTATTTTGGGACAATTAGAGTAGTACCAATTGGTGCCAGCTTCATCACCAACACAGACACAAGCTTGGACCTGGAAATCATGGGATAGTGTTTGGTTATTAGATGGCCATTAAGATAAACCCATATATACTCATCATTTCAAAAACCATTGAAATGCAAGTACAAAATTAAGCATTTTTTGTATTGAATGCTTCAAATTCTGAACACCTGTCTATGAATCCAAGGCCCATGGAAGCCAATTTGGAAACATTGCTATAGTTGCATGGGTATTAACTCTGGAGTGAGACATAGTTGAATTTGAATTCTGCCTCAGTTTCCACATCTGTAGTATAGGAGTGATAATACTTGCCTTCTGTATTAGTTTGATAGTGCTTCCATAACAAAATATACAAACTCGGTGGTTTAGAACAATAGAAATGTATTATCTCACAGTTCTGGAGGCTAGAAGTCTGAAATCTAGGTGTTTTTAGGGCCAACCTTCCTCTAAAGACACTAGAGAAGAATCTGCTCCATGCTTCTCTCTCAGCTTGTGGTAGCCTCAGGCATTCCTTGGCTTTATAGATGCATCACTCCAATCCTCCATGTTCACATGGCATTCTCCCTGTGTCTTCACATAGTCTTCCCTCTGTGTGTCCGTCTCTGTGTCCAGATTTCCCCTTTTTATAAGGGCAAGTTCAAAGGGAACTCATGATCCCTCCCAGAGACACAATTCACAGTGATATTCATATTCATACTGGGTGTGGTTTGGAATTTCTGACACTGCAATGTGTCAATGAGAGAAAGGTCCTTTGCAACAGATCAAATTCCACTAAAATGGTTACTTACACTCAAGGCTAAGGCTGTCAGATTTCTCTATCTACCGTGTTAGTTTTCATAAACCACTTTGGACCAGATTGTGAGTCTTTTGATCGCATTCACTGCTCTATCAATCTCTACTGTGCAGCGGCTCCTGAGTGAATACCAGCTCCTCAGTCCTTCCAAGTTTAGGCTCTGAGTTTCTTTTGCTTTAAAGAAGCAGGCTGCTATATATTTTTTTCTTTATATATTTTTTTCAGTTGGATTTTGAGACTGAGTCTGATTCTCCTACAAATGAAGAAAATTAATGCCAAGCTTGTTGTTGTTAGTGCCATTAAGTGAATTCCAACTCCTAGCCACCCTGTGTACAGCAGAGTGGAACACTGCCTGGTCTTTTTGTGCCATCCTCTCACCTTCTGGCACCATATCAGACAATGCTCTGCTGCTATTCACAGGGTTTCCATGGTCAATTTTTTCGGAAGTGGGTGGCCAGATCTTTCTTCCTAGTCTGTCTTAGTCTGGAAGCTTCACTGAAACCTGTCCACCATAGGTGACCTGCTGGTATTTGAAATACTGGTGGCGTAGCTTTCAGCATCATGGCAACACACAGCTGCCACAGCATGATGACCAACAGATGGGTGGTGGTGTTCCCTGACTGGAAACAAACCCAGGCCACAGTGGTGAGAGTGCCAAACCTTAACCATTAGACCACCAGGGCTGGCTAATACCAAGCAAGGGGCAGTGAAATGAGGAACTCAGAAAGAGTTTGAAGGGAAGGGAATATGTGTGACACATTATTGTGGGCATGGTCAACTGCGTCCAAAGACTTTGAAAGTCTCTGCATTTTATAATACTGGGCTGTCATATTCTGTGCAGATCAGATTCTCAAAGAGAACCCTGAACAGTGGCCTTTGCCCATGGACATAAAAATTTTCTTTGTGGAGTCTCACGCCCATTAAAACAAGGAATGGATCCTGGCTCATCAGGCTGGCTGAGGGCTTTTATGTGATGGAGGGAGCGTAGGGGGACCAGCTTTATAGAGTGCCCTATCAGGTAGATACACATTTGACACAAGAACGCTGAGTTATCAAGTTTTCTCCAAGGGCAATCATATATCTTGGGAAT
This sequence comes from Diceros bicornis minor, assembly GCF_020826845.1. Taxonomy (NCBI): domain Eukaryota; kingdom Metazoa; phylum Chordata; class Mammalia; order Perissodactyla; family Rhinocerotidae; genus Diceros; species Diceros bicornis. Next base: position 35,654,847 of record NC_080755.1, read on the forward strand.
CCAGAGCCAAATTATATTTGACATTTCATTTAAAGCCTGAGACATCTTGATGTTAAACCAGAGTCTAAGAGTGCTAAAGCACAGGGCTATTCAATTTGACAGAGCGGATGTTTCTATTCCTATCTCACCTGCATGGGTAATAGACAAGTCCTGATAGTTTTCCTTATTTCATCCAGATGAAAATCACTGAGTTAGCTCACTGCCAAAATGACACTAGCTCAAAGTTATTTTCTCTCTGGCAATGTGGAGAGAGCACATCTGGAGTCATTTGGAAGCTGCATCGTGGTTGGTATTATTTATGCAGTGGGTAACAAAGCTATATTTACCTGGCTTACACTCCAGATTGAAGACGTAGGGATGTGTGTGAGTGGAAGATACATGAATAAGCCCATCAGGTGACATTTCCTCCAGATGGAGGGGGCAGAGAAGGAGGAAGCTGGGAGAATTGCCTTTAACTCAGGGTGGCGGCAATTTTCTTTTTATGAGAATTTTATACTTGTCTTTGTAGATTTTGGAAGGAGGACAAGGAGGAGAAAAAGGGATAAAAAGAAGGCTTTTGTAGCCCTGTATTTTCCAGAGGATGTGGAAATAAAATAATTTATTGTCTAAAAATAAGAAAAATTTAGACATATTGGCATGGTGGTATGCAACATGTATATATTTCATAAAGAAATGTGCATATGTTGAGAGACAATGCTCAATTTTTTTTTACTAAGGGGAGTACATGATCAAAAACCTTTGGAGATAACTAGCCAATAGCCTGTACTGATTGGTATGTTCAGTTATTGTCTAAGGAAGTTGAAAAAACAGTCAGTCCATCTGGAAGTCAGTAATTATTTTGTGAGTACCCAGTATATAACAGGTCCTGTACTAAACTTTGCAGCAGAAATCAAGAATGAATGATGGTCTTTGCCCTCAAAATACTCTCATAATGGAGAAGAGTTAGAGGAATAAGCTGAATCTCATGTGAGTGACTGAGGGCCGGGAATATGCGTTCATCTTTCCACGCCCAGTGTCTGTGTCGAGCCTGCCAAGTAGGATTAAGAACAGTTTGTGGAGTGAAGGAGTGAATGACCAAGTGAATAAACAAATGAAAAAGTGCTCTGTCAGCCTGAAGCTAAGGGAGAACACACAATGGACTTGGCTGCAGCCGTCACAGAGAACTTGAAAGAAAGAAGGAAAACTTAACGAGCTCGAGTTCCTGTTTTGTCTGTGAACTTCTATAAATGCAGCCAGTTTCTTTTTCAGAGGCCCCAAATAGGACCCAGTGGCCAAAAACCCTTCTCAAAGCATGAGAGCAGACACGTCGATCTCTCAAACACCATCTATCATGGTACTTCCCTGCTCCAAAATGTCCATTTTGCCTCATTTATCATCTCTCTCTAAAAAAATATCCTTGTAAGGTTACAACCAGATGCTATAACACCGGTAGAGGTGTATTGTTGAATCTTAGAGAAAGAAAAAAAAAAACAGAGCACATCCTCATCACCCCGAAGTCACTGATGTTAGTGCCTTGTTGCACACCATCTGTGCATATCCACAATGTTTTACACCAAAATGAGATCATGCCGTATATACTGTTCTGCAACCCGCTTCGTTTTTCAGTGATGATGTCCACCTTTTCATTTTATTAAATTTTCAACTCATTAAGTATTCTCCCAATGACATTCAAATGATTTTTGCAGTTTGTTTCTCCACGATCACTCCAGCAACATTGAGCCAGGTTGTTTTGTCCCCTAAGCAGCGGCACACTACAGCTGCCGTGTACTGTGCACAAGGAACTTTGTGAGCTGTTTGATGTCACACAGGGAGCTTGAAATTACCATGGTGGGTGTGTTTACAATGTGGAAATTGGCAAATACTGCCATTTGGGGCCTCCCCATCAGTCTGAACTGGTTGTGAAGCATTTAGCCGTGTACCCTTGCCTCTAGTATTTTTAATCTAGCATAGCACCCCCCACCCCTTTTTTCTTGTGACACTGACTTGTTAAAGAGAGCAGGTCAGTTGTCCTATAGAATGTACTACCTTCTGCGTTTATGTGGCTTGTGGCGTCATTTTGCTCACATGTCTCTTATATCCCATGCATTTCCCATATACTGAAGTTATGTCAAAAGTCATAATGGATTCAATTTAAACATTTCTGGCGGATTTTAGCTGATTTTAGATATATAATATTATAGTACGCCAGAAGACACATAATATTTGGTTGACTCATCATTAGTGGTACTAACATTGACCTTGGGATGAAAGTAATGACAATTCAGTCCCTCCATTATAGAATTATGTTTTTCTTTTGGGACTGGACAGTAATCTGTGTAGTATTACTTTGCACCCTATGAATGTATTACCGTACAAACCATTCACCTACTGGTTTTGATACCAACTGATAATTCTTGCCTGAAGCAGTTAATTTACTTAGAGTTTCTAAAATGTTTTAAAAATTCCACCACTCCTTCATTTGTTAGCTGACATTCCTATGTAAAGAACTTTCCCTCACCAAGTGGGCTGTTTTATTCTCCTGAAATCCAGTCCTTACCAGAAAGGCAAGATAAATGATCAATTCTTTCCTTTATTTTCCAATTTTCAAAGAGAAGAGTTGTTTTAATACTTACCTCAAATGATGACAAATGAGATTTCGATGACTTTCGTTTTTATAGTATCATTATGTACTCATTGATTTTTCATTGATTCAATCTGTTTCAATCCACTGAACTCATTATTCTTTTTGAGGTCCACATTGTCACAGCTTTGACTAGTGGTGGCCTCTCCACGTTGGCTCCTGGGCCTGATTGGCACAGCCCCATTAATCTTTGCAGGTTCCCTCGCTTTCTCCCTTTGCGAACTCAACAAGAGAGCTCAGGCTCACCTTGCTTATTTTTTCTCCCAGACTGTAATCAGCCATTTCTCCAAAAAGCCGTTGTTTCCTTTCATGCGGAACAGTAAGAGAGGCCACAATCTGGGCGTGAGGGATGTCCATTGCTGTTGGGATTACATTGCTTCTGGCACATTGCAGAGTCTTTACATATATATTTAAAAAGTCATGAGCTCATATTCATAACTTAAAATATTAACATTAGAGTGTTTTCACTTACTCTTTTATTGTATATTTGTATTTTTTTTACACTGAAAGTTTTGATTTCTAAAACATCATCAACATAATTACTTGTTTAACCTATATTAAAAATAGTTTGAAAATACTAATGCCAATTTTACAACAAACAGTTTAATTCCCGAGGGAAGTTTATTTTTTTGTGTGTGGTTCTTTTTTCCTCAGACTATCTCACACTAAGTATTCACAGTCAAAATACTGTGTTTTCAAGTCTTTTGAATAAAATCCTTTCACTGTTACCAATTTGATATATAGTTAGGTTCATTTGTTTCGATTTGTTTTCAATTTGAGGCATTTTTTTTCTAATTTAATTTTCTTGAGAAATTAATGTATCTACATAATTCAAAGGTCAAAACAATACAGAATGAATACACAGAAAAGACTTGCTTTCATTTTCCCCTCGCCAATTTCACGCCATTATTTAACAATTAGCTTCTGTTCTATCGTTCCAGTGTTTCTTTTTATGTATATTTTTCCCCATTGACTATGTATACCATTCTGTGTCTTGCTCTTTGTTATTCTACAATATTTATTGTCAATCTTTCCATATCAGTTCATCAACATTGTCCTCATTCTTTTTGACCTCTGCAGAGCTTTCCTTTGTGAGGTTCTATCACAGGTGATAAAGGGAGAATAAAGGCAGAAGAAGGCGAGTTGAGAAAGCGAAAGCCATGCCCTCTTACTTGGGGGGCATCCCAACAAAGCCAGAGACAAGGCAGAGTGGGAAAGGCCAGGATTATGCCAGGTGGAAAAAAGGGCATGTGTTGGGCTCGAAAGTGTTTTCTCAGCTTATGCCAAACAGCTGCCTTCCTCTTAGTGGCTACAACTTTCTCTGGTAACTGAGTCCTGCTCACTCAGTATGATGGAGTAAGGCTCTCTGTGCTATGGTGAGCCTGTAAATGAGAAGGGCCAACATTCCTTAGCAGGTATCAAGGCCTCCTCCAAAGGAATCTGGTGACAGATGAGAGGTTGATGAAGTCAGGTTGTGTCTCCTGTATAGAAGGAGCCTGATAATTTGGCTCACTGAAGTTGTTCCTTATGATTGCGTCCTGAAATTTTGTGCCTAATTGATGAAGAAGGGCTGATACAAAGTACAAGAATACAAAGTTTATAGCCGTGTTCACTTATTACTTCTTTCATTCGTGTATTCAACATACACTTATTGACTGTCTACTATTTTCTAGCAACTTAGCTGGGCTCTGAATATGTAAAGAAAAATAAGATGTTATCCTGTCTTAAGGATCTTCTAGTATAGAGCAGTGGTCCCCCAGTTTTTAAAATCTCATACCCCAGCACTAAACACTTTTCAGCATGCATCCCAGTTATCCTTATGTATTCATAACGTAACATACTTTGCTACTCTAATATGAACTGTATAAAACTTATACAAAAGTAAACCTTACAAAGGGTTTATAAAAATATAAATGGAAGTTATCATACTTTTTTCCTCTTAGAATGGTTTGTGGAACTTATTGACTACAATACCGATGTGATATGGGCTTTTGGACATCCTGTTGGACATCCAAGTAGAAACTAGGCCAATTAAAACAGAACTTGTCAAGGTTCTTCTTACCTGGGTACCCAGGTACCAGGATCTTGCCTCTAGTGTCAACATGGAGTTGCCAGTTCAACTAAACCAAACAGACTTTTTTCTTTTTTTAAACTGAGACTTAAGACAACAAAAAGATTTTTTGTAGGGAGGAAAATGACTATATGCAATGTATATCCCCTACCTAAAGGCAAAGGCTCCTGAAATTGGCCCCCAGTTGGTCAGTCATAGAGAACTGGTGATGATCCTAACTGGTGTAGTTAAGGGGCCAGTTTGAGTCCAGGCTGTATTTTCTTCTGGGAGCACCACAGTATTCTTCTGTTAGTTAATGCTAGTGCGTCTTGCTGTTGATTCAAAGGCACTATTACTAAGGCATAGTCTGTGCTTAAACACTTAGTCAAATAAAGCCTTTAAATACTGAACCTCTATTGGTCAAGTTTGGTGGAGAGTTTTTTGCCTCTCCAGTGGTCTCTGAGAATTACTGCGTTCAGCTCTGTGATGCTGCAACTTTTTGTGATGGGTCTTCTTGGTAAAGTAGATTCTCTATGAATTGTGGTGTTTTGGGGTTGGGGTGGTGTGGAAGACTCCATTTTGCAGAAAGGCTTACTCCCCTCTTGAAGTCCTAGTTGAGTGAGTTCCCTCATTGTCTAGAAACTTGAGCACCATGACATTTCCTGCAGACATTAATCTCCATGTCAACAGCAAATTAGGACACTGTGTTAATCACTCACGTCCAATATTTTGTGAGTTACAATAAGATGGAGATATTGGTGCTAAATCTGAAATGTAAACTTTTTTTTTAACTTCAGGCTTACTACCACGATTTGAAGAGAAATTTAAAGTGTTTTTCAAGTGTTCCACAGGAGATTTGTTTTAGAAGAAATAATGATTTCTGATTTCCACAGTTGTTTGTACATAAATGAATGCTGCTAAAATGGTTGGAAATCATTTACAAATATTGTTTAAATATCTCTCCCTCCAGCCCCCAGCAATTTACTTTGCAATATTAACTTACTTAGCAAAACTCCCCTCACAGACAACTTAGAAGGAGATTTCAGCCTGAGTCAGAGTTATTCAGATTTTAAGTGTTAAAATCCAAAATATGGAAGCTTTAGTGAACTTTAAGGCTTGTTTTAGGGTTAAGCTGACAAACAGCAAGGAGCCAAGCCTGGTGATGAGAGAGAAGGCCTCTGATGGAACGGCTCGGCAGGCTCTCTGTTCTCTCTTTATGGGCTCTGCTTAGCGCTCTCTTGTGAGTCCCCATTTGCAATATTAACATAATAACATTCACATACATATATTTATAGGATGCTTCCTTCCAAAGGAGGAAAGACATTAAGATTAAGCCAAGTATTTTTATTTCCCCAACCATATTATGAACAAAACAATTGCTTTTCTTTGTCTCTGGAGTGGAAAGCCACAGTTGTCTCAAAGTCACCCAACTATGTTGGGGATAAAAGTGACAGAAATGTTGGCATCATTTTAAAGTGAAGATCAAACGATGTAACCTTGATACAACTCTTGGGATTAACGAAAATGAGTTCAGAAAGTAAAGTTTTCTTAGGGAGCATTCAGTTGTCCATATGGCATTAACCAGCAGGGAGATGGTGCCTTCATTGAGATGCCCATCGTGTCTTGTTATTTGCAGCAGCATCCAAGCATACTTATTGGCTCTTCACCAGATACTGTGTGATGTATACACATATCCTAAGCACTCTGTAGCCGAACCTCCTCTTGTAGCCCTTTCACAGTTGCAGCTTATGTTTATTTGTGTGATTATTTTATTAATGTCTGTATTCCCTCAGACTATGTGCTCCATAAATGCAGAGACCATTTCTGATTTGTATTCAGTTTCTGCACAGGAACCAGCAGATAGTAGTGCTAAATACTTACTGGTAGAAGGAAGGAAAGGAAAGGAATGAAAAGGAAAGGAAAGAAAAAAAAAAAAAGAAAAGAAGGAAGGAGGACAGGAAAGAGAGAAGGAAGGAGAAAGAAGGGAAAGGCTGAATACAAAAGGTACAATGCAGCTGTAGTCTTTGAGCTCTTCGTTGGGTCTCTTCAAATGTTTTGCAGAGGCAGGTGTATTTTTAGTTACTCAGAGCCTTCAGATGCTAGGATGTGAGTAGGGTGACCATAGTCCTATTTGCCTGGCTCAGTCCCCATTTACTCGTGTTGACCTGGTGTAATTATTCAAAGAGTCCCTTTCCAGTTTCAAAAGTGTCCTGACTTGGCCGACAAATTATATGGTAATCCTAGGCAAGGGGATGTGGAAAATGGGATCTGTTAGCACTTAGCTTTCCCCTGGCATTCTTAGCAGGCCTGGTACTTTTCTGTTTTTATGAAATATGGACCCAGGCTACATCCCACATGGCTTTGTAGAGGAGGAAAAATAATTTTCCCTCTACCCTACTGAGTTGTTGGCTGAGACTCCTCTAATAAGAAAAAAAATAAACGGAAGGTTATTAACATGTATACTTCATATATACATGAGAGATACCCAGGGAAAAATGAGTAGCTCAAAGAGGTGGCTTTAGAATTCAGGATTAAATACCATCTTGACAGAGAAAGGGGAGAGAGGATTTAGGCATCTTAGGGAATAATAAATGATTATCAGGAAAGATGAATGGGCCCTTAGAAGAATAAATGGGAGGTATGATAGTTTGTGACAAAGTTTGTGTGGGTGTAGTATGACCTTGTCTCCTCTCCTGTGATCAATCCTCCCTGGTTGATGAAACTCCTGGGGAGCGGATTTATGACAATTGAGTTCCTTTTGGAGGATCTGTCTTTAGGCAGATAGGGGGAGATTAGAGAAAGCTTCTACTTACGTTTGCTGTTTTCAAGTGCCTACAGCTTAAAATAATCAATATACCAAAGTGCCTGGGGCAGTGTATTCTGCCCTTTAGCACAGAACATGTGCTGTGATCTACAAGGACGTTTGAATCAAAATATTTGTATCTTTGACCACTTTTTGATTCTTCCAACGTACAGGTCTGGCTCCAGTTTCTTGGACACCAAACAGAAATGAAACAGCTGGCAGTGGTATGTTCCAGTGTCTTAGTGATCCATTTGGTTCTCACCTGTTTGTGACTTTCTGTAGCAACCAGAATGCTTATTTTCAATACTATTTAAGAGCAATAGAGAGTACAGCAAGAGCTAGCACTGTAATCTGGGTTGATCTGGTTTGTATAGTATCAAAACATTAGGACAAAAAAGAAACCCTTCAGTAAGTTATCTGAATGTTTTGTGTATATGGCATCCATTATATCCATGTGGGATTTGGAAATAGCCAGAATATTCTGATTTTCCATTGTTTATCTGATTTTCTTCTCACTATATATAACTAGTACTCATCTGGCCTCCTGCTTCCTTTGGAGGGACAACAGGGCCAGACCTGCCAAGTGTCCAATTGCAGCTCACTGTGAAGAGAATTAACGCTCAAGTGAAAATGGAACCACAAGCAGGCTGTTCAGATCATTGTAGATCCTGAATTTTAGATCTGAGAGGAGCTTGGGTGCTTATCACGTCCTCATTTTGGTGATGAGAAAATTGAGGCTCAGAGAGGTTAGGTGACTTGCCAAAGGTCACACAGCTGGTGGCAGAACTGTGTCCCCTCTGTTTTATGCTGCTGCCTGGGTAGACTGCAGATAAAGCAGGTACTACGTTCTGATTCTGTTGCTCTTGGTGCTGGAGGGAAGCCAGAGTTCTTGCATCCAGAGGGGTTTGCTGAAGCAGGATAATTGAGAAGCATCACAGCAGGCTCTGAGAGGGATTTGCAGCCGGTCCTGTGAAATTTGGAGGTCTGGCTGAAACTGACCCCAGTCAGTCACTGGCTCTTTCTCTGGCTATTGGGAAGGAGGTAGTGGAATGTTTTGTTTGCTGTCTTAGTTGTAGTTATGGGTTGATATTTGAAACAAATATACTTTTTCTTTCAAATCTTTGTTTCTGGTAAGGTTAAATTGGGCACTTGATCCAGGGAAAGATAGAGGCTCCTCCCTCCAGACCTATATGTGGTTCTCAGCCCCTGCTATTTTATATATCCCAGGCCAGGTAGTCCATACATCTTAATTATGCAATTATTTGAAAAGATTCTGATATTGTCTAGTTATCAAAGGTCTCTGGAATACACACCACACCCCTCTGATTAGAGGTGATTAGGGGTGATTAGAGAAATACCTGATATCAAAGTGTTTTCACATTTCCTTCTGTATCGATTGTCCAAAAGGTGATTATTGTGGCTGCTCAACTGGCTCTTCTCATTAGGAATCCATTGATTGTGGCTGCTTATGGTTCCACATACCAGGCTAAATGCGCTGCTTTCAATTCATAGTGTGAGGCAGCCAGATAAGAAAAAGAAAAATTAAGGCCAGTATTTTATCATCCGAGCTCTGGTTAAATTGCTCCACCTCTCACTACTTTCCCAGCTCCCTCCCCAAAGAAACAACATTAATTAGTCTTTTCAGCTGTGCCATCTTTGGAAGCAATACTCTTGATCTATTGAAGGCTGCGTTATTAAAATTATCTGCTGTGCCTGTCCTTAATAAGGTCAAAGAAGGAATCTATGAAAGCTGATTCATCACAAAGGCCCTGGGGATGCACATCATTGAGAAAGCCAATTTTATTTTCCTATTGCAAGAGAGAACTGGGTTGCAACCTCTCTTGCTTATCAGAAAGGCAAAGCCCAGAGAATCCGCCATTAATTTGGAGAAAGGCCTAATCAGTCCATCTGGGCTTCTTTGTGGAGGGTTCCTCAAGACCAGGCTATTTGTGGAGGATGAGGTGGTGAGGGATGGTTTTAACTCTCTAAGTGAATGATAATTCCTCTTGGGAGATGCTTGTCAGAACAGATTTCCCTCCAAGCTCTCAGCTTACATTTCTTTAACAGTTATTAATGCCACTGTATCGACAATGCTCTTCTACCACGATAAAATCTCCCCAAAGAGGATTGCTATCATGTACATTCAGCAGGATTTTGGAAGCCGCAAGGAAAGAGAATTAATTTTCCTTCTTTCAGTAAGGGACAATGATGGGGACATAGGTGTGTCTTGTAGCACAAAATCTGTAAATTACTTCAAAATTGCACAGGATGTTCTCCATAGTATCCTCAAAATAGAAAGGCTCCCAACTTGGCATATTTACCTTAATTTGTGCTTTGTGAAAAGGGTTTGTTTCCTATTTCTACTAAAAAATTCTAGTTCTGGAATTTTGGGGACAACCAGTGTAGAAAAAGTATTGGTATTTGGCTCTATACCGTACCAGACACACAGTAAGTATCCAGTAAATATTTGCTGACTTGTGGATAGGTTGCCAAGATAAAAAGCTAAAATTCCCCATGAGTCATTTCAATACAGCTCTCATTTACAGGAAGTAATTAGAGCTTGATCTTTAACATAATATATTTCTTACATATGTGTAACTATATAATAGTGGAATCTAAGCACTGAAGTTTCTGTGAACTCCCTCTCACATCAGGTGCAGGCATCAACTGAGAAGTTGTCATCTAGCCTCTACCTCTGAGGTCATGTTAATTTTTTTCCCAATTAAAGACTTGCAATGATATTTCTTCGACTGTCTGAAAAATTTTGGCCTCACCCCTAGCCAATTAACAGGTATGTTAATAAAATGAGTGTTGAAGTAGGTTCTTTTTCCAAACTTTGAAAGTATTAGATTCTTCTTGGCTGAGAATGCTGTGGAAAGTCTTGATGACTATATCACATTAGGGAACTTTTGATTCAGCATACTAAGAACATACATGTACATAAATTGTGGCCTCTATCCAGTTAGTCCAACTGATTAGATTAGTAAAATGTTGTGGGTTGTGGAGAAGACACAAAGATTTCCCAGTTGGATGTGCCAAGGCACAGAATCCTAAAAGGTCAGAGTCTGTTTTGGAAAATTTGGTGTGCCTGACGGTGAATGGATGGTGGAGGGCTTGAGAAGTAAGGAGAGGCCTGGCCGTCCAGGACCTGGTAGATCAAACTGAGGAGACTGAATCCCTTCCTGTATGGCCAGCAGAAAAATTTAACCTGGGATGATAAGATCACTCTGGCCCTTTAGAAAGTTTGTGGCTGTCCATAAACCCAAAGAAAAAAGGAATTCAAGCTACCATATGCCCCACATCTAAAATATCCTGAGATCCAGCCCTGACAATGGCATTCTTCTAGTGAAGGCTTTTTCTATTTTTCTCAACTATTTCAATAACAAACTTGGAAGATACACCCCAGTTGGGAGATCACTGATTTTTATTTTCAGTGCCAACATCACAGAAAAAAATATCATGTGTGGTGTTAGGAAGACTGACTGATCTCAGATGGGATAAAATATCCTGCATGTACTCTTCATTTGATTTCTGATTTACATAGTAGCTGTCTGTTCAGCAAGGAACACCTTGCCTGGCTTCCTGATGCTGACCTGGATTTTACTTACAGCTGCCCTAAATTGTGTTATCATGGTGTACCAGTTGTTCGGTATTCAGCTTTGCTCCTCTGTAACTTAATATTATGATTTATTTCTGACTTGGCTTTTCTTTATCGAATGCTGACTTTTCCTAAGAGGTTCATGTGGAAATATGCTGTGTGGAAAAAACAGCACAGTTTGGCCTCAGGGCAAAAACATGAATACCAACCCAGGGACATGAATACAGGGCAGAAGAGATGGTACTACGTGTACTTTAGCAGCCAACAGAATTAACTCATTCCTTTGCCTCTTATATGCTTCTAAATATTGTGAGGTGACTTCAAATTTGAACACAGAAAATGAAGTTAAGAAGTAATTTTGTGCTAACAACCTATTCTTTCAAACTCAAAGTTCAAAAATTTGCTTGAAAACGGACATTTTCATTTTATCTTGGCCCAATGAACCAAGTTTTAAGGTATGTGCTGGCTCTGATCTGCTAAAAGCAAATATTTCTTGCAGTCTACTTCTGAATGATTTGAATGAGCTCAAAGTAAATGACCCAGAGATAGATTAAATGTCCCTTGAAATACACTGAAACTTATAATTAGGAGAAGAGTGCTTGAATAAACACATTTAGAGTGTTATTGAGCATATACAAGCTTAGGTGGTCTATATTGTGAAAAGGCAATGAGTCTATAGCACGTTCTTGGAAGCTGGGCAGATTACACCATAAATAAAAATGGCAGTGGAGGCATTGTTTCATCATTCAGTTAAACAGGAGGAATTCTCTCATACCTAGGGGGACTTAGGTAAGACTAACAAACAGACAAACCTAACAATAAGAACAACAAAAAACAAGAAAGCATTACCATTCAAGAATATGAAATCACTTCTCTCAGAGTCTTTTGGGATTTAATACTTTTTTGTTGGTAATGTCAAACTAAACCTTTCCCTAAAGCAGCAGATCAGTAGATGGCTCTTACATACCCATCCAGGGCTTATGATCTACTGTTGTCCAACTAACATCTCCTTGTATGTTTCCAAATCACTTCTTTCAGTTTCTCCAGTGTTCAGAAACCTACTGGATAGAGAGAGGTGTGTAGGAGTGGGTTTGAATCCTGGCCTTGTCATTGGCTTGCTCTCTAATCTTGAGCAAGGTCCTTAGTATCCCTGAGCCTCAGTTTCCACATCTGTAAATGAGGAGACATGAAACCTCAGACTCTTGAGGGTTGTTCTGTGGGTTGAATGAGGTAAGAGGGGAAGGTGCTTAGCTGGCATTGTAACAATCTCCTTATCCAGCTGTGAACCCTCTTGGCATGCAGACTCAGATGTGGCCTTCCTGTCTCGTCCCTTGTCTCTCTTTAACACATCTCATTCCCTCTCTCTGCTGGCTGTTGTGTTTTCCAGTCCACAAATACCCTTGGCATTGTCCCGTGTCTATACCCGTTCCACATTATTCCCCCATTCATGGAACCTCTGGCAGTACAATCTTTTTAGTAAAGATTTCATCTTTCTAGTAAAGAGTGCATCTTTCAGTATAATTTTTCTGAAGTAGAAATTTTACTAGTCCGTTGTGAATATAAAAGTATACTCATAGCAAAAGGAAAGACTGAATGTGATTGAAGATGAAATTCTGCATTTCCTTGGGACATATATGAAAAGAAAGTACTTTTTTTTGTTGTTGTTGTTGAGGAAGATTAGCCCTGAGCTAACATCTGTGCCCATCTTCCTCTATTTAATGTGGGATGGCTGCCACAGCATGGCTTGATGAGCGGTGCATACGTCCGTGCCCGGGATCCGAACCTGCGAACCTTGGGCTGCCGAAGCGGAGCGAGCGAGCTTAACCACTATGCCACTGGGCCAGCTCCTTCATTTTTTATTTAAAAAAAAAAAACAGGCAGCAAAGTTCAGGTATCTTTCTGTCATTGTTATGGCTGTCCTACCCATACAGACAGACTTAATTCCCCTCTGAGGAAGTTCCTCATTATTGTGGTTTTCCCAGAGGTCCCTCTGGAAAAGGAAGTCCCCCTCCCACCACGCTATGAGTCAGACATGGCCTCTACATGACTTGTTACCAAATGGCTCTTTCCCGGAATACTCCTTGCTTACTTTCCCCCAATCCAGCTAGTATGTGTGACTGGTAGCCTGCCCTGACTCATCCTAGCCGCAGATCTTCCTGGAGGCCCCCCGCCACCCCCCAACTCTGTTCATGTCAGATGCTGCTCCTCAGGATCACTTCAAAGAGCCTGGCTTGTCTGTGGCTACCCCACTCTAATCTATTTCCAGAGCTGTCTTAACACCCAGATGGTCTGCAATGTAATTTGTGTTTAGACAACCCTCAAGCCAAAATATCTTTCAGAAATTCAACTGTACATATGTCACTCCCCTGGGTTATGTTAATCTTCTCCCTGTTCAAATGCATATGCTCTCGGGGAGGATGCGTGTCAAGTCATCTCTTCATTGTTAATAGTGTGAATCTCACATTGGGCTGGGATAAGTTTGTGATGGGCGGAAAAAAGGTGTAAGAGACTGAGATGGTTAATATCGGAGATGTCCAGGAAGGGACTGGGGAGGGTATTTGGGACAGGTATGCACACATGGAGGAGGACGGAGAAGAACCAAACAGAATGCCTTATATTGCACAATTTTGCCATGAGCTGGCCCTGCTCCCCTCAGAGCAGCCATAGCTTTTCACAATGCTTCACTGATGGTAGCCACTGTACCTCTCATTAGAAGCAAAATCTCTTATTGTTAACAGTATATTCTACTTATTTAGAAGATAAAAGTCCTCTGCTAGAACTAGCCTTCTCAGAATGGCATTTAAGTTTTCAGAAAAGCCCAGCACCAGCATATTCCTTATCAGCTTTGCAAGTTATAATAAATCCCTCCTTCTATTCATTCATAAGTCCTGTAACCACATGCCATTTTTGGTCCATATGCTTTCTTTCCTCCCTCTAACCCTGGAAAATATCTTTCACTTCCAATCTCTATAGATATCTGAATGTGAAATCGGGTATGGTTATCTTATTCCTCTAATCAGAAGGTCAGCAGTTACCTGGGGCTTTCCCATCTGTCCTCCAGCTGAATGCTGGCATTTAGTAAATCAAAAATTGGTTAGAAATTAGCGAAGCTGACTGGCTCAATGAGATTCAGCCTGGAGTCTTTGCTGAAAGGGGGGAGGTTTAAATATGGTTTGAAGGGAGAATCTAGGTGAACTCTATTTGTCAAAGCCATTGAGTAGGCAGCATAGAAGATGAAAGATTTTCTCCTGGGGGAAAATGTCAAGTCACAAGAGGAGTGGGAATATTTCACAGGGTGATTATTGAATTTTGAGCATCACTCTGAGTGGATTAGGTGTAGTTTTTTTCAGATACAAGGAAGTAGCTGGAAACAATTTTCTCAAAGTGTTTCAGCCTAGAAATCGGTAGGGAAGTGTGGGGGATCAGAAATGGCCACCTCAAAATATGTCTCTTTACCTTGATTATTTTCTCTGAAAGAAACTTTGACCCCACCCCCCACTCCCCACTAACTGCCTAAAAGAATTTAAGATAAAAGGCCTATCCCCAGGACAGGCCATCACCATAGATAACTCTGAGTATGGATAGATTGGGAGGGTGCTTGCTAAACCCATTCTTATCAAAGCTCTAAAAACCAAGTGGAAGTAGAAGTTACCCTTTGTAAGAAACATTTACATTTGTAAGGGAAATCTCTATTTGTAAGGGTATCTTCTTCTCTGTACCAGGAAGAAGGGGGGATGACCTTATCTCTAGAAACTCTTGTCACTGTGGAAGGCGAGGCCTTAAATCTGCATACTCTTGTTTACTGTGCTTTTCTGGTAATCTCCCATAGCTGACTCCCCCCACCCCCAACATCCTCCTTTGTCTTTTCCTGAATATGATGTTTAAGATGAGAACCTCTGCCATTTTGTCAAGTTACCCAGCTTTTCCAGGTCTCTCCCATGTATACATATTCTAAAGCTTTGTTTGATTTTCTCCTGTTATTCTGTCTCATGTCAATTTAATTTGTACCCCAGCCAGAAAGGACCCACAGTGGGTAGAGGATAGTCTTCCTCCCCTTCAAAAGCCTCTCGTACATGTCCAGCAGTCTGCCAGGTACTAGAGTGATACAGGATAAGTTTTAAAGTAGGCAGAAACACACACACAAAACAATTTGCAAACAATAAAGTGCTAACCTATATGCTGTGGATTACAGATGTGTTAGGAGGCTAGAAAAGGAGAGAAGGATAGTGTCAATTGAAGAAATTGCAGCAAAGCTTCACGGAGAAGCTAAGTCTTGTGTTGGGCCATAAAAAATGAGTGTGGTTTCTATACCAGGGGTAAGAAGAGAGGCAACTGGAGTGGGAGTGTCACCAACTAGGTGCCCCCGAGGAACTCAAGGTGGAGTTTGGAAGCATTTAACTGTTTTTCCCAGTTGTTTTTTTCTCTTTTGTTATGTTAAGGAGATGCAACCACTAATTTAGGCAACCCTGGAACTGAGCAAGCCTCACTCACCCGTGAGAGCTACACCCATGACCTTTGTCTTATTTTTAACACTAAGATCTCTCCGTGAGGAGCTTAGGCCTCATTACCGTAACCTACAGTGTATGTGAAAGCACGTTTTCCAACTGAGCCTGTGCAAGCCAATACCCGCCTCTCCCTTTTGAATATTTTCCCCATCCGAAATAAAGGTCCTTGTTTCCCTTTGTTCGGGACACCATGACTTTGGAAATGATTCCTCATGATCTCCGTTTGCTGCAAATACACTTTACTTTGTGAGACGACTTCCACTGGTGTAGAGCCTTATTTAATTCACCAGGAGGTGAACCCGCTTGGTTCGGTAACAGGAGGAAAGATACAAAAAACGATGAGAGTAGACAGGGAAAGTGAGTAAGTCTGCCGGCTGGACCTGAAGATAAGTGCTGGGAAATGGTGGGGAAAGATGGTGGTGGTCACTGAAAGACTGGCCAAGACATTTGGAGTTGATATTTTAGATCAAAGGGATCCACTGATGTGTCTCAACAATAATATAAATGGAAGATAAAGGTGGTGCTTTAGTATGCATAGCTGGCTGTTGGAGTTGAGATTGGGAAGACAATCCGAGAAGAGCTGGCATCTTAATCCCCAGGCATGACTTGATGGGACTGGCCTACGATGAGGAGGTAGAGAGAATACACAATTTGGCAGTAAAAAGTGTCAATGAAAACCACTAGTACTCCATCACAAGACAAAGAGGATTTTAAATAACTTACAAATTTCCAACCTGCAGGGAAGGAAAAATTGTACCTCTGGCTATGATGGGGCTTCTCCACTGGAATGTTCTCCATTTCAGCCAAATTGCTCTGTACATACATGAAGCCTAGGCCCATTTAACAGGAAGGGGTCTCTTGTCTCTCTCCCCGTCCAGGTGGACTCAGGAACCAGTTGGTCACTGCAGGATCTTGATGCAGACCGATGCTGCCACTCTCACAGTGGCCCTGGGATGGGCTTGCCAGATGATAGGCGGTGGTGGGAGGAGCCTTGGGGCTCTGAGATTTAACAGTCCAGGCTTCTCTGTGAAGGACTCGGAGCTCCCTGGCCGCGTGCACCTGGTTTGAGGAGCAAAGTTGAATTGTACATGCTGAGAAACAGGTGCAAAAGGCCTGGTGATGGTAGTTTAGCTTGTGTGTGGACCTGGCTGACCACCCAGCATTTACATCTCAGAATGGCTGCGTGTATCTTTTCTTATCATTATCCTGTACACAGTAATTCTTATGGAAGGTCTAAAGGGCACACTGAAACTTTTTCCTTTAGGATTTACTGTATTTTATGGCAGAAATGATATACTAAAGTGTGATTTGCAAACTTAGGCAATAGTAAAGGTCTCTGAAGATATTTATGAGTATCAGAGGTGCAGTTGAATCATGTTGGGGCCTGAGCCTGTTCAGTCTTGGTGGTGCCAGGTTGTAGGGGGATGCGGGCGAGGGAACTGGCAGAGGGGGAGGGACCGGTGGGGGTCAGGGGTGCAGGCTCAGGAGCTGGACTAAGCTGGCGAGCAGGCAGGCTGGACCGGGCAGTTCAGCTGGATGCTGAGGGAAGAGCAAGCGACTTTTTCTATAGCTGTTTGTCTAGAGCCACCTCTTCTGGCAGGGTTCACTCGTAGTTCTCTGAAGGATCCAGCCTGGGGAAGCTGAGTGAGGGGCTGACAATGGCTTCTTTGGAGCCAACGTTGGGTCCCTGCCATTGGTAGTTTTTCTGAGCTGGTGACAGAAACAGTTCATCCTCAATGTGGCCTGGGGATTGTGAGGATGTCAGACAGAAACGGAATTCCTGAATCCCCAGGGCCATCACTGTCCTGTTTGGTCCCTGCAGCTGGGGCTGAAGGCTCTGAAATGGGCCATGTAACTAGGGCTCTGACTCCCCTTAGCAGTCATTTTCACACTTGCAAAAAATGATGTATTTTCCCAGGCGGGCGTGTGGCGGCCTATAGCAACCTTCAGCTAAATGAAAGCATTCTCTTGGTCTCTGGGGAACCAGATGCTGACAGACGGGCTTCTAGGATTTAGAATTTCCTGGGTTTGTTATTTGAGCCTAACAGAAGAGAAAAATCCATCCTGGATGCAATTAGACCATTTTTTCTTTGTCTTCTCTCCCTGCCCCCGCCCCGCGGGAAATAGAAGAAGAAATGTGAAGGACAGAATTTTATTGCTGTTATTAGTAATTTTAAGCCCAATGTGGGTGAAATAATATCTGATAACAAATAAAAGGTTTGTGTGTGTCCTTTTAGCTCTCTGAAAAAGCTGTAATGCCATGAGTACACTCTAAGCAAGAGGGAAATTCTCAATATATTCAAATAAAGTAAACGGTAATTTTATTATGATACCATGCAGTAAAGCTTCTGTGCCAGGCTAGAAGCTCCCAGAGGAAAGCAGTTTCAGAGCAACTACCACAGACTGGGGAGGGCACACTGACCCTGAGTGATGTAGCAGAAGGAAGCGCACGTTCTCATTATCCAGCATCATGGTGGGGGTGGTTCATGCCCACAGGTGTGTAGTGATCAACTGTGATGTATGTCCTCCCAATCTGGTTACTACTAAGAAACACTAATATACACTGGTATATGTGATAACTTCAATTTTTAAAATTAACTTAGTTGAGTTATAATTTACCTACAGTAAAATTCACCACCTTTAAAAGTGCAATTTGATGAGTTTTGACCAATGTGTATAGTCATGTAATCATCAATATGATCAAGATATAAAACATTTCCATCACCATAAAATGTTCCCTGTGCTCTTTTAAAGTCAGTTCCCACTTTCCCCCAGCTTGTGGCAACCACTGATCTCTTTTCTGTTTCTACAGTTTTGTCTTTTTCTTATGCCGTATTTCTGAAATAACTTTCTAAGAATGGCCACAGTGTTTCTATATCTGTATTAATATTACTAATCTCATTTTAGCCAAGTCTTTATGACCTTAGAGCCATTATGTCTCTTTAAGATAACTGTGTAGATTTCCACTTCGATCCATAACATATGATCCGTATTTGGTCATAGTTTAGCTCATTTCTCTTTTTTCCCAGGTTCTTGGTGGGGAGCACTCCACTGCCACCTTTATGCTTTATGAATTGTGAAAGGAGATCATGCATATATGCTGGGAGGCAGAGAGGGGTCAAGAGGAGGGGGTAACCAGCAAGAAACTGAGGGGAAGGAGGGGTGAACGTCATTGAACGAGCAGATCCTGGAGGAGGGAAGATGGACTATGTGGGTGGCTTTGGAGAGGCAGTGAGTGGAGACACCTCTTCTTCCGGGACAGCAGGTTAGAATAGATATTGTTAATAGGTTAACCTAGAGGTGAAGAAATGCCACTAAGTCTTGTGATAAGAGTGACTAGAAAGGATGGAATTAGGGGTCCTGAGGAATGTGTTAGAGGTTTACAACTACTGGAAGAATGCAGCATAACAATGATATAGAGAAAGAAATTGCTAAGGAGCATTGGGGGTTAATTGCTTCTTTAGGTACCACCTGGGTACCATTTTCTCTGGGTTCTTCTTTGATCAGAAAGGTCCTTAATCCTACTCGATAAAATTTTTATTAAAAAAATTTTCTTCTCTTCAGAAAAGTTTCAATATTACATTGCACTCCCATATGTCCTTCGCTTAAATTCAACTCAATGTTAATATTTGGCTACATTTGCTTTCTCTTTATCTCTCTGTTATACAAAACATCCAAAGCATTATTCTTGTAATTCTTATAATAATTATTATAATCTGCCTGAACCGTTTGAAGTAATTTGCAGAGGTCATGACTCTTCATCCCTTCCCATATTTCCTAAGAACATGGACTTTTTTTTATATAACCACAGTGCAATTCTCAGAATCAAGAAATTTAACACTGATGTAGTAGTACTATCTAATATGCAATACATATTCAAATTTATCCCACTGCAGGGACTTGCATTTTAAATGACTCTCTTGAAACCAAAATAGTCTCATGACTCAAAAGAATGATACTGTTAGGGATCTATAAATCATGGGGTTGCTATTTGAGAGAAAAGAGGTACCCATTGACCACATATATGCCCAGTCTTCTGGAAAGTGTCCAATAAATGTTTGTTTAATTGACCTAAAGCATTTGAACATTGGTTAAAAAATCATTTGCTTGTTTTTCTTTTTTTTTTTATTCTTAGTTTTGGGTGCCCTGCTAGTAATGAGTGGGCCAGTCTGGGCCATTAGCTATTTGTAATACTCCATCTCAGCACCATTTCTCCAGTGCCTTGTAAGAGGCAGGACTATACAAAAGAAAACCCTTTTTACTGCCCCAATTCATATCAATCAAAGACCAAGGAAAGGATCCTAATATCTTTCTAAAATGTTTTCATTTATCTTGGAGCTTAGTTGTCATAAAAACCGTATGTTTAAAGCGTCCGTTGGGTGTAAATGGTCCCATAAACTCTTGTAACTGAGTGACATGTGATAATGAAAGTACCTGCACAAAGAACAACAAAATAGATCTTTTTTTTTTTATTGTAATCATCAAATACTGTGCCCCAAGGTATTGATTGAATTATACATAAACCTGATATGGAGCTATAAAAAGGATGCTAGCATGCTGGTTCAAAACAAGCCACACAGAGATTAGTCTGCAAGAAATAACGTTAATTCTAACAATATCCAGCTTCTGCTGGATGGATCATAAAACAAAATTATTTTTGGATGAAAATATTTCCTTCATGCGTGTAATTTTTTAGGGTGTTTAGAGCAATTTTATCAATTTAGAGCAATTTTATCAATCAAAAAGTAGGAAATGTACACTTAAACAAGGAAGAGACATTTTTTTTGAGGTAAGACTAAACATACAGGAAGGGGAAGGTGGCTAATAGTCCAAGGTATTTCCTTGTAAGTCACTATCATAGAGTTAATATTCAGAGTAGAATAGAGTTGTCAAGGTCTGGAAAAATCCAGGGAATAATTTGTGGAGAAAGGTGGTTTGAACTGAGTATCTGGTTTTGTATATTTTTTACCTGAAATGTTTAACTGTTCTAAAGAAATAAGACATTTATTTTCTTTGAATTTTCAATTTTCAGTTGATTAACTGAATGGGTATGGTAGATTGGGCAGAGTATTTGGGTATTGGGATTTGGAATTCTATTCTTAACTGGTTCATTTTCTCTCCGATAAGACGACCCGTTAAACATCCTTATCTGTACAGAACATTCTGGAATGAAAAGCATGCTATTCCTCACATTTTTCTTCATCTTAAACTTCTATTCTTATTATGTGCCCCATGCTTTTTCATCTTTATGCTTCTGTTCATGCTTTCTATTCCTTCTGGAATTCACTCCTCCTCATTTCTATGTGTCCAAATCCTACCCTTCTATCAAGGTCTATTTCAAATCCTCCTTTGGTAGGAAGGCTCCCCTGATTACCCCAGTTGGAATTATACTCTCACCTTCCTTAATCTCTGTGAATACTTTTAGCTGTACATCTGTTATGGCCTTTACCACTTCCTACTTGGTATGATGAGTATGAATAAGTATGTTTCCTATTTCTCCTGGCCTGTGAACTCCCCTAGGACAGGACCTGAGCTTACTCCTTGATGAACAGTTTTTTGGCACCCAATTTGTGAAGTTTGTAACGAACATTGCAGATTCAAAAGGAAAATAGTCATGACAGCGTATAACATTGTAATGAATTAGTCTAGAAAAAAATGCATTTAAAAAAAATGTAGCCCAAACTGATATTTTCACAATCTGTTCTGTAACTTTAAAAGAACCCTTGAGACTTTCAATATTGTCATAATTATGTAGACGTCATTTATATAGAACTTATTAGCATGACTTGATCCAAGGTGAAGGAAATGTAATAGTCGACATCAGAATTTCTCAGTCTCAGTGCTATTGACTTTGGGGGCCAGATTGTTCTTTGTTATGGAGGGCTGTTCTGTGCGTTGTAGGATATTAAGCAGCATTCCTGGCCTTTACTCTCTAGATGCCAGTAACATTCTCCCACTCCAGCTGTGAAAATGAAAAATGTTCCCAGACGTTGCCAACTTGTCCCAGGGAACAAAACTGTTCCCTGTAGAGAAACAATGCATTACATTAAGACTTTGCCATTTGACAGAGAATCTTCCAAGTAGCTTCTCTTAATTTCTTTCTAGTTCTTCCTTTACTTTTTGCTTATATCCAGCTGTCACTGTTTACTATATTTCATGTCTTCCTATTTACTTGGATTTGTTTTTTATTTTGCTATTGTATCACCCTGAGTAATTTTTTAAATAAAGAATGTGTGGATGGTAATAAAAAAAAGGAACCTTAGGGTTTCTCTTTGGGGGCAGATGTACACATATATGGTTAATTTATTTTTGACAGAGGTGCCAAAGAAATTCAATGAGGAAAGGGTAATCTTTTAAACAAATAGTTCTGAAACGATTGGATAGCTATATGTGAAAAAACAAACAACCAAAAAAAAAAAACCCCTCAATTTTTAACTAATACCATATAGAAAAATAACTTGAAATGGATTATATTCCTAAATGTAATAGCTAAGGCTATAAAACATCAAAATGAAATCAGAGTAAAAAAATTTAGTGACTTTTGAGTTTGGCGAAGAATTCTTAAATACCACACAAAAGGCGCTATCAATAAAAGAAAAAACATTGACGGAAAAAAGATTTGACTTCATCAAAATTAAAAACAATTGCTCTTCAGAAGACACTGTTATGAAAATGAAAAAGCAAAGGCAACTTTGGTTAAAAATATAGCAAAACACGTATCTAATAAAGGACTTATATCTAGAATATATAAAATACTCTTGCAACTCAATAAGAGGAAAACACCCAATTTAAAAAAAAAGAGCAAGAGATTCTAAAGACACTTTACCATAGAAGATGTATAAATGTAAAAATGGCAAATAAGCACATAAAAAGATGTTCAACATCACTAGTCATCAGGGAAATGCAAAAACCTTAGTAAGATACCATTACATTCCCAATAAAATGGCTAAAATGAAAAAAACTGATAATACCAAGTGTTAGCAAGGATATGGAACAACTGGAGCTCTCATATACTGCTGCCGGGAATATGACTACACTGAAAAAGTTTGACAGTTTCTTAAAAAGTTAAAAATGTGCCTCCCATATGATCGAACCATTCCATTTTTAGGTGTTTACCTAAGGAAAAAAAGAGAGCATACATTCATACAAAGATTTACACACAAGTTTTCATAGCAGCTTTATTTGCAGTAGCCAAAAACTGGAAACAACAGATGAATGCGCAAATTATAGTATATCCATACTGTGGAATATTACTTAGCAATAAAATTGAATAAACTATTGATACATGCAACAACATGGATAAATCTCAAAATAGTTATGCTGCGTGAAAGAAGGCAGACAAAAAAGACTACATACTGTATAGTTCTATTTATATGAAGTTCTAGAAAATGTGAACTAATCTATAATGAGAAAAAGTAGATGAGTGATTGCTTGGGGGTGGAGAGAGGGACAGGAGAAAAGAATTTCAAACGACCATGAGGAAATTTTGGGGATGATGATTTTGGGTGTTCATTTCTTGATTGTGATGATGGTCTCATGGGTATACACATGTTAAACAAAACCAGTCAAATCGTACACCTCAGATGTGTATTTTACTGTATGTCAATATTACCTCAATAAAACTGTTAAAAACTTGCTCCCAAACTGATATTTTTGCAATCTGTTCTGTACCTTCCAAATAATCTTCTAATTTCTCCTTGGAAGGCAGATGTTGTAATATAAAGAAAATAGGCTACTGAGTTACATAGATATGAATTTGTACCACTGCTCTACCACTTCTCAGATGAGTGACCTTGTAGAAGTTCTTATGAGTTTCAGAAGCTCAGTTTTCTCTTTTGGAAAACAGGCATAATAACAACTACCACGTAGGACTGATGGGAAGATTACATGTTGTAGGCAAAGCACCCAGCACAGCGATTCCATGAAAGCATCATTTCCCTTCTCTTTCCCTTCTTCTCTTCTCCACAAAGCCAAGCACAGGTTGCATGTGTAAGAGTGCTCAACAAATCCTCTTTGTTTGAATCATTCACATTTGCTTGTTTCAATTCTGTTAGTAAAGGCATCTAAAACACTGAATCAAGAATTTTCCAATCTTATTGTTTAAATCTTGTCATAAACAAGAGCAAACGTTGAGTACATGTAAATAGAGCACATGGGACAAAGTAAACTCCTGGCATAAGTATATGTTCACTAAAGCAGTTACTTACAGAAATGTGAACCTTCCCATACACACAAAGCAACTAGTCAAGATTTAACCGTAAAATGAGAGTCTTGATCATGAATTTTTTGATCAGAAAAAATTATTTTGAAAGATCCATAATATGAATTTGTCCACATTATACAATGTATATTTCTTTAATCCAGAAAAGAGAAAAAGTTTGACTGATTTAATAAAGCCAACATACAGGAATTCAAACAACAAATGTCTTCTTTAGGCTTCAAGAAACTCTCCGTGTGGCATATGCTGTTGCTGACATTTCGTTCAAGCAGTTCCTTCTTGCCTCCTCAGTCTCATATGAAAGCCCAGGAAGCTACTGGTAAAGGAGTACAAGTATTCTATTTTTAATATCTTCAATAAGGCCATAGAAAAGTTTCCTGTTAGCCTCAGGCATTCTGAAGCCTCAGTTGACACTTGAAGGTGGCTTGCTTCCCAGTATTGATTGGATCAGACAGAAAGTCCTTTATATGCTACCAGGTAACCAGCAAGGAGTAATAGAAAACTGCAGTCTGGGCAGAGACTATTGCTAAAAAGCTACATTATTGCTGGAAAAATGTAAAGTAATTAAATTTCTTCAAGCCATTTTTTGGTGACCATTTAAAATGTTGCTGTCATATTGAAAAACAACTGATCAACGAATTTAAAAACCATCATAAAATCAGTCTTGATTAGTTTGAAATTTGTGTTGTTCAAATAGTGTTCAGACTAAAGTTTGCCATTTTAGAAAGTTCTTTTTCCAAAGACTGCTAACCAGATTGTGCTGTGATTATAATGGAGCTCCTTAAAATATTCAAGGATATTAACCTCTTCAAGAATCCGTATATACTTTAAAATTTCTCACTCGTAGGAGGCTCTTAGGCTTATAACAACCATGCCATTCAATTTCATCTCTTCATTAAATGTAAATTTTTGAGATTCAAACCACTTTGTAAAGGGGGCTGGTTATTCATGAATAAATTAGTAAGCAATAGGACCCTGTAGCTGATGCTGTCAGTTCCCTATCCACATGCCTGTGGCAATAATACTTCCATGCATACCTTCCAATTTTCTGCCTACCGTCACCTGTGACTATAGCTGGTTGTTCTATCTGGCTTTTGGAATCTGCTTTGGCTGCCCACCAAGCAAGCTAGAATTGCTCAAGTAGTGAGTAGTAAATACCACAACTTCTTCCCCCATGGGGTGGAATAACTCTGAGGCCCATGTTCTAAACTATTTTCCAGTTCCCTAGATGAATTAAGCTCTAGTTGTCCACAGTAGTAACTTGCTTGAGGACACGCCCTCTATTGGTCCGTTTCTTTCCTATCTCACTTCTCCACACCCCTATCAGTGTTTTCTGGGATCACCTTCCAAATAAACTATTGCACTTGAATCTTCATCTCAGGATCCTCTTTTGTTGGACTCTACACTAAGGCGGGCCATGCACTCTGGGTTTAACAAGCAGTGCTTTATCTGGAGACTTCTTTTAGAATTCACATGTTCCTGGGAGGGAGAATCTCTTCCTAAAAACTTGGTATGAGTCAGTTATCAAGGAGTAAGTTAATGTGCTATTAAACAGAGCACTTCTGAAGACAGTGAAAAAGTCGAGAAGGAGGATTATCTCCAAAAGCCAGCTTTCCTCTTTTCGTAACTTCTGGGACAAGAAGGCCAGCCTTGACATCAGCAAATCCCACTTCATTAAATTTGGGAAGGACTCTTGGAGAGGGCACCTCTACTTTTAGCCTCGCCAAGTGTTGCTTATAGTATATTTCATGAGACCTCAGCAGACAATGGGGCTTTATGTGAATCTGGAAAGCAGTCCCAAATTCACCAGCCATAACATGTAGAGTATTTTGTGCTCAACAATATGTGAAAGTGTTACTTAAAGGTAATCCTCAATTGTAGCCTATAAATGATGACAAACATATTTCTCTGTTGTTGTGGCAGGATTTAAAGACTTGCTTATTGTCTAAGACATGATGTTTTTGAAGGGAAAACACAAATACTTGACAATATGCTTGTCTTTGTTTAGTAATTGTGTTTTCAGTGGGGTTAGCACCAGCAGAGCAAGGAAGAAGGCAGCGTAAAGATGTATATTGTATGTTGTATGGTAAAGGCAAAGCAAAAGTTCTGTCAGACGTACACGTGGTACTGATGAAGCCATGGCCAGGAGGTCAGTCCCTACCTGGATAAGTGGATTTCATACCAAGAAAAAAAACAGTCCTGAAGTCCTAGACAGGAACTGTGATTCCAGCTTCTCATATCATACAATGTAAACAATCTCTCGCTCTGTCTTCATGTGAGAACATGTAGTGTTGGAAGGACACTTGATTTTCCAACAATGATATGGGGGTGCTTGCCCACTTCATCCCCAACTCTAAGATAAGATTGAACTCTTATAGGTTGGTGTATAAGATTGGCTTAAACAACAGAAATTTATTTTCTCACAGTTCTGGAGACCCAAAGTCCCACATCAAGGTGTCATCAGGGTTGGTTTCTGGTGAGAGCACTCTTCTTGGCTTGCACATGGCCACCTTCTCGTTTTGTCCTCACATGGCCTTTTCTCTGTGTGCACAAGGAGAGACCTCTCTGGTGTCTCTTCCTCATCTTATAAGGACATCAGTCCTATTGGATTAAGGCCCCACCCTTATGATCTCACTTAACCTTTATTACCTCCTTATAGGCCCTATATTCAAATACAGTCACATTGAGAATTAGGACTTCAACATATGAATTTTGAGTGGACACAATTTAGTTCAAAACAGTGGGAGTTATGGGCTGGATGGTGGCAGGTCTGAAATAACTTCTGTTCATCCTTCCTTCACCTTCCATAGAGTCCCACCTTACCTGGGGTTGTGCAAACATTCCATGCAGTCTGCAATCCAGAGAGTAGAGGAAGAGGATCTTCATTTAGGGAATATCTGCTCTGTGTCAGGCTATTGGTATAATATTTTAATTCTCATACCAACCATACCAGTAACAAGCGCTTTCTTATTTTTTGGACTAGGGAATCGAAGCTCAGAAACATTAGATCATTCGTACATGAGCCATGATCTAAATACAAAACTCATGTCTGTTCTACTCTATTACTGTGATTTTTCTCACTGAGGAATTGTTTTGACCATTGATTACAGTTTCAACTTTCTGCAGTCTTCCCTGATATTCAGCTTTTATCAATTGTTGAAACTTAATTGTGAGGCTTCTGGACAGAGATGTATAGTCAGAGAGTTATAGGTTATTAAATGTTATTTTTTCCATTGGAGATTAATTATGTGTAAATAAACAAAAGCATTTTCAATTTATCATATAAATCAATAAAAATAACATTTATTTAATAAATATCTAATTTACAAGGAGAATTTTTACAGAGGGAAATTTATGAAGGTGATAAGGATTGTTAAACAAGAATGGACTTACATTTCCTTCCAAATATGGAAATCAAGCATAGCTGTTGCCCTGCCCTTTCATTCACTTATCTGTTCTGTAAGTATACATGGTATTCTTATTTTATGAAAATTTTTGTGTGGGTTCCTGCACCAGCTGTACATAGTACAGGATGTATTTAAGGTGCTTTTTACTCTAGCAAAGGCAATAAAGGCACATACAAAACTATTGAGAAAGAAGGTGCAAGCTGAGGAACAAACTGATCCAGATGAAAACATAACCCAGTTTCTCTATCTTTTTGTGTCCATTTTTACCAAATCTCTGCCCCAAGCCTAAGCACACTGAGGCAGCTTGGTGTAGCCTGGAATAACTGTGACTATACTGCATACATTGCTCAGAAGAGGAATATAATTGAAAACACCCAAATCGTTGGATTATAGGGTATTGAGGCTCAAAGCCTTCTTTAAGGTAATGTGAGCTCATCTTTAGCCCTTTGCAGGAATTTTTTCTGCTGCGGTAAGTACTTCAGCTTCTGTGTAAGACCTCTAATGATAGATTATTTACATTCTGATGATGCTCCCCCTAGGAATATGGAGGAAGCACAAATACAAGTACAAGTAATCTCCTGAACAGAAGTTTCATGGATTGGTTGTGAATTTTTTGTTTCTTTCCCCTAAGAGATGTGCTATTTCATTTCATTTCTTCTTTGATAGATGCTGTCTTGCTCACATGATCCTTACAATGGTGGTCACACTGATTTTCACAAGGTATTCCCAGGCCTACTACACTCTTTTCCCACTACACTTCACAAAAAAAACTTTCTCTGGGTGTAATTAAGTTCTAAGTTGGTGGCTGATGTCTTGAGTTTTCAAAATCTTCTAACTATTCACACACAAACAAGCGCACACACAAGTACATACAGGAAGTCCTACATGGGTCCATTTCATAGTCCTCAGTTTAAGCTAGGCTGTAATCAGTAACCATGCGTTTTACTATATAAGCTCCATGACTGAAAAGATAGCCTTCCTTCTTAGAAAGAGGTTGATGTGATCTGCCATCCCAATCATCATCTTATGGTTCTCTCTGCCCAAAGTAACAATAGAAATCTACTTTAAGATGGAAACACTGTCGTTATATCTTTATTTTTTCTTCTAGTTACCAAACAATCCCCCATTTCTTCAACTGCTGCTTCTATGGCAAGATATCCAAACTCCTTACTATCATGTGTGCTTTTCTGGTTTTATTGTTTATCAATGTGTCTTCTCAAAAATGGCTTCCACATGACCAGAGTATCCTTGTGTGAGCCCTGAGCATGGTGGTGCTATTACCACCTGTGCTCAAAATAGCACACTTCTACTAATATAGGTTAAGATGGCAGAAGCTATAAAAATCAGCATTGCATAATTGGTTGATATTGGGCTTGCAGTCAACCAAGAATTTTCACTTGAATTCTGGCTAAACCAGGCTGTTACAGGCTGTATTGTCTTTGACAAATTCCCTAATCACACTGAGCCTCAGGTTACTGAGTATATCTATATGAACAATTGTTACAAAAGGTAAGGGAAAAATATATGTAAAGTGCCTGGTATTTAATATTTACTAATTAAATAGTAGTTATATTTATTCTAGCTATTGATTTTCAAATAATGGTGGACTATAATTCACAGGTGAAAATCTCCCCATGGTATGAATTCCAAACTTGAACTTTCAAAATCTAGGTCTATCAAATTCTATTTTTAACATATGTGCTATAGATTAAATGTTTGTGTCCCCCCAAAATTCATATGTTGAAATCCTAACCCCTAAGGCAATGGTATTAGGAGGTGGGGCCTTTGGGAGGTGATTAGTGTCCTTGTGTAAACCTGAGTATGGTGGTGATATTACCACCTGTGCTCAAAATAGCACACTTCTACTAATATAAGCTAAGTTTGCAAAATGTATAAAAAATCAGCGTCACATAATTGGTTGATAATAGACTTGTGGTCAACCGGGAATTTTCACTTGAATTCTGGCTAAACTAGGTGTTGGCTGTTGTCTTGAATGGGATTAGCATCCTTACAAAAGCAGTCTGAGCATGCTCCTTTGCCTCCTTTTCACCAGGTGAGGTGCCTGTGAGAAGATGGAGGTCTAGGTAGGGGAACTTCACAGACAATGGGTCTGCTGGCACCTTAATCTTGACTTTCCAGCCTCCAGAATGGTAAGAAATAAATGTTTTTTGTTTATAAGTCACTTAGTTTATAGTATTTTGTTATAGCAGCCCAAGGGACTGAGACAATATGATTAATAAGCACTTTTATATATATTAACTCATTTGAGCAGTGTAAAATCTGTGAGATGGGAACAACAGGTTTTATCATGTCAATTTTGTAAATGAGGAAGAAAAGGCCCAGAGAGATTAAGTGGCTGGGCCATCATATAATTTCTAAATATTTAAACAAAATACCTTTTGATTTCATTATCTTTTTAGTGCGGTGAAGTAAGATGTATTTTGTTGTTTATAGAATTTGCAGTAATGCCCAAGAGCTAATTGTCTAGTTAAATGTATTTTTATTGCACAAGTATAAGTAGTGTTAAATGGATTTTTAAAAGACATAAATTATCTCAATTCACAACTCTAACAGAATAGCTGATCTTTTTAGCATTTTTTCTTGTAGTTTTGGTTGGTATATATCCATATTTTATGTAATTATAATAGGAATTATACATTTCTGAATCTGAATTTTTAGTTAACAATGTTATAAACGTTTTTCTTTGTAGTTATGTAGTTTGTTGCCATTACTTTTTAATTTTTTTTGGTGAGGGATATTAGCCCTGAGCTAACATCTGTTGCCAATCCTCCTCGTTTTGCTGAGGAAGATTGGCCCTGGGCTAACATCTGTGCTTATCTTCCTCTACTTTATATGGGACGCCGCCACAGCATGGCTTGATGAGCAGTGCATAGGTCCGCGCCCAGGATCTGAATCTGTGAAACCCCGGGCCACTGAAGTGGAGCACCACGTGAACTTAACCACTACGCCACTGGGCCTGCCCCCATTTCCATTATTTTTTAAAAATTATATAATTTATTAAGATTAATAGTTTAGTCAATTATTTTTTTAAAAAAAATATAGTTTAGATAATGCTGCAATGACTATTTTTAAAACAATTTACTTAAAATTTCCAGAAACTATTAGGTAAAAATGTAGGCATATTGATATCGGTCAGGCTACATGTGTCCTTACTGCATTTTCAAGAGGTTGTCCTTATGTGCCAAGCTTACAGTAACGTAGACATGGCCTAATGTTGGGTTCTAAGAGTTAAATTATTTATTTTGTAATTTTGTTAATTTTGATGTAAAATGCTATCACATCATATTTTTATTTTCATTTTTTATTACTGGTAAGGTGAAATATTTTCTCATGTCTTTGATATCTCTTCATAAACTTTTTCCCCTCATTCTTTGCTGATTTACCTACTTTTAAAAATTTTTAATGAACTACCTATGAAACATTTCTGACACCCAATGATAGATAAAGCTGAGGTTGCAGCTTGGATTCTTGATGACACTGCAGCCGTTTAAGACTGAGTGTCTCTAAATAGGAGTAATTCTCCATATCTGTTATACATGGTTGTCTTTTGGGGGTCTATTGTGCAAAGGGCTTGCTTGAATCCCAGCAGTGCCCCTGATGTGCTGGGTTCTCCATTCTCTTGACAAAGAAGTGCTTTAGCCAACCACACCTGGCCTATCCATGGAGTCAGACCTCACCCTCTCTTGCTTTCCCATTTAATGGGGAGATTAT
This sequence comes from Diceros bicornis minor, assembly GCF_020826845.1. Classification (NCBI taxonomy): domain Eukaryota; kingdom Metazoa; phylum Chordata; class Mammalia; order Perissodactyla; family Rhinocerotidae; genus Diceros; species Diceros bicornis. Next base: position 35,685,780 of record NC_080755.1, read on the forward strand.
TAGAATGGCCTTTGCAGCTGGAGTTGAGCAGACTACCTGAGCCCCAAGCACTTTGACCTTAGATGTCAACTGTTAGCGTCTGCTTGCCTTCTGGGAAATTGGATTTGTACACAGCCTGTCCTGCTCTGGAAGGAGTCTCCAGTCTCAGCTTGCTTGTTACCAGGTTGTTCAGGTAGAGTTTCCAGGATTGGATAACAGTCTTGTACATCCACAGGATTCAGATGAAATACAACATTTGGAGCCATCATAAAATATAAGGTGATAGACAAGTACAAGGTCTGGGTGACTCCAACATGAACATTTCTCTACTAATGAGAGTATGGAAATGTGTTTTTCAAAGTCTTTTCTAACTAACACTGGGTATTAAAAGGATTTTGATTTCAAGATAGAGAGATTCACCTTAGAGATAGCAAGGTCAGAAGTCTGATAAATCACATTATAATTAGAAAGAAAAGGAAACATTACCTATTACTATTCCAAGTGTATTTGTATATGAGATACTTGCGTGACTGTTTTTAAAGATTGAAAACGAGTTTTAATGTGGCAATAATCACTCTTCTGCCAATTTAATAGCTTTCCATTTCAAATATTACTCAACTGCTTTGCCATGATATTACTCTTCTTATTTTTCATACTTATATTTCTTTTCTATGAACAGAGTGCGGTTAAAATCAACAGACCAAAACTTTAAAATTAAACCATTTTCTTCTGAGGTGTTTTACTTGAAAACCAATTACTTTTTTTAAGTTTTAAAAGTAAACTTTCTATTGAAGTTTAATGTACATGCAGAAAGGTGCATGTAAGTGTATATCCACAGTGAACACACTTACGTAACTAGAGAAAAATGAGAGCTATCCAGCTCCTAGAAATTCCTCTTGGGCAGCCTCTCAATCACTATCCACACCTCGTCCTCACAAAGGTAACTACCATTCTCTAGTACCATGGATTAGTTTTGCCTGTTTTTGAAATTTATATAATGGAATAATTCACTATGTACTCTTGTGTTTGGTTTCAAAAAGTGATTAAATTTTGTGAGGAAACCTGCGCGTATGTGCTACAAATGATTTGGATTTGACTATTACCTTTTCAAAGTTCTTTTGTAGTTATATGAGCTGTGCATGATCAATATAGAAAACTTGAAAAGTATAGGAAAGTAGGAAAAAAACGACAAAGACCATTCATATTTCTGTCACTCAAAGAGAATCATTTTGGCATGTTTCCTTCTAGTATTTTATGAATGCATTCATTGACTAATAAATTTATACATCAAGTATTTATGGAGCATCCACAATATGTAGGCACTATAGTAGGCACAAGAAAAGCATGAGTGAACATTGTTGTTTTTACATAATTATAATTAAACACTTTGTAAACTTTATCTTGCCTTTTCACTTAATGTCTTAGTGTAGGCCTTATGCATTTCCATACTGGCTGGTTAAAACAAGAGCAAGAGGGAGGAAGCCCATGGTTATGTGGCAGCTCTCAAGTCTTCAATTTGCTTATGCTTGGATCTCACCATCTATCAGAAAGGACAAAAGATTTCCCTATGACCCTCCTGGTGGAGGGTGTGGAAGGAGAGGAGACGGGGATGAAGAAAGGAGAGGTGTTATGGGGTTCCAGTGACAGGGTGACAGTTTCTTGCACGATGATGGTGGGCATAAGGGAATGTGCTGGTCTGGTGACTGATAAGTGAGTGACTAAGGACTTTGAGGCTTTGAAACCGGGGGCAAGCCAGGGTTCAGGAAATCTGTAAAGGAGGTCATTGGCTGGGGGCAACTAAGGAGTGGAAAACAGTGAGGCAGGAAAAACAGTAAATTAATATTAGGAGTAGATGCCAGGGCGATTGGGTATTCATCAACTCGGAGAAAGAAAGAAGCAACACAGAAGAACTGTAAGAAAAGTAAGCTGGTCCTGGATCAGGGGCTTGGGCAGCTCCGGATACTAAGATGGCTGAAGGAGGAGACTGCAGCCTGAAGAACAGGTCACAGGCTTCAGATGCACCCAATCTAACCCACATCAGGGAAAAAGAGGAGCCAATATCATAGGGAGGTTCTCATGCCTCATCCTCTTGGGCCATGGGAGGGGGATCAGAAACCAACTGATGAACTCATCTGAGATTTTTAGGCCTAAGAGAGGTTTACTGAGTCTGCTGCTTTGATAAGAAAATTCTCTTTTATTTATATACATTATCTTGTGAAGATATCATGCTAGGTAGGAATAGAACTTTTGAAATCAGTTAGCACTTCAAATAATACTTTTAACATTTCATTTCAACCATTAATAATAGGTATCATAGTACTGGTTAAAATGTATTGAGGGCTTTGCAGTCTTTGAACTAGTGAACCTTATCTTTGTAAAGACCGTATGACATAGGTAAGTCTATCCCCATTTTACAGATGAGGAAACTGACTTTCAATATGGTTAAGAACTTTGTCCAATGAGACTCAGCAAATACATGGCAAAGGCAGTCTATATACCATCTGAGCTTTCTACTAAGTATTATGGGGAAAAAAAGCAACTCCCTGCAAGGAGCTCTCAATCCAGAAAACTCTGGCATCAGCAATCAACTCTGCCCACATGGGGGAGGTGGGAATGTGAGACAGGGACACTGAATGGGTTGGGGAGGCTCCATGGGCAGCCCCAGAACACGTGTTCAATTGTTTTGTTACTCAAGGGGTAACCAAGGCAGTGATGCTGGAGGTGCATGGCAGACCTCTAGGAGGGCAGGATGTTGGCATCAGAATGAACACAAATGCCTCTCCCCCAGCACAGGGGCCACGTGTTTGCATGTGCCTAGCAGGTTCCTCAAAGAGAGGGCTTTGTCAGGCTCCAGGCAGCATTCCCTAGCCTGTCAAGTTCAAAACGTGATGCCCTATTCTCAGCTAAGTTTACTTTTTAATGTGGTGAGAATTTATCGCTTTAAAAAAGTCTTAACAGGCATGATAAATATTTTAAAACTTTTAGGAAGTCGGGGAGACTTGAAGGCTCTTTCTTCCGAGGCTGATTTTGCTTCAGGTTTTGCGAGCTTGCTTCTGCTGTGTCTTCACTTCCAGGCGCCTTCTGGAGCGGTGCTTCCCAACTTTGACATGAGAATGTTTGTATGGCATTCTGGAGTATGCTGAAGGGAATTTGAAGGAATTTTCCATGTATGGTGAAAACAGTCATTACTTTTTCTGTATATTATATAAAAACAATAAATATAAAAAATGAAAGAATACTGTAAATATTAAATATTTATAAAATTTCCAGATAAGTTCTTTTCATTTTTATTAATCTGAGCTTTCTTCCTTGAATGTAACTTTTTAATACAGGCATTAATGCTTGAAATGACTACATACAAGTTCTGATCGAGAGTTTTTAATATCTTCAAATTGTTGATTGTCTTTATCAAAAGACATTTGATTTCACAAACGGTCTCACAAAAAACTTAAAACAATTTTTGCAATTACTCTACAATTTACAACTGTTGAAATTACATTTAAGGATCTAACAGCTCTTTCTTTTCTCTCATAGACTAATGTTGACATTTGTTGTGTTAAAGTGAAAAGATTGAAATCTAACTGAACTTTTTTGTATCGAGTATTTAGAAATGATGGAGTTCTAATTTGCAGAGTGTGCATGAATTGTTATAGCTGTCACCTACAGAGATTGGATGGTGATAAAAGGACCCATCAGCTGCAAATTAACGGGAGTTTCAATATATATGAAGGCGCCGATTCTAGGCAGAGCTGGGAGCTTTGCACACCAGGTACTTACACCTGGGCCCCCACCATATCCCCAAGTGGTCACACCTTGGGCTACAGATAGAAGTGCTCCTTGTCTGCCCAGACTATGACATCCTCTAAGAGCTTTGTTGGCTCTTGTTCCTATTTCACTGGCAGTGCTGAGCTTCACAGCCAGCTTCTGGAGTATATTGCCAAGTAGTACAACACTTCCCCATCTGCCTTCAGCTTAACGGGGCACACAGCAGCACATGACAGGCGTCGCTCATCTTGCCAATGGCCTGAGGGTGTGAAGTACTTCAGACCCTGCTTCTCTCCAGTACACTCCAAGGAGCCTGGAAGAGGCAGATTGTGGTTGCAACTGGCCTATTGGCTTTGGCTGCCCTAGACCCCATCTGGCTGCCCCAGGGCTGAGGGTCAGTCTCTCCTGGTACTTGTTGCAGCATACATTTTTGGAAAGTTCTAATTTAGAGGGACAGATCTTGTTGTTCTCCCTGAATCCTTAGACACTTGAGCTTCTTTTTTAAAAATTTCTAGGTTCTAGTCCACCATCTTACTCAATGTTCTTGCAAATAGACTATTTGGCAAGATAAGAGGCCAGCAAAGTGTAGTTCCTCAGAGGGTAGACTGGAGCGAGACTGATAGGTTTAAATTTTAGCTCAGCCAAGTTGCTCACTGTGTGCCCTGTGTTCTCTCCTCATCTATACAAAATATGGGTGATGATGATAATGCTGTTTTCTTAGGGTTGTTGAGAAGATTAACTTAGTTACTGCATGTTAATTCCTTACAACAGTGCCTAGCATAGAGTGTCTAAAAGTATTGATATTATTACTATTGTCAATAACAACAAAAAGCTGCTGTTATGGGCGTTATAAAGAAGTTGGTTATTACTCCGTTGGAGCTTTTGTAATGGAATTGGATTCAAAGGAAATAGACAATGGCTATGAAATTTGAAGGAATTTTAGCTTTCTCCGATTACCAGACTGTAGTCTTTGCTTTGGGTTTCTAATAATTTCCATTTACATTACACTTTTTGTAACCAGAATGGATATTGTCCTTTCATTTTAACCACTTGCAACAAGATAACAAGCTAGGATTAAGCTTAGGGCTTGAGGCATAGAATCGCTACCTACCTCTAAGATTGAATCCTGTATTTAGGGTCATTAAATTGGCTAGAATAACCTGCAGCTAATGCAGAAAATCAGTGACATAAATTTTAGAAAAATGTGTTATGCTCCTTGGTATCCAGAGTCACCCTAATTTTTGACATTCTTTGAACCTTGGACTCAGGGAGCTAGCCACAATAATCAGGAGACCACTTACAATTTTAGTCTTAACTAAAGACATATAGTTGGCTTCACAATTGAAATGGAAAGTCTACAGAGGGAGCAGACTTTGTCTTTTGCCTATTACAGCTTTTGTCACAGAAAAGTGGATTAATATAGCAACACTTCATTGTAAATGGACATTAATGAATGCTAAATTACCACCAAAGTCCTATGGAACTGCACATAACAGCTACTTTCACATTCAAAGAGTTTTTTATGATTAATGTTATTGTAATGAATACCAAAGAAATTAATAACCATTTGTCACTTTAAAAAGTGTTGCCGATTAATTTTATGCTATTTTTCTATTCTCATTTGTCACAAGAGTGAGAACCTAGAATTTTAATGTCTAATATGTGGTGTGAATTAAAGAAGTGGCCATGCCACACTGACCTTTTCAATATTCTAATCTTTGCTTCGCTGACCTCTCAGACCTCTTCCTGGCAACAGTTAGGCTTTTGAGAGGAGGGAGAGCTCAGCTTGTTGGGTAAGTGAGCAGAATGAGGAAATATTTTAAGACACACTTTCATAATTCACTGACTGTATTGAAAATTCAAATTTTCAGACTATTCATTATCTTGACAAACATTGTAATGTGTGTAGAATATGGCACCACATAAATCCATTCTGGTGACAAAGAGTGTAATGAGAATGGGAAATAGTAGAAACCCAAAGCAATCACTTTACAATCTGGAAACTGGATAAAACTAAGGTCCCACCAGGTTTCACAGCAGTTCTTTTTTGGCACTCTTAACAGTTGCTTTCTACACAAAACACAGCATGGCACCATATCCAAGCTCTCATAATGGCAGTTTGGGCACATTCATTTGGAAAGTGGCCTCCATCCAAGTAGAACATCAATTTAATGAATTCATGTCCTTTACTCTGTGGGGCAATGATTTGACATCATTGATTTGTATTGAATGATTCACTCCTATTTTGAAGGGACATAAATATTTTCATGTTGTATTCATTCATTTCATTTATCCATTCAACTATTCAATAAGTATTTATCAAATAACTGGTATATGCATAGCATTGTACTAGCTAATGCAAGGAGCTTAATCTAAAAAGATTGAATATGGATGAATAAACACTAAAAGTACAAATATCTGAGGATAGGTTTCCTCAGAATGAGAAACTGTGACTGTATTTTTCTGGAGGATATGAGGGGGATCTGGTCATAAGGAGCCTGGGCAGTTGTGTGCCAGTAGAGAGGTATTTGGATTCTGGAAATATGGGGCTGGCCAATCTGCATGAGAAGGGTATTTAAAGAATATGATGAGGGATGAAGATAGGGTTGTATTTTTAACAATTTTACAAACAACTGGACACATCAGTATAAGGTCTTACAATTGTTCTCAACAAAATTTTAGCCAGTCAGAATTAACACATACACAGCACCAACAAATGTGCTTAGCACCTACTATGGGAAGGCCTCATCCTAGAGACTTCAAGGAGGTAGAAGCCAATGAGCTATGGTTTTTTGACACTGTCCCACTTAAACGTACCAATATTTTCATGTCTTGGGTGATTACACAACCATATGCCTAGTCCTTGTGACTGAAAGTTGCAGTCAGAATAGTTTGGTAGTGGGAGTCTGAAAGCAGGTGGGCCATCTGGAGTAGGAGTATATCCAATTGCTGAATTTCAAAGCAGGATTGTGGATCAGGATTGGGTAGGAAATTAAGTCAGAGTAGGAGTTAAAACTGGAGTTTAGACTAGGTTGGACAGAAAACAGTATATTAGAGGCCAGGAAACAGGGAATGAAGATAAAAAAATACGGGAAGTCACAATAAGGTAAGAAGCAAGTGAAGGGAGCAGTCAGAACAAGGAAATCTGAAGGATCTACAATAGTGAGGCAAAGGGATAAGAATCTTGCTTTTGAAGTAGATTTTTGAAACACGGCTTTTTTGATGGGAGCAGTCAGATTCAGTAGTGATTGTGATGTCTGCATTCACTTTATACAGAACACTAGCACTTAAAGGACACAATCTCATTAGCTCAATTTGTGGAAGAAGAGGTGCCTGCCAGAGCTGATACTTGTGGATTGTATGGTCAAAGGTAAGTAGTGTTTTGGGCTAGAAAATTTAGACATTGTTTAACGCAACTATAAAAGACTAATGGCAATTAAAGTACTCGCTCTTTTGCACTATAAGTTTATTTACTTTTTATTTTGGAAGAATGTAAAACATGTAAACAATGGAGAGAATAGTCTTTGAATGCCCAAAGACCTATCACCTAGCTTCAGCAATGATTAATTCATGGCCAGTCTTGTTTCATCTACACCTCTACTAACTCGCATCTCTCCTTGCTCTGATTATTTTGAAGTAAATCCCAGATTTGAAATCATTTCATCCATAAATATATCTATATGTGTCTCTAAAAGATAAAGAATGATTGTTTTTCAAAGCATAGCCATAATTCTATTATGTCACCTTAAAAAATTAAGAATGATTTCTCACATTGAAGGTTTAGTCAGTGTTCAAACTTTCTAGGTTGTCTTATATTTCTTCTTAACCTTGCCTCTAGGGACCAGGATCAAATAAGTCCATATATTGCAATTAGCTGATATGAAACTTAGGCTTTGTTTAAGTACTTGCTTTTTCCTTTTAGAAAAATCTGTCATTATCTCTATAAATATTGCTTCTGCCAGATTCTATTTCTTCTCTTTCTTGAACTTTTTATATCATAGTTTCTCAATGGCAGCTCTAGTGACATTTTTGCATGAGATAATTCTTATTTGTGGGAGTTGGTCATGTTCATTAAAAGATGTTTAACAGTATCTCTGGCCTCTACCCACTAGAGGATGCCAGTAGCAACCTCTAGAAGTTGTGACAGAAAAAGTCCAGCTGGACAGCTAATTTTCGACAAAGGAGCTAAGAACATACAATAGAAAGGAAAGTCTCTTCAATAAATGGTGTTGGGAAAACTGGACAGCCACATGCAAAAGAATGAAAGTGGACCATCTGCTATCACCATTCACAAAAATTAACTCAAAATGGATCAAAGACCTGAAGGTGAGACCTGAAACTATAAAACTCATAGAAGAAAATATAGGCAACACACTATTGGACATTGGTCATAAAGGAATCTTTTCGGATGACTAGGGAAACTAAAGAAAAAATAAACAAGTGGGAATTTATCAGATTAAAGAGCTTCTACAAGACAAACGAAACCAGAATCAAGATGAACAGACAACCCACCAGCTGGGAGAGAATATTTGCAAAACATACATCTGACAAGGGGTTGATCTCCATAATATATAAAGAACTCACACAACTGAACAACAAAAAAACAAACAACCGGATCAAAAAATGGGCAGAGGAAATGAACAGACACTTCTCCAAAGAAGATGATATACAGATGGCCAATAGGCACGTGAAAAGATGTTCAACATCACTAATCATCGGGGAAACGCAAATCAAAACAACACTAAGATATCACCTCATGCCCGTTAGAATGGCTATAATCACCAAGACAAAAAACAACAATTGTTGGAGAGGATGTGGAGAAACCGGAACCCTCATACAAAGCTGGTGGGAATGCAAACTGATGCAGCCTCTATGGAAAATGGTATGGAGATTCCTCAAAGAATTAAAAATAGAGACGCCCTATGATCCAGCCATCCCACTACTGGGAATCTATCCAACGAACTTGAAATCAACAACCCAAAGAGGCTTATGCACCCCTATGTTCATTGCAGCATTATTCACTATAGCCAAGAAGTAGAAGTAACCTAAGTGTCCCTCGACTGATGATTGGATCAAGAAAATGTGGTATATATATAGACAATGGAATACTACTCAGCCATAAAAAAAGACGAAATCGTCCCATTTGCAACAAGATGGATGGGCCTGGAGGGTATTATGTTAAGTGAAGTAAGCCAGAAAGAGAAAGACAAACACTGTATGATCTCACTCATATGTGGACTATAAACAAACACATGGACAGAGAAAACTGTATTGTGGTTACCAGGGGCAATGGGAGTGGGGAGTGGGCACAAGGGTGAAGGGAGACATATATATGGTGATGGACAAACAGAAATGTACGACCCAAAATTTCACAATGTTAAAAACTATTAAAACATCGGTAAAAAAAATAATTAAAAAAAAAGTCCAGCTGTTGCCAAATGTCACCTGGGGAAGAAGGGCAAAATTGTCTCATTAAGAACCACTGGATTACATGTGTATTAATCTTATAAAAAGTTGTATTCCATATGTCTCTTGTGCTTATCCTTTCTCCTCTCCTTGTTTCAGTCTGCATGCTTGTGTTTGACCTATGTTCCCATTGTTTTCTTCCTTTCATCAACTTTACTTTGTTCTCTTTGTCATTAAACTCCTTAATTTCAATTGTTGTTTTTCAGCTCTAGAATTTTCATTTTATTTAAAAAAATTTAGTTATTTGCTGAAATACTATATCTTTTCTTGACCATAATAATTATTTTAACTATGTTAACTTGAATATCGAGATGACTTGTGGGTCTATTTGTATTTTCTGTTTTATTTCTTGGTCCTATTTCTTTCTATGCCTGGTCATTTTTAATTCAATGCCAGGCATTGTTTATGAAAAATTGAAGAGATTCTGATCTGCCTACAGAGAGGATAGGGGGAGATCACTTTAATTCAGTCAGGGATTGAGCTGATTAGAAGTTGAGTGTATAACTCTTCAGGTGTCCTAAGTGAGAGCCTGAAATGCTTACTAAGGTCTTTTTCCTACTTGGTGAGCCTTGAATACCATTTCTTTTTCTTCCTAACATTGTGGGACTATTAAAATTCCTGATTCATTTCTCAGTCTTCTAGAGACCACGTTATGCTTGGCTTATGTCTTTGGCTCTGCTTGAGAACAAATCTGAGTCAATGATTCCTATATAGTAATTTATTGAATGAGTGCTCTCAGGAGAAGAAAATTGAGGCAAGCAAGATACAGCAAGATAAGAAAGCTAAGCAATAAAAATGGCCTTGGCTAAAGATTAGCTTTATCTTGGTCCTAAGGAAAGCTCTGTAGCACAGAGCTGGTCCTCACTTAAGGCAAGGGGACAAGCCTTCTGTACCTTCCATGTCCGTTAACTATTGGCTCCTGACTGTCCCTGGGGACAAGGTTTAATTAAACTCTTGAATGAGACAGCTGTTCCCATTTAGCCAAGAAAAAGATTTTGGGGAGAGTCAGCTATGAGCTGTTGTCAGCCAACACTAAAAATGGGTGGGGGCTGTGTGCACCAGCTCAGTGAAGGGAAACTGGCTGGAGGCACCAACAGCTTCCGCTGAAGTCCACTCCTTGCACTATTTAGATTCCCTTGCTTCTCACATTAAGATCACTTTATTCAAACACAGCTTCACCAGCATTCTGGTTAGTCACAATTTCTGGAAAACTTGTTTAAGAAAAAGGGGAAGGAGAGTTTAGTGGGATTAAATTGGACCTGAGTTTGTAACTGATAAATTGTAACTTATCTGCATCCCCCACCACCCCTTCTAGATTTCCCCTACCTATTGGCTATCCCTTCTTCTGGTCTTCATGGCCTACTTAGTAGGGCAACCCAAGCACTCATTACTGAGGGGTCTTAGCCCCTGGTTACCATCCCCTTATCAGAATAGTGTTTCTGTATTTGCCCATTTACAGTTAGATCACCAAGGAGATGGTGCCCAAGATCATCAAGATCACCAAGATGCCCCAATGGATCATCTGAGTGTCAAACATATTCCTTCCTGTGCCCATTATGTAGCAGCAGTTGTATCTTTTCATGAGGATAAGGGTTAATTACCTCTGTCAGCACAGTAACTCCTTTTTGTGCCTACCGGCCATTTGGCATAACGAATCCAAAATGACCAGGCAAAGGGCCATCAGCCTGGATTAGGGGAGGGCTTAAATCAAATGACTAGTATCCTTTTAATAGAAGAGAAGACTACAAAGAGGAGAAGGCAATGTGAAAACAGAGGCAGAGATTGGAGTGATGTGTCTACAAACCAAGGAATGCCAAGAATTACCAGCATCCACCTGAAGCTAAGAGAGAGACATGGAACAGATTCTCCCTCAGAGCCTCTGGAAGGAACCAACCTTGCAAACAACTTGATTTCAGACTTCTGGCCTGCAGAACTGTGAAAGAATAGATTTCTATTGTTTTAAGTCACCTGGTTTGTGGCAATTTATTATGGCAGCCCTAGGAAACTAATATGGATAGTGATGCTGGTTTAAGCATTGTGGGCAGAAAAGATAAACCCATATCTAAAATATGAGCAATGACAGTCAAGATAAAGCATTACCCTTTTCAAAGTAGAAGATATCCAATATAATCAACTGGCCACAGAGATACCAGTTGGTCTACTTGAAAGTTAGTATTATACTTGAGACTCAACATTGGCCTCTCTTGTTGAGAGATTGGACATTTAGCAATGACAATATCAGACTTAGTGAGATCATGCTGTGGGCCATGCATAGCCCCTATGTCTCTCACTTTGGCTAATCCAGTCTTGATACCATTGCACAAGCCATTTGAGGAGAGAAATTGGCTGATACATACTGGTGAAGATATCTTCTTCACTTGGCTGTTTGGACCTGTTCTGCAGTTGATAATTTCTGTTGGGTATTGACATGCAATACAAAAATTCTCACACTGTGCCCACTCACCTAAATCCAATATTTACCTCTTTCTCAGCCATTCTGCATTCAGTTTTCCAGTATTGCAACTTCAAGGCCTCTGACCCTATAGGCAAGTCACTTGCCACTTCACATAGGTACTTGTGTATCCTTATTTTGGGCCACTTCACTGTCTACACATTGTGAATGTTGAGCTGCTGCACTTGAATCTGTGCATTGAAAGGATTTCTCCTTACCATTCTCTTTCAGAGACATGCCCCAGTGGGGCTGTAGTGAAACAGCAGTCTATTATTCACTTGCACCCACATACCAAGGTGATTCATCCATGAGCCAGGCTTGGACTTTTTCCTCCTTCATCAGTTGGTCATAGGAAATGTCTCATGAGACCAAGGGTATGATCCTTCCAGACTTGCCCAAGCCCAATTTCTGATATACCATTTCCAGTTTATGAGGAGTTGTTGCTAGGCTTGTGTGAACTTATGACTTGATGCATTTAATAGCATGGATTGTATGGTGGGCAATTCTGTTCTCAGGGTCAGTTGATACTCCATAGTTAGATGTTCAGTTTCTACCAGTGCCAAGTAGAGTGCCAGAAGCTACTTTTTGAGTGGTATGTTGTTCTCTGCTGAAGTTGGTATGGTGTTGCTCCAGAAACCTTGAGCTTTTTGTTTTGAATTTTCTACTGGAACTTGAGCTAAGTCTCACATATCTTATTCATCTAATATAGATACCTCTTCTCTTGCTCTGGATCTCACTCGAAACCATACAGTCTTCTGTGCCACTGATGAATGGGATTGAGCAGTATTCCCAAGTGTGGAATATGCTGTTTCCAAAACTCAAGGAAGCCTACCAAGAACGTTTTCTTTCTTAATTGTAGGAGTTGCAAAGTCCAATAACTTAGCCTTTATTTTGAAGGGGATATTTCAGGATGCTGTTCATTACTAGAACCCTAAAAACTTCACCAATGTGGCAGGTCTCTGAACTCTGTGAGGCTTCTCTCTCACTCTCTTGAATGGGTGTATCTCACCAAGGCATTTAGAGTAATTGCCAATTATTAATCATCAGGTTTCACAAACATGATCCCATTTATATAGTGGGCAATGTGATGTTCTGCAGAATTTCCAGATGGTTCAAATCTTTTTGAGCTATGTTTTGACAGAAAGCAGGAGAATTAAGTTGACTCTTGGGCAAGACCATGAATGTATATTGTTGTTTGTCCCAAGTGAAAACAAGCTGCTTCTAATTCTTCCTGAGAGAGATTGAGAAGGCTGCTTTTGCAGATATGTAACTGTCATAACCAGGGATGTGTTAATCTGCTCTACTAAAAATACCATATCTGATATAGCAGCTGTACTTGGGCCTACAACTTGCTTGGGTTTGCAGTGGTCCACTATCAGTTACTATGATTCATTGGGCTTTTTGCAAGAGCCACACTGAGAAACAGTGTGGGAAACAGTGGGAAACAGTGATGGCACCACCATCATTGATTTAAGTCTTTGAAAGTAGCACTAATCACCTCTCTCCTCAGAATATAATGCTGTTTTTTAATTTACTATCTTGACTGAGGGAGAATTTTCAGGTACTTCCATTTCACTTTTCCTGCTACATCAGCTCTTACTTTACAGATCAAGAACCAATATGAAGTGTCTGATCTGTTATTTATGTCCCTTCTAATTATACATTTGGGAACTGAGCAATAATTATCAGATGTGCCCACAGACCTATTGGACACTGTGAGATGGACCTGGGTCAGTACTCTTTTATTGCCTGAGCCCCGTTCTCTCTTACTCTAACCGGGGACCATAAGGACTCTTTAGATGCCTGGTTCTCAGCGTCACCTCATACCCTGTATACAGCTGCCTTTGAAGTATCTTGTTATTCTTTCTCCAGTGTCTGGCTATCTGAATAAAGAGCCCTGCTCACCTTTCAGAAAGACTGTGGAGAGCATGAGTGTGCACACTTTCTGGGTCCTTCTTCATCAGGACCTGGCCTCTCTTTCAGTTGATAGGTTTGGAGTCTGAGAATTGATTCAGGCCTGGAAACTGGCCAAAGATCATGCCTTTCCAGTAAGTGGATGACATCTGCCTTCTGCTCACCCATTTTTGATCTTTTTTCATTATGACTTGTTAAGCAGTAGCTTTAATGGCTGTCCATCCTGTTCCTAGGTCAACTTTACCCTGGCTGCCATTCCAACTTTCCTGCCTATTATGGTAATTTTGACTACCTTGCTTATAATGGTTAAGAGCTACCACTTGGCCTTTAGTATTCAAGGCTCCTATTATCCCCATTAACAATTGTTCAGACATTTTTGAATTCTCCTTGTGATTTCTTCTTTGACTCATGGGAGCCCAGTTCTGCAATAATATCTCCTATTATCTGTTGGTATTTTTAAACCAATTTTTTGGAGTAATTAGTAATTGCTAGGGATGACAATATATACCTTAATTTATCACTATCTACTTCAGGTAAATACTGACTTAATTCCTGCAAAATATGGCAACTTTGCTCTGAAATAGCTCAATTTCTTCCACTCTCCCTGTTATTGCTATTGTTATATATATGACATCTCTCTATATATGTTATAACCCCCCAAATAGTGTTATCCTTATTGCTTTATACAATCTTATGTCTTTAAAAAAACATGGAAAATTATAAAATATATTTGTACAGTCTTTTATTTATATATATATATTTACCATTTTTGGGTCTATATTCTTCCTGTGGATTTAAATTATTGTCTCGTCTTATTTCTTTTCAGCCTGAAGGACTTCCTTTAGTATTTCTTGTAAGGAAGATCTGCTAGCAGTGATTTTTCTCAATCTTCATTTATCTGGAGATGTTTTATTTTTGCCTTTATGTTTTTAAGAATGGATTTGCTGGATATAGAATTCTTGTTTGATAGCACTTTGAATATGTTCTTCCACTGCCTTCTGGCCTCTATTCTTTCAGATTCAGAAGTCAACCTTAAGTAGTACCATTGGTTCACTGTGCATGATGAGTCTTTTCTCTCTTGATGTTTTCAAGATTTTCTCTTTGGCTTACTGCACTTTGATTATGATATGTGTAGGTATTGATCTCTTTCTGTTTATCATATCTGGTTTTCATTGACCTTGGATCTGTAGATTAATGTTTTTCATCAAATTAGGGTTTCAAGTATTTTTCAAAAATAATGTTTAAATAAACTTATTTTTTAGAACACTTTTAAATTTAGAGAACTATTAAATTAGTATAGAGAATTCCTGTATCTAATACCTTGTTTCCCTTATTAACGTCTTACATTATTATGGTACATTTGTTACAATTAATGAACCTATAAGGAGATAATCTTATTGATTAAAGTTCAAATGATTTTCAGATTTTCTTAGTTTTTACCTAATGTTCTCCTTCTGTGCCATGATTCCATGTAGGCTATCATGTTGCATTTAGTCATCATGTCTCCTTAGGTTCCTCAAAGCTGTGCGAGTTTCCCAGACTTCTCTTGTTTTTGATGACCTTCGCAGTTTTGAGGAGTAGTGGTCAGGTATTTTTTAGAATATTCCTCTATTGCGATTTGTCTAATGTTTTTCTTATGATTAGGCTGGAGTTGTGTGTGTTTTGGATGAAGACCACAAGGGTAAAGTGCCATTTTCATCATGTTATATCAGTGGTATATGCTGTCAACACTTTTCTCCCCTGTCCTTTCCCAAGCTATACTCTTGGGAAGGAAGTCACTATGTACAGCCTACACTTAAGGAGTAGAGAGTTACTCTCTATGTCCTTGAGGGAGGGGTATCTATATAAATTATTTGGAATTCTTCTACTGGGAAGATTTGTCTATTTTCCCCCTATTATCTAGATATTCAATCATTTATTTATATCTGTATGGACTCATGGACATTTATTTTACAGTTTGGTTTATAATCTCATACTATTTTGCTTATTTGCTTTCTCAGGTTGTTCCAGTTATGGCCATCTGGAACTCTTTCAGTTGGTTCCTATGTACCTTTGACATACGTCATCATTGTAGTTTTTTTTTTTTTTGTACAAACATTCTCTTACTTTGTGGCACTACGGTATGCTCCAGCTTATCAGCCATTTCTCTAAAAAGGCCTGATTCCTTCTTTTTTTGGAGAATGATATTAGAACCTATTAGTTCTGAGTGCTAGATATGCTCTTTGTTACTGACGTATCATTGCTTCTAGGCCCTCTAGGCTAAGAGAGCAAGGAAATATTTGTGTGTATACTAGCCCACGTATATGCACCTATCTAGAAATATTTCCATATGTAACTGTCTATATCTATATTAAGCTAAACATGAGTTTATGCTGATGTCTCCAATTGTAATCCATTACCATATGGATCATTCTAGCCTCTTCCACATGCTTATTTGTGAACTGTGACTGCAATAGTAAGAAACCTGGCTCCCACCATCTACCATTCATTTTGCTTAGTTGTTCAAACCCAGTATATATGTATATCAGTATCAGAATTAACTCATACCTCTATGGGAAATACTTTTATCAAATATAGAGTACAGTGCTTATGTACAGTCTCTTTTGCTTTTAGTTTTACAGATTCCATTCATTTCCAAAATTGTGTAGGTCAGCACACTTTTCCCAACCCCACTCCGTGAGGTTGTTGTCATACATTTATAATATGGTTGGATTGTTTCATCGTATTCTATATTCCATCCTGAGATTTTTCTAACATCCTAAATGATTTTTTAAAAATTTGCATATATTAAGGTACATTCTTTTTTTTTTTTAATAATTTTATTTATTTATTTTTCCCCCAAAGCCCCAGTAGATAGTTGTATGTCACAGCTGCACATCCTTCTAGTTGCTGTATGTGGGACGCGGCCTCAGCATGGCCAGAGAAGCGGTGCGTTGGTGCGCGCCCGGGATCCCAACCCGGGCCGCCAGCAGCGGAGCGCGCGCACTTAACCGCTAAGCCACGGGGCCAGCCCCTAAGGTACATTCTTGATGCTGTAAAATTCATTGGGTTTTGACAAAAGCCTCGTGTCATGTATCTACAACTACAGTGTCAGAATAATTTTGCCATTCTAAAAATTCCCTGTACCTTACCTACACAACCCTCTTATCTCCGTGAAACTCTGATACCCCTGATCTTTTTAGTTTTTATAGTTTTGACTTTTATAGAATGTCAAATAATTGGAATTATAGAGTATGAAATCTTTTCAGATTCTTTTCAAATTCTTTCATTTAGCAATATACATATACAGTCCATCTGTGCCTTTTCATGGCTTGATAGTTCATTTCTTTTTATTACTGAATAATATCTCATTGTATGGACATACCACAGTTTCATTATCTATTTACCTATTGTAGGACATTTTGATTGCTTTGGGTTTTTGGCAATTATGAATAAAGCTACTATAAACATTTACACACAGGCTTTTGTGCAGTCATGTTTACCCCAAATTATTGAAGTAAATAGCTAAGAGTGAGATTGCTGGATCATATGCTAAGCCTCATAAGAAACTGCCAAACTGTCTTTCAAAGTGGCTGTACCATTTTGCATTTCCACTAGCTGTGGATGAGAGTTCCTGTTGCTCTGTATCTTTGCCAGAAATTGGTATTGTCAGAGTTTTGGATTTTAGCCAATCTAATAGCTGTATAGTGATATTTCATTGTTTTAAGTTACAATTCCTTAATGACAAGTGATATTTAGCATCTTTTCCATATGCTTATTTACAATATGTGTATCTTCTTTGGTGAAGTATCTGGATCTTTTATTCATTTTTCAGTTGGATTTTCTTACTGCTGAGTTTTAAGAGTTCTTTGTATGTTTTGGATATACGTCATTTATCAAACATGTGCTTTGCAAATATTTTCTCCCATTCTATGGTCTATCTTTTCATTTTCTTAACGTGTCTTTCACAGAGCAGAAATTTTTAATTTTAATAAAGTCCGATTTATCATTTTTTTTCTTTCATGGATCATACTTCTGATATTGTATCTGAAAACTCATTGCCAAACCAAGGTCATCTAGATTTTCTTTTTTCTTCTAGAAGTTTTAGTTTTATGTTTTAAATTTAGGGTTATGGTGTATTTTGAATTAATTTTTGTGAAAGATGTAAGGTTCATATCTAAATTTTTTTTTGCATGTAGCTGTCCACTTGTTCTAATACCATTGGATGAAAGACTATCGTTTATCTGTTGAATTGCTTTTGTCAAAGATCAGTTGACTATTTGTGTGGGTCTATTTCTGAGCTCTCTATTCTGTTGATCTATGTGTCTGTTCTTTTGCCAATACCTTGCTGTCTTAATTGTTGTAAATTTATAGTTAGCCTTGAAATTGAGTACTGTCAGTACGCTAACTTTGACCTTCTTCTTCAATACTGTATTGATAATTCTAGATCTTTTCCCTTTCAGAAAATATACTTCAGATTCAGTTTGTTCATATCTACAAAAGAGCTTGTTTGGAATTTTCCCCCTCATTAGATGAGTCAGAAAGGCTAGAGAGGGCTGGAGTTGGAGAAATATCTCTCTTCCAGGTGGGATAAGGTGGGATAAAGTCTTTCCCTCTGGAAAGTAGACCTTTATTAAGAAGAATGCCCTGGGTATGTTTCAGAATGGTTACTTTTACCAACATCCTCTGTCAGAGCCACAAGAAGATCTTTGGTAGCTCTTCACTGTGAAAGCATGGTTAGGTTCCTGATGGTAAAAAACAAAGTGTGGAGGTCTCTTTTGGGCCACAACCCCCAGGAGTTTCTCACTCTTAAGCTAGTCTCAAGGCTCCAGCAATTCATCAAAATTACTATTTAAGTATTCCTACCTGTTTATTGCTCCTGTGGCTTCTGCTTCAGGTATGCTGATATTGTGTGTAACTTTCTGGATTTAATTCTCTCTCCAGATTCAAGGTGATGATTTCCCTATGACAAACAGTTCTGAGTTTAAGAAGTCATTGATTTTCAGTTTGCTCAACTTTTTTTTCTTGTTGTAAGGATGAGAGTAATGACTTCCATGATCTTCTCACATCAGAGCTGAAACCAGTTCATCTCAAATATGCTTTTCTGCCACTTTCTCTCCTTTTGGGACTCCCATTACATGTATATTGGTATTTTATGATTTTTTGATTAGTCTCTGAGTCTACATTATGTTTTCTTTAATCTAATTTCTATTTAGCTGGGATAATTTCTAGTTTTCTATCTTCAAAATAATCAATTCTTTTTCCTGCTGTCACAAAGCTGTTGAGTCCATCTGGTGAATTTTTCATTTTTTATTACATTTTTCAACTTAAAGATCCAAGTGGAAATTTTCATACTTTGTGCTTCTCTAGTTAGATCCCCTGTTTCCTGAGTCTTATCAAATTTTCCTTCAAAACTTTGAATATAATTTCCTTTAATTCTTTGGACATATTTATAAGCTGCATTGAAGTTT
The DNA here is from genome assembly GCF_020826845.1 of Diceros bicornis minor. Lineage (NCBI taxonomy): Eukaryota > Metazoa > Chordata > Mammalia > Perissodactyla > Rhinocerotidae > Diceros > Diceros bicornis. The sequence goes on from NC_080755.1 coordinate 35,704,806, forward strand.
TTGGCTGCTAAATCCTACATCTAGTTCTACTCAGAGTCAGCTTCATTGAGTACTCTTTTCCTCAAGTATGGGTAACATTTTCTCTCTCTTTTTTTTTTTTTTCCATATACTGTAATGTTTTGTTAAAAACTGGACATTTTAGGTGGAGGAAGTCAAGATGGCAGCGTAAGCAGACTCTGAACTCACCTCTTCCCGTGGACACAGCCAATTTACAACTACTCGTGGAAAAATTACCCCTGAAACAGAACTGAAAACTGGATAAGAGGAACTCCAGGAACAACGGGCAATCCTAACCGAGGTAGAAGAGGCAGAGACTCCCTTCTGGAAAGGAAAAACACCGCCTTCACAAGCCGCAGCGCATCACGCCAGCGGGAACAGCCCACAGGTACGCAGCCTCCCTGGAGGAGCGGGGCCCTGAGCCGGGGAGCACCTCCGCTGTGGGCATTTTGTGGACCCAGCACAATCGAGACCAGCGGCATAATATCGGACTTTGCCTGCTACTAAAACACTGGTGAGTAACCCCAGAAAAGCTAGTTCACAAAGAAATTAAAACCGGCTCTTAAAGAGCCCGTGCGCAAACTCACTCGTCTCAGAAAGCATCCTAAAATCACCAGAAAGAAAGGTACACAGTGCTGTGGTGAAAAGAGACTCACCTAATAGGCCCTGAGTGCATCTCCGTGAGAGGTGAGACCTCTCCAGGGACTGGGACATTGGCGGCGGCCATTGTTGTGGCCTGGTGTGGGCGTGCTGACACAGACGCCATTGGAGTGCTCCCTGAGGCCTGCTAGCCCAGGGTCTGCCTCACCCGCTAGAGCACCGATTTAATCCAGCTCAGCCAGGGCAGGCAGCCCACCTTAGAGACTGGCCCCACGCAACAACAAGCCCTCAGGCAACTTGTGGGCCTGCATAGATTGGTGACTGGATTCTCTGCAGCCTGGCAACTGAGCTGACTTTAGTGGCGCAGGGTGTGCACAAGGAGCAGGTGAAGAGTGTGGGGCGATGGTGGAGTGTGTGGGGCTCCTGCCGTGGAGAGACTGGGTCCGCTTTGGGAGGTCGGGGTGCACACATGGGGCAGGACTGTGTTGACTGTGTGTGTGTGGACCTGTGGGCGGCAGGGCTTGTCAGCTGCAGAAGACTTGTGCTTCTCAAAAACCCACATAGGGGGTTTGCCCCACCTTCCAAAGCCTGAAACAATTGGGTGCTCCTGTGCCTGAGGCCAGCCCCACCCAGCTGCAATCCTCAGAGAGCTGACAAGAGACCTAAAGGCTAGAGGCTTATAGCAATTGTAAGCCCCTGAGCCTAACAACCTGCCACGCTGGGGGCCTACTCACTTAAAAGAAATACTGCAACACAAATGTGGTATTAGAACTTGCAGCCAACTGTGCTGGGGCTCCCCACACCTGATAAACAGACTGAAGGGCCCACAACAACTAAAAGCAGCTGAGCATTACAATAGCTGGCCAGAAGCATAACTCAGCCTCCCTGGGCACCTACAGGGAGAGCAAACAGGCCGCAACAGAAGGACACACGTAGCCCACATAGGGGTCTCCCCTGGAACATTGAGAACTGAGGGAAGCACACTGGAAGCCTCCTAAGGCATCACTTATATAAGGTCACCTATCCAAGAGCAGGAGACGTAGCTGACCTACCTAATACGTAGACACAAGCACAGGGATAGAGGCAAAATGAGGAGGCAAAGGACTACATTCCAAGTAAGGGAACAGGACAAAACCCCAGAAAAGGAACTAAGTGAAACAGAAATGAGCAACCTACCCAACAGAGAGTTCAAACAAAGAGTGTTAAGGATGCTCACTGATCTGGGGAGAAGAATAGATGAACTCAGTGAGAATGTCAACAAAGAAATGGAAGATATAAAAAAGAACCAATCAGAAATGAAGAATACAATACTGGAAATGAAAAATTCACTAGAGGGACTCAAAAGCAGAGTAGAGGATACAGAAGAACGGATCTGTGAGCTGGACGAAAGACTAGAAGAAATTACCCAAGGTGAACAGGTATAAGAGAAAAGAATTAAAAAGAGTGAGGACAGTCTAAGGTTGAGGACAACATCAAGCGCACTAACATCGTGTTATAGGTGTCCTGGAAGGAGAAGAGTGAGACAAAGGGTCAGAGAATCTATTTCAAGAAATAATAGATGAAAACTTCCCTAACCTAAGGAAGGAAACAGACATCCAGGTACAGGAAGCACAGAGAGCCCCAAACAAGATAAACCCAAAGAGGCCCACACCAAGACACATCAGAATCAAAATGTCCAGAATTAAAGATAAAGAGAGAATCCTAAAAACTGCAAGAGAAAGTCAAGTTACCTACAAAGGAAACCCCATAAGGCTATCAGCTGACTTCTCAGCAGAAACCTTACAGGCTAGAAGAGAGTGGCTGCTAAAAGGAAAAAACTTACAGCCAAGAATACTCTACCCAGCAAGGTTATCATTCAAAATGGAAGGAGAGATCAAAAATTTCCCAGACAAGCAAACATTAAAGGAGTTTGTTAACAAGAAACCAGTGCTACAAGAAATGTTAAGGGGACTGATTTAAGCGGAAAAGAGAAGACCACAAATAGGAAAAATTATCTATTTCCATGATAAGAACGTAATGGATACAAATGCACAAAAAAGAGGTTAGATATGATATCAAAAACATAAAAGGAGGGAGGAGGGGAATTAAAGAGTAGAGCTTTCAGACAGAGGTCAAACTAAAGAGACCATCACTTCTGTATAGAAGAAGAAAGGAACAGAGAAGGACTACTAAAACACTGACAAAAAAAAAAAGTTAAAAAATCGCAGTAAGTACATACTTATCAATAGCTACTTTAAACGTCAATGGACTAAATGCTCCAATTAAAAGGCATAGGGTGGCTGATTGGATAAAAAAACAAGACCCATATATATGCTGCATACAAGAGACACACTTCAGACCTAAAGACACTCACAAACTAAAAGTAAAGGGACGGAAAAAGATACTCCACGCAAATGGCAATGAAAAGAAAGCTGGGGTAGCAGTACTCATATCAGACAAAATAGACTTTAAAACAAAACTGTAAAAAGAGACAAAGAAGGGCATTACATAATGATCAAGGGAAAAATCCAACAAGAGGATATAACACTTGTAAATATCTACATACCCAATGTAGGTGCACCTAAATATATAAAGCAATTATTAACAGACATAAAAAGAGAAATAGACAGTAACACAATAATAGTAGAGGACTTTAACACTCCACTTACACCAACGAATAGATCTTCCAAACAGAAGATCAATAAGGAAACATTGGCCTCAAGCGACACACTAGAACAGATGGACCTAGTAGATATGTACAGAGCATTCCATCCAAAAACCAAAGAATACACGTTCTTTTCAAATGTACATGGAATATTCTCCAGGATTGATCACATATTAGGCCACAAAACGAGTCTCCATACATTTAAGAAGATTGAAATAATACCAAGCATCTTTTCTGACCACAACGGTATGAAACTGGAAATCAACTATAGGAAGAAAATCAGAAAAGTCACAAATACATGGAGATTAAACAAAATGCTACTGGGGCCGGCTCCGTGGCTTAGTGGTTAAGTGCCGTGCACTCCGCTGCTGGCGGCCCGGGTTCGGATCCCAGGCGTGCACCGATGCACCGCTTCTCTGGCCATGCTGAGGCCGTGTCCCACATATAGCAACTAGAAGGCTGTGCAACTATGACATACAACTATCTACTGGGGCTTTGGGGGAAATAAATAAATAAATAATTAATTAAAAAAAAATGCTACTGAACAATGACTGGGTCAACGAAGAAATGAAAGAAGAAATCAAAAAATACCTGGAGACAAATGAAAATGAAAATACGACATGCCAGAATTTATGGGATACAGCAAAAGCGGTTCTAAAAGGGAAGTTTACAGCAATACAGGCCTATCTCAACAAACAAGAAAAATCTCAAATAAACAATCTAACAATGCACCTAAAGGAACTGGAAAAAGAAGAACAAACCAAGCCCAAAATCAGTAGAAGAAGGGAAATAATAAAAATCAGAGCAGAAATAAATGAAATAGAGACCAAAAAAACAATAGAAAAAATTAATAAAACCAAGAGCTGGTTCTTTGAAAAGATCAACATAATTGACAAACCTTTAGCTAGACTCACTAAGAAAAAAAGAGTGAAGGCACAAATAAGTAAAATCATAAATGAAAGAGGAGAAATTACAACAGACACCACAGAAATACGAAAGATTTAAGAAAATACTATGAAAAGATATATGCCAACGAATTCGACAATCTGGAAGAAATGGATAAATTCTTAGAATCATACAACCTTTCAAAACTGGATCAAGAAGAAGTAGAGAATTTGAATAGACCAATCACCAGTAAGGTGATCGAAACAGTAATCACAAACCTCCCCAAAAATAAAAGTCCAGGACCAGTCGGCTTCCCTGGTGAATTCTACCAAACATTCAAAGAAGACTTAATACCTATCCTTCTCAAACTTTTCCAAAAAATTGAGGAGCGGGGGAAGCTCCCTAACTCATTCTACGAAGCCGACAAAACCCTGATAGCAAAACCAGACAAGGACAACACAAAAAAGAAAATTACAGGCCAATATCACTGATGAACATCGATGCAAAAATCCTCAACAAAATACTAGCAAATCGCATACAACAATACGTTAAAAAGATTATACACCATGATCAAGTGGGATTTATTCCAGGTATGCAGGGATGGTTTAACATTCGCAAATCAATCAATGTAATACATCACATTAATAAAATGAAGAATAAAAATCACATGATCATCTCAATAGATGCAGAGAAAGCATTTGACAAGATACAGCATCCATTTATGATAAAAACTCTGAATAAAATGGGTATAGAAGGAAAGTACCTCAAGGTAATACAGGCCATATATGACAAACCCACAGCTAATATCATCCGCAATGGTGAAAAACTGAAAGTTATCCCTCTAAGAACAGGAACCAGACAAGGATGCCCACTCTCACCACTCCTATTTAACATAGTACTGGAAGTCCTAGCCAGAGCAATCAGGCAAGAGAAAGACATAAAAGGGATCCAAATTGGAAAGGAAGAAGTGAAACTCTCACTATTTGCAGATGACATGATTATATATATAGAAAACCCTAAAGAATCCACCAGAAAACTTTTAGAAGTAATAAACAAATATGGTAAAGTTGCAGGATACAAAATCAACATACAAAAATCAGTTGCATTTCTATACACTAACAACGAAGTAGCAGAAAAGAAATTAAGAATACCATCCCATTTACAATTCCAACAAAAAGAATAAAATACGTAGGAATAAACTTAACCAAAGAGGTTGAAAGATCTGTACACCGAAAACTATAAAACACTGCTGAAAGAAATTGAAGAAGACACAAAGAAATGGAAAGATATTCCGTGCTCTTGGATTGGAAGAATTAGCATAGTTAAGATGTCCATACTTCCTAAAGCAATCTATAGATTCAATGCAATCCCTATCAAAGTTCCAACAACACTTTTCACAGAAATAGAGCAAAGAATCCTAAAATTTATATGGAACAACAAAAGACCCCGAATAGATAAAGGAATCCTGAGAAAAAAGGACAAAGCTGGAGGTATCACACTCCCTGATTTCAAAATATACTACAGAGCTATAGTAACCAAAACAGCATGGTACTGGCACAAAAACAGACACACAGATCAATGGAATAGAATCGAAAGCCCAGAAATAAACCCACACATCTATGGACAGCTAATCTTTGACAAAGGAGCCAAGGACATACAATGGGGAAAAGGAAGTCTCTTCAACAAATGGTGTTGGGAAAACTGGATAGCCATATGCAAAAAAATGAAAGTAGACCCTTACACCATACACAAAAATTAACTCCAAATGGATTAAAGACTTGAATGTAAGACCTGAAACTGTGAAACTTCTAGAAGAAAACATAGGCAGTATGCTCTTCGACATCGGTCTTAGCAACATCTTTTCAAACACCATGTCTGACCGGGCAAGAGAAACAATAGAAAAAATAAACAAATGGGACTATATCAAACTAAAAAGCTTCTGCACAGCAAAGGAAACCATTGACAAAATGAAAAGACAACCTAACAATTTGGAGAAGATATTTGCAAACCATACATCTGATAAGGGCTTAATCTCCAAAATATATGAAGAAC